>NW_024039085.1:2687500-3887500 GCF_016077235.1 Cyprinodon tularosa | reverse complement strand
GAAGTCAGTGATATGACTTAAGTTTTTCTCTGAGCTGGGACCACACACTCTTTGCATCTCCATTTTTCTCCTGTTTCTCTATAATAAATTGTTGGGCTGTCTTATGAATTTTTACCGGACTAAAGTTGTAGCCTCAACAGGTCCTACATCCCACCATCCACATTTACAGAATGGGAACTCACCCATTAGTATATGCACTGCAACACTCTATTTACTCAGTAACAGCAATAACTAAAGCTAAATGTACTGAAAAATAAAAGTAGACAATTATACATACATAATATTTATACCTAATTAGAGTATTGGTAGGAAATGCAATCCCCTACTTAATCATCTCTGATGATGTTTGTAAATATGCTTATAAATATGTATGTTTTCAATGTTCAACTTTAATTGCAATAGAAGCAATCGTTCATATGTTGCAGTGGTTTAACTAGGCAAGGGGCTGTGAATTTTCTGTATAAATGGCAAAACTCATGAATTTGCTTGTGGAGAGCCATAAAAAAAATACTAAGAACATTTTTATATACTCCGTCGCCTAAAGCATTGGTTTCAAAAACACACTGAAAGTAATTTATCTGTAGTTTTCACTGCTGCTCAGTGGTACTGAATTGCATAAAAGAGATCTTATTACTTACTGGTTCACCTGGGGGTCCAGCAGGGCCCGGTGGACCTGGTCTACCAGGGGAGCCCTTTAATTGAGACAAAGAATAGACTTAACAGCCCTACTGGGTGTAATATCATGCAGACATGCAAGGCAATAACTTTTCATAGTCATCTTGGTTGGTGGTGATTTGTGGCTGGGAGCTGTGATACGTTATCGTTGGACATCCACAGGAGGAAGATGACAATCTTTTATACACCCAGTTATCTTTTATCTGCATACTTGTGGGACTGAATGAGATTAAAGCAATAGAGTGTACTCACTAACCTCCCTTCCTGGAGCTCCAGGAGGGCCAGAAAAACCTGGTGGTCCACGAAGACCCTGAAAAAGACCCATAGTTAGTTAAAGGAAAGTTTTCTTTAAACATCAGTTAATTACTATATTCTATATTATAGTAGTGTAAAATGTTTTTTCTTAATATTGTCCACATTATAGTTTAACTGGAACTCAGAGGTAAAATTCCAACATTCTGTTTTGGTGTTGTGAAGAAGAGAGAATTTACTACAGACCTCAGCTCCTGGCTTCCCTGGGGGTCCCACGGGGCCCTACAAACACATCACACATCTTGTTAACACCATCTGCCCTCTAGCACCCTGATCCAGTACAGTAATTGTGTTAGGCACCTTTTGCTCTATTGATTCTTTGTCTCCAACTACCCCATGCTTCAAAAATGAACACACTCTCATTCACAGTCAAATTTTGAAGGTTCAAAGTACATATCGATGAATCACTACAGTTTATAATGAATCTAGAACGCAATACGCCAGCCCCTAGAAAATAATAACCCTTGTTTTCACCTAAAGATGTGTTTAATGACTACTTATCTTGATGCTCTTTAGTTTTGTATGGCAAGTTATCATGGTTTGTACTAAATTATAAATGAATGAGTGATGGGCCAATCAATACAACATCATACTCACAATAATGCTCTCCCCAGGTTCTCCTTTCTCTCCATGGTCTCCAGGCAGTCCAGGCACACCTCTCTCACCCTGACAAACAAAAGGTGTGAGAAATCCATAAGATATAGCCCTACAACATTGAATAATAACTATTAAACCCAATTGGTCTTATCTATTGTGTCTAAATAAAAGGACGGCATTAACAGGTTAATCTTTATTACTCTTTGCATGTGAGAGCAACTTTAATATTTAAATTAAACAAAACACATTTATATAAAGCACTTTTTGTAAACTATACAATAAAATAACTTTGCATCAAACAAAAAAAGCTCTATGGTAGAGTTAGAGATTTTAGTTTAATATTTGAGTCCTTATGGAGCAACAGATGGCAGGTGCTATATAAAATGGTTCTACAACTAAAATTGACTTGCATGCAAAAGCATTCCCTCCCCTTTAAATTGTCCAGATTTCAGCACATAACAACCACATGATGCAAGGCCTTTTATAAGAACTTTTTATTATATGTATAAATGAGAAATATACTGTAGATATAATGCAGTCTTTAGAAGGCACAATATTACTTAATAAAGCCCATTTTGATTGCAGCATACAGCTGCTTTGTGAAGGGATTTTTTTCCCCAGAACGAGTTGAAATACAAAAAGTATTAGTCATGCACATCAACAATATGCCCCTTATGGAAGAGAGCCAATAGGAAAATTATTATTGGAAAACATTTGGAACAATCTCTGTGAAGCAACATGTTTTGATCCTCAAATGAAAACAACCAAAGACTGAATCTGAGGTATGGTAGAGCTGGTAACTCATGTGGCTTTAACATTGTGACTGCTCTAAATATATCAGCTAAAAGCTAATGCAACCAGTGTTCAGAACTGAAGAAGATATTTGGATGAAAAATGAAATTAATTTTTACAGGGTACTTTAGTATGAAAATATAATTTAAATTCAAAAATACTTTATTGATCCCGAATGGAAAGACATGCTTTGCTAACTCTCAGAGGGTTTCTTTAATATGTCCCACTGGAAAACCTTAAATAAGATTTCATATATCAGTGGTTTTTCATATTTGAATGAACTTCATATATATATATATATATATATATATATATATATATATATATATATATATATATATATATATATATATATATATATATATATATATATATATATGCACTCACCGGCCACTTTATTAGGTCCAACTGCTCGTTAACACTTAATTTCTAAGCAGCCAATCACATGGCGGCAACTCAGTGCATTTAGGCATGTAGACATGGTCAAGACAATCTCCTGCAGTTCAAACCGAGCATCAGTATGGGGAAGAAAGGTGATTTGAGTGACTTTGAAAGTGGCATGATTGTTGGTGCCAGAAGGGCTGGTCTGAGTATTTCAGAAACTGCTGATCTACTGGGATTTACAACCATCTCTAGGGTTTACAGAGAATGGTCCGAAAAAGAAAAAACATCCAGTGAGCGGCAGTTCTGTGGGCGGAAATGCCTTGTTGATGCCAGAGGTCAGAGGAGAATGGCCAGACTGGTTCGAGCTGATAGAAGGGCAACAGTGACTCAAATAACCACCCGTTACAACCAAGGTGGGCAGAAGAGCATCTCTGAACGCACAGTATGTCGAACTTTGAGGCAGATGGGCTACAGCAGCAGAAGACCACACCGGGTGCCACTCCTTTCAGCTAAGAACAGGAAACTGAGGCTACAATTTGCACAAGCTCATCGAAATTGGACAATAGAAGATTGGAAAAACGTTGCCTGGTCTGATGAGTCTCGATTTCTGCTGCGACATTCGGATGGTAGGGTCAGAATTTGGCGTCTCCAACATGAAAGCATGGATCCATCCTGCCTTGTATCAACGGTTCAGGCTGGTGGTGGTGGTGGTGTCATGGTGTGGGGAATATTTTCTTGGCACTCTTTGGGCCCCTTGGTACCAATTGAGCATTGTTGCAACGCCACAGCCTACCTGAGTATTGTTGCTGACCATGTCCATCCCTTTATGACCACAATGTACCCAACTTCTGATGGCTACTTTCAGCAGGATAATGCGCCATGTCATAAAGCTGGAATCATCTCAGACTGGTTTCTTGAACATGACAATGAGTTCACTGTACTCAAATGGCCTCCACAGTCACCAGATCTCAATCCAATTGAGCATCTTTGGGATGTGGTGGAACGGGAGATTCGCATCATGGATGTGCAGCCGACAAATCTGCAGCAACTGTGTGATGCCATCATGTCAATATGGACCAAGCTCCCTGAGGAATGCTTCCAGCACCTTGTTGAATCTATGCCACCAAGAATTGAGGCAGTTCTGAAGGCAAAAGGGGGTCCAACCCATTACTAGCATGGGGTACCTAATAAAGTGGCCGGTGAGTGTATATATATATATATATATATATATATATATATATATATATATATATATATATATATATATATATATATATATATATTCCTTTTCTTTTTTTAAAGACAACATAGAATAAAAATAAGTTATTTCTTTAATTTATCCAGGGGATATATTATTCTTTAATCTTTAATCTACATGGGCACTGATCTTATGGTCACTGATCAAAAAGTCTTAAATCTCAAGATTCTCTATTACGCCTCTGCCTGTAATTTGCATCTGGGCGCTCCTCCAGCAGCTCTATCTGAGGTGGCACGCAGTGGAGACGGACACGTGGAGGTTAGAATGTCACAGGTGCTCTTTTGCATAATGAAAATCTAGTCATCCAAACCAATTTCTGACACTTATCTTTCATATTAATGATTACTGGGCCATACGTGGCTGTTTTAGTGTTTTGTTGAGCTGTGGGGATTTCCGCTACATTATCCACTACTCCAAACTGAGGAAAATGAAAGGGAGCTAATTTTTTATCAATCCAGCAATATATCCTAATCTGGATGTTTGCATTTTGCTAGAGCCTAATGTGAAGCTTGATCTAACTCAAAGCAAAACATGGGGAGAGCTCATTATCAGCAACAAGATGACCAGGGAAATCACATCCATGTCAAAAACAACCTCATACTTCCTAAAAGTTGATGTTGCCAACATATTGGAGCTCAATGCATATCTAAACCTATTCTAGGCAGTTATATGCAAGTTAAATCACAGAGATGACACCACTGATATTAATCATCACTATCATCATTCATAGCAATGTCACAAATATCCCTCACAAACACCCCACCCTGCTCCCTGAGTGCTGCACAATGGCAGCTCGGAGAGTAGAAGTACATTTTTGCAGTGTCAGATTTATAAAGGTCAATTATTTAAAGAAATATATTATTATTATTATTATTATATTTACCAAAAACAAAAACTCATTTCAGACCTTCATGTACTGAATGCATGCTGTGAAGTAAGGGAAATTTAAAAAAGAAAATCTCTCCTAGTAAATATGCAACAACTGTGGTGTGCTCTTGTATTTAGTTTGCTTTACTGTAAGATCTCTAAAGAAAACCCAGGCCCCTTTTGAGCAGACATGTATATATAGACAACAGATGGATAGATAAATAAAAATAAGGGCAAAACCAAAAATAATTAGCTGTGTAAGTTGCTAATGAGACTGCAATTAATTTAACTACATTTAATTTTAATCTCAATTGTACATTTATCACTCTAGGAGGAGATGTGCAAATGCTGATTAACATGTGAAAGTATTAAAAATGTTAAAGCATTTCTAGGAACATAGATTTTTTTACTTTAAGAGTTCTCAGCTCTTAAAATCAAAGATAAAGGTCAGACCATTTTTACCCTTATTTGGTTGGACTCTTGACACCAGTGTTCCATTTTTCAGAGGCTATGTTATTATGTTCCACCCTCACTTTGGCTCTTACCTTAGGCCCGCGAGACCCTCTATTCAGTGACAGCCCTTCACTCTGAAAAAAGCAGGAAGAAGACATCAGAGTTGGAAATCACTGGACCTCTACCAGTAAATCTTGTCAACTGAGCTGCAGCCGTTCTCTTTTAGTACAAATTATAGAGCTTTAATTAAAACTGGATTCTCCAACTTGTACAACCTCAACAAATGACAGCAAGTTGAAGACGGAGGCGCATTATGAGGACTTGTTGAGCGCTGTTTTATTACTTTCAATGTGAGGAGGCACAGCAATAATGCTACAAGGTGGAGAACAAAACGTTGATTGGAAGCGAGGTTAGTGTAAGCATTATTCACTGCGCCATCCAGATGAGACATTGATTTCTTTGGTCAGCATTTATTAGTGTTACAAGCTCTACATTGCACAATGTAAATTAGTTCTGCTGAAGTTGGATTCGGACTAACACAGCAATTCTACAGTATTGAAAGGTGGGGGGTGGTACTCTTAAAGATCAAACAAATAAGCTGGGAAAGTAAAAAAACACTTTTTCAAGACAAGTACAATTTTTCATGATTACTTTTTTAAAAGAAAACTTGTAATAGATTTTATGCATCTGCACTCTACTGAAACAAATAGAACATCTGTCATTATTTAAGAGAACAGAGCGACTGCTAATTTGTAATAATAATAGTACAGAAACAAACAATAGTAATTTAATTGTTATTTATGTCAAGGCAAAACCAATTAAGTTACTTGAAGTACTCATTTAAAAAAGCTCTGGCTTTTTATTCTTGGCTTTTCCCTACGCTGAAGTGTTATAAATGTGTTTTCTTGTAATCCCTTTTCATAGAAATGACCTCTGTAAAACACAGAGGGATGTCTGCCATAAATGAAAGCGATTTCTCTTTGTTGAGCTTTAGAACTACAGTTCACTGAGGGTCAGTTTATCATCATAAACACACACAAATATTTCAAAAATGCTCACAAAGTTTACGAGAGCTGGATCATTTTCAAGCGGTTTAAATATGTGTGCTGTCTGCCTCTTATTACGTTGCTTACAGTGGGCCTAATGTTCTGCCTCATCTTTTCACAGATAAACAAACATGATTGTTTAAAGAGCACTGCCTACGATTAGGGAGCGCAGGAGCTATCGAGCACGACTCAGGCACTTCTGTCTGAGAAGCTATTTCCATAAAAGAAAGTGCTTAAACAGCTATTAGCACCAAAATGGAAGGATAGGTGATTACACGGGTTGGAAACGGCCAGAAATGGATTGCTTAATGTTCTTGTATCTCTCTAATATTATGGAGTGGTAAACTGTCCAACAGACATGCTGGGGCAGAAAGTGCACTCACTGGTAGGACCAGTGCAGTCACTATCACTGCATTTATAGGCCAGGTATGTAAGATTTGAGAATTCACAAATTCCAGAAAAGATATTTTGCCAGAAGCCAATAGATGCATTAGCCTCCATACAGAATTGTTTCGGACCAACGAAATAAAGTTACATGGATGATGTTGAGGCGTCAACCAATGGTGGAAGGCTAAAGAAAAACAAACATGGCCGCCTCAGTTTTAGTTGGAATACCCTCTGGGAAAGATGTTGGCTCATTCGTCTGTACCGGATTTGGTAGGGGTTTAATTTAGCAGTTAATTCCGCTAGTTGTGAAAGAAATCAAGAATGTGATACATTGCAGCTGCCTCTGCTACTGTGATTGGCTAAAACCTAGACATGGGACGAAGGCACCCAATCAGCTAAAAGAATAGTACTGAACATCCCTATATTTTACGAACACTTTCTAGAGGAGGGTTTCCAGATTGATACAGTAGTGGTAGAATTCAAATTGAACTACACATAATGACCTGTTTTCTTCCAGGTTAGATCTAGCAAAGCTTTGAATAGAAACGTGAACAAAATATATTAACCATAGAAAGTTCTAATGGTGTTATACCTCTCTGTTGATGTGTTTGCTGAATCCTGCATTACCAACTTTACTTAGACTTTGAAGGACATCATATACACTCACCGGTCACTTTATTAGGTACACCTGTCCAACTGCTTGTTAACACTTAATTTCTAAGCAGCCAATCACATGGCGGCAACTCAGTGCATTTAAGCATGTAGATATGGTCAAGACAATCTCCTGCAGTTCAAACCGAGCATCAGTATAGGGAAGAAAGGTGATTTGAGTGACTTTGAACGTGGCATGATTGTTGGTGCCAGAAGGGCATGTCTTCGTATTTCAGAAACTGCTGATCTTCTGGGATTTTCACGCACAACCATCTCTAGGGTTTACAGAGAATGGTCCGAAAAAGAAAAAAACATCCAGTGAGTGGCAGTTCTATGGGCGGAAATGCCTTGTTGATGCCAGAGGTCAGAGGAGAATGGTCTGACTGGTTCGAGCTGATAGAAGGGCAACAGTGACTCAAATAACCACCCGTTACAACCAAGGTGGGCAGAAGAGCATCTCTGAACGCACAGTACGTCGAACTTTGAGGCAGATGGGCTACAGCAGCAGAAGACCACACCGGGTGCCACTCCTTTCAGCTAAGAACAGGAAACTGAGACTACAATTTGCACAAGCTCATCGAAATTGGACAATAGAAGATTGGAAAAACGTTGCCTGGTCTGATGAGTCTCGATTTCTGCTGTGACATTCGGATGGTAGGGTCAGAATTTGGCGTCTACAACATGAAAGCATGGATCCATCCTGCCTTTTATCAACGGTTCAGGCTGGTGGTGGTGGTGTCATGTTGAGGGGGAATATTTTCTTGGCACTCTTTGGGCCCCTTGGTACCAATGAGCATCGTTGCAACGCCACAGCCTACCTGAGTTTTGTGCCTGACCATGTCCATCCCTTTATGACCACAATGTACCCAACTTCTGATGGCTACTTTCAGCAGGATAATGCGCCATGTCATAAAGCTGGAATTATCTCAGACTGGTTTCTTGAACATGACAATGAGTTCACTGTACTCAAATGGCCTCCACATTCACCAGATCTCAATCCAATAGAGCATCTTTGGGATGTGGTGGAACGGGAGATTCGCATCATGGATGTGCAGCCGACAAATCTGCGGCAACTGTGTGATGCCATCATGTCAATATGGACCAAACTCCCTGAGGAATGCTTCCAGCACCTTGTTGAATCTATGCCACGAAGAATTGAGGCAGTTCTGAAGGCAAAAGGGGGTCCAAGCCATTACTAGCATGGGGTACCTAATAAAGTGGCCGGTGAGTGTATATTAACACATCCTATATTTTCCCATGTAATCACTGGATTCTATTCTATCTAACACAAATTCCCATAGAATAAACTGAACTAAACTAAATACTAACTAAAATGTAAATTAAAATTATTTGTACATGTAGTGCAGTACATGACACCAACCATATATCCACCACCGGGTTCTCCAGGTTCCCCTTTAGGACCAGGAGGCCCCTGTGGCCCAATCACTCCACCAGAGTCTCCCTGTGGGCAGAAAGACCAATTTCCGTTAATAAACAAAGTGGAAATGGGCTTTCATACTCAGTGAAATGGAAAATCAAAGGCACACAGAGCTGATATGCATGTGCAGACTTTAACAGATGTTAGCCTCTTTGCTACCTATGTATTTACATACCAATCCAGTTTCTGTTTTATTTTTCAGATGTGGTATCAAAAAAAACAGGTAGAAAAATATAGTTTTGATCCTGAACAAGACAAAAATAGATTTCATATCTCAAAAGTACAATAACAAAACAACCATTAAAACCAGTTTTTAAGATTACAGATAATAACTTGATAAATAAAATCAAATACTGCTACAAAAGATTTTAAAATATCTAAACAGTATTTCACTGAGTTTGTTTTCTAAAATATACTGCTTTGTCTTACGGTAATGTTATTCATAAAATGTTAAAATTTTAAATTGTAACTTTCCCCTTTTCTATGAATGCTCAGTCTTATTGATATGTATATGATATTTGTCATCTGTCAAACATGTTCATGAATTTTCATTGTATACTGTATTTCAATGATGTGGACCCCAGGAAGAGTAGCTGGGTGTAAAGCACAGCTAATGGGGATCCTAATAATAAATAAACAAATAAACAAACAAATGCTTTGGATTCACAGTTTTTCTGAAGCACATACTGTATATAGCCCCTGTTATATCATGGTTTCATAGCTAATGACCAGTTTGTCATTTCACATCATACAAGTTAAATTACTGAGATTCCAGGATACATCAACTTGTAGAGCACATGACCAATGTTATGGAACCCTTTGCTTACAACTCAAAGCATTACCATGAGCACTGCATCGGCTAGGGCTTAGCTCTGTGTTAGGATTCTCATGCACGCTGTTAAAACACACTCAGGTTATGTAAAAGAAGCAAAGTTCTTAAACACCATCTTAAACCTTTTGTGGCCTTTTTTAGAGCCTCATACTTCTTAGATCAGACAGACACTAGATGCTCATAATTATTCATTCCATTCACCTGTCAACCTCTGCCAAGTGCCTAATCAGTGCTAATCTGTTCCACCTGCTCCTGCCTCTATTTAAGGTGCTTGCATCCAGTTATCAGGGCCATATTATCCTTGTTCTCTCTAGCCAGTGGCAAGAGTGTTTTTAGAGTTCCTTGTTGTTTCTGATTTCCTGATCCTTCCTCTCAACCACTGAGCCTGCCTGTTCCCGTCTGAATGGTTTACCGGAACTGTCTTTGGATTCTTGGACCTCTGAATCAGCCTGTTACTGTTCTGACCTGTTTGCCTGACCTGACTTCGGACTCCTGGATCTATGAGCCTTCCTGTTCTGATCTGTTTGCCTGACCTGGCTCTGGACCCCTGCTGGTTCTCCGGGGCTGCAGTGTCTTGGACACTCTTGGCGACACCCGCCGCATCTTGTTGGCAGCCGACCGGATGGTTTCTACCTCGTTCTCTGGTGATGGACTGAACCCGTAAACCAGGTTAAAGACTCACATTCACTATCTTCCTCCATTAGATTTACGTGGTTACTAACCTGTGTTTCCTCAGTCCACCAGCTTTTATAATAAACACATTTGAAGTAATCCTACTGTCTGTCTTGCATGAATACTGGGTCCTTCTGTTTTGAATCATGACATGCATATCTTCAGTAGATGCATACTGCAGCAGCTGCTACCTTTGCTTAGTAGGATTGACTTTGTCCCACTAATTTCATTTGACTTTGGTTATGTTCTTGTGACCTGATCCACACACAGTGGGCCGGGAGCCAGGCACAGATACATACCTTGGTTTGTTCAAGTACCTGCCCTTTTGCCCTGGGGTAATTACCTTTTTTGGCTGAAGTCCATTTTCTTTTAATTTACTCATGTTTAAAAATTAACTCTTCTACCATAAATTCAACTCTGCTTTTTAAGGCTTCTGCACTAGATGCACAAACCACACCTTGCACTCTCCTTCCTTCTCCTCTTCTTACCTACAGGACCAACAGCTGGAATTTGCACCTGTATCACAAGACTGGTGTCAGAACTGTTGGATCTCTGATGTTGTTAGGACCTAAATTAACATTTAAATGCCAGCTAATTACGTACCCAATGTCCCTTCAAAATGTTTGCCTTTTCATACAAATATACATTTATGTGTGGAAAGACATAAAGCATTGCATAAAAATTATGAATTTATAGCGAAAATGGTATTTAGGCTTCCCATTTCCTAAAAATATTTAAAGAGATTGCACCAAGGAAAATGGACCTGTGAAGGAGCAAGATAAACAGTTCAGTTTCTTTCACAAACATCAGGAGCTTGGCCTCTTATTTAAATATCTGTATTTTATGTTGGATCTTATATTTTAATTTAATTTATTCACAGCAGAGTTTGATCAGTTTTAAGACAACATAGTTAGTCTTTTTTGTTAAACTGATCAGTCATCAAATTTTCATTTTATTTTTTTTGGCATACATTTTAATCTGTTTTTGACTGGCATACATTTTATTCAATTTGGTCATCTGATTGGATCTGATTAACATAAAAAATATCTCATTAACTACATCATAATTTGTTATTTCTATTTTATGAATGAATTTAGCAATGAATGGGATTTTTAATTTCTTTTTAAATAGAGCACCTGGGACCAAGATGTCTTTGGATGTGTCTATTGGAAGCAGCTTTGGTGGGTCGACAGCAATCCCTATCATACCTAAGGAGAATTTTAGAGAAGCCAATTAGCGAAACAGTAAAGTTTTCGGGCTGTGGGAGGAAGCTGGAGTACCCAGAGAACCCACGCTTGCACAGGGACAACATGCAAATTCCATGTAGAAAGACCCTGGGTATTATTATTTTGAATACAATAGTGGATTAAAAACACGTTTCAGTTAAGAACGAGGCCATGTCCCTGGGTGACGATAGAGTTCTAAACAAAATTTTAATCATTTGTTTTAAATTTGTATTTGGTCTATTTAATTTTAAAATGATCAAGAGGTTTTTGTTTTAAAATAAAATGTTGTGGCTTTATATAGAAAATAGGCCAAAACGAGAAACCGTCCAAAGAGTGATACATATTTAACAAGTACAGTAAATGCACTCAAATAAATTCTATTGTTCTACTATTTAAATGAAAGCATAAGAGTACTTCTTCAAGTCATTTTGGTTTACCTCAGCCTCACAGTGAAACACAGCTTTTGAGATTCAATTCCAACTACACACTTTTCCACACTCCTACTTCACTGCTTTCAGCTGCTTGAAATCAGACATGAGAACATAAAGCCACAATATAATTGAGGATGGTGTGCAGGACGAGCAATCTGGAAGGTGTCTGTACGTACGAGTTGTCTAGGATGTTCAAGTTGTGATAAAAGATCTTTGGTTTATATTTGTCTTTGAGGTGAGAGCTTGATTTGATGTTTACTTACCTTTTCTCCTTTCAGGCCATCTCTCCCAGGCACCCCTGGCTCCCCTGGTAAGCCCTGTAAATGGTGGTGAAAAGAGACACATCTATCACTAGGCCTTCATCTCCCCACACACACATTTATCTCCTCCTCCTCACTGCTTCAACGGGCAGATGTGCTCCAACAAAACTTCCCCTGGCCAGGATTTATGAAATGCCTCTTTTCCTCCCTGCTTTTGAATAAAGACAGATGCTCATTACCGAAGCAGGTGCAGAGAACAGATTGGGCTGCTGCCTCCGTCGCTGGCATAAAGCGCTTAGATTTGCCTCTTTCCACTACTTAATTTTTAAATTTGATTACTGATCTTCTACGTAAAAAAAAAGAAAACAAATCCAGACTTTTTTTTTCCTGACCTGCTCTCTGTCTCTGTCTGTTCAGGTTGATCTGTTTATCTCTCTTTTTTGCCTTGACAGGATGAGTTAGTAGAGTAGAGGATATGGCAAGGTGACAGATAAGGCACGGAGGGGAAAGAAAAGCTTGACATTAAGTGCTGCTGTTTAGTGCCAGAGTACTTACAGCATTGCCTGGGAGTCCAGGAAGCCCAATGGATCCAGGTAGACCTTGTTTTCCCTTGTAGATTATAAAGCAAAAAGCAATACTTTGGTCAATCTACTGCATTTAATTAAAGTTATACCCCCTGGCCCAGGCTAATTAAGACAATATCTTATCAGCCCAGTTAAATTGTTGGTCTGACAAGTAGGAGTTTAAAAAGCTTGTTTTATTTCATTCTGTTATGCATGATGTGGTAAACAACTCAACCTTGCAATTCACATAACTAATAAGAAGTAGTGTTATTTTTTTCATGTTACAACCAAAAACTTTCATTATTTTATCGGGATCATACATGGCCGACCAACATAAATTTACACAGTGAGCATGAAATGTAATTAAAATGATATTCTGTGTTTTTAAAATATGATTTGCTTAAATTCTGAAAGCTGCAGATTCCATTTGTATTCAGCCTCATTAAGAACCTCTGGAACTAAAGTTTCTAAGCTTAAATTCTTACACTGGGTCTATTTGGATATATTTCAGCTAGTTTTTGCTTGGCAGAGACCAAAACTGTTGCCAATTCTTTGCAAAACAGCTCATTCCTGATTTGAATCAAGACTTTAAATGAAAGTTTTGCAATATGGTTTAGATTCTCTATTGGATGCAGGTGTGGACTTGGACCTTGTCATTTTTTGGTTTTGTTTAAAGTTTCTTTTTTGAGTTTTGTTGGTTTAATTTTCTAGTTGTATTTGAATTTTGCATTTCTTATTTACCCTCTGTTGCCCTCGTGTGTCAGTGTCCTTCTCTAGCTCCCTTCTAGATTGTCTGTCCACACCTACTTCTCGTCTGACAATTGGTCCTCAAATTGTTTCTGTCTCCCATATACTGTATACTCCTCCTGTTCAGTCACTCTTTGTTGGTTCCTCGTCATTTCTTGGCTCTTCATGTGCGTTTTCCCTGATATCTCACGGATTTTATTTTTTCTGTATTTTGTTATATTTGGATTTTTGGTTCAGTTGCCACCTTTTTTGTTATTAGATCTACAAGAAATCACTTCTACTTCCGCCTATACATTTGGGTCCTCTACAAACCTTCACACAACCTGACAGACCTCACATGGTGTTGGGCCAAAAAATGACATGTTGGTCTAACCAGACCAGAGTAACCTCTTCCTTATGTTTATGTGTATCCTTACATAGCTGGCAGCAAAGTTCAAGTTGGACGTTTAATGACATAAATATAAGTATTATTTCTTATTACAAAAGCTTAATTTGCCTCTCTTCTAAAATGGACAACCATAAATATGTCTGCATCTGCACCATATTCCATCTTCAGATAAAAGGACTACTACTCAGTGGTTCTTTAAGGTTAGGAGATTGTTTTATAAGATTACCCTGCTTTAAACATCTACTTGTTTATTTTGTTTCTTAGTCTTTGTAATGGTGTTTGTTCATTAATTTATCTTTTTAACTTGAGAACAGCTGTATTAAAAAAGAAATGTCCTGTTCTTTCAATTAAAATCAGATTTAATTGCACTGATGCTGGTGCTTGTGAACATACATGTTCTAAAATGCTTTAAGGGGTATTATTTTGCTAAGCATTTATTTTTATTAAGTCATTTTCTCTGGACTTAGCCTTCTCTTAAAGAAAAAAAAAGCGTTCATACAATGCAAATAAAAAAAAAGGCTTATGTACCTCTGGTCCTTGATCTCCCTTCAGTCCCGGTGGTCCTATGCTTCCCTGTTACATCATCACACCACAGAAATAGAAGGGATAAAGGAAAAATGAAAAAAAGAAAAAAAACATTCTTTTTTGCTCTTTGTTGTTAGAAAAACATGAGTTCATATGTGACTCATCCTTGACTCAGAAAGCATTAGAACCTTTGTGCACACGAACAACATTTTCAAACCTCAGGAAATACAAACTATAAAGAGGAAATGAATTAAACCACTGATGACAGCTCAGAAACATAACTCATAGTGTGTCTGCTGTCTTATCTCAGAACATATGTCAAAAGAAAAGCTTTCTCTACAGAAAAAATGACTACTAACAGCCTATAAACTTTAAAGTGCTATTACCTCTTGATATTGTTACACAGACCCTGAGAAAAACTACAAACAGCAGTTCTTTCTGGATGTCATTTGAGCTTTACTTTATTGGCACTAGATATTGATGTTCAGAGGTAAGTGCTAGACTGGGGTTCTCAATAAGTCACCTTAAGGCCCGGTGGTCCTTGAGCTCCTCTCTCGCCCTGCAGACAGGTAAAGAAACAGGAGGGCATCCTTTGTAAAAACAGGCACAAAGAAAAATGGTGAAGCCACTCATTTGTCTTCCCGACTGTGGTGAGGTTTAAAAGGACTCCACAAGGTTTTTCAAGATATAAGCCTTTGTGTTACAACAGTTAAAAGCAAGAGAAAACAAGTGAATCCTCTCTCCACTTTAAATGAAATGATATAGAATTTGTTGCTTTAGAATCTTTTGATCTTGTTTAAAAAATAAATATGTAAAAAAGCTTAAAATCTTCGAATTTTTTTTACAGATTGTATGAAAATATATTTTGGACAATGGTACATTGCATTTCATTAAGTTTTAAGTGAAAACCATCTCAATTTACACCCACTGTAAAGACGAGATAGGGATATTTGACCATCCCTCTTTGCATAATCGCTAAACTCTTAAGATTTTATATTGGATTTATGGCTGTGGCCGTTTTAAAAGATTGATTTTGTGTGGTGAACTAGTGTGTCTACCTGCTTATGTTTTTTTGTTATGTTCTTTCTCTTATTTTTTATTTAAAATTGTTGTTTTACATGAAAAAAAGCCCATAAACGTCATCTGATCTGACCCTGGCAACATTTTCTTAATAACTATCTATAAAAAACTAGCAAACTCAAAAATGTGGAATGGTTGCTATGGAGACAGCCTGCACTATTGAGGTTGTTAAAAATATATTTTGAAATAGACGCTGTTTTTACATATCTTTATCAGGGGTACCAATACAAATGTGACCCGTACAGTGTCTCCACACAGTTAAATCTAAACTTTAAGTTTAAAAACTTCAACATAAACAGATCTATATTTGATCCACATTTGGAAGGAAAATTCTTTATTAAGGTTAAAGAAGCAGAGCTGAATACACAGGCTACATCCATGAAAAACTTGCAAAACCCTCTCTGCCAATAACAAACTGGCTATTCTGACACTGACTCTTGTTTGGTGCAATGTATTGGATTGGAGTGTTTAATGCTACTAGCTTGTTTGAAGGAACAGGTTGTATGACAGGTAACTGTACGCAAACGCAAGCACCTTGCACCTCTATTTAAAGGTACTCCACAACAAGAACTTTACAATATTCAAATGCAATTCTGTCTCCAAACACACCGCTGTTCTTCACTTTTAAACTTACAGTTGGACTCAACTACAGATGTGAGGCTGTGAATCCTTCTGGCATTGCTTTATGTAAACCAAAATCCAGGAGAAAAGCAAAAAGATGGCTTTGTAGAAGACTAGTTAGCCTAAGTGTTGTGCCACATCTAAATTGGTGATGTCAATCAAAATGTGACTGTGTTGGACATTCTGGCATGAAAATAGCACATCCAAACTTTTCCACTAGTTTCCAATGAAGTTAAGGTTAGGACAGCAGAAGGCTATTCACTCATCTTCACTTCCAAATTCTGGTGGTAGTCAGTGATAAAGCTGCCTTCTGTAGGCAAGTGCTGACATGTTGGAGAAGACGGTGGAGATAAGGCATGGCCACTGGTTGAAGAATTTCATCTCGATATTACTCTGCATATGGAGAGCCTCCAGCAATGGAAATCTTGCCATAAAAAACTGTTAACCCACACTATCAAACTACATTTTAAAAGTGAGCACAGCTTCAACTTTAACAAGCCGTTTCAATTAGTAACAAGTGTCAAACCTAATTTATTTAGTGTACATTATAAGTTGTTCAGTTAAACCATCAGAATTAAATTAGGTTTGATAAACCTAATTTATTTACTTGTTACCAGTTGAAGCTATTCATTTAAGTTGGTGCTGCATTCTCTTTTCTTAAAACTGCTTGGTATTCTCAGTAGGGAGTCGAAAAGTTTTTTAAAGCTGCAACACCCTTATCCAACTCTGTTAATCTGCAATTGTAAACATATTGTGTGATTTAATGAGATATTAACTATATACCACATATGAGGTACTGAATATCCCTATCTCCTGCCTTAAGTTTATATGTGAACTGTGAAAACATACGAGGTGAGAACTGAAAACCTTTTGCAAATTTAGCACTGTATTAAATTTAGTAAATGTTACATTGTTTGAAACGAGTTGAAGTCTTACTAAGTCTTTATTTTGATTGCTTTGTCATGTCCTTGGAATTTTCTGTCATTTGAAACATACTGAGGTTGATGCTTGGATGATGAAAATTAACATTTCATCTGTTTACACAAAAACTCTTATGCTCTGTACTTAAAGATGTCAGATCTACTCGGTATGATAAGAGATGCACAAATCGGATATTAGGCTGGTTACTTCATTTTTTGGGTTGATTAGCAAAAATTTATTTATTCTTTTTTATTCTCCTACTCTTATAGTTTATTTTCACTTATGGACCTCTACCACTTTCCTGTTTAAAAAAGTTCAATATTACCTCTTTTTTTTTTTTTTTTTTTGCTCTTTATCTGCTTTATGACTTTCCAGTCTGGTCGTGACCATCTGAACTAATTTGTCATCTTTGTCTTTTTTTTTTTATTCTCTAACACCTGTTTTTGTATCTCTAATCTGCTGACCACTGACTAACATGAAGCATTAGTTGTTTTGTGTTAGGGCTATTTTAGGTTCAGGATATGTAGATCTAACCTTTATACAGAAATTGTGATTCCTCTTGATTGTTAAAAAAGCCAGATGGTGTTCTATTTTAAATACATCTGTAGGGTTGCCAACGTTCATTAAGTGCATGTGTGGGTGTGTGAGGGCTGTTCAGTGTGGGGTCCATGGGGGGCACAGGAACAAAGCATGAAATAAAAACAGGGCAACAGTTCATCGTTTGATATATTAAGTGAGCCAAAGAGCCACATGCGGCTCTGCAGATATAACAGATTAAATCTGTGGTGCCACACTAACAGTAAGAAAGATATAATACACTGCTGCATGCACATAACTCAGTTATTGCACAATTAAGTTAATGAGATTCTGTTCCAGTTGCAGCTAAAGGTGTTCTATTTGTGTCAATTTCTGTTGGGTAAACAATTAAGAACTTTTTAAATATATACTAAATATTAAATATTGTATAGATTAAACTCTCTCAAGCAAATGCTCTATGAGAGCTAAGATACATCGAGCCTTCTGTTGGAAACTCCTTATTCTTTATGAAAGGATTCCTAAATACTGATTCCTCAAAAATATTAAAATTTTTACATAAAATATAAAGAAGACCCTAGAAATATGTTTTATCTAGGAATTGTGCAGAAAACCCCAAATCTTGGCAATATTTGTTTGTTTATTTTTATTCTTTTACAGATAGACCTTTTAGATTATTTAATCGTTGAATATCTCTCTATGTTGGTGAATAGTCAATGATTTGCCTATCTCCGATCAGGTCGGTATATTTTCAAATAATTCTTTCTTGGATGTGGTGAAGAATCACTTCCAACATGGTTTGGAAGCGAGGTGTATGTGGGGTCTGTCTCTAGGCAACCGTGACAGGAGCACGGGTGCAGATTATCAGGTTGTACTTAAATTCCACCAACAACTATACTGAACTTAGTATTTTGTTGATTATTCTTCTTAGTTACTGTTAGCTTTAGTATTGTTAGTGTTATAAAGCACTAACTGCGCACGTTATTTGTTTCAAAACGTTATGCAACATTTAACTGCCAAATAAAAAGATTCCGGATTTTACACCCCAAATGGCAACCCTATGCATCTGTACTTTTTTGTTCAACCTAACATTGCCTTTACCTGCCTGTATTTCAGATTACATTTCCAGCATATTGGCATAAATTAAGCTAATACTTCCTGCCTATGTTTTTTTTTTTTTTTTGCCCAGCACCTACCTCATAATGACAAGCTATAATTGCTGGAAGTGAAGTTAATGGATTTTCTGGAATATTGTTTTCTACTTTTCCTGTGTGTTATATTTTATCTTGCTTCTTCTTTTTTAAGCATCCTCTATACCCTTTTTTTTCAATCACATATGAAGATCCTGATCATTGAATTATAATTTCAGGCCACAAGATTCCTTACTTGTAGTTTTTACTTAGAATAGTTCCCTATTGCAAACAGTGCTTACCTAAATCTACTCCAGTAAAAGTTCAGATGGGGCTCTTTCAAATTGCTTATTATCAGTAAAAACCCTGCAGATAAACAAAGAACAATTGCCTAAATCGTTGCAATGTGGAGTGTATGCCAATGCTTTTTGATTTCTACCATAAGTAAGTCTCCTATGATTCTTTTAAAATATGCTCGACTGTAGATGCATTTGCAGTTCTTTCATCCAAACAATAAATCCACAGTGGTTTGTTCTACAATTCACTTTGTCCTTCTCTATTGAACCCAATGGTGCAATAAAACCCTCCACCTAAACAGCAGGTGATCAATTGTTATTTCACAATCAAATCTCAATGACACTTTTGTTGATTGTATGTAAGAAATAGGAAGTATTATTCACGCTGTGATGTTGGACCAAGTTCCTGAAAATCAAAAGTGAGTCACAGTACGGTTTTCCTCTGCAAGCAATAATGAGGAAATATAGTTACCTCGGCTCCCTTTTCACCCTTCTGAGTGCTTTCATCCTGGAAAAATAGGAGAAAAAAATACTACATCAACATCTAAATGTAATGTATTACGGTTCAATTTAAACTGGGAACATGAAGCAATAATACATTTGAAAATACATAAAATATATAATATAAACATTTGCTTACAGTTCCAGAGAGCTGTCTTAACCCATGTGCTGTCATCACCTACAAGTAATGAAAGACATAGTGTTCTGGAAATGGTTTTCAAGAACCTGGCAACTACTGCCAACATTAAAAAAATAAAGAAAGAGGTTCCCAAACTTCAATTTTATCTATTTTACTGATTCTGTGTCATGATCTTGGCACTGATGACTGGCTTAAATACTCATTCCATTAACCTGTCTAACTCTGCTCTATTTCTCATCACTGCTCATCTGATCCACCTGCTCCTACCTCTATTTAAGCTGCTTGCACCCAGTCATCACGTCAGATTATTCTTGTGCTCTCCAACAAGTGGTGAGGGTGTTTTTAGTGTACCTTGCTGATTTCATGATCCTGACCTATTCTGACTCTCAACCATTGAGCCTGACTATTCCCATCTGATCTCAGAGTTGAGAGCGTGTTTAGCCTACATAAGTGTTTCTGATTACCTGATCCCGACCTGTTCTGCCTCTCAACCTCTGAGCCTGCCTGTTCCTGTCTAAATGGTTTTCCTTAACTGTCTTTGGACTCCTGGATCTCTGAGCTTGCCTGTTACTGTTCTGATCTGTTTGCCAGACCTGGCTTCGGACTCTGACATGTTCTCTGGGGCTGCACCATCTGGCACCCTCTCGGCGGAGCCCGCCGCATCTTGTTGGCAGCCCACTGGCTGGATCCTACCTTGTTCTCTGGCTATGGACTAAACTTGTAAACGAGGTTAGTGACTCATGTTCAGAATGTTCCTCCGTTAGATTACGTATGTCACCAACCTGTGCTTCTTCTCTCCAGAGTTTCCTGCCTCAGACGTCCTAGAAGCTGTTAATACAGACCTGTTTATTTTAATAAACACTTTTTGAGTAATCCCACTGTCTGCCTTGCCCGAATATTGGGTCCTTCTGTTCTTAGTCGTGACATTCTGAGTTTAATTAGAAAATCTAGCATTTATATCCAGAACACTATTTTGTTTTAGATTTTTTTGAAATCATTACCAAGGATAGCGTGACAGATGAATTAGATGAGCTGTTTTAATCACATGATATAAAAAAAAATTATATTACATTCAAATGGTGAAAAATTTGCATATGGACAAACTCATCATGGCCTGCAATTGTATAGCACCTTTTCAAGTAAAGAAAAAAAGTGTTTCACACTACATTTAGACATTCACATACACCACCATCAGTAGAAAATGCAGTTGAAAGGTTTTGCCCAAGGACACATCAATATTTAAAGGGTTTAAAAGAATAGTACACCCAAAACATGATTAGCCTTCATTTTCTACTCACCCCCATGCTGAACAACACTCTGGAGTACTTTTTTAATATCTCAAATATATCTGGAGATCTGGGAGGCTTCTTGCTGTCTGCTGACATTCAAATAATGGAGGTGCCCAGCGCCCGAGGCAGAAAGGTCCATAAAAGTCCACAAAAAACGCACATGCGCGATCACGACGCTACGGAAGCCGGCAGACCAAACCAGCGCATTCAGCTCGGCAAAGAACTCATGCTCTTCCTCAACACTGAAGTCCTCAGACATTTTTCTTTCGTTGTTTCTTTCTTTGCACAGGTAAACGGCACATTTCTTCTTCTACGCTTGCATTATTGGAAGAGCAGACGCTGAATGCGCAGTTTCATCTGGTTTGGTCTGCCGGCTTCCGTAGCGTCGTGATCGCGCATGTGCGCGCTTTCAGGAAATCCTATACACTACTGTTTATGCTCTAAAAACATTCTAAATGACTTTGTTTCGAGTAAATTCTGGATGCTACCCACTCAGGACACTTGGAATACATTGGACGAGCAGTATGGAGGAATATTGACACGTTTTTGTGGACTTTTGTGGACCTTTCTGTCTCGGGCACCATAGACCTCCATTATTTGAATGTCAGCAGACAGCAAGAAGCCTCCCAGATCTCCAGATGCATTTGAGATATCAAAAAAGTACTCCAGGGTGTTGTTCAGCATGGGGGTGAGTAGAAAATGAAGGCTAATCATGTTTTGGGTGTACTATTCCTTTAAACTGACAACTCTTTGGCTGAATTGCAAACTCCTGCATCCAATCCATTGTTTTCTGAGTACAGTCAAAACTTCAGAAATGTTTGGGGAATTTTCCCGTAACCAGTTTTTAGCAATCTGTACTCTTACATGTTGAAACCTGTTAGCCAGCGCTTAATACAAACGGTTATTTTATCAAACTTTCCTACAAAACATCAGTGTTAACAGGCTGGATACATAAACTTTGTTAAAAGTTAGGGTTAAAGCCATAGAGTATTTGGTAAACATTTTGCTGCATTCTTTAAACTTACATTTTGTACAATAAATAACAAAAATAAATAAAAAAGAGCCTTTGATTTCCTTTCGTTAAAGAGCTTTATTACTCTACCTTTATAATTGTGATTTCTCTGATTCAAGTGTGCCTTTGAGCCCTATCTGATAATTTCTCTGATTACAGTCTCTATGAACTTGACATGAATGGCTCTCTTTTTAGCAACAGTGGTCCAAACGAGCAAGGTACTTATTCCCAATGGCATAATCAGTCAATCTTTACCTGCTGTTAGAAAACAAAGGGGCCGCTTTGTCCTCGGATATGAAACAAAAGCTTGATTGCCATTAGCATCTGTGGAAATTTCTTCAAAACCTTTCTGCAAGAGCATAGTTATTCTGCAAAGGGCCATATCCTTCCACATAAATTGGCATAACAGATTTGGCTTCACAGATTATAAAACACCAGTGTTCAGCAGTGGAGCAATAAAGAGAGGACTGTTTTCTCCCTTAAAGGGCAAAGCTGGATGTGATGGCCGTGCATGTCTGTGAGTCTACTTCCCCCTCCTTGTCACTAATAAACAGAGGCACGAGAAGTTTTATGAAGGGAGGGTAATGATGTGAACCCTTGCTTCTGCTGTGTAAGGGAAATCAATGTGTTACTGCCAAAATTATCTGCCATGGGAAGGAGCGGAGCTCAGACAGAGAACGGCATACCAGAATATTCAAACAGACTCATTTATCAAGTAACTGATACCTTCCTACTCCACTGTATGCAATATCTATAGAGGCAAACACTTCACTAAACAATGTTTAGATGCTGTCATTTATTGAAGGGCAAAAACTACTAACTAAACCTCTTTAAAAAAGCCTTTAAAACCACAACCAAGAGTTTTCTGTCTGTTTAAAGAGAATTGCCTTTTGTTTGGTAAGATTGAAAAGAGGGAAGGAGGATATTTCTTGGATCTATAATTATCATGTCTAATTTCCATATGAATTGCTCGTTAACAAGTGCTGAAAATGAGAATATGAATGAGGGTGATCCAACTTTGTTTCCAAGCTTCAATGCAAGGGCTTCAGTGGGTTTAATAGACAGCTGTTCTTCAGAACAAAAGCCATTAGTCGAGAGTCATGAAAATATCAAAGCCCTCACTTTGAGAAACAAAGGCATCAAGAACATGTTTTTATTGGACAATTTTAACTGTTTATTCTTTTTTAATATATTACTGCTGCCTTACATATCTGAATCTAATCCTCCACCCTTGATGTTTTAAGTAGGTAAGGCATTAGTTTCACCATGCAACCATTTTGTGTCTCTTTCAGTAATGTATACATATTCACCCTGACATAAATTGCTGTTCAATCTATACCTTTACAAAATTTTACAAAAAAAGCACAAACTTTTTCTATAATTCACAGTTATTAACTTAAGCAAACAGGCCTTGCCCTGTGTGTTGGGAGCTGGAGAAAATCCCATCTTTCTCCAGCAGAGTCCGCCGTGGATCCTCTGAGGGAGCCTCCTGCACAGCTGCAGCTCATCTAGATCATCAGAGGATCCACTATATAAGCTGTCTTCAGACCTTGCCTCAACGCCGCAGTGTTGTTCCAGTTGGTCAGCGCTAAAGCCTAGATCTTTGAGTATCTCCATGTCTTTGAATCCAGGTTGGATTCTAACCACTATCTCTGTGTTTCCAGGAAACCCGTGTCTCCTCCGTGAAAGCTCCGGAAGAGCTAACCTGCCGAGCCGACCCTCTGAGCCAAACCCTGAAGATTCTCTGAGAACCTCCAAGCAGCTCTGGACCTGAGCTGGGAAACCAAAGCTAAGGTCTGTTCAAGCTAGACGTGAGACGCTGAAGCAGCAAACGGACTCTGCTGATAAACACCTCTCCAGAACCAACAGTGACTCTCCCAAAGAGAACCTCAAGAACCCTCAAGGTACTATCAGAGCTCACTTGGAAATCAAATCCTGTCAGCAGTCCTTAACCGTTCTGTCTCTCACGCAGACTCCGGTGAAACCAGAACCCAGGCCCGAACCAGTCATCAGTACATTCTGTGTGTTGTGCATAATAAACGTGTTAAACTTTCATCCTTGTGTCCGTCTAGTGGTGTTCTGCATAATTGGGTCTCCATTTGAGAACCCATCATGACACTGTGACCCCATTTATTCACATTGTTAAGCATTTTGCAGTACCAAACAAGATTTAAACAATAACTGCTTGAGTAAGATTTTTTTTTTTTTAACAATACTAAGTAAAGATCAGCCACCAGCAGTTTGTAGGTAAAGAGCAAGTCATTATCTAAAGCAACAAAGAAGCTTTTTGTTGGAAAAAATTAAACAGAAAAGAGCTTATCTGTTATCCCTTATGCTTTTTCTTCTGCTGTTCATACACACGATGGAAAGGAAATATAAACATAGCTTAAGATAGAAAAGCTCTGCAGCCCCTTCAAGGGGCAGGATATTGCTTACACTATGACATGGTAGCATATTGGCGGTGTGACAGCAAAGGTAAACACTGTTTTTCCATTTAGTTCCTTCTGCTGGTCTCCAAACAAAACCTTTACTAATGCAAAGATGTTTGGCCATATGCTTCTGCTGGCATAGGTTCAATATAATGCATAACTCTTATAATAAAGCATAAATAAAACAGATGAAAAGATTGTGTGATGTGGAGTTTGATCCCAATATTGTACTTACAGACACAGGAGGACCAGGCGGGCCAATGTCACCCTGACGATGAGAGGAGCATATTGATTATAACTATCTTTGACAACTGGAAGCAATAATATAAACAAACATAAGGTGTTTATCTTTGCATTGTCAATCTGTTAAACAAGACAAGAAACTTCCTTCACCACTCTCCACATGCAGCCCCTATCTTATCCTTTAAATACTAAGCAATATACTAGACATTCGTAGGAAAGGTTATAGTTGGGCCTCATGTCATTGTTTGCAAGGATTTATAAGCAGCCCGAGGAAATCTTAGATCGTTCTTAATTGTGACACTTGCTGGAGGGAGCCTCCATTCTGTAATTCATAATTTAAATCGAGGAAATGTTCCCCCTGCAATAAAACTGGAAAACGTCACATTTTGTACTCTATGCAGTATTAAACGATTCAAAAGCATGCAGGGAACACGTGCTTTGGCTTACAAGGTACAAAAGCTTCTGTGAAATTATTACTTTTTTAAAGCCTTAAAGTCCCTGTCTGTGTGAAGATATAGTATATGCTCATATGGCATCTTTTTTCGGCCAGTTGAACTTTACAGTAACTTTACATGAAAAACCACAAAGATCCCATGTTTTCCCATTGGTCCATCTTAGGGTCCAGTGGTGCAAAAAGTGGATAAGGACTATATGGTGCAGATACGGTTGGGGCGCTGAGCTACAAAGGGGCAAGGTCCTTGCTCAGCTTTTTGTGGAAGTGATATGATAAATAACAAAGGGATGTCACTGAAAGCGACATTCCAGTGTGAGCTTCTTTGACGAGTGGAGGCGGAGAAGGCACTGCACCTGAGCAGTATGGGTGAAGAAGGCAGGGCTGTTTTCATTCACTTTATATATATACATATATATAATATGCAGCATTTACAATTGTCTTGTTACTAAAATGCTCTCTATGTCTCTTCACACACACACACACACACATATATATATATATATATATATATATATATATATATATATATATATATATATATATATATATATATATGTACAGCATAAACTTGCATTGCCTTGCCTAGGCAAATATTCTGAGGCAATGTGTAAATCTAAAACTCCTAAGAGTCGTTCAGTAAACCGGTCATTTATTTAATTTCAGGTTTAGCTTCATGAGAGTCTGTGTCATTATCTTTGACTGAGCCTGAAATGTTACTGTATGTTAGACTACCATGTTTGGAATGTAAACCATTTAAAAGGAAGGGCTAAAAACAGCAAGTTTCTCTTTCATTGCTTAAGTGCCTGCCTACATGAGATTTTTATTTCTATTTGCACAAGATGTAAAGCAATTTGCAGCTTGCTTTTACAGCTTCTAGGAAATATACTTGAAATAGTTCTAGATATAGTGGTTGTAGACAGATATGTTGAAATAAGAGCAGAAAGATAGGTGTTGCAGGAGCAAAATTCAATAGGTAAAGCCCATGACTAAGATTGGAGTTCATAAAAACACAACTTTGGTTTCATTGGTTCAGGCTTTTTCTTTCTTTTTTTTTTTTTTATTAATTCCTGGAAATGCATCCCAGACATTGATTTTTGACAGCCAGAGACTAAGTCTAATCTTTCTGGATCAGTAAAGGTACCTTATATAAGCCCTACTAGGTCACATTGGAAGCCGATACTGTGTCAAAAAGACAAAAATCTACTTTTTAATACCGATGATGAAAACTTAAAATGAAGTCAGATGAAGTTAAAAAGTTGTAAGAAGGATCTAGAAAGTAAACGGCCTTTTCTATGGAAGCGTGCCTGCTGTTTATTCAGGTTGTCACAACAGGGAGTTAGACCATAGCATTATACAATGAGCTATTCCAGAGCTTATTTATTTTAACACTTTTTTTTCGGTCTTGGAACATTACTTTTAAGGTAGGTTTTTATTTACTATACAGGGACTGCAAACATATTGTATAAGTAGCATTCCCATCATGTTATTGACTAACATAAACTATTGACAAAATCTGAACCTTAATAATTGTCTTTGTTTTCAAAATATTATTGAAATCCACACTTGGAGCTAATGTAATAATGATTCATTCCACTCAAACACATGCACACTGCTGCTTAAAGCTTCATTACATTCAACTGATCCCAAAGGAATCCCAAATAGGTTTGGATAGGTAAGACCTCTAACTGTTTTAGGTCTCCGTTCAGACTGCTGTAAGGAAGCATTGGTTTAACAATCATAAAGTTCTAACCTTCTTGATTACTTCTGAGGATAAAAAAACAATATATATATATATATATATATATATATATATATATATATATATATATATATATATATATATATATATATATATATATATATATATATATATATATATATGTATATATATATATATATATATATATATATATGTATATATATATATATGTATTATATATTATATTATCTACATATATGTATATATATATATATATATATATATATATATATATATATATATATATATATATATATATATATATAGAGAGAGATTTTTATAGCAATCTGTGTGATAAAAACCCTGATATACCTAATAGGTGTCAGTAAAAAAATATATTTTTTTCTAACTGTTTTACTGAAGATGAATATTTAACACTATATTAAATACCTCAATAAATAAAGTACTTTGTTTTCAGGTTATGATTTTGGTAAAGTAATATAAGACTCGAGGTGACCGTATCTGGACGCTTCTGTTTTTCATGCTCTGATTGGAGCACTTTAACAGTGCAGTAATTTGGGGCACACAATCACTTTCTCCCTCAGGAAGAACTTAAATTAATTCACTGAACCAGAGACTTTATCTACAGGACTACTATTTTCTTAAATTGTTAAATTATTATAGAGGAAGGTAAGATAAAGAGGGTCAGTAATTGAGCTTGAACCAAATCTGTGCAAAAGTCGTAGTATTGCCTGGCTGCTTTTAGAGCAAGTAACATGAATTTAAAATCAAGACGTCTCATTGTAGAGAAGCTTTTAAAGCTACTATCAAATACCTTTCATTGGTAGATTAATGAGTCCCTTTCAATTGCTTTAATTGCACAACTATGACATATAATCAGATTTTAGATTTAGTATGTTTGCCAGATCAGAGCTTGAACTGCAATAAAAGGTAGTTTGCTGCAAACAGTGTTTCGAAATCAGCTTTGTGACTGCTTAAAGACATTATTTTGTAATTATTTATTTTCTTTTTACATTGTTCAGAAAAAACGTATGTGTGTTGCATAAAAATTAGTTTCAGATTAAATTTTTTACAATTATACATGCAAGTTTTTGGAGATATTACTCCTCTAAAGTTCAAGCCTACTCTGTTCACCCAGAACTAGAACAAAACATGGTGAAGCAGCATTTAGTTCCTATGCTCCAGTGATCTGGAACAAACCTCCAGAAGACTGTAGAAGTGCTAAGAGCCTGATTTCTTTGAAGTCCAAGTTAAAAACCCATTTGCTTAGAGCTGCCTTTAACTGTTGAAGTTAAACTGTTTACTGAGATATTATTAGTTTAAGGTTGTGGTCCAACTGTTTTACACATTTTTTTTCATCTTTATTTGCTTTTATTCTGCTTTTATTTTCTTAAATTTTATTATTTAATTAATGTAAAGTACTTTGAACTGTGATATACAAATTAACTTGCCTTAACAGTTTTTCACATTTTAAGTACTGATTTTAGGATGGGATATGTATACTCTTTTTTTTATAGATTTCTGTATACTGCAGGTTTGGATTCTTATTAAAATAATATATATATATATATATTTTACTTTTAGATGTAACATATTTTAAAAGATTCAAGAATCAATATTCTTTTCACTTTATAATTGTGGTCTATCAAGTAGAATCCCCAAAAGGTGTGCTAAAGCTTCTGGTTTAAATGTGATAAAATGCAGTAAAGTTCAGTAGTAAAAAAAGAGGCTTCCTCCAACCAACTTTCTGTGTCCAAACATTTGAACTTTTTTCTTTTTAATATGCCTAAAGTACTCAAATAAATTAAAAATAAATCATGACTAACAGTCAAAACATCTTAGATCAAAACAATGAAACCTATATACAGTACAGACCAAAGTTTTGAACACACCTTCTCATTCAAAGCGTTTTCTTTATTTTCATGATTATGAAAATTTGTGTTGCACTTATGCCATTTTTTGGCCAAGATACCGATACCCAATACCTTGCTGTGCAGCATTGGCTGATACATATAAGATATTGATACCATCTGTTTAAAATTGATGTGTGTGTATATGTAGACCTGCATTCTACTTGGATGTAAAATTGTTGCCATCATGCTTTGTAAAGCTGCTGCCTAGCTTTGTGAAGCAGGAAAAAGACTAATACAAAGTGACTCCATTAGAACTTTTTATTGCCTAGCTGGAATGGGTGACTTTTGGCTCTTAAAATCGTATAGGTACCCTATTTGTTGGTACTTGCCAATACCGATACCACCATTTTTGTGCTGGATCAGGGTTCTGCCCGATACTGGTATCGGTGCATCACTAATGAAAATTATAGATTCACACTGAAGGCATCAAAACTATGAATCAACACATGTGGAATTATATACTAAACAAAAAATTGTGAAACAATGGAAAATATGTCTTATATCTAGGTTCTTCAAAGTAGACACATTTTGCTTTGATTACCGCTTCGCACACTCTTTGCATTCTCTTGATGAGCTTCAAGAGGTAGTCAACTAAAATGGCCTTCCAACAGTCTTGAAGGAGTTTCCAGAGATGCTTAGCACTTGTTGGCCCTTTTTGCTTTCACTCTGCGGTCCAGCTCACCCCAAACCATCTCAATTTGGTTCAGGTCCAGTGATTGTGGAGGCCAGGTCATCTGGCGCAGCATCCTATCACTGTCCTTCTTGGTCAAATTGCCCTTACAGTACACAGCCTGGAGGTGTGTTTGGGGTCATTGTCCTGTTGAAAAAATAAATGATGGTCCAACTAAAGGCAAACCGGATGGAATAGCAGGCCGCTGTAAAATGCTGTGGTAGACATGCTGGTTCAGTATGCCTTCAATTTTGAATAAATCCCCAGCAGTGTCACCAGCAAAGAACCCCCACACCATCGCACGTCCTCCTCCATGCTTCACGGTGGAACCAGGCATGTAGAGTCCATCCGTTCACCTTTTATGCATCGCACAAAGACACAATGGTTGGAATCAAAGATCTCATCAGATCTGGACTCATCAGACCAAAGCACAGATTTCCACTTTTCTAATGTCCATTCGTTGTGTTCTTTAGCCCAAGCAAGTCTCTTGCTTGTTGCCTGTCCCTAACAGTGGTTTCCTAGCAGCTATTTTACCATGAAGGCCTGATACAGTCTCCTCTTAACAGTTGTTCTAGAGAGGTATCTGCTGCTATAACTCTGTGTGGCATTGACAGTGTTGGGACTAACGCGTAGTAAGTAACGCGTTACTGTAACGGCGGTATTTTTTTCACTAACTAGTATGCTAACACGTTAGTTTTTAAATTCAGTAACTCCGTTAACATTACTACATGATGCGTTACTGCGTTATTTTATAGTCTGGGGATCAGCTAGAGACTTAAAAGCTGCAGTGAAGTATTGTCTTCCTGTGTGGGAGTGAGGGAAACAGGAAGGAAACATGCTAAGGGCGTGTTTGTGTTTACCAACACTAGTCATCATGGCGGCTGCTCCAGAGCCCAAGTCGAGTTTCTTCACTTGGAGATATTCTCATTAATTTACAATTTGTGCCTTGGATCAAAGATTCTATCTACAGCCCAGAACAGCAACTGTAATTGTTGAAACACCTACAAAACCAACATGCTGAGACGAAGCTAGAAGCTATGCGACGAAGCTAGAAGCTACCGGTGTCATGCCAAGGTAGTTATCCCTGGGAAAATTTGTATCCCCTCCTCGGGAGCACGCACGGAGTAGGACGAACAACCCGACTTAACTCCGCCTCAATTCCAACGTGCAGAACTTGAAATTTGAAAGGTTTTACGTGTATGAAAGTTGAGCTTTACTGTTTTATTCTTTACTTCACATGTTATAGCAGAAAATCGCCAGTGATATTGATCTAAAACTAATAATAAAACACAAACGTTTGCTTGAAAGCTGGTCGCTGACAGCAGTGTCTACTCCTTCCTCTGAAAGCAAACAGGTCCTTGTTCTTTTCCATACGTTCATTAAAAAACTCTCTCATTGTTTCAGTGTCCAAATATTCTCATCCTATTGAAATCTGTTGTAAACCATATACTTGTAATAAAAATGAAATAGAAAATGGAGTGCACGTGTAATCATTAAAGACTACTGTATATGCAGAAGGAAATAATTTTTTCCTGGTTGAAATTTAGTACTTAAATCTATATTTGTGTTTTATATTAACTTACAATTTATCACTGTTGTACTATCCTTAAGAAACAGTTTGTGTTCTAACATCAGCCGTTTTATTTCATCCCATATTGCCAGAATTGGCAATATGGGATGAAATAAAACCTGCTGTAATCTTTTCCCCCTGTCTAAATCAGACAAAAAAGGTCCCAGCTTTTTCATTTTTGACTTATAAGCATCTTTTATGATGACAATTTATTCCTGAAACTTTGGAGGTGATGGACCTTTATTTCTTAAAGTTATAAGGGGGGAACAAATTATAGCAGGCCACCTTCTATAATCTGTTCCCCCTGTCTAAATCAGACAAAAAAGGTCCCAGCTTTTTCATGTTTGGCTTATAAGCATCTTTTATGATGACAATTCATTCCTGAAACTTTGGAGTTGATTGACCTTTGTTTCTTAAAGTTACAAGGGGGGAACAAATTATAGCAGGGCAATTTTGCAGGCAACTACCTACTATGTAGCATTGTCAGTTTGTTCTGCCCTGAAATAAATTGGCACTTTGAAACATATCTTTGTTGCTTGTATATAGAATTGCTTAGCAGGGTTTCATAATGCAAATGCATGTCAAGTTCTTCAACATATGGTATTATTCTCCAGTGCAATAACATTTCTGAAATGAAGGCTATAAGGGCATAATGTGAACCTTTAAAAAAAAAAGTAACTAAATAGTTACTTTTCACAGTAACGCATTACCTTATGGTGTAAGTAACTGAGTTAGTAACTAAGTTACTTTTGAAATGAAGTAACTAGTAACAGAAACTAGTTACTGCTTTTCAGTAACTAGCACAACACTGGGCATTGACCTGGTCTCTAATCTGAGCTGTTGTTAACCTGCGATTTGAAGGCTGGTTACTCAGATGAACTTATTTTCCACTGCAGAGGTGACTTTTGGTCTTCCTTTCCTGGGGCGGTCCTCATAGAAGCCAACTTCTTTGTAGCGCTTGATGGATTTGCGACTGCACTTGGGGACACTTTCAAAATTGTGCCAATTTTTCGGACTGACTGACCTTTGATGATGGTAATGCTGCTTTTTTCTTGCCATAATACAAATTCTAACAGTGCATTCAGTAGGACTATCAGCTGTGTATCCACCTTACTTCTGCACAACACAACGGATGGTCCCAACCCCATTTAAAAGGCAAGAAATCCCATTTATTAAACCTGACAGGGGACACCTGTGAAGTGAAAACCATTTCCGGTGACTACCTCTTGAAGCTCATCAATAGAATGCCAAGTGTGTGCGAAGCAGTAATCAAACAAAGGTTGGCTACTTTGAAGAACCTAGAATATAAGACATATTTTCAGTTGTTAATTCATAGTTTTGATGCCTTCAGTGTGAATCAACAATTTTCGTATTTATGAAAATAAAGAAAACTCTTTGAATGAGAAGGTGTGTCCAAACTTTTGGTCTGTACTCTAACTTCTTTCAGTACTGTTGGCAATTTTCAAAGCACAATACAATTTGTACACAATTAAACAAGGACAAAATTGTTTCATTTTGTCTTCCTTCCCCCCAGACATTAGGCACAATCTGTCTGTGGTAAGCAAATGACTTGAATCATGCTTACTGGAGCAAAAGGAGACAAACAAGTAATAATCACCTGAGGATTCATTATTTGCTCCAACATGATTTCAAAGACCTTTGAAGGGTATTTAGGGTAGAAAAAAACGACTGAATCAAGGTGTCAGGAAATGTGCTTTGACTTGTTCACAACCTTTCAGCACACAAGCACTCTGAGGGAGTATAAACAGAAGGACTCATCATTGCTGACATTTGACATTGATGTGACTTACTTTTTGTCCTTTCACGCCACCAGTCCCCTCTGCACCTGGCTGACCCTGTGGGAGGAGGCCTCGGTTAACGACTCTGTAACAGGACGGAATTGTAAATGTCATGGCAGGAAAATACGTACGGGATCTCCTCTCTCTCCCTTTTCCCCAGGGATGCCAGACTCCCCCTTCTCCCCCTGCATGTGAACAGAGCACACCATTGACAGTGACTGACAGCAAAAGCAGGGTGAAGAGACAGACAGATTCGAGACTGAAGCTCGGGCATGGACAGTTGCTATGAATAAGTAATCAGAAAAACATACAGTCCTCTGTCCTCTCAAAATCCCACTACGGTGGGGTAAAAAAGAAATCCATTCTACATATATGGCTTCATCAAGCTGTGGTGTTACATGAGTCTTGCAAGATAATAATAAAGGTCCCTGTTCCACTGCAGTATGTCTATATTTTAATGATAACATTATTTCTTTGTCTGCCAATAGATGGCACTTTAGCACAGCTGGTAACAGTTCCATAAAGCATCTTGACTGGATTTCCTCTCACATTTATGTTGAAAAAAAACTCAAAGTAAACCTTGAATTTAGAACCAATGGGCATTAAGCAATGGTCAAGGTGGTAATGAACACTTATAGGACAGAATTCTATACTTCAAGTAACACATAAATAGAATCATTTCAACATTTTACACTGCAGAATTGATTCTTTTCTTACGACCTTTTGTAATTCATAGACTGAAGCCGCAAATACGCTTTTTTATCCGCCCTTTGAGCTCAAATATCAGGAATTATCAAAAAACAATTGACCAAACGCTGTTGCTCCTGCTTTCCCTGCATCTTAATAAAACTGCCTTAAATATAGAGACTAATTAATGTTAATCACAGTAGTTTTAAATCCTTAAATTGTCAAAACCATAGTATATCATGTTGAAAGTAACCAGCCCATGCTTAATCTTTTTTTGGGGGGTCATACTGTACTTTTGCTTAAATAGCAGATTAATCATTGAACATTGCTCCAATGTTTTACATGTGCAAATACCTACAGGATAGCTTTAGTCAGTATAAAGACCTCATTGAGCCTATGTATAACAACCTGAGAGAAAGAAAGTAGAGTCTTTTCTTACTCCTCATAGACTCCTAACAGATAACACTATTGAGTTTTGAGTTTCCCTCCCCCCCATTACCTCAACTTCTTACACTGACAACTGCAGTAATACTGCACCACTCATTTAATGAGATATAGTCACAGTTTCCTTATTCAAATTAGCAGCTGCTATTAAGTCAGTGGACTGCTGGCATATATGAACAGATGGACCGTCTTATTAATCTTTCAGCTGAGGAGGAGGGACTAAGCAGAAACTCTGACTTAAAGGTTTAATTGAATTCTGAGGAGCTTTAGCTGCTACATTCATGGGTGTCAAAACCAAAATTCAACTCTGCTGTATAGTCAAAGAAATAAAAACACACATTTTAATAGTATAGTTACTATACCAGCTCTTGAAAGTGTAAAAAAATCTTGTTTTTTGTGTTCTTAGAACGTATACTGGCTAAGTGCATGTTTAGCTGTGTTTCTCTCAGACGTACTGCTGAAAGTATTGCTGCTATTTAGTCAGTGTTCCCCCGGAGCAACAAATCTGCTTTTTTAATGGTCTGCATTTTCTCATCCAAGTCAGTTGCTACTTGAGTACCTTATAGAGTAGCCAGTCAGAATAGCTTTGTCCTTGACTTCTGCAACTTGTCATAAGCTTTGATAAAGTAAAAAAAAAAATCAGCTTTTTCCAAATAAAAAAACAAACTATAGCTTCTTAAACTAGGGTCTACATCTTTGTTTTATAAATACAGAGGCAAACCAAATGTAATGTCTCAAACGGGGGCAAGAGATGCTAATCAATCGTTGCACACATTAGCAAGATTGATATTGATCTGTCAGTTGTTACAATCTTTATGAACTGCCAGGATGGCAGGGAATCTAGCAGAGAGAGTGACTCCATTTATGTATAAAAAAATATAGCTGAGTTGACGTCAAACATCATATTAGTGGCATTTGCAATTTTTAAAACCCAATGAAATAGTCTCTCATCCTCTCTGCAATGTTCTTTTATTCACTAATTACAATACTAATTTATCCAGTACTGCCCTCTTGGCCAGGTCACTGTAAAAGGGATTTTAATCTCAATTAATTTTTTTTACCTGGTTAAATGAATGAAATATAAATAAAAATTACTTAGATAGATTTATTTTGTCATTTTGTATACACGAGTGTAAACAAAAAGAAATTTATTTTAAAACAGCTCTAGAAAATTTCTTTTTTTTAGTTTTTCAGTAATAAATACCTAAGAAAATAAATAAAATAGTAATATAAACATATGACTGTATATTTACAGTTCTGATATATATATTTTTTTATACACAGTTAAGTTGCAAAAGGATTGTCTAGGATGTTGGCCTTCCTTGCCTTTTTCAGTTGTTTATTGTAAAACGTGTCATTTATATGATATTCAAAACAATCATGCATTTTGACATCTGTAGATATTTTTTACATTATTTCCCATTAGAGGCTATTGATAAAAAAAAAAAAAAAAAAAAATATAAGGGAAAATGTTGTAATGTCTTTTTTTTCTGAACTGTTTTGTCCATGCTACACTGTACACTAAAATTGATTTGCCACCGTGGCAGCAGTTTGCACTGAGTTATGACTGACGGGCGATGTAAATCACATCTAATGGAAAGTTGGAATTACCCTGGATGTCACCTGTTGTGAAAAACTTGTGCCCTGCATTCTGTCACAGGCTTAAAGAACCATACTTCTCTTGTTATCTCAGTTAGATCTTCACAGAACATTATTCTCAGCTAATTTACAAGCAGAAGACAACGAAACAAGTGAATAAACCTTTCAAATGAGATTAACTGAAGCATGGTCAGTGTTTATGTAGATTACTGCTGTATTTGTGCAAAGATAAAGCCCAGGGAACTGTTCCACCTGTGGCTAACTGCGGGTGATGTGTTGACTTTGAGCTACCCCAAGTCATCAAACTGCAATTAGGACTGTCAGCATCACTCTCTCTGTCAATATCTGCTGTGTTCTGTCAGAAGCCAATTGAGACCAATGGTGGGGGGGCACAGTTATGGAGATGTAATTCACAAAGACACTGCCTTTCCAAGCACATACTACACAGCAGCCCCCAACTTTAGTCTTTAATTCCTAAAACATTCACATTCTACTGAGAGAGTGAGAGGGGTCTCTGTCCACATAGCACGCCACCAGTAACAGCATGGTCTCACCTCAGTTTATTTGATACAGACTGAAAAATGTAAAATAAATGACAGTGAAGTGTTTAATTATTACTGCAAATCAAAACTTTTCCCTGTCAAAGTGCTAAGTTTATCTCTGCTCACCATTTTGCTCTTTTAAATGTATTTATGTGCATGGCTGTAGTTTTTTTAATGAATCAAATTAAGATGTGATGCTTTTCAGTAGGAGATTTGATGCCTTGCTGTGCAGAGAAATCAGAAATGTATGATGATACAGTAAAGATGCAATGACAGTGTAGGGGCATGACTGATTTATGGCCAAAGCAAAGCTTGCTTTTAAATTTGCTCTGCAAGACTTAAACCAGGACACAGAGTTTGTTCAGAAACCCATACGTACATAACGGGTATTAAAGCTAATGTCTAAACATTAAGCTTTGGTCTCCAATGGACATCATCAGCAGCTTCTATTATTCAACCTTCGTATATGATTAATTTAAGGTAACCAAGTTATACTGACTCAGGTTCATCTGGGTTTTTTTGTTCACCTTTGTGGATTTTTAAGGTACTAGTGGGATTACCATTTGATATTGCTTCAAGGAATTAGCTTTACAATGATTTCTAAGAACTGTTACTACAATTCTCAGTCATTTAGTTAAGGCAGCGAAAGCTTTGTAAAGCTGTTTCCCATTTGGTTGTTTTAAGAGGTGGCTAAAAATGTACAGTAGTTATTAGAAATTTGTTAAACATCAATGAGGAATATGTAAAACATTACTTTGAGAAGTGACAGAGTACTGGGATTAAAGGTATGAAATTTACTGGACAATAATGACATAAAGGCTGAAATTAGTTTCGCATAATGATAAGTAATTTCATCAGGGCATGATCTGCAGCTCTCCCTCGAGCGGTTTGCAGCAGAGTGTGAAGCGGCCGGGATGAGGATCAGTGCCTCCAAATCCGAGACCATGGTCTTCAGCTGGAAAAGGGTGGAGTGCCCTGATTGGGGAGGATGTACTGCCCCTAGTGGAGGAGTTTAAGTATCTTGGGGTCTTGTTCACGAATGAGGGGAAGATGGAGCAGGAGATCGAAAGGCAGTTAGGTGTGGCATCTGCTGTGATGCGTGCGCTGTACCAGTCTGTTATGGTGAAGAGAGAGCTGAGCTAAAAAGCAAAGCTCTTGATTTACCGGTCGATCTACGTTCCTACCCTCATCTATGGTCATGAGCTTTTGGTCATGACCGAAAGAATGAGATCCCGGTTGAGATCCAAGCTGCTGAAATGAGTTTGTGTGTCTGGGCTCTCCCTTAGAGATAGGGTGCGGAGGTCAGTCATCTGGGGAGGACTCAAGAGTAGAGCCGCTGCTCCTCCTTCATCAAGAGGTGTCAGTTGAGGTGGCTCGGGCATCTGATTAGGATGCCTCCTGGACGTCTCCCTGGTGAGGTGTTCCAGGCACGTCCCACCGGGAGGAGAACCAGGGGGAGACCCAGGACAAGCTGGGGGGACTATGTTTCTCGGCTGGCCGTGAGGCGCCTTGGGATTCCCCCGGAGGAGCTGGCCCAAGTGGCTGGGGAGAGGGACGTCTGGGCCTCCCTACTGAAGCTGCTACCCCCGCGACCCGATCCCGGATAAGCGGAAGAAGATGGATGGATGGATGGATGGATGGATGGATGGATGGATGGATGGATGGATGGATGGATGGATGGATGGATGGATGGATGGATGGATGGATGGATGCATGGATGAAGTAATGATTGTCTGACCATCGTGGGATTAGGTTTGACGTGCTACACTTAGTCAACAAGTGGACCACAGTAGTTAAATAAAAGTGTGGTGAATTAAATAGAAATTAAGTTGTGAGTTCGAAACCCACTCCCACAGACTGCCACTCTGGGTCCCTTAGCAAAGACCCTTAACCCCACACTACTCCCCGGTCACCGCACAATGGCAGCCTACTGCTTCTCAAGGGAATGGGCTAAATGTGAATTGAAACAGTAAATTTTCCTTGTGCTGTACTTGTGACAGTGTAATAACAATAAAAACTCTGGAAAAAACAAAAAACATAAGATTGTGTTATTATCATGTCATTGTTTTTTTTTTTGAATAGTGGGCTAATACCTAACAGGGATACATTTTTACTAATTTAATGAGCCAACAATTTAAAATAATTTAAGATAGCCTGCTTCCAGTATAGTTTAAAGAAATGCCTCTTTATGACTTATGGTAACAAAGATCTACCAATATGAGCTCATTTCGTGTTATTTTGGTTTGATCAGTGGCAAAAAATCTATAGTATTTTAAAAGCAAGATAAAAAGCAAAATAAAAGCAAATAGGACATGAAACATGGATTGATAAAAGACACATATTTAAACCACCATTAAACTGCAGCAACACAATAAGCAGGAAAACATTTGTTTGCTTTGCTCTGTAATTATGATGATCCATTATATGTGAAAGATGTTTCATAGTAGCCCTTGTTTAACCTTCTTACTGTTTCTAAAATAAAGAAGAGTTATTTACTTTGTTTAAAAACAAACTTTGTTAGTTTCCTTTTTTAAGTTTGGAAAACCTACATTTCCTTTCCTTTAGGCAGAAGGACCAGACAAAGCCAAAGAGACTACAGCAGTCAGTGATAAATCTGCACATCTGATGACTCATGCATTCAAGAGGTTGTCCACAACACAATGCTTTCACTTTTTAGCGTGATCACAAGTATTGGCCACTGAAGCCTCAAGTAGCAGGTGGTTTGTAGGTGGGTTGGCAAAGGTAAAACATCTTTAGGAAGCTTGACAGAGGCCAGTAACTGGCAGTTTTTGTGTTTATCACTCTAAAATCTTACAATCTATATCTTATGTGCCACTGGTGTGTAAAACACCCTAGGGCTTCATGAAAATGATTGCAGATTTTTTTTTTTTTTTCAAAAGTACGGCATGTAATGGCCATCTGGTAGTTTAGATTGTGAGCATTGAGTCATGCTGTACTGTGCTGCAGCAGACAAAGGCTGGGAGCAGCTATTTAACTTGCAGCAGCTACGCTTCAACTCACTAAGTGTTGCCATTTCTAAAGAGAGAGATCTGTTCCCAACTATTAACTCCAAAAGGTGTCAGTTATGGACAAAGGAGATACTACAACTGCTCTTTTACACCTGACTTGTCTGGGTTGGCAAGAGAAGCAATGAATGTACATTTTATCCAGGTGAAACAGAATGATTTTAAATCAAACAATTTTTTAAGATAAATTGTTTTCCCGATCTGTCTTAAAGTTAAGCAGACTAAATATTTGCAGTTTTAAGTTAGTTGATTTTACCAAAATGATTTAGATCTGTTAAATAGGAAAATAATGTGAGAGATTTTTGAGAGTAATATTCCTAACTCTTGTTGTGCCATTGTGTCCATTTGAAAATGTAACTACAGCTTCCAGCATGCATTGCAGTCCAAAATAAAACCACAGGTGATAAAAACCCAAACTCAGTCTTCTTCTGCAGCTTACCACTGCTACGAAGAGACCCCACCTCAGCTGAACTGTGCTTCGAAACAAGCGGTAAGAACCGTAGCATCACTGCTGGCTGATGCTGCACCACTTCATCATTATTTCCTCAAATAAGAAACTTTTTTAGGCTTTGACTTTGTGTGGACTCTGCAGATTTCCAAGTTGTACCCAGTATGAAACTGCTACTGACTAAGGCTGGCATTTTTGTTCCGGAGCAGCAAAGATCCCAAATAGATACTGGGAGATGCACCATTTCTCTGCTTTCCTGTGCTCATCCAACAATGATGAACCTGGTTGTTTTGGCAAAAAAAAAAAAAAAAAAAAAAAGACCAGAAGCCAAGTTCCCTCTTCCTCTGTTTTTGGAGCCACAGCTGAGCCACATACCATGGCCAAGAGCTGCAATATCCTGCCTTCTAAGACGGTATCAAAAAAATATCGCTTTTTCTTAAATTCTTTAGCCGTGCCTGGGCAGGTAGATATTTAGAATTAGAATTAGAGTTAAATTTTATTTACACTCCAGAAGGATATTGTGCTTTGAGTTTCATGCTAAAACTTTTTATTGTGTGATCTAAACCAAAAGTCAGCGTGATTTGTTGGTTTTCAAACTCTTTGAATGTTGTTCTGTGCTTGAGAGTGCACAGCCGGTCAGCTGAGTGAATCATTTCTCTTCTTCCCGTAAAAATTCAAAAAATATCCACTGGACTTGGTTTTCAAGATTTGAAGACGTTTCGCCACCTCTCCAGGAAGCTTTCTCAATTCCTAAGCAATTTCTCATACTCACGCGTTATTCCGAGGGTGTCTTTCCCAAAATGGAGTGCAATATGCTGAATTTGAATTTGCTTTTGAAAATTTGAAAATGCTTTTGAATTTTTACGGGATGACTATGACCTGGATGACTGAGAACCTTCATCAGCATTTCTCTTCTTCTTCCTCCTTTTTTTTCCTTTCTCTCTTTCCTTCCCTCTGAACCTCATGTTTCTCGCTGATCACACAGCTAGCTTTGCTGTTAGTCTTTTGTCTGCTACCAGACCTCTCCCCCCGCTGTGTAACCACACAGGTTGCATTGCCTATTGTTAAGGAGGGAAGCTACAAGCCAGGGTTGCAGCATTATTTCCCCCACATGCCACATGTACCTCAAAGCTGTATTTATTTTATATCTTCTACTGGGCTGATTAATTATTATTAAATGCTGAAATTAAGCTGAAATTTGATTAATGGTGTGATTTTAATTTTAGAACGGTAAATTTACAGTAATTTTTACTATTTTTCAAGGCTGCACTTTTAAAAGATGAAATTGTCCAGTGAGCTTACTTGTGTAAACAAAATGACAAATAAATCTGTCTAAAGTCTAAAGTCTTTTCTAAGAACTGCTTTCATCCAGGAAAATCAAATTCCTATTTTCAGTTTAATCTTTTTGTAGTTATTATGTGTTATAGTTTGAGTAGATATTCCTGAATATAATAATAATTGGAATAATTGCACAACAGTTATATTCTAAGTTACTCTGCTTTTAAATATCTTTAGAAAGTCACTGGCTATGTCAGCATCTCAGCTCCAAATATTTTATTTTACAAATATAGGGAATGCAGTGGACCACATGGAGACATTAAAAAGAGAAATGTTGAGATTTGTGTAAAAATGTTTTGCAAATAAAGACAGAACGTGATTATCAAGAAATGTTAACATTCAGAAAAGAAACAGTGGTTCATTTCTAAGAAATTAAAGGTTTTGGTGAAAAATATGCACCCTATCAACTCCAGAGAAAAAGCAAAAGACCTTGCAAAGATGCTGGCTCAAGGCGGTCAGAGAGTGTCATTATCCTCAATGGACTTACATGAGATGAAAGGCTTTTCACTTGGGAAGGAAACAGTTACACGAAACGCAATATAAAAGCCAGATTCATAGAAATTTAGATATAGATGCTACCTTGACACTTGCTCCCTCTGAGGTTCCTAAAGGACCCTGTAAGAAAAACCACAAGATTATCACATGAAAAATATGGACAGCTGGGAGGAATTCGTTATTCTTTTAATACAAAATCATCTATGGTAAGTTAGTCTGTGATATCATATTTTTTCTTTGCACTAGTGTTTGATCAATTAATAGTGCAACTTGGACAAATGCAAGTCATATTTGGATAACAGCTTTGTCATACCCTTCTGAGATACACCACTGTTATGTTCTGCCAGTTTATACAGAAAAATAACATTGACCCCTTGACTGAAAAAAAAAGATTTTGCCTGAGATAAACCTGAGTTAAACAGGGTGACCATAATAAAAGAAAATACCATGGGATGAATGTATATCAGGCACAATGTGGAAAATATCATGACATCACTAATTTTCCAAATCTAGATATCCAAAAAGAGTAAGTAATTAGGTAATAAATTCAACTGTATAGTAGAGATTTAACTGTCGAAAGTCTAATTATTCCCAAAACCACTGAACTGGAGCATTGACGATAAAATCAAAAATGGAGTATCTATTTCTCAATGGGATAAGGACCTACCCTATTGGAGCCCTATAGTGCAATCAAGCCAGCCATGCTTGAGAATAATTACACACTCAGAGTATCTGAGATACAGACTAGCTAGACCTTCCTGTTTGTTCTGACATCAGCAGTTAAGAGTCTGACAAGCTGTCTCCTGTAATGCTCAGTGTTGTTTGTACCTCTTATTTAGTGGGTCACTAGACAAACACATGCACATTCCTGCACACACCCACAAATGCACAATGTCTGGGAATGGGTTTGGACACCTGAGGAAAAGACCATAACTCAAGGACTCAAGGGGCCTATAAGACACACTTGTACTACTCATCAATATAAACACATTCAAGTGCTACCTTGAACAACCCCTTGAGGTTTTTGTGCTAAGAAAAGACGGCTGTAAATTTTCTAACAAATCAATACTGTCAAAGCATGGGACTACTTAACATCTTTAAACATTCCCACCAAATTTACATACATGTTCATGCTAATTTGTTTTAGGAGGGATTCTTTGGAGTATACCTTTACTGTACTATATTGCTATAGCGCCTTAAAGAGGGGCCCATGCTTCTTTTACATCTTGTACCACTATAGGCACAACCTTTAAAGTAAAATACTGACATTAGATATGATGTTAAGAGGAAGAAAAAAAGTGCAATCATCGATTCTCCCTCGGCACCACCTGGGCAGGCACCCTCTTCCAGTAGCTTTTATTTAAGTTTTGAGTTTTTCGTTTTAAATCCTTTTTCTAAACATGTGTATTTGTTTCCACCGTGCCTTTTTAAATTATGGAGCTGACCATTTAACGAATAACTTTGTTTTTCTTTTCACTTTTAATGGCATTTTTGATCAGAACCACACATGCAACCATAACTGTTTTAACCAGAGAGCAGCTGTTACTGTAGCTCTCGGTATCACCGCTGTGCCGCCTCCCTCCAAATAATTTATGTGAGCTGGAAGGAAGAGAAGTGGGACCAATGGCAGTACCAGTTGTGACTAGAGGAGAAAATGCAGAGCTGTCATCCTTTCTATTATCACAGGAAATGATAGATCTTTTTTTTGGGATCAAGTGTATCAAGACAAGAATATTTGTTTATGCTGATGGATACACCGCTGACAGCACTAACTCTAGGCGCATACATAAACAGGGGGGAGTCGGGGGTTTAGATAACTCCTGGTTGTCAGAACCAAGAAGAGTCGCAGGAACATTTACCATATCTTTCTAATGTTTAGCATATATAACTAATTATATTTATCATAAATGAGCTAAAACAACAATGTTTTAATAAGATTTAATGCAAAAAAAGAACTACAGTGAAATGATTTCAACAAGAGACTTTCTTTGCTGCAGCACATCACTTACAGGTGGGCCTCTTGGTCCAGGCTCCCCAGGCTTTCCTCTCTTTCCCTGAGGACGACATTGTAGAGAAAAAGAAAAAAAATACAGTGTGAGCATAAGATGAGTGGATGTACGACAACAGGTGCAGCAAGACAGGGATGCTGCCAGCAAATAGGGCTAGACAGCAACTCCTGTCGCATTCTCTAATTCACTTTTAATTAAGAACAAGTAAACAGTTTAATTGGTGCACCCCGTGTGGCCCACTACTCTTTGTTCCCTTGTTTGGTTTACTGCCTCCTTCCCAGCTGTGGGATTCTCTCAATGTATCAATCAACCTGAGGAACAAACAGGACAAGCTAGACAGTGCTGCAGTGTATCACAAAGCAGGGTTTGCAAGACATCATTTACCTCAGTTTTTCGTTAACTTTAGAATCATGAAATTCAACAAAAATAATCATAAAAAAAATGCTAAAGAAATAATACATCTTATGCTGTCTAATGCTATCTGACATCTATTGCTATCTGAGGTCAAGCTGAGTGAGTTGTTACATCAATAGATTGCATGCATGTGAAAATAAGATAACCCTCTTTTTATCTGCACAGCCCTGCAGGATATTTGGATCACACTAGCAGGTTCCAGGAATTTTGATGGCAGGAAATTTGTAAAATCACATCCAACTAATACCAACCCACTGCAGAGTTGGATGGCAAAAGGATGATACAACACTTAGGCATTTACTGGGACTATAAGCCATTACCTCTTTCTAGTATGGGTTTCATCATCTGAAGGCAATGTGACATTGTGTTTCTCTCCTACTGTATGTGCGGGTGACGCAAAAACACTTCTTTCCTCTGCAGAGTTAGCTGCAGTGTGGATATGTGAAAAGCTAAGCTCTCTGGCTGCTGAAAGAAAAGTTGAGAATCACAAAGTGACGCCCCCGAATCTTTTCTCTGACACTCCATGTGCACACTTTGATTAACTGGGTCGAACCTGACGTGTATGACTGCCTGCAACAAAGGCAAGGGAATGAACTTCTCTTTAGCAAAGCTACTTCTTTTAATCATCTGTTTGCATGTGTGCACAGGCTCCTAGGCTGCATGTGTACTTTAGTGTCTGCAGTCCAGAGATACCAGGATAATGGGAAGGGGAGAAAGGAAGATGTAGTAATGTAAATATTAACCCTAATAACAACACAATAGAGCTCATGTGTGACTTCTCCAGGGAACTGTGTGCTTCCATCTGTTCTTGCTGTTTGATGTACCAACAAAGCCCTGCCCACTATCTTTTGATCAGTGGAGTTAATGCACCTCTAATGCCTCAGTTTGGAGGCTTTAATGTGAACATAAATGGGAGAAGAGCTGGCAAAAGTCAAATTTCCTTGATGCGTAGAAGCAGCATCTTTAAACCGTGTAATCTTTTTGCTTCATATGGCTGCTATTATAAAACACCTGAGTAGTCTCTTTGACGGCCCTGTTCAGTTTGTGGTGCAAAAAAGAGCTGTAAGAACAGGGGGTTAGTGCTCAGTCAATAGATGCTTTTGCATGTGGGTGTAACATGTGCATTCAAAACAGACTTTTTGTGTTGAAGGTCTTTTTTTTCACAAGATAGCATTATGGTGAAAGACTGATTTTTCTTTCTACTTTGGAGATAATTAAAAGGTAGACACTGAGTCACTGCTATGGTTTAGAAAAGGAAAAAGAAACTCACTCCCCACTGCTGCCCTTTCCTCCTCCTAACACAACAACAAAAGCAGATTACACAGATAAGTAATTTACCTGATGAATATTTCATGTGCTATTATTCCAAGCAGGTCATGAATTATGCAGTTTTCAGAATTATTTCCCAACACTTGCCCTTAAAATCCTTTTTAACACCAAAGTAAACGCAGATTTTATGTCAATTTATTCACGTTCAATGATAAGAACAAATAATGGCTCTGCACTTCTCATCAAGCGAACTGAGATCAACATGGCATGAGCTTTGCTTACATTGTTGGGAAATTTTTAATATATTTGGTTTTTAATGAGGAGTTTTGGATTTGTTCATCTGAGAAAACCTCTCCTCTAATATGCTCCCTTCAAAATCTTTAGGTGCATTAAAAAATATTTACAGAAAGATACTACACAAATTATTTTCTTGACTTTTATAGCAGTCAGACTGGTTAATTTGCTTGCCAATCAGGTAACCAAAGATAAGTTAATCTTAATGTACTGTAACAAAAAGGATAATTCACCACATTGTTACACAAAATATGACCTTGTGGATTTTTTGCTTGGAAATTATTGTTGAAACGCTGTTAATGCTGTTAATATATATATTTTTTTTTTTAGTCTTTAAACATTTTCATTAGATTGTTTCTCTGTTTTAGTCTCATATTTAGATAACTGTTTTCAGAATAATCTGTTAGGGTTAAAATGGGAAGCATTCAAATAAAGCAAAGCTACAAGAAAGGTTTTGATTGAGGCTGTCATTGCTATTCGCATACAATTGTCTGTAACCACCTGGAAATCTTTATACTTTCACATTATTTGCTTATTTATGGTTTGGTTATGTATTACTGGCTTACTTAGATGTTAGATAACTCTTTTATATTAAATTAAATTTGATTCTATTATAAGCTAAAAACAGAATTCCCTTCCAAAAAAAAAAGAGCATCTTAGCAGCATCTAGTACAGGTATGAAAAGCTGCCATTCACACCTCCCACCATCATAATCACAAAGCTTTATATGCATATATATACTCCCACAGTGATGGATGGGTGTTTTGTGCTTCTAGATCATCGCATGGTTTGGCTCATATACTAAACGGGACAGGTCTCAACTACCAAGAATAATTAGGTCTGGAGAGAAGATCATTGGGTTGACCTTCTATGCATCAAGGACTTGTACAGGTCTAACGTCAGAAAAAGGGCAGCTAACACCTCTGCAGACCCCACCCATTCTGCACTCTTACTGTAAGGGGTTTTACCTTCCGGTTACGCTATGGTATGCTATTCATCCAAAACATACACCACACATAGGATCAGCTTGCACCAAGGCAATGTCTCCCTTGATATATATATATATATATATATATATATATATATATATATATATATATATATATATATATATATATATATATATATATATATATATATATATATATATATATATATATATATATATATATATATATATATGTAAACGTACCGGTATACATGTACAACAATATATATATATATTATATATATATATATATTATTGTACATGTATACCGGTACGTTTACGGAAAAAAATGCTTATTATTAAAAATGCTTATTATCTTATTATAGAGCAAGGTAGATGTAGTGTAGTTTGACTGCCTGTGTACAAATTTTAAATCGTCCAAGTCAAGGCCACCACAAAACAGGCCTAAAATGGAGGCTTCCCAGAATTTCGCTTAGTTTGATCATACTATGCTTATTAATGTATTGACTAGCTTGACTTAGCTTTTACCTACTTAGCAACTAACACACTATATCAATGTATGTTTCTTCTCATCTGCTTACTAATTATATCCTTACATATGTTTTTCTTTATTTACTTCTTCTTTAACTGCTTACTTATTATATTTATGATTATTACTTGCTTAGATCTAGAATTAACTATCATTTATTTGACTTATGAACAACCTACTTGTATGCAAAATCATTTCTTACATATTACTAATTTATCACCGACTCATATATTGGCTTGCATTATTTACTTGCTTACTAATTTTTTTTGAAAACTAAAACTTCCGTAAAAAAGGCAAAATCCTGAGATGCACTTAAACCCAAATGCAGTCACTAGGCAACAAGGATGAAAAGGAAATTAAAAACAAAGATTTGAACCCTGTAACAAAAGTAAGACATAAAAATGTGAGATAATGTGGTAGCTGTGACAGAAAGAATCTTGCTACAATAAAACTAATTAGAAGAAAACTTTGATCCTCCAATATTTGTAAAATCTAAGAACAATTATTTATATGGCTGCAGTAAAGTTAGTAAAAATGTAAAGCATGCTTTAGCTTACCACGAAATAAAAGTTGGTGCCTAGGAATCCGTTTTGGTGGCTTACACAACTTTAACTTTATTTCATTATGTTCTGATTATTCAGGTCCCATTTTCCCCTATTGTGAATGCAATTGGTTTTTAAATTCCAATTTCCATCCTCTCTGTGTCAGCCGCTTTTCTTGTACCTTACCTTTCTTTCCTTGTTTTTCTGTCACTTAGCCTTTTTCTTTCTTTGTTCAACCTCCAGTGTCTGTTGAATCACCCTGACAATCTCTGTTGCCATGCAACGCTCAGTGTCCTATAAATTTGACAACATCCTAGAGCTTGATTATTATTTGAGCGCTGCAGTGTGAAGCCCTCCTTCAGGTCACTGCAGTAGATTAGATGGAGGTTTAGATGGTGAATAGCAAGGAAGGACATGATTGCTGGAGAGATGGGAAAAACTAAAGGACATTCAGAGAAGTCAGAGTTTCAGATGAACCATCGTTCTGCGTAAATCAAAGTTGAATCAAAGGATGAATCATGTATTCCCATTAAGTACTTATCTGTTCCTCTATAAAAACTGGCAAAGCAATGTGAAAATATAGATTACAGGAATCAATGCGACTACAGTACAAGCTAAAGCTAAAATTGGCACACATCTGAGCTGAAAGTAAAGAGGTCTCATGCAGACTGACAGAGTTTGAACTTCCAACATGATCCAAGCAGAACCGAGTCTTTGGCTCCAGCTTATTGATGAATTGAAAAAGCATAAAGGAATCAACATCCAAGGGCTTCTGCTCAGTCCTGCAACACAAACCTCAATCTGAGTGCAAAGTCAACAGTAACAGTGAGTGACACGCAGCAGAGGCACTCCTTTATGATGACTTCCTAATCTTTATCCCAAATGTCAACATGTTCCTAAAGGCGCTGCATATCGCCTTAAGGAACAACAGATGCACCACAACTTTCCATTTGATCAACCTTATAACCAAACTTATCAAATGGGGTCAACAGAAAAACTCAGGCAGCAACAGGAAATGATCAACACAGAACCACATTTAAATATAAGACTTACCAATACGAGGAGAACTAGATGATTATTTTAAACTTGTGTGTTACCTTAAAAGGTACATGTTAGTAACTATTGCAATGCTTTTGTCTATGTGACTGACTTAAACAATGCTTAGCAGAACTCTTAGTGTTCTGGGAGACATGCCCTTTTCTTGACTGAAAAAACTTGTATGCCACCCTACTTTTTGTGAGCGAACTGAGTCCTGCCTGCCTTAGGGACATGTTTAAAAGCCACCTGAGCTTTTTTGTACAACTTTTTTTTTATTTTCTAACTGTTTACATCTTATGTGGCAGCTGTGTTTATTTATATAATATGAAGTATAAAGTTACAGCTCAAGTGATAAACTCTTCACAAAACAGAAAGAAATATAGTTTATTATAATTTAGCAGACCTAAACATTTTTCCTTCCTTGTGTTACAAAAGATTTTGATTCAAATATAGATATAAAGGATGTAGAAATGTGAATTTATTTTCTAGCACTCACAAATTTAGGGAATAACTGCCACTGCACAGCCTGTAATTTGTTTATTTCCTTTTTAAAATGTTTGCCTGCTCCAATATTGCAAGGGGCTGAAAAATCGAAAGAATATATTTTTGACGCTTTTAATCCTCTTGGGCTTTTTATCAAAGCTACCATTTGATGCGAAAACTTGGGACCATATGCTCCAATCTTAAATCTGTTCTAACCATTCAGGACTGAAATTAAAGTAGAATAGTTTCAAGTTAAACAAAGGCAAAAAAGTTATTTAAATTTCATGTAACAGCAGCATTGGTCTTAAAAGTAAAGTCATATAACGGTTTTTCCTGCAAGAGTTTTTTTGCTAAAACAGGCCTGGGATTGTAGTTTTTAATAAAGTTGTACAAAAGTTGTTTTTTCACTGCCAAAGACCTAGGTGGTGGCTCATCATTGTGTGACTGGAAGATATATGTTCCTTCAAACACATGTTAACCTTCTGCAAAGGATCACAATGCAGACAACTAACTATAATAAAACACAATATTTATATCCATATATCTGTAAACAGATGTAATATTATATTCTTTGATAAATAAAAGTATTTTAACACCAATCCCAGTTAGCTTTTCTTTTTTGCTACACAGTTATGGAAAACAAAAATATTAGACCACCACTGTTTTCGAAAACAATGGTTATGTATAATATTCATGTGTGTTTTTGAATGGCTGAATGCCTGATTGTGGTGCTAAGCGCTTTGGAGTCCTCAGACTTGATAAAGTACAGGCCATTTATCATTCACCATGCAATCATGTACTTGATCCTGGGAGTGTAATGTGACTAAAACAGACAGAATATAAAACATGGACTGCCTTAAAAGCTTTGTTTGTTATCTATCGATGCACATGAAGACCTTATGTGATTTCGGTTATTATCAAGAAAACATGGAAGAAAACAAAGTCTTCAAATAAACTTTAATAAGATAATTTTGTTATCATTATATTTGTCTAAACAAATTTACCTTTAGTTGTATCAAACATTCAAATGAATAAGAAACAGAAGAAAACAAGTGTTGCTTTTTTTATGACTGTAAACCCACAGCGGTTAAACAAACAGCTCTAAGTGCAGGATTTTTTATTTTTTTTTACAATCTGTGTCAAAAAAGGTCATGGTAGTTGTTGAGAACTGAAATTAAGCCAAAATGGAAGTAGAGGTCAAACAGAAATAAACATAAACATGTTTGATAATAAAGAAGGAAAAAAATGTGAAAAAAAAACTAAACTGAAGATAAAAAACCAAAATAAAAATATGCAGTTGGAAAAGTAGAGACAGTAAGCCAGTGTGAGTGGGATGCAATCAGACGTTTTAGTTATATTGGAGAACAATATTGTTGCCGCTTTCCTGTCAAACTAGGCATATGATGAAAATGGCAGAAGCAATATTTAAGAGATATCCCACTGCGGTAGCAGAGAGCCACCATTTTTACAATCAATGCTGAAAGTCTTGACTAAAAATTTGCTAAAATTGTCCGAAGTGTGTACTTAATTTTTTTCATAATTTTATTTTAATTATAAGGCAATTCATTTCATACTCCATATTCATTTTTTTTGTTTCGAACACAGAACTAGCTTATCTAATCCTAATATTTTTGCCATTAAGATTCTGAAACATACAAAAAAAATTACACAGGATGTTTTGGACATTTCTTCTCTTTCTTCGAATGTGCAGACTGAGAGAAATATAAAAAACTAAACTCTAAGTCAGGGGATTTAAAACTTCATTTAATACCTGTGGTTTTCTCCTCCCCTGAGAGAGAAAACCTCAATATACTGTAGGTGGATGAGAACTCTCAACTTAGATCTTCTGCTGTATTCCAGCACTTATTGTAAAAAACACAGCATCCCACAGCTGCACTACAGTATCCTTGCAAGATTTTCAATATTTTGCCTCTTCTTTGTCTCCATAAGACCCTCATCAGTGGAAAAACAAAAAACATTAATCAATTAGCAGCGATTTAAACACAAGCAACACTGGTGTCTGTTTAGCACTATTAGAATAATTTATCCTTAAACATTCATATACTGTAATTACACTCCAACCATAACAGCTTAAACAACCCTGTATGAAATATTTTGCTAACACAGTCTTGGTATAAACATAAACCTGTCTAGCACTGTGTTAAATATTAAGTGGAGAATTTTTGCGAATTCATACAAGCTTGCTTTCCAAAAGAAGGTTTGAAATTTTCCTGCAGTGGGTAGCACTGCTGCCTTGCAGCAAGAAGGTTCTGGGTTCAATTCCCGGCCCGGGGTCTTTCTGCATGGAGTTTGCATGTTCTCCCTGAGCATGCGTGGGTTCTCTCCGGGTACTCCAGCTTCCTCCCACAGTCCAAAAACATGACTGTTAGGTTAATTGGCTTCTCTAAATTGTCCTTAGCTTTGAGTGCGTGCGTGAATGGTTGTTTGTCCTGTTTGTCTCTGTGTTGCCCTGCGATGGACTGGCGACCTGTCCTGGGTGTACCCCGCCTCTCGCCCGTAGAAAGCTGGGGTTGCGAGGGGTGCTGGAGGCACCAGCACCCCTCGCAACCCCACTTTGGATTAAGTGTGTAAAGAAAATGCATGGATGGATATATATATATATATATATATATATATATATATATATATATATATATATATATATATATATATATATATATATATATATATATATATATATATATATATATATATATATATATATATATATATATATATATATATATAGATATATATAGATAGATATATAGATATATATAGATTTTTTTTTATGATTATTATTATTTTTTTACTTATTTTGCCGGTGTTTGACTGAAATTACCCCAGTAAAAAAAAAAAAAAATGCTTTCATTGTATAAATACTAATTAAACTGGGCATTAGTGACAAAACATTAGTAATCATCTAAAGGAAGGTACAACTACCCTGCCTGCTTGTGCAGCACAGTATAGTGTGTAATGTTAAAATCAGGACTAAAGCCAATTTTGTAGTCTAATTCGATATCCATGCTTCTAGGGTAAAAACAAATCATACTACTGAAATTGCACAACGGACACTACACAGACCACGGGTGCACCTGTTATTAGAGATCCAATTAGAGGCACATAGTGCAAATTTCCAACTCCTGACTGCACTCTCCGAAAGCCATCTTAGGACACTGCACAATCTTAGAAAAAGCCTAGGCACTGGAGCTTGCAGAGATCCCTCACACTTGGTTAAAGCTGCAATAAAATAGGATTTGTTCCAGTTGTTTACTGAGGGTTAAGAGGAGCGGCCGGGGCAGGAAGAGAACGGCAAAGCCGACAGCTGCCTGGCAGGGACTCAAATGCAGCTTAGCATTTTTCACCATTCTGACTGGCACACAATGCGCTCTTTAACTCCCAGCCATCTAAATATTCAGGGAAGTATAAAGAGATGCCTGACACTGCAGCCGACTTAAGACACAGCTCAGCTGGCCAAGATTGCACCTATAGTCCCTTGGCTGAAGCTTTCCATGAAGGCTCTCTCTAACAGAGACTCAATCACAGACACAGTAGAACAAAAATGCTATTAGCAGAAGGGCCACTAGATGGCAAACTGGTTTCATCACAAATTTTGGCATGGGAGGGTATGCAGCCAGCAACGAGCCTGTAAGCTCTCTTTGAGAGAGGATGGATGTCCTCGATGCATGAATGTGTGATGTGTGTTGGGTAACATCCCTAATTAGGCAGTCTGGCAATTAGACATTGAATACTGTAAAGGGGATTTTTTGAGGGCCTACAAAGATGAGAAGAAGGAAACAAAAACAAGACAAGGAGCTGTATGACAGTGAGAAAATAATTCCCATTCAGCCTTACATGTCTTTTCAGCTGTCACACAATAGAAGGGGACAGAGGTGACAGAACAAGGGTAAACAACTACAGCATTGGTGGTTCAAATAAAAATTAAAGAGCATTTTCAACAAACCCTCCTGCTACTAACCAGTATCCTGTGTGAAAACACTAAAGCTTAAGGCAAACACAGGAAGCACAGACAGTAGATGTCTATGGAAATCGAACCGTAGAGTTCCTAAGGGAGCCTGGATACATCTCTTTACAACAGCCACGTTTCTACCACATCCTCAACCATGAGTTTTAAGAGCTCATTGACTTTAACGTCTCCTAAGGAGTGGAAAGAAGCCTGCTTTACTGTATGAATTTGCATCTTTATGTGGCGAGGAAGAGATGATAAATCTATATTTAACTATGAGCTCTATGCCCCCCCCCCCAACAGTTTAATGTCTGAACAGTGTTTCAGTGCAAGCTGGTGACTATAGCATCGTTTCCTTACTGGGTCAGCGATGCTTTTTCAATGTTCACATTCCCCGCCGGATGCTGTTATTATTCTTGGCTGTTTCACAGTTTTACAGTCTCATTTGGACTTTTGGCTACACCATTCATGTTCACCAGATTGCTTGCATCCTGTGTTTACAGATACTATGTGTTTTATGACCACAACATCTAACGACTGCGGAGAAAATGCACTTTGAATAAACCCTGATTCATTTTACAAGCCAAATATTTAAGGTCAGGGATCCACAGGGCGCTCTGTATATGTTCTGAGGTTCACAGCAAGTCCTACGCTTCAAATCACCAAGCAAAACAGATTACAAAAAGGTCCCAGACAGCACCATGTCTATGATATCAGGCCACTGCCAATGCATTGCTTCCTTACATTCCATTAAAGTGGACACAGATGGATGTATTTAAATTGGTTGCAGGCAGGGTGACAGTGTGAAAAATCCGAATATGGATGGCAGGCTGTAACGGGGCTGTAAGTGATGCAGCCTCCCACTACCACGCCTCTGTGCTCTGCAGCATTCAGGGCTACATCTCCTCCACATTCAGCTTCCATTCCCCTTGCAATATTCGGCTTTTCAATGTCTTCCTCTCTACCCTTGACCGACTTGGGGGAAAACTACTGACACAAACAGAGATTACTTGATGGTGGCTCCAATCAAAGCATCTCGAATCAAAAAATGTCTGTTTGAAGGTATTCCCTTTTTAAAATCAGGCATTCTCTTTAAAGTGACTGGTAGTATTGCTTTAGCTTTCCCAAAAGCCTGTAGCCATTGGGGTTCTGCTGTCTAGATAACAAAAAATGCTTTATTACTTTATACTTTTTGACAAATTTCACTAATTTGATTTTGCTTAACAGACCATGTTTGACAAAATGCCTTTACAATAAATTCGACGTTTGGGGCATTAAAGCAATGGTGAAAACATTTGGAAAAAGTAAAAGAAGCTGTGAGCTCCCAAAAACCTACAGTTAACTTGCTTTATCTTTTCTGTATGTTGTTAATATTATTGGCTTTTTGAACCTTTATAAGGCTTGATTATATTAATTTACTGATATCTATTTGTTTGCATACATGTTATAATGATTGTTTGATTAGTATTGTGCCTAAAAAGCAGGAGGTGAAGATAAACATGGGATTGGATGTGGATTGTGGGTCATAGGACTGAACTGGTAAAACTCTGTGTTTTAAGACAGTAGGTGAAATCATCCCTTTTTAGGACCTTCAAAAAGGAGGAGCATCCTGGAGTCTCCATATAAAAATCCATTCTCTTAGGAATCAAACCCACTTTATCCCCTGACCTAAGACTACACAGGAGAGGTCTCTCACAGAAAGTCCCATTTGCTTACATGGCATGACACTGTTTAAAATTTGATCCAAAATTAGGTATGGTCTGCTTCCGATGCAACCAATGAACACGGCAGTAGGCAGAGAAACAAGCTCTCTACATCGCTCTTTCTCTGAGTTTTTCAAGAATAACTGGAACCAGAGAGGCAGGAGAGATTTTAAGTGACTCCGGCTACTCTTTCCTTGATGGTCCCTGAGGTAAGGACAGCACAGGAGAAGCCTACCGCTGATGGAGACAACACTAAAATGCTAAAGTGGTACTATACAGTTATTTAAAATGAGTTTCCTTCAATCTTCTAGATTTATTTTATTCATCCTATTTGCTGCAATATTGTCAGTACACACTACCAGCATTTCTGTAAACTTTAATGGTAGTTTCATGTTGACTAATGGTCCTTTTGTGAAGTTTTGAAGCCAAGAAATCCAACAAATTGTTAGCAACTGATTAACCTGGAAATTCTTTCAGAGACAACCACCTGACTGTTGACTGTATGGATCCCCTGGCATTGATAAGGTGTTAAGATTTCTTAACTCTGCTCTGTTATTAACTCAGTGATACAGTAATCATGACATTAAAATCAATTATGTAAGGCAAAACATTCATTGAAATATTATTTTCCAAAACAATATTTAATCTACCTCTGTTAAAGATTTTTAAATTTTGTTTTGGTCCATTTTAACTTATGAATCACTAAATATTTCTAATATGGAGCTGAATAGATTTTATAAATAAATTGTTTTATTTCGAATAAAAGTATTTGTGAATTTGTTCTGTACCGTATTCATGTTTATTCAGTTTAAATTTCATGTGACACAAACCTGAATTATTAAATTAAGCATGTAATTCTGAAGTTACTCAGACAGTATCTACTTATTCCTAAGTTTCATACTCTACTTCTAGATTGAGGGAATGTACATTCCCAGACTGATTTTTTTCCAGATCACTTCCAGTGTGTGGAAATATATATATATTTTTATATATGTTTTGTTTACCTGATCTTGTTTGTTACATATTTCTTAAGCATGGCTTGTCTGAAACCAATGTTTAAATACAATGAGGAAATTCAAGACATATATTTGAGTATCTGGACCTTGTTAAAGATCAACCCCAATGTGACATGCATCCAAAGATTACTTGCTGTGCTTCTCCATTCAGGTAAAATTATAGGTAAGGCTTTATATGTGTGGAAGAGAACTGTGCACAGGCCAGCGATAGCAGGTCTATGTAATACTCAGAGGGGGTGTTGACCTATATTACCCCTTGTTGAGCATCAGTTTGTCCCACCTAAACCAACACAAGAATCACACACACAAACATAAACACACAGACATAGTAGGAGTCAAAGAACAAGGTGCAATCAAAGTGGCCCTATTAAAGTATTGCTTCCTTTATTCATTCCTGTAATTAATTGGCCAATTAATGCATGTTTATTCTGGACACTCACAGATGTAGGAAAATTGTGCCTCAATGGGAGGGACGAGAGTCAGACAGATAAATCAAAGCTTTGTGCATCTGTCCTTGGATGTGCCAAACGCTTTCCCCTGTAACCCTCCGCTCTCCCAACAGGACTTGAATGAGAGACCTTTTCATAGCCAATCAGGTCAAATCTTTGTTTCATCCTCCCTCCCAATGCACTTGACATTGACAAGATTAATTGCCTTGTGCTCTGGGCAAACGTGTTACCTCCTCGTGTAATACAGGTGTCAAAAGCATGCCTCTCTGATTTCCCTCAATGTGAACGTGTGCAGAAAGGGGAAGGATAACCTACTCTACTTTGTTCCGGAAAGGGTTAATGAGTCCTCTGCCTGCGTGTAAAATCGCAAAGGGTGTAAAATCCTGCCATAAAGTCTCAGCTGTGAGCCCTGCTGACCTGTAAATTCTTCTCTCTGTGTTTCTCTGTCATTGAGCTTCAGCAGGTCAGGCCAAAACTGTAACTAAAAATCTACATCATGCAGCTGCCTTTAAACCAGGCTTTAAAAAGAGATTGTATGGGCTGTTATTGTTCACAGGTATTTTCATAAAAATAATAGCAAGCTATGCTAAATCTAACATGGACACAATCATTTGAGAAAGGTTTTGCCCTCTTTAAAAATATATTCTATTTAAACTTTTTTCGTCAATACTAAAACATTTCAGAGAGCCATAATAAATTAAATATGTGACAGAAAACGTCAAAATTATTTTTTTCAATGTTCAGTATCTCTGTCCACACCCAGGCTGGGTTACTGTCCGATCTGCAAGATTAAGAAATCCCCTAAAGATGATCTACCTGACAACATGAGGTATGCAAACGGATCACAATATTCATATCTCTACATGAATATTGGTAGAGATTACATATCTCTACCAAAACAAATTCAAGAACAGTCTAGAAATCCATCAGGAAGCAATATCTATAGTTTTGGGTCTCAAGCAAATAGAAATGAGGGCTATTATCCCAAATTGGATAAAACATGTAACAATGATTCTTATAGTGAATATTCCAAAAAAAAAGTTAAACACAAACCACTGGAGTTTGTTTTCTTACAACATAGGTATATATCTCAAAAATGTGTGTCAAACCCCCCCCCCCCAAAAAAAACCCATAAAACAATAAAACTGTGACTGTAAGTGACTTATCTCAGTAAAGTTAGTTTTATGGTTTAAGAATAGTAAAATCCTGGGGAGAAAAATACCATCCATGTGAGTTACAAGGTTTAAACTTCATACAAATGTCTGTCTTGTGTTGGGTGAAAAAAAATAATCTAAACAAAAAAGAATAAATCTGATAATCGCACAATCGTTTTCCAAAATATTCTGTGGACTGAGAAGACAAAGTGTTACTTTTTAATGTGATCTTCCATTCTAGGGTTTTTGATTCTGTTTAGTTTTCACTTTGGGTTTTCAGTTAGGCTCGGATTAATTTTATTCTCTTTTTACTGTTAAGAGTTATATATTTTTTAGTTTTTAGTTATCTTCTATACAGCATTCCTCAGCCTTTGTTCTAGTTTAATTTGTGTCATTCATTATTTAAAGTTATCCTTAGGTTATATTTCCCAGTTACTCTCCATTGCCCTAGAGTCACCTTCCTTCCCATTGGCTTTCTTCTAGTTCTTTCTCTGCACACCTGTTCCCACTCAGATCATTAGTCCAATCTTTGTCCTGCTAATCTCCTCCTCAGTGTATATATACCCTTCCTCTGCAGTTTGTCTTTGCTGGATCGTTGTCATTTTGTCATGTCTTCATCAGTTCCTGTCACTCACCTTCTGTTAACTCTGTTCTGGTTCCCATGTTCCTTGGATGTTTTATTTTAGACTTATATTTTGGCTGCAATAAATCTGCAAGAACTTATATCTACCTCAGCCTCTGCATTTTGGGTCCAGCAACAAACTTCTCCATTTACTGACACCTTTTGCAATGTACTGAATGTTTTCTGTTACACCTGATGCAAAACTAACACAATGTTTCACAAAAACATATCAAGAGCCAAATATGTAGTGTAGTTGTCTTGGGCTGCTTCAGGGGCAAATAAAGCTTGAAGTATTTGATGAAACCATGAATTCTGCTCTTTTCCAGAAAACCTTGAACTAGAAATCTTAGCCATAAGACTAGTATTTAAAGCTCAAGTGGATTTAGGATTGGCAGCAAGACAGTGTGTAAGACAGCAGTCCAGCAAGCTCACCTCTTAATGGTTATAGAAAACTAAATGATTTTGGAGTAGTCAAGTCAAATTTCAAACTCAAACTAATTACAGTAGAAATCTTTGTGATTACCTCAGAAAGGCTACTCACTTAAAAAAAATCTGCTATAATGTGAGGGTTCCTCCTCACTATTATGAAAAGCTTGTTTAATAGCAGGTGCTACACTAATAGATTTAAAAACTACAAACCACTCAGACTTAGGTGATGAATAATCAACCTATTCTAATCATTAGTATACAACGGTTTAGATACGATCCCAAATTGTTACAATAATAAATTGAAATTCAAAATACATAATAGTTTTTACTGTACATGTGAATCATAGTTTAACTTATCACGTTGACTAAGTCCAAATGGAGAGAAATGCACATCATTATTACACAGCATGCTTAATTGGACAAGCAGAAAAAAACTAAATCTGGCTCCAATCAAGGTGCTGTTATTTCAGGCATTTACTGTATCACCAAAATCAGCAGGAGCCTCCCATAGTGAACCTCTGGCAGGAAGGCAGGTTTTCTCACCAGGGACTCGTTACTTAATAATCTTGCATTGCAGGTGCGCTGATAGAGGTCAACAGCCTGCAACAGCGACGGTTCATATCTGCCTCCACCTACAGAGCAAGACACCGCTGCCAAATGTTTCAATGCTCCCAGGCTGCAGCCATTACCTCCAGCCTATCCCTGCCATGGCCTGTCCTCATCTCCACAGATGCGTAGATCATCAAAATTAATCTCAGTCAAGTGCATTAGACATGATATGAATGTCATCCATACTGGGCTGCCTCAATTATCTCAAAGCATTTGCTCTGTCCAACAGAAGAGAGGCATCTACATTCCAGTTAGATGCATGTGGTTTGCAGAGAGCAGCATACTTCTTCAAATTAAGTTAAATGACAAAAGCTATTAACTGTACAATAAGGATATGTAGTATTGAGTTTAGAGAAGATGAATGTTATTGTATCAAATCTGACACTAATGGTTTGACCACGGGGGAACCAGATATAAGGCCATCTCAGAAAGAACTAGTATGATAATGGTGCCAAGTTAAGCTTTCATTTTCTTTTCTTTGACACAAAATAAAGGAAAATAAATAAGTTTATATAGCTGCTTTAGGGTCAACACTTGATCTTATTTGTATCTATAATGGCAAAATACCTTTAAAATGTCTCAGTCAAAGGTTGAAGGCAGACAAAACAGACAGAAAAAAATCTTTGGATAAGATTCATAGGCAGCTCTCTCTCAGCTTCCTTTATGCCCTGAAGTTCAGGGCATAAATAAGAAATATACATCTAAAATTCCCCCAAAAGATCTCTCTTCCATTATGAATTAGACCAGTCTGGTTATTAAGTAAGCATGAAACTTTGACACACACTATCAGGTTCACTTTAAAGCAACGCCGTGTAACTTTTGACTCAGAATTAGCTTAATTTGAGATATATTAAATGATTTCTAGGATTTCGCGTGGGCTGCTCTTATAAAACCCTCACCAATGTAACTTGAGAAGGTTGGGTTTGACTCTGAATCAGTCATGTGACCCAGTGCACAGCTTTACAGCAGCCTGAGCTTCTATTATACACAAGACCTAACTAAACTAAAAGTTGTTGTTAAGCAACAAATTAGATATGACACTTGCATACTTTTGGTTCTTTAATGTTACATTTAAAGGAACTAGGGGCAGGAACTTTGAAAGATTACACAGGCACGTCCAGTTATTATTCATGATAATGGGTGATAAACCTAAACTAACCAGCTGACCCATGTATCTCTTCACTGCATTGAATAGGCTGTGTGCTCCATAATACGCTGCAATTCGGGGGCTGAAGTCCCCACAAAGTCCTTGGATGTGTTGTTAATTGACTATGAATTTGCGGCAGTTTTGATACGGGCAGTTTTGATATAATTAATTGTTTGACATGGTCCTTGTTGCTGTCACAAACTATGCACGGTGGTCGTGTAGTAATCCGTCACTTAGTAAACAGCATTACAGCTTCACCTGTACAGTGTTGTGAATATGGCCTGTCCGAGTTTCTGCACCTTCCAAGTTGGCTCGGCTAGGGGCAACAATTTTCCACAGCTACATTTGTGTCAGTTGTGAGTCTTATCTCCTCATTAACTTATTTCCTCAGTCGTTACTCTGAGGCTACGTTCACAAAGCAGCTTGAAGTGACTGAATTTCGTTTTTTTTGCACATATGCGACCTGTATCTGATCTTTTCATGACAAAAAGAAGAACACAGATCAGATTTTTTCCAATGAGACCCAGTCCACTTGGCTGGTCAGGTCAGTCCATCTGTGCACCATTAATACTCAACAAAGTTTGTTTTGGTTTTATTTGCAAAAGTAAATGAAATAAAAGATCCATTTAGAAAACAAATGCATGAAAAATGGCATTAAATAAAATTTATTAAAGATATAATGGAGGATTTTCGTGAATTTTTGAAAAGACCGCCCTCTCCACAAAATGCACATGCACAAATGTGTGTGAGAACATACACAAGTCCATGTCTTCTTGTGCATGCTCTGTTTAAGATTAGCAATTTTCCACTATGTCAGACTCACCACCGGTAAGTGAAAATGGGGATAAGCACATAGGGTGGCCTTACATAAACATTTCACCAGAATGATGGACAATTAAGAGGACCACATATTCAAATAATCCACCCAGAAAAAGAACATCCTTCACTATACCTTTAATATTGCTTATTTAGAAAAAGTGTCATCTCCTATTCTCCTTCATTTCAAAATTTTACAGCTGTGCACACTATATCTGACCATTTCTATAAAACAGACACTTTATAGTATTTAGCATTTATATTGTAAAAACAATGTACAGTATAGTATTTATTTGTGAGTTTTCTTAACTCTGTTACTTATTCTGTTATTTTTATACACTTTCTAAGGTCTACATTGTGTGATCACTCCTGCTATAACCTTTTGCTGCTGTAACACCACAATCTCCCTATTAAAGCGATTTTTTATTCTATTCAATTCTATTCTTTTCACTAAACATTCATATTCACCAAATTTTTAAATTTTCATTTGTTTAAATAACTAATTAAAATTGAGCGCGACCCATTTTATAGAATAATGACACACTGTAAAGTTTTTAAACCTTCATTTCTTCATATTTTGATGAGTTTCCATTTAAGCCTATTAAAAACACAAAAGCTTAGGTTACAGTATTATATCATGTTTCTTAACAAACATAGTTTAGACAGAAATGTATATCCTAATCTATTCACAATTGTATAAGAACATAATTATAATCTGAAGAGTTTATTTTCTACAATTGCTTTTAGTCCTTGAAATGGGTAAATTATCATATATGAAAGTATTTTCCTAAAACATTATCACAACATTTAACTACAGGAAAAGTATTATATTCATACAAAAGTAACATAACACTGCCCTATCTTCCAGAATCCTTGAAGAATCATTAAAGATCTTCTATGATGAAGCAGAATTCATCTCATATGTTTTTTTATTACCAGCTTTACAAAGAGAATTGTGTCACGACTAATTAATAATTTCTTGTGTAATAAAAACATAAAGGGCCTGATCTTTACAAGCTTTGCATGTCTTAAAACATTTAAAAACATGTTTTTTTGCACCAAGCGAATCTTCAAAGAACGTGCAAAATGATTTGCGTATGCGTATTTATCTCTTCCTTGTGTGTGCCTTCATCAGCATGCAGATCATATTCTTACCACGTCCAAAGCGAATTTCCAAAGCGAAATCTGAAATTCAATTGCTGCCTCAGTTTTTCCTTCTCTTTTAGTACTTCTGAAAGTCAGGTGGAAACTCGCAAGCAAACATTTCTAAAGTCATTGCGGCCACCAAGGAGGCTAGAGGATGAAGAGTGATTTCGTGTGCATGTAAAAATTGTTGGACTAACAATAACAACAATAGTCGACTAATATTGATAAAGAAAAATAATATATGCAGGTGGGTGCAAAGTACTGAAGCGAAAACGAAAAAAAATTAATGACTGAATATGAGTTTTCTGGCATTTTTATAAAGGAATCAATTAATACAATGGTTTTGTTGTTATTCCATTTATTATCTTTTTTTCATCATTTTATGTTTTACTTTTGTTTGCAGCACTTCAAGTTAGGTCTATAAATTTTACTTTGTATAATAATTGTCATTTTTTAAATGTTTTTTATAACTATTACCTCCAACTATATGGCTTTTAAACCTAATCTGTCTTTTACGACCACTTTTAAGATCACTCTTAACTGCCTGTAGAACAGAATTTAATGTGGCGGAACCTAATCAGTTTCAGGTCTAAATATTTGCGCAGTAATCTTTGCAGATCACCCGCATCACGTCCACTTATTGCACGTGCTAAAAAAATTGCAGCTCCAATTTAGTGCTTCTTATTCTGAAGCTTTAAAGGTCAGGCCCAAAGTTTCAGTTGATTACTTCAAATAAACTCGCTGATTTTCAAATCATTCTAATTTGTTGTTAAAATCCTTATCAGAAAAACAAAGCCAGATGCCATTTAAAGTTTAAACTCTTACTTTTAATCTTTTTACAGTTAAATATGAAAATAATTATATCTGAATCTTTTTTTTGGAAGAAGAATAAAAGATTCATTTGTATATATAGAGATCAAATAAATGTTGGTCTGCATAACTTCACCACAATAATAACCACTATTGCAACAAAAGGGCTTCAAACTAAAATCCTCATTTGTGTTGAATATGCATCAATAGGCATTAGAGATATACACCACCGTGGCTGTTTGGTGTGAGTTAATAAAGACAATATTCTAAAGGGGTTAGGATTCATTTTATAATGCTAATGTATTATTTATGTTGCCTATTTCTAAGCTGGAGTCACATTTTATTGATAATGTTTGCACTAAATCAGGGAGATTGATTTTTTATTATATATTTTTTGCATTTGAACAGAAAACTAAACTCTGCCAGACTCTGAGCCTGGAACAAACCAACGGGCATAGCTAGAAGTAGACCCTGCAATGAAATTCTGCTTAGAACCCAATATAACCTTCAACTGGCTCTGACATGAAGCTGTTAGATTCACATTTATTTGTCTCTCTGGGAATTTGTTTGTAATCATTGCCACCATATATCTGTGAAAAAGCATTACATAAAAAATGCTTTTCACAGTTAATCACACATAATTTCCCAGGGAACAATAGAAGTAAAAGCACACTGACTTGGAAGTGAGTAATTACTGTGTTGGACACTATAATTAGTAACCATGGTGGCTCTAATGCAGGAAGATGGAAAAGGATTCAGCACAGGATGAATCACCTGTTCGTAAAATCAAAAGCATGTCATATCTCAGAGTCCCACTCCGTATTGTTTCTCCAATAACCATCAATAATCTGGCTGGATTCTTTCATTACTATCATCGATGTGGCACATTTCGCTAGAAACATTTCTCCCACAGTTTAGCTGACCTTTAGTGGCTTTTTCCTCTTTGTTTTGAGTTACCTTGCTAGCAACACATTCTAGGCCTTTTAACCTTTATTATTCTCTGAAACAGACATGAGGTATTCAGAGACAGTTGGAACGCCATAATAATGGAAAATGTCACGACTTACTCAATAAAAACTCTGCTGCAAAGAACGTGAATTATTCACAGTAGACTGAACACACCTCATAACCTCGCAGATAAAAGTCACCTCTATGTTTGCTACCAAGCAGTCACTCGCCAAAAAAAATCCATTTATTTACCAACTGTTTATTCTTTATTGAAAAAAAGTCAAAACACAACAGAAATGGGATGTTAATAAAATATGAATATAGTAGGAAGTGAATATAAGAGGAGAAGAAGAGAAGCCCCTTCCTTCTGTGATTGGCTGTTCTCTCTAGTAGTGCACATCTGCAGGAAATAAACATTATCCAAAGATTGAGTCTTTTAAAACACCTTAATGAAGAGGAAAACTTAAGAACAAGGTTTCAAAGACTCAAAATTCTAGAAATTAATTTCTGAAAAACAATTAACATATAAATCTGCTATTCTCAGATTATGGAGTCAGATCCATATCCTGATTGAAAGGGAAAGTCAGTATAGACCATGGTCACTTTGATTTTTCAAAAAATAGATCCAGAAAACATGGAATACAAAGAAATTTGGTAAATTGTGGATTTGTTCTAAAAAACCTGGGTTTTAATTTAAACAAATAAGAGAATTGTAAAAGAGAAGCTTTAGAAACCTAACTTACGCATATTCCTTTGTTATAACACTGGTCATTAATGCTTACAATTTAGGAAAGTGTTCAGTTTATGAATCAGCACTGTCTGTGAGTCTTACCCATCAAATTATATAGAACATATAATAAGGAAGCAAGTTAGTGTTAGCCATGATGAAAGTCAGAAACATGTCACTGTGCAAAAACCCTCTGTCAGGATTGGGTTGAGGTTTATGGACCCAAATGCAGAGGCAGGGGGGCAGAGGTGAGTTTTTGTAGATTTAATGCAAGGGAAATGAATAACTGAGACAGGGATCCAAAAATCCCCCCAAAGAAACAACAAGAAAAAAGTTCAACAAACCAGAAACAATGGGGACATCAGGGGAAAACAGTCATGATGAGGTAAGACACCGTAAGACGGTGTAGGTCGAAGTTTGCCGAGGAACCAGCACTGAGGACCTGCATAAGGAGTGTATTTATGGGAGACTGAACAAAAATGACTAATGAGCAGATTGAGAGCAGGTGTGAACAGAGCAAACAGGAAAGGAGCTAGGGAAAAGGAGAACACAAGAGGGCAGCAGAGGGCAACAAATAAAAACCTGAAAACTGAAAAATAACCAGAAAACATAACAAAATAAGAATTAAACCACTAAAACTAGAAAACGTGGAGCAAAGTAAAACTGAATACTCAAAAGAAAACATAACAGAACCAAGACTGTGACACCCTCAGATTAGAGATATTCATTGAACTATGACCTTTTAGCCAAATGTCAGACTTGACAGAAGTAAAAACTAGAAGTTTAGGCCCCCAAATATTGCAGATTATTCAAATCAAGTTAATGCAAGATTGAGCAAAATAAACAAACTATTTAGAAACTTCAAGAGGGACACCATATCTGTGGCTATGTAAGAAAAAAAAACATCTTTAATTTCTGATTAGATGTGAACAATCTAACTGGGAGAGGTGTAATAGATTTACACAGAATTAAAATTGAACAAAAAAAAATTATATTCATTTATGTTCCCACTGAACATTTTTAGAAATAATACCCGACCATATTATCAGTTGCTCAATTAGGTTAGACATAGTTGGACTTTGACAAGGGAAAAAAAAGACAAGTTGAATTTTATAGAGCCACAGTTTAAGGAAGATCACTAAAAGCAGACAAACTTACCTTGGACATACGTTGCTATTATTAAAACCTCCATAGGTATATGTAACTATCCCACTTTTAATGTTACAGTCCCTAGCTGCACTTTAAGCTCCATTTATTTACAGTTTTATTTATGTATCCATGTTTTAAAGATACTGTATTTTTCCATGAAGAATAATTAAAGTAAAAAAAAATTCTTATTGCAGTTTGCAAGCAGAAAATGAAAGCTAAAGTGGGTCACAATTTTGATATAAAGTGGGATTGTCTTTGCTTGTGAATTATATGCTAGTTCACCTAAAGGGATTTGCTTATAACTAACCGTCCTGTAACTTCTGTTTTTGGGTATCAGATTTGAAGTTTAAAAAAAACCCTAATGCAGATTAATCAGTCTTTAACAGGTTCAAAGTCAATTTAATCTAAGTTAAAATGATTCCCACAAGACAGAGTCCACCATCCATAATCACTAAGAACTGTATAACCAACATGGCAAATCTAATCAAGCACCCATAAAACACAGGGATGAATAAAAACAGCTTACAACTTTTCTTAATTTTGTTTCAGATATTTACTTTCACAAGAATTACTTTTCTGTATATGGAAGCCTGAGCAACAAATACATCTTAATGAGATGCTAGATATGGATTAATCCTATAAGACCTGCTCTGTTAAAAGGAATTTTCAAAGTAATTCATGATCCAGACGGAACCTGCTAACAGTATGATCCCTGTGCTTGTACTAAACCCACTCACAGCTTTATGCAGGCTACAGAAGCAGGGTATGCTGGGAAGTCTTGGCACAACATGAATAAGCCAAGCCCGTAGTGGCGTTCCCATGTTCTTCAGCGTTAAGGAAACGGTGTGTGCACTGTGTAGGTTTCAGTCCTATTTTAGGCAAGCAAAATTATGTAATTTGTCACTTTTCTAATGCTCCCTGACACTAAATGCACATCACTTCTGTATGTGTGGGGAGTTTTATTACATATGCTCACATTGTTGTGATGCAGACAGGCACTTCTCTGCCATTCACTCTGCATGAGCATACTTAATTCTCAGCTTTCCATGTGACTAAACAAAAAACTATTTAGCATGCTTGTCTTTCACCTCCACCATCAGTATGGAGCAGAGCCAGCGTACAATGACAACACAGAGCTTAGAACATCATTACTGAGTGTGATGAATATTTCAGCTCGCTATAGACAGCACAGGGGACATATCATTTTTACCAGCGATCCCCATCTTCCTTTTTGATTGGCTATAATGGGCTTCTGAATCCCAGAGTCCTACTCTTGGCCTTCCAGTCTGTGTCAATGCTGCCTAGATTAGACAGAACCAAGCATATTCACATTATCACTAATGGCAATGTGCAATGTGGTAACACACTCTCATTAATTTCTTGTCATGGTTGTCAACCTGACAAACTTGACCAGACATTGATCATGGTAATAAGACAAGATCAAGATTCTGAGGATATTAGGGACGGGGCTTCAGATGGGTTTGGGTGATTACCCTTGATATTCTCTGTTTCATATGTTGCTTTAAGCTTTGGAAAAGGATCAGTGCAAATGGCATCATTCCTCTTCTCCCAACTACAATGTCCTCCACATCTCCTTGAAGTAAATCTAGATGGCTTAGAGTGGTTGTATTTTCTTCAACAATAAATTAAAGTGGACAGTTTGAGAGATGGTAAGGCTTGAATCTAAGACTTTGTGAAAGCTTTTCACTCCTGGCTATTCCGTGAAGGATATAGAGCAGTCCTTCTGTATAAAGACATTCTGCATCATTTGTAAAGCAGCCATAGCTCTTTGTAAAACCAATAAGATGCTGTCATGGTACAGAATTGCTTATTGGCTGAAGCTCCGATAATGACACATGTCCCACCCTACCTAAAATAGGTTGACTGCAGAAACATACACTGTTCAACAACTTGGACTCCTTATGACTCGTGAAGCTAAGAATAAGCATAAACCTTAGCGCATCAAAGATTAGTTATTAATAGATCAGAACTGTATCTTCAGCAGCAGCACAAAATCTGGGATTGCCACTTTAATGCCCTGTTGATGATTTCAGATAGATATACAGAAACAGAGATAGAGAGTAAGGAAAGAAAGAGAAGGAGTAGAGAGATGGCCGAGCTCCTTACCTTTCCCCACCCATTTTTTGGTGAAACAAGCAGTTCCTCCCTAAACCTGATAGTGGCAGCACTGATTATTGACAGCTTCAGCATTGGACTTAAAAGTAAATGCTCAAAAGACAGAAACAAATGAAAGGTGAGCCACGCCTCGATCGAAGTTTGATCGGCTGATTAAAGATGAAAGCAGAGTGAATGGAGAAGGTGAAAGCAGAACAAACACCAGAGGCTGCAGACACACGCTGTGCCTCATTAGTTACCTTGTGAAAGGACAGGAAATCGTTAACAAAGGTGCAGCTCATGCAGAGGAACGATTTATAAAGATTTCGGTAATGATCCAGATCATGTGCAAGTTTTTGCCATAGGTGGCAAAGTTTGCTGCTTGGTGGAGGTCTGCGCTCCTCAACTCTTTTTCTAGTGTATTTATATCTAAAAATTTTTTTTTCACTCTTTTATACAGTTAGCCTAAAGTTCAACATTGAAATGTCTATTACTGAATTAGTTAAGAATAATTTTAATTATTCAATTTGGACTTTATAATTGTAAGGAGGGAGAGAATAATATGAGCCAATTAGCTTTTTGTAATAGTGCTGGGGAGATTTTAAAACTACTTTCAACACTGCTTGCCTAACTCATACCTATATGGAGTAAAGACTGTTAATAACACTTAAGTCCAAGAGTCTGAGATGAGTCGCAAGCCTTTAATGAAGGACTTGGAGCCCAGTTTAAAGACTTTGCAACACAAATGCAACGGAAGTCTAGGTTGCAGAGCTGAGTCCCTGTGTTTGTTATTTAAAAATCATTTAACACTCCAGACACGTTTTTTCTTGACCACATTTTACTACAATCGAATATGACAAATAAATAAACATGGTATTATATAGCCATTGAATCACTCACGGACATTGTGTCTATTCCAAATCAAGCTTTCAGAAACTTAATACCGTCCAACACAGCTGCCCGCTGAGACATCACCATGTGTGCTGCCAGTCATACTGCGAGTGTGTGCATGACCCTTTGGCCATGGATCCCATTCATTAATTGTCATACAGCATGCTTTAAGAGACTCCTCCTTTTATTTGGGCCCACTGCCATGAAGGGTCATCAAGAAAAAACAAAAAAACAACAGCTTCTCAATTGCTGTTCCTGCAGGCTAAGGCCACTCAGTCAGTGCAGGATCAACCCAGGCCACACAACTGGTTAACTGTCTATGTTTACTCACCCTTTTGCCCTCTTTGCCTGGATGACCCGGCTCTCCAGCTGATCCCTGGGGAGAGGACACGCATTATATAGAATTAGATACTATATTTAGTACTGGAAAGACTTTGTTTAGTGTCTTGTAAAATCTGATCCAGGCTGATGTCTGATCCACATGTCAACAGACCAGAGGAGCAGTAATAAGATGCGGATAAGTTCAACTGCGAACAAAAGAATTAGCTTAATTTAAATTAAATGTATAGGTGGGAAGGAGTATGTAAAGCTGCAGTTTCGATACTTGAATAGCTTCTAGGTAACTTCTCCAATATCTCCTTAATAGGCAATTTGCAGCCTCAGTTGATCGGGGCTTCATTCCATTACTCTGCAAAGTATCCTGATAAGAAACTATTAGCAAGCTAATCAAAATATATTCTAAGTTGATGTTCTTGTTCGAGTGAGTGTATATGGTGCTTCAACAGTTCCTTATCCAGTCTAATAGTTGTGCTTGACTTAGAGAAAGAACATTTTGCGTTAACTTGGATCAGCAAGAAAAACAAGTGAGTGTATTATCAAAAGCTTTAACCATGCCTTACCTTTTCTCCTTTTTCTCCTCGAGGGCCCTGAAAAAGTTATATAATGATTTTTTTGTTGGCAAGAAATTAAGCATAATTTCAAACCTATGTGTGAAAACTAAGGAAAACTGCATTTGTATTTATACCACTAAAAATTGTTCCCATCTTGGCTTTTCACAACTTCGTATATTCATTAAATTTATCAGAACTTTAAGTGGCACGTCTGCACAAAGCAATGTATATTTATGAGGCCAAGTGATGGAAAAATGGTTTATATATTACCTGAATCTTGATCCAGTTCAGATCTTTAACAACTGCCCTAAAGTCTTTTGATCAATAAGAACAGTAATATAAAGACTAAAGAAAACACCAACTCAGTCAGGAAAAAAAATGTAGTAAAGCCTTAATTTTGACATTATTAAACACTCTCTAAAGCTTTGACTGCCTCATTAATCATAGTTTGATACATTTTCTAAAGAATTAAATAAAAAAAAAGGATATGGCTCAACTGCAAACCATTTGTGTCACCAGACTTTTTTCTGTGGCTGTAGATGATTTGAGCTTTTTGTTTTTTGCAATAAAATTTCAGCAAAATATTAGAAAACTTAAAGAAACAAAGCTCCCAAAGAGCTCATTTTAAAATAAGGTTTGAGTCATTGGATGAAAATATATCAATATAAGAAGACTATATTTTTGTTGGAAAAGTCATTACGGTTAAAAGTGCAATGTTGTTCCCTAAATTTCTTATGTCGAATCTAATTTCTCTAAAGGTCTTAGCTAAAACCTTTTCATCAAAACAGTTCACTAAAAAGAAAAATACATCCACCTAATGTTTAGAAGAGTGCAGAATTAAACCATTAATTTTAATGAAAACATATACCGTAGTATATCAACATTTCTTTTTGAAGGGTCCAAAGTACATAAATATTTACTACTAGTTATAATGCAATGTTGACATGGAAGGTTTTGGAACCAATAAAAATAGTAGGTTTAAGTCACATGAGAGCTCAGGCATTGCCAGATCCTCATAGCACTGCAATACAGATGACAAATGGCTTCTTCTTACATTTCTTCTTACAGTACCTTTCTCAAATTTAACCCAAAAAATAACAAAAAATTAGCAAAACAAGGTTTAACATTGGTAACGCTTTAGGCATTGCTGCTGGGCAGGCTAGTCCATCAAATGAAAAAAAATGCTGAAAAAGCATATTAGTTTGGAAAAATGTGGCCTTTTTATTTAAAGGATTAAAAGACTAGTGTTGCCTTGAGCATTGCTGGAAAACTTGTATGAAGATACAATTTCCCTGCATTTCAGGGCATCTAATGATGCCCTGTCACCAGACTGATCAAGGTAGGTGAGAGTATCTTTTTCACAAAAGTAAATTCAGATATGAGTAATTATTGTTAATAGTGAAAACTTTAAAATAATAATTATTATCAAAATAAGAGATCTATTTCAAAGGCCAAAAAAGTTTATTTTATCCCTTGAAAAAAATAGAGACTCTACCAGAGACCAACTCTGCCTGTAGTCTGTAATATAGGGTTGTCATTATTTGTTTCAGTGAGAAATGCTATTATATGAACATAGCTATATATATATATATATATATATATATATATATATATATATATATATATATATATATATATATATATATATATATATATATATAAAATTGGGGATGAAGATATGCTTTCAGTACTATTACAGTAACTTTGAATAGTATTTTAATTTGTTAAAAAAACATCAATACAGATTTAACAGTGTTATTGATCAGACTGACATGACTGAGAGAGACCGGTTTTCTGGCAAAAATATGCTAGCACTTCCAAAGAAACAAGATATTATCTTCAAATAAGTGACTTTTGTGTCAATAAATCCCTCAGCAAATCCAATGTGCCCCAATGCAACTTTATGTCTTTCAGAGCCCCTGCAGCAAATGTTCCAGAACATGGCTAAAAAAAACTATATGAAGCCAAGAGGCAAATGGTTACTCTGGAGGAGTTGTAGAAATTCAAAACTCAGATGGGCGACTGCTTACCAAACTACTGTTAGCTATATGAACTAAGAAAATTAAGATTAACGTTTCCAACAAGCTAGGTAGGTGTCACAGCAAACACGGAGGTGCTATGGTCAATTAAAAACAAAATTAAATCCTAATGGCTACAATCCTTCTTGGATGATAAATGTACCCTTTTCATTGTGAAAAATGGAGGTGGCATCATCATGCTTTGGGGAAAATAGAAGCTGGATTAAGATAAAATCTTAAATAAATTCCCTGATCTCCTTTGAGGCATTCATTTCTGCCCTAAAACGCAAGCAAATGTGAAAAACAAGAATTAATAACTCTCATAATTCATTAACAATAACAATTTTTTCTTGATGATCTGAAGAGAACATTGTCTTTAACAATCTGTTCTTATACCTTTTTAAGTATTGTTTTAAGAAGATATGGGGTGTCATCCACCCCCCAGGCTTCAGAGTAAATACAAGGCCATGAACTGCATGTCTTTTAGTTTTGCTAAATAATTTCTGACTTCCTACAGTTTGCATCCAAACCTCACTCACAGATTTTCCTCAGGCAGTTATAAAATGGAGATTTCGTGTTAGGCACTTTCCTTATGCAAAGTAACAGGGAAGAAAAAGAAAAAAATAACTACACTAGCTGGCTGACAATCCAAATGATTTTGCGGATTCATCTATAAAGGAAGAGACAGCCGTGACCTGTGATGTCTTAAATTAAATATGCTTCAGTCTTTCTACAGTTGCTCTGTTAATAAATTATCATGTTCTTTGGTTGGGCTGTGAGCACAATTTGACCTCAAGTAACAAGCAATACAATACGAATGCACTAACAGCAAGTCAGCATTTTAATAGCCTACCTCCAACATTTTCTGCTTAGGCTCACCATCTCATTTACAGCCGTAATGTGAGCAAGTTAGCTAAATGTGTGTTTGCCTGTCAGGGAATACTTGTTACTTTGCTTGTTAAATAAAATTAGCATGAGAGTGTAGCTAATGAATGGTGGCAGAAGTCTGTGGGAATCGTAAGCATTTTGGCGACATAAAAGAGGCAACCCAGCAGCAGAGGGACTGTTTTTTTTTTTATGTATCCCTGCAGTATTGATTTAAACTGGCAGGCTGATCCCCTCATGATGTGCACATAATTAACTACCCACCCACAGAACACCTTTAATCTGCAGCAGGCCTCAACTCTCTGGTCAGAATCCATTGAGAGGATGTGCCTTTGCATTTCTGTCCACATATTTGTTAAATGTGTTTAGAGCATTGGGATGTATATCCAGTACCTTGCAGAAATAGCTACATTGCTTCATAATGTTATATCTCAAATAGAATTCACATTACAACCATCTGTTCAATATATTCTATTAGGATATTTTCCCGACACAAAGTAATGCATGATTGTGATTTTTGACTATGCTTTTTTCAATACAAATCTGAACAATGTGGAATCTGAACAGTATATTTAGTTCCCTGATACCTCCTAATTTAACCTATTCCCCTTAGAAGTCAAATAATTATAAAACAGTTATTAGAATAATATCATAAGCTTTTAACATCTAATGAAATATTTATAAATCCTACAAAAAACAAAAAGTAACAGTCTCTCCCCAACTACAGTATCCCAATGGTGAAAAATAGTGTTTATATTATCATGCTGCTCAAGGGTGTTTCTTGAGGATTGAGGGGAGCTGGTTTAGACTTAATATCAAAATGGGATAAAATACACTGCAGCCCAAAGAGAAAAGCTATAAGGCATAAATACTGAAGTCTACATTAAACATACTGTAGAGCCATGCTTTAGATCAAATCATTTTCAAGTTTCATAACTGCCCAGTTCAGATCCACATTATGTGGCAAAACCTGAAAATGCTTTTCAGAGATGCATGAAAAACAACAACAGGTTTTTTGCCTATGGATGACATTGGAGAGGTGAATACAAATGTATTTAGCTTCGTATTTTTGTTGTAAAAAAATTGAAAACCAGGTACTTTTCTTCTACTTCCTAAATACACAGAGCTTTTTTGATATATTAAATCAATCTCAATGCACTGATGGCACTGATGGCACTGATGGCAAAAGCACTGATGGGGGTAAAACGCTATAATGCAGCGAATTCAAGTTTAACTAAAGCCAGCGTATGCTCTTCGAAATTGCTTTAATGTTTGTTTACAGAGTAATCTATGTCTGTTAAATTTTTATGAGAAATTGCATATGCAATTCTAAATTCTATATTATTGTAATTCCCCCCAGAAAAGGTGTTCAGGGGGATGCACTAGCCCAGAGCATATCCTGACCATGTAGGAAACAGCCAGTGTCCAAAGCCCTGTCATCCACACCCCTCACCCTGAGGCATGGAGCTGCACTTTTACCCACCTGGCTGCTCATCCCTATCCTTTTTGGCCCGAATGAAAAGGCCCTCTGAGGCCCCTTTCCTATCTGCTCCTCGTTTGAAACCTACCCAGAAGATGTTAATGTGACACACAGCCTCCTCAGCTGAGCGCCTCACTTCCCATCACTTAGCCCAGACGTTTTAATTCCCCCTGCAGCCTGATCGGCCAAAGTGCCATGATATTTACAAAGCTCCATCTAGCCATTTCAGGTTATATGCTGCTGTGTATATTAAAACCTTATACGTTGTGCTGAATGACCTTACATACTTTACAGACCAATATAATGAGATGTAAATGAAGCAGAGTGAACTTACAGGCAGCTCTGAGTTTTCAGCCAGGCCATCATCCCCCTGTGTGGGTAGATAATAACATGAGTTTGCAACATCTTTATCATATACAGCTAAATCTATAATGTTCATTTTTAACTGTTTGACATCGAACCCATAGGACATCCATCATGTTTGTGACAAAACCTGAAGGTCAGGTAAAATGAGATCGACTATGCATGGAGGTAATTTTTCAACACATGCTCCAGAGCAGTAAAGGACCATTAACTGGTATTTACAGTATGTCACGAAATGAAGCATGTCTGATGACTCCTGCACTGTCAGACAACTGGCAGGTGTTTTGGAGCTATTAAATGTGGCGGGCCCTAAAATAAACACAACCATGCTAAATCATGAGAATGGTCCCAAGCATTTAACTACAGACAGGTATGATAACATTGTTTGGTGACTGAAGCGCAGGTTGTCAACAAAAAAGCAATATATATTAACAAGAAGATGCCCCTTGACAACAGGATCCACCACTATAAAAAATGTAAACACTGTTTTATTGTTCTTCTTTTTCTGATAAAACCAGTTTAATACTTTCTGATAAGCAGTTTCACTTTCTATAAAACACTATGCTTATGATCAGTAGACTTCAAAACCAGCAATATCCTGTTTCAGATGTTTTCAAAGGATGGGAAAGGGAGGGGGGCGCATTTACTTCATATCCATTTTGTTGTCTAAATGAATGTCACAGCTAAAATATGCCTGGTATAGGATATTCAGAAGACTCATTACTTTATTCTTCTAAATCTGTCTTCCTCTGTCAGTTTCAATACAAACAAAGCTCCCACCATGCCATCTCCCCACACCCTTCCATCCAGAAAATAGGATAAAATAGCCTGTGATTCTCTGTTGTCTTCACAGAGACCTCATTATAACTTCAAGGCTGGCAGGCAGTGCAATGCACCTACAATTATGCGGTGCATTCTATGAAAAGACAACAACACTATAAAAAACAAGAGGAGAAAATAAAAGAGCAGACCAAACCAACTAATTACAGAAAAAGCATTCCATCTTGTACCTGGAAAATAATCCCTGAGTAGAACAGAAAGGGGTAGAAAATGAATAACAAAAAAAAAAAAAAAAACAACACAAACCTTTCCACATAGGTGCAACAGTTAATCAAATTTCTGCCACTGATGTCAGAGAACAGACAAAGAGGAAGCGGCAGAGCATGCAGAATTTTACATCAAACTACCTCCTTGTTTTAAAGGCATGGATTATAAAACTGCACACAGTTTCTATAAAGCAAATTTCCATGTTCTGTCTGCTTTTTTATGAAATTCAAAAGCCAAATATCAAATTTATTCTTAGTCATGTACCTAAACTCAAAGACCAAAACTTAAAGCAATGATGTGCAGCTATCCTTTAGCTGTAAGCTTAGAAATGAAGGGGTAGAAAGAATTAATTGTCAATGCCCACCACACATAAAAAACAAAAGCATATCTTGAATTATAAAAACGGACTAAAAAATATTTAATCCCTACCAAAGCACAGATACAGAATGTTTACTAAGGCATATTGAAACTATGGCACTGGAGCAGACAATGTCATGCAAAAATTCTTAACAAACTGATGTATTTGGACCAACTCAACAGAAAATTATATATTGTGACATGACTGGGTATCGGTACAGTGTGCCCTTGATGTGTAATTACAGCTTTAATTACTTTGGGAAAAACAGCCTTTTGCTGCAGTTGTAAAAAAAATAATTTGACAATTATTTTTGGGCAATACGATTTGAAGAAGGCTTATAATGAGATGGGTTAGAGAGCATCTATGAACTATGTCTCAGCTGAATTTAGGTCTGGATTTTGATTATGTCATTCTGGCAATTGAATATGCTTTGATTTCAAATATTAAGTGAAATAAGTGTCAATATCCTCAGTTGTCAATATCCTTATTGTCAATAGGTTTTGAACTCTGACAAACTTCCGTGTCCCGGATGAAAAGTCTATTAAGCGCATGATGCTGCCATTGCCATGTTTCACTTTGGGAAAATGTGCCCTTGAAAAAGTGCATTTTAATATTTTACATCACTCACACATAACAGTTTGTATGCAGTCCATCTTAAAATAGCAATTCCAGTCACATATTCACTCATATCCACACATCTCTAGTGGCAAATGGGACTTCCCTTATGGGTTTCTTTCACAGCAATTACCTTCTTGCCAATCTTCTATAAAGACCAGTTTGTGGAGGGTTACATGCTGGGTCTCTACAGCTCCTTCAGACCTACCATGCACCGTTTCTCAGATTAATGATCTCCTGTTGGCCAGCCTGCTGGTGAAGGTAAACAGCTATATCATGGAAAGTTTGCTGGTAATTGAAAAGCGATATTTGGCATATTCAAATATGTCAGCAGTAAGATTACTTGCCTAGGTGCAACACTTCATTCAGAAAAAAAAAAATAAAAATCCTCATGTGTGTAAAACCCTACTTGGCTATAAAGCATTTTAATCTAATATTGATTTTAATATCACCACACCTTCATTAATGACCTGTCTGTGGTATTATCTGCTCTTTCATATGTTGTTCTCTAGGCTTCTCTAGCAAACCTCAAAGGCCTTCACAGGGCAGGGTTTTTATACTCAGTGTTAAGCCTCTTTACCACTACAATTGTTGGGTTAGCCAACGTTAAAAATCTGCATTTGACTCCCTTCCCATTGGCAAAAAAGCTGGGTCTGACCCCTGCTGGCACACTGCGGGGCCTCTATCCACCCACTGCTGCATATCCCACCACTGATGTCACCAGTGCGACAGAAATCAGGAAAGTAAACAATGGAGAGCCATACAGAAGGAAGCTAATACGTAGTAATTGTTCTTTATTGTTTTCTTATTTTATCTATTTAAATCCCTCACAGCGCTGCACCATGTTTATGGAATGTAAGCAGAGTTGTTTCGACTTGTAAAATCAGATGCAACTGCCGCTGTGTGTCGACATCCGTTCATTGTGCTCAATAGTTTCACGTAAATTAGGGGTTCAACCTGAGTCTGATATTCTCACTGTATGCTGATCAGAGCTGAGCGGCTTGAAGGCAATTTTAACGCATGAAGCTTGTGGAGTCATTTGACCCCGGGTCCCACTGCTACTAAAACCAGATTTTTGCGCTGGTTCTTTGGCTAGTGGAAAAGGGATATTGTTTATACAAAGTTGGAATTCAGAATTGGGGGAAATTTGTTGGACTCTACTTATTAATAAATAAAAAGATTCCTGACCCTGCTGCTGGTGTTTCCTCCTGATCCTGCAGTTCCCTCAATAGCCATCTGTACATTTTGTGTCAGGGTGAACTTTCAGGTGCTTAGATGAGTTTATTACACTCAATAAAGTTATACATAGATTATTAACTATATTATCAAGACCATTCAGTATAACAGGTTTCCTAACTTGAATTTATTTGGACATTGTTTTTTGAGCTTTTAAAAAAAATTTTGGACCGTATGACAGCCTATTGACGTCTAACACATAAGAGTATAGGGTTCTCAGTTATTCAAAAGAGCAGGTAATGTCAAACACATGGCAAGCATGCCACAAACATCAGTAATGTGATTTAAAATCAGTTTGCTGCAACATGTCTGCTCCCTGATCCATTTCCATGTCTCCCCTTGCTGTACTTTGGTATAGCAAGGACACTGCTTGTCATTGCCTTGCTTTGAACCTTGAAGCAGGAAACCTCAGGGTGGGATTGAACTATGCAGGCTCAGGGAGCAGTCAAGCCTCCCGGTAGTGAAATGTGAAAGCAGAAGGACAGCTCAGATGAAGAGTTATAGCTGATGAATGAGGCCTGACACATATTGACAGGCTAAATTTGCAGCAAGCCTTGTTCGGTGTGACACATTTGGGCCATTGGCACAAACACTTTAAAGTAAGTTAAGGTGGGAGTAGGAAAGATGGAGCATGTGAGCAGCCTGTAAAATGACTTAGAAATCCAATCATTTCTCATGGTTAAAATTAGAGTCAGATGGGCTATTAATAGTGAATTATATATCTGCAGAGGATGATTACCTACTGTTATCACATTAAGTATGGCTACTGAGACGTGACTAATTCCCTGCCTATTCTTACCAAGTCTTGTCTGAATCCATACCATTCAGAAAACAGAAGCCATTATAATATTGGTGAGAAAAGACCATATGTATAACAATGATGGCTATACAATAACACAGCTCCTACTTGGGTTGCTTCTACTTAAATGACTATATTATGATTTGATCAGATTATAGGGTTAATTTGTTCCCTTAGCCCAGAGACCTTTAGGAACAAGGTGACTCTGAATTTATTCACACACGGGAATGCAGCAGAACATTTTCCATTAGACTTTTACTGTTATTACCAGAGCTGGGGCAGAAGTAAAAGATTAGGGAGAAATATTTTTTTTTTTATTCTTCATTAAATAGGCTTTAGATTTTGTATAAAATGTAAAAGTATATTTAATAAACTTCAACAACCTTTTTATCTAATTTAAATACACAGAGAAAAACTTCCACTCGCTGTAACGGTAATTGCTACAGCATTTCTCAGTAGCTTTGGTACATTTCTTGAATCATCCCTGACATTTGCAAAACCATGGGTCCATTTCTCAAAACAAATCACAGGTATAGCATAAAACCTGCATAAGTCATTTTCTATCCGAAACTCCTTAATCAATCTCTCAAAAGCCAATCTTTCTCAATGGACGCATCAGTACCACCAGAATGACAAGTCCTTGTGTCATTGTGTACAAACAAGAAAAAATGCTTAGTCATGTTGTCAACGGTGTACTTTAAAGGGGTTTCTGATGTAAATTATGGCTCAAGTTGCAATAGGAAAGTTATTGTAAATTGTATGTCACACCTGAGTGTATGTGGGAGATTGATTGCAAGAGACAGGATTCACATTCATGTCTTACTGTCTGTAAAGACATCAATCCATAGTGCAAACAAAAGAGCTTTCACATGATGTCAGACTTCTGAAAATAAAAATAAAAGGAATTGAACAAGATATTATAATTTAAATGTTGACACTCTCTATTGTGGTTTAAGGAGAACTCACCCCTTATGGTGTGTTCACATCGAATGTGATCTGTGCTTCAAAAATACTTAAACGCTGAAATTTGGATGCTGGGTCAAAAACTGGTCGAGTTGCTTTGATGCTTCGACGCACTGCATTATCTGTGCTGTGGTTGTTTATCTGCTCTGTCCTGTAGCTTGACATTATTTACTTTGCTGAGTTAAAACATTTTTTGACATGTTTTTAAGAGACAATATACACTTCAAAACATCATCTATGTAGTCAGTTCACCTGGATTATGAACCTACTAAAATATGCAGTTCTTGTTCGGAGTGCCACATCACCAGCATATCGGTGAGCAACAGCACTGGTAATCCGCACTGAAAATTCTCTGCTGTGGACAGCCTGTAGGGGATTTCCTGCTGCTGTTCATAGCAGCTGGACGTGAATATAAAGAGTTTTAAGGTTTGTGGTAAAAACTACAAGTTACAGAAGAGGATTAGGGCCACTGAAAAAAAAAAGTTAACTGATTTTTAATTTTTATTTCAGTTTAACATGGGAAAAAATTCAGAATTCTGACTGTTTTCTCAGAATTCTGACTTTTTTCTCGGAATTCTGACTATAATCTCAGAATTCTGACTTTAATCTCAAAATTCTGACTTTAAGAATTCTGACCTTTTTATTGTCAGAATTTAGTCAGAATTCTGAGAAAAAAGTCTGAATTCTGAGATTACAGTCAGAATTCTGAGAAAAAAGTCAGAATTCTGAGGTTAAAGTCAGAATTCTGATTAAAAAGTCAGAATTCAGCCTTTTTTTCCCATACTAAACTGAAATAAAATTTAAAAATGAGTTAACTTTTTTTTTTCCAGTGGCCCTAATCCTCTTCCGTAACAAGTACAGCGTACAATGAAATATTTTTTGTCCACAGGTTGTGACATTTTTAGTTAATTTGGGTATTTATTAATTGTATCGCCATAGTTCATAAAAAAAATGTTTTAATACAGTAATAATGTTCAGAGCTCATTCTCTTTTCCTTGTAGCCTACATAACAATCCATTGTCCCAGCTTTCTATACCATTGGAGTTTAACTCCCCTCTATTTTTTTATTAGTATTTATTTTTCATATGCAGACAGCTCTGCAGAAATTGTCGCAGCTTGTGTTTAATGTCTCTCCCCAAAAAAACCCCATTGGATAAGCCTTTCGGATTGGTTGACCCTGAGGGGTCTAGCAGCAAAAGTTCACATTTCCGAATGCCTAAATGACCAGAACGCTCGGACACGCCACTCCTGATACTTGGATGTGCCGCTGGACCTCTCAACGCTGCCCACATTGACTGGCTTCCTCCCACAGTAGAAAAAACAGGACTGTTAGGTTAGTTGGCTTCTCTACATTGTGCTTAGTTGTGAGTGTGTGTGTTTATGGTTGTTATTTTTGCAGCATAAGGTTTTCCTTGGATGACTAATTCTAGCTTGCAGCGTCCAACATCTGTTTCCTTGTGTAGTGGAGGACTGCTTAGAGCTCTGCTGTTACCATTCAACTCTGCCCCAGTTCGTTTGAGTCTTTTTTAAATCTGTGTGAACATCAGCTATACATTGTCTTCCTGATTATCTTTCTTGATTATCTTTCATTTTTAGGTATTATTTATTCCTTGGTCTAGTTTTAGTTATAGTTATGCTTTCTCTTATCTTTAGGTTAGGTATTCCATACGTTCAGTTATCTCCAGTCCCATCTCAGGATATCAGCACTGATGTTGGTCTGATTCCTCACAAGACGCACCTTCTCAGATCTGCCCCATTCTCATTACTACTCATCTGATTAACCTGCCCCTATCAGTATATAAGTAGCCTTCAGACCAAACATCAGTGCCACTCCACTGGAAATTAAGAGAGTTACATTATTATTAGTTTAATAGTTTAAAACAATTAAGGTAGTAAGGACAATGCAACTTCAACAATTATACAAAGCTGTTGGGAATATAAAATATTTCAGAGTAATGGATTTGGATTGGGATATTGACAAATGAGTTTAAGTGTTTGGGTTAGAGGATAAGAAAACAACCTTGTTTATTCCAATTAGCGCTGTACCTCCATGGTTATATCTCCAAATAAATGTAGACATGAGACTCATTAAAATGAAAAATTATTGGAATCTAAATGAACTAGGGGTAAAATCAGATATATACCTAAGAAATCCATTTTAAATTACCTTAAACTATATTCAGATGGTTCTGAGAATAACACAGGATGTGTAGGAATAGGAATATATATACCAGAATACAAAATCCACATATCGGAACGTCTGTCAGATCATCTATCAGTTTTTACAGCCGATATGGTGGCAGTCATAATAAGCTTACAGTGGGTGGAGGAGGTTCGACCAGAAAGTGTGGTTGTGTGTACCAATTCCAAAGCTGTATTAGAAAGTACTCAGGGAAAAGGAAATAGAAGGCAAGATTTACTATTAGAAATTCAGTACAGATTTTTTAGATTATACCAGGGTGGTATAGATATTTCTTTCTGTTTAGTACCAGCACACGAAGGAGTTAAAGGTAATGAAACTGCAGCCAAATTAGCCAAAAGGGTTTTAGATTGGCCAATAACAGTAACGATTCCATTTGGAAAAGGGGAAGGAAAATCAGTTAAAAAGAGTAAAGAAACATAAATATGGCAACAAAGGTGAGATGAAGATGAGAAAGGAAGATACTTATATAACATACAACAATCAGTATAATTTAAAAACATTAATGAGAAACATAAGTGGGAAGAAATAATAATGACTAGATCAAGAGTTAGTCATACCTATCTCAATGACAATCTTTATTTTACTGGCAAGAAAAATACAGATAAATGTGAGGGATATGGAAGGAACAAAAAGAACATGTACTGATGAATAGTAAAATACATAAGTAGAAAGGATGAGATTAAGGACAGTAGTAGAAAGGGACAAACAGGAATGGAGTCTTAAAGGATTATTGGAAAAGGAACAATATAGGACAATATACTGTCTGAAAAGCTGTACTTAACGAAGTTTCAGTAAAAGTTGTCTAAGTATAAATGGAATGTAGGGGATCTGAAACTAGGTTACTACACACTCATGTGCAGTACGTAGTGGTATGCAATTTAAAGTCGGTTGCGATCTGCCATAAAAGAAAAGAAGAACATCAGTTCCAGATTTTTATGAGCCATCTGTGAGATCTATTCCAGCATTCTGATTCCTCACTTCCTGCCTGTTTGCCTCCACCTGATCTGTCCCTGTTTCTAAGCCTGCCTGACCCCTGTCTGAAGTGACTGCCTGCCTGTACTACCTGACCCTGATCTGTTTGTCTCCCTGCCCGTTGCCTAACCTGGAACTGTTTCTTGACCTCATCCTGGATTTCCCTCTGGTGCTTCATTGGACATATGATCGCCTGCCTTTGACCCTGGACTTTGCCCCCAACCACAGATTCTGGTTAGTCCTCCTGTTCCTATTGTCTTCACGGTTCTGACCCTCTGCCTGACCACGAATTATCGTAACTCGGCTGTACTTATTCTCTGGGACTTGTGACAGCAAAATCAGTGCTACCGTCAACCAGTTCGAACCAAACCTCGTGGTTATTCTCAGACTGAGGAATTGGAGAAGGTTAGTGACCATTACAATTGTAATTGATGCATATCGTAACACTTACATGGTCATTAATCATCTGTCTCGATGTCCAGAGGTTCCTGCCCTAGTTGCTGACACCACCTTCGGAGTTTTGTTTCAATACACTGTTAACCTTTAACATTGGTTGACTGGTCTAAATTCTGGGGGCATCTTTTCTGATGATTACATTCTCTTATCCTCTAGTTTTTTTCCCTGTCTCATTCCTTATTTTGTAGTCATTAGTTTTACTACCCCTTTAGCCTTATTTATTTTATAGAATAGAATAGAATAGAATATCCCTTTATAGTCATACAATGGGGAAATTCTGGTGTTTAAAGCAGCAAAAAGATTATAGAAAAAATTGACGCACAAATGTGGACCTTAGAAAAATGTATAAGAATAACATAATAGTGAGGCGTTAAAAGATAAAGAATAAAATACTGTACTGTAATCTAGTTACCTTTAGATTGTGTTGTTTCTCCCTGGTTATTCTTTGTTGCCCCCTAGCATCCATTACTTTCTTCTTAGGTCCTTCTAGTTTCTCTGTCTACACCTGCTCCATATCAGCTAATTAGTCCTCCCATTGTTTCTGTCCCCCATATATACACCTCCTGTTCAGTTACTCATTGCTGGATCGTCATCATTCTTTAGGTTATTCCTCCTAGTCTCTCCTAGTTTTTTGGTTCTTGAGTTTTCTTGTTGATCGGTTCTGGACTATGGTACAAAATCGATCTCGTATGGAATACTTTTGTATTTTTACTTCTTGGGTCCAAAATCTGCCAACCCTGACACTCACAATCTAACAAAGGAACACACAAGCATCACAGCTATACTACATATACAGAGAGACAGACAGACAAACAGAGATATTCAAAATTGTTTACTTACCATTACATATAAGCATACAAGTTTGTATTTGTTAGATGTTTTAGTAATAATTCACATTGCTGTTGTATTATAAAGCTGCATACTTCAACAAACTCTTAAAAAAACTAGAAAAAGGAAAATCCATCCATCCATTTTCTGACATCCTTAATCCCAAGCGGGGATGCGAGGGGTGCTGGTGCCTATCTCCAGCTGTCTACGGGCAAGAGGTGGGGTACACCCTGGACAGGTCACCAGTCCATCACAGGGCAACACAGAGACAAACAGGGCAAACAACCATTCACAAAAACACACTCACACTGACTATAGAGAAGCCAATTAACCTAACAGTCATGTTTTTTGACTTTGGGAGGAAGCCGGAGTACCCAGAGGGAACCCACGCATGCTCAGGGAGAAAATGCAAACTCCATGCAGAAAGACCCCGAGCTGGGAATCAAACCCAGAACCTTCTTGCTGCAAGGCAGCAGTGCTACGCACTGCCCCACTGAGCAGCCCTGAAATGGGACATATTTATCTATAATGTTTATAGCAGGAAATTCTGTAGATGGTAGTATTTCAGGATATATTAATTTTGAGAAAGTGACGAACTAGATTTTGGTAGTACACAGTCAAGACACCACACTTTACCTTTGCTCTGCTAATACTGTATTGAAACCTATGCCAGTTTTTGACAAATAAGATGCAGTGCGTTTACAAAAAAATCATCAGGCAACATCCATATAACTAAGTAGCACAATGGTTATGAATTTTAAAAGCTTGCTGGTTTCCAGAGGCTCAGCATGTCAGAAATTCAGCTCAGTTTTAAAGATTGCTGTTACAAATCCATGTTTTGCTGAATGGTTTCCGGTGCTAATAACAGCAATCAACAAAGTGAATTTTAACAAAGTTGTTAGTAAGAAGACATATAGCAATGGATGGCAATTTATCAAAACTACTAATGTCTACACAATGAACAGATTGAAAGCTCATGCAGATTGATCTATGTATAGGTAAAGCTTTTTTGTGGTGCAGCAATAATGTAATAATTTCTATTTCCTGTACTTATGTGAATGTGCTGTCTTAGCTGTCTTTCACAGAGCTCCTTTTCACGGTAAGTGTTTCTGACTCGTTCTTTGCTCCGCCCTCATGTAGCGAAATTAAGCTGATCCCTGCTAGATCTAAGTTTAAATATCTTAAAATCAAAGTCCTTAATGAAGTATTTAAATATTCTGAATTCATACACATTCCACAAACATTTTTTGAAATCATAGGCACTGGATTAGCAGGGGTCAGCTTTATTTTGGTACATTGCTACTTAAACAGATGCATAAAAGAATAAACTCAGGATCTTGGTTTTAATAAATCAAAACTTCAAGTTTTAAAAAAAGCTACAAAACCAAATAAAGACTGAAATTCTGGTAAGGTTTTTTTCATTTGTGTGCTACCTAAAGGTTATTAGTTACATTTTGAACATGATTGATAATCAGCCCCTCTAGTTTTTAGAGGGTATAGGCAATAAGAACCTCAATTTGTTGCTTCTTACATTTATTTAGAGAGACATTTAGATGAGATTTATTGTTTATTGTGTCTGATTTGATTGCCAGACACAACTTTTATTGCTCTGCACCTAGTATAAGGTTTATGACCACTGTTTGCCTGTGTAAACCCTAACAATGCTGTTAGTGGCTGCCCTGAAAAGTGTCTCTTTAATATGCATTCAGCAGCATGTTTGAAGTAGAAAACAATTGCATGAAGCAGATAGATGTCTTCATCATTTTTGGCTGTATTAATTGCTAAATTAGATATGTAACTCTTAAACTCTAATGAGCTGTACTCGCATAACTCTTTTATCATGTCTGAGGATTCAAAGAGCATCATACCACCATCAGACAGTCATATGGTGACAGTGGTTGGCTGCAGTTAGCTTGTGAATCAGTGAGCAAAAATGTTTATTCAACTACAATTTCTTTAACCAACATTCAACCTCAAGACCCAAAAACCAAAAAAGAATGGTTATTTCACAAATGCCATTTTGTTTTGCAATAGGATTTGACTAACAAAAAAAAAACAACTTTAAATTTGCCAATGATGAGATGAAGAAATATAAATAATTAACCATGGTTAAACAAAAAAAAATTATATAATAAAATAAAGGCTCAAGAGGTCGGATATGTTTTGTTGATTTCTATAAAATGGCAGCAAAAGATTCAGGTTAAAAAAAAATTGAAAAAGGTTGTGGAGGATAGACTGGTGCCTGGCTGTATGGCAGTCATTTCTGCAACACAAGGTCAGAACACTGTGGGGAGCTGTGCACACTCGTCTGCTAATTACATACTTCTCTGTGTCTTGTCAGTCCTGAAACGCTGAGGCCACAGGACAATCTGGCAACCCCCCAGCAGAAGGCAACTAACACAAGCAAACAAAGAGCCAGGGGAAGGAAGGAGGAACACATGCAGCCTAATTATGTTTACCTAAAACTTTACCAAGGAGAGCATCTGTGGGTCAGAGAGCTTGTCTCACAAGAAGAAAAACCATTTGAAATTTTATTAACTGCAAAAGAAGTTTGTCATTTAGAGCCCGACTTATTCAACCAGATAGAAGTTTAAAATTTATTATTCAGTGTGAACTGTTCCTCATGTGGGTAATGGATCTTTAAAGCTAGGTGAAACAAGATCTCTACTGTAGGTAACACAGATGAGTGCTGGCCTACAAATGCCATTGAGGTTACCGCAGGAAATGCCTTTTGTGACTTTCCATCCACTCAGCAATACACCAACATTGACTTATACAAGATCTAAAAATGAAAACAAGTTAGCATGCCCATTACTCTTTGATTGATTAAATAGTATTAAAAAAAATTCTCTATGGTGTGGGAATATCACAATACACTGTCAGCGTTCTCTTTTTCAGGATATCATATTCTTTCAATGTTTCTCAAGTCTGTTTTCTCTGACACTTCACCCTGCAGTGAACATCTTGTATCCACCAATGCAACTTCAATTACCCACAAGATAACACAGAGTACACTCTCCCTGTCCCATAGGAGACGTATCTGCAAAGCGATACTACATCACATGCTCATACTCAGAATTGTGGTGTCTCAGGTGTCACGGGGAGCTTTAAATAACACACCAGTTTTAAAAATGGAAAATTAGCTAATTGCAGTGAAAGGATGCTTTGGTTAATAGAACTCAACAGCAATATGGTTGAATAAGTTTTTGTGGAAAGCAGCAATTTATTTACAATTGAAATTTTTACACACCTATTGTAAATACAACAGACATTACTATTATGTTTTTCTAATCTAAATGCTCTAATATCAAAGATCTTATTTCAAAGACTGAACAAATTAAAACCACACATAGAGCACAATTTACAAATATTTTAGCCGAAGTAGTGTTTTGTAGTTTTTATTGATCAAAAATGATCATGTGATACAGAAAAGGAGTCTTGTTTGAACGCTTGGGAATACACTACAAATATCTGTGTGGACAATGTATAAAACATTGATGTGGGTTGGAGGGTGTTGCAGTCATTTCATTTATCTCTCTCCTACTGACTTCTTCAAGCCAAGACCTATAGCCTGCACTGAGATAATTGGCAGTTGAGTGTAAAAGCTCTAGATTTACAGGTCTACATTCCTACCCTCACCTTTGGCCGGCAACCTGGTTTCTATCTGCCTTAGAAAAAAGGTGAGGAGCTCCGTATTAAGGGGAGTGAATCTGGTGACTCCAACCTCTGTTCTGGATTTCCCCTGACGCCTCCCTCCAAAAGGTGTTCCAGGCACGTCCCAATAGGAGGGGGCTCAGAGGATAGTCCAAGTCATGCTGGAGGGGCTACGATTCTGGGAACACCCAAAGAGAAGCTGGAGGAGGAGTAGCTGGACATCTCCTTTGATCTATTTGTGCCCCCAAACAAATACTGGAAAAGCTGAAGAGAATGAGTATTATTTTAAAGGCATAATACAAACCAGTTTTATAGAATAGAATTATTACATTTTTAAACACTTGAAAGTGATTACGACGTCAGTCATGAAACATGTTTTTTTTTTCTCCTTATGATTCTGAAGAATATAATGTGAAATTAATAGAATACATTTGATCATTGGCTTTCCAAAGCTTTCCCTTTTCTGTCACTCCTGTCACCCCTGGACCCGCCTCTAAAATTGGGGTCTACCTGCTCCTCTCTGGACTGATTATTTGAATAAGCATCTGTATAGCATTAGTTGGTCAGGCGAGGTATAGTACTGTACATGGTGGCTACCGCTTCCTCAGCCCTCATTACATGGAATCAGAGTTGTGATTAATATTTTATGTTTAAAATATTTTTTAACCAACAGCAGGGCAATTTTTTTCACAAGTCCCTGCAAAGTTTGGAGTTTTTATTGTTTCCCCTACACACTGAACATGTACAGAGTAAAGCAAACCTACCAAACTCAAACAGAACCAACAGCTGCCAGTGTGAGAGACCTGCCAACAGGGACAACAGTTGTTGGTGATATTTTCCCATCAACTGAGCTGAGTGCAAGTCAATATTAACAAAAGTCCAAGTGGGTTCTATAAGTGGTAAACAGGTCAGTTCTTCCCCACACACTAAACAGTTAATATTTCTTTTTTAGAGGCTGGTTTAGTTTTTTAAGCTTCCAGATGAGCATAGATTCCACTGCCTTTTATTTAGTATATTTAAGTACGCTTAGATTACCATTACGTGTTAGAACTTAGACCAGGTAAACATTTAATAAAGTTCTATCATTCCGTAATAGCTGTTATACTAAATGTGCAATTACCAAAAAAATTTACTTTTTTTAGTTTTCCAAAGGTTCACTTTGGCTATTTGTAAAAATTAGTAATTGCATCTAAGTCTGTTTTATTGTTTTTAACTTGATATCCTGCAACATAAAACTAAATCGGAGAAATGTAAACAAATACAATTGTTTAATCCAAAATAAATCTTTGAATTTACTTTTTGATAGATTATGGGGATAACTTTATTTATAATCATACAATTTTCTCTACCATACCAGAGATACATATTGAATTAAAAAAGTGGGTCACCTACTAAATCTTGACAGATATAATAAGATCTAACTGCATATTTATTAACACATATGCTTAAACACATGACCCACTTATGTTTTGTGACAGAAACCACACTATTGTTGCTGCAAATAAATGTCTTTGGGAATTTTAAGTCTCTAAGAGTAGATTACTGTAAGTGATTACCAGATGAGAAGAGGAAGCCATATTGCAGTCTTATTTAGTCAATGGAGCTCAACTTCATGGAGACACAGGGGATACTGTTTTTAACCAATTAATCATATGCTGTTCAAAGCTCACAGGGACTGGCTACATCCTGCATATTATTCTATTGTCCCACCTTCATATTATTTTAAATCATCTATGATTGATGGGTCAAGGAATGAAATAAATCTCCAAGAGAGCGCAGCTGCACAAATGACCAATAACATCAGTCCATCACACACTGATTTATGTTGCAATTTCCTTTAGAGGGAGACTTTCTGCAGGTTTCTTTAAAAAAAGATGTTCACAAAGAAAGGTAAGAAATATACTGTTCAAACTGGGACAAGAGTTTTTCTGTGGATAAGACCACAGCAAAGGATCAAACAGAGAGCAACAGCAACATTTTGCTTAGTAAACATTACAACAAGTATGAATTGCATCAATTGGATTCTCTGGGGGTCCATCCTTAAAAATGTGTTGCTGTTAAACCACAAATAAAATGTGCAGTATAGTTAATATGAACTGGCAATATTTTAGGATGAGACCCATTGAATTCCTATACAACTAAATATTACAGCAACTTACAGATCATAAGGAACAAGTGGTTCCAGTATTTTAACATACCATACAAGTAAACTTAGGCAAAACTGAACTTTTAATATAAACTAGTATAATTCTCCTAAGGAGACAACACTTGGACTTTTGACGAAAACACTATTGACAGCTCTGAAGGTGCTCCTGAAACTAACTGATTTACTTTCATGGATTTCACGGAAGAATCTCTAATTAAATATGGCAGCCCGGCAGTTTTTGCGGGCACAAAAAAACATTTTGTCTCGGCACAAGAAATTATAATGGCAAGTTTAAAATGTAAATTATAAATTAAGTTAGCGCCGCTTTGCTCCTGCATTAAATGCTCATGCAACCTCTGTAAATCTGGAGTCAGTATTGATCCTGCTACGGCAGCTGCTGCATAAACTTAAAACAGATTAAGGGAAGCAGGCCACAGCACACATTTGTGTGTGTTTTTTTTATTTGTTTGTTGTTTTCTTAAGTCAGTGCAGTTCTAGCAGAACAGGAGAGACCTGACAGGTTGGTAAACCAGAAATCAGCTCAAATCGATTGCTACATTAACATTATTTATTCACATTTTTTTTATCAGGGTGTCTTACTTCAGTTGTAAATCAGGAAAGGGTGTGTGACTACATAGCTCTTTGTCCTATGTTGGTGTCCTATGATTGACTTGTGACTTGCCCATAGTAAACCATGCCACACACCCAGTGACCCCTAGACATGCATTAGTTCTCCTCGACATTGAATCAACTCTCTTTTATGCCATTACAGATCACATACCAATTGTGCAAAGTGTTAAAAAAACACCCTGCCTGCTTTAATTTTGTAAAATGCAATAAAGGAAAACTAAGTGTTGTCTGTTTACAGAAGTTAGCATTACTCTCTGTCATCAATAGGTGCACCAGTAAAGGTCCCACTGATAGAGACAACAAATGCAAACTACATAACCTGCTAGAAATCTGACTGGAATATTTAGGATTCTCTAAATAATCTAAGTTCAAATTGCTATATGGACACAGTTACTGTATTAATAACAATAGATACATCAAAGGTTATTTTAATTTTTATGGTACAATTTTTAAACTAACAGTAATTGTAACGTCTAACTATAAGAATAAAAAAGGAGGCCCGGAAAGTCTAGGAACGGTTCTGCAGTGGTAGATGATCAATACATTCAAATGTCATCCTTGAATAGGTTTTAGATTTGATTTTCAAAATGCATTTTAATATTACTAGCTGTTTTTTTTCACTAATAAAATTTTCAATCAGCTAGTTTGCTACTCAGTGAATCAGTGGGTAGGACTGCTGCATTGCAGCAAGAAGGTTCCGCGTTTGATTTCCAGCCTGGGATCTCTCTGCATGAAGTTTGCACGTTCTCCCTGAGCATGCGTGGGTTCTCTCTGGGTACTCTGGCTTCCTCCCACAGTCCAACACCATGACTATTAGGCTAATTGGCTTCTCTAAATTCTCCTTAGGTGTGAGTGTGTGCGTCCCTGTTTGTCCCTGTTTTGCCCTGTGATGGAATGGCGAACTGTTCAGGATGGACCCCTCGCAACCCTATCAGGGATAAAGCGTAATGGAAAATGGATGGATGGATAGTTTGCTATGATTACTAATAGGAAAAAAAACATTTTGCCGTGGCTCGTAGCAAGTCATACAAATATTAGTAGTTCATATTATTATAATGATATATTTTAATATAAAATAGTTGTAAAGCTAAACAAACAAAGAAATATTTAGATCAGTTACGAATGGAAATTAAATATTTCTATTCTCTCTCAATATCTGACAATATAACACAGTCTTTTTGTATTTATGTTAAACAAAAAGAAAAAAAAAACTGCCAACAGGATAAATTTTCATTCAGTATACTACACAACTGGCGACCCGTCCAGCATGTACCCCGCCCCTCGCCCGTAGGCAACTGGAGATAGGCACTAACACCCCATGCGACCCCAGCAGGGATGGATATATAACAGCCAGCTGCATGACAACAAGTCTAAGTTTACATTTGGTGTCCTATAAGGGTTTTATCAATGAGTTTATATAGATGCTGTAGGCAAGAAGAATCTGTTGTAGCTGTCCGTCTTACAGCAGTTCTGACAGAAGACGCTGTAGTTGCACGACAGTCTGAGGAAGAAGATGTTCAGGGCACCTGTATCTCATACTGGTACCCCAACAGATGATGGCAGGAGTGATCATACTATCAACAACAGATGAACAACATCTTCAACAAGTCAGGAGGTACTTATGATGCTCAAACCACTCTGGTTGTTGGGGCACAAACCAAAGCTTTAATCCAGAAACTGCCAAGTACCTAAACTTCCTGCAGAAGAGAATTCTGCTCTGTTCTTACTGATAGACAGCTTCATGATTGTGTCTCAGATGTCAACCGACCAGGTTAAAAATTATGTATTTATACTCCTCCACATTTCTTCTCCCGTAATAGTAAGAGTGTATTAACTTTTTTCTGTTTCTCCTAACATCTACAACAATCTACCTTGTTTTATTTAGATACAAGATGAAAATATTATTCTATTATATAAAATCATGCCACAACTATATATTATTCTAATATATAAAATCCTGCCACAACTTCTATCTGTGACCTCTGCATATAAACAAACCATTCAAATTAATTTGAGGGACTCTGACTAAACCAGCAGTGTGTGCTGTGATCACATTTATGTCTTCTTTGTTAAAAAATACCCTTTAAAGATAAATTACCTACCGTTTCACTTGGTCATAACGAGGAATTTTAAAATTTATTTAATTACTGGGCAGCACTTTAACAGGGTGGTAATTGCAATAATATTGCTTAAAATCTCTGTGGACAATATTGATTAAAATTTAACCAAAGTTCTTTTGACACTATTCTCTGTTTACGATTCTAAAATGTCCCCTCCACTGTCTGAGCTTAAGTACCTCAGCCCCTAAAAATATACCTCAAATGTGAACATTAAGGGCATTTAGCATTGCATTTGGAAAAGTTTTCATTCCCAGACACTTTTCAAAAACATTTTTATTTTCTACTTCTACTATTTCTACAACAATGGTCAAACCGGAGACATCATTGCTTAGGGCACAGGTAAATAAATCCCTGGAAAGAAAAGATTGTGTATTGTCTGTGCATGACCAAAGCAAAGACAACCAACTAAGGCTCTTAGCTCAAATACACTTACTTCTCCAAGAAAATGTATTTGTTTTCTGAGGACATTTGTTTATAGCCAAATATTTGCCAAAAAAAAATGGAATAGTGAGTTTCAGTGTTTATAACCATTGATTGAATGCTGATTGGGGTTTTCTGGTTTGGCCCAACAGAGAGCAGTAGGGAGCGGGCAAGCTTAAAGACACAAAACTCACCACCCACATAAGGTAAACTCATTACCTCTTTAAGAGTACTGTGCTTGTAAAGGAAACAAGTAAATCAGCAAATATGATGCTGTGATTTTTTGCTTCTTAAAAAGATACAAACTGTTTCAGTTTTCCTGCAGTGAACCTGCTTCCAGCTGTTTCCATTTTATGTACTGCTGAAAATAAAGTCAAGGGGAGCCATGTTTGAAGAGCTCTACACTTTTCCTAACTAATCATTGAAGGCATCACTACCAATCAGTAAATACTGAGTATGACCCAGGGCATTGCACACGTTCACAACCTTCCATTATATTTCATGTGATGTTGTGACTACAAATCAGTCAGTCTTTTATGTGCATGCAGTTAATTTCTAGTTAGGTGGTCTTGAAATCCCTGGGTAAATAAACTTGATTATGTAATTCACATGCAAATCTTCTCATGACATCAGCTGGCTTTTCAACATGTCAGGAGGCACTTACGCTCAAACAAAACAGACCATTCTGGTTGTTGGGGCACAAACCAAAGCTTTAATTCAGAAACTGCCAATTCAGTGCTCACTACTTTGATTGCTTGACAACTCAATTGCACTTACTTTTATCACCAGATTGCTTCATGGTCAAACACAGCAAGAAGCTGGTACAAGTTGATAACACTAGAAGTTATACAGTCACATGGATAGAGCCATGTTTTAGAGCTTTCTAAAGAGGACATAAATGTATATAAATATATATATATAAATATATGTGTGTGTATAGCTACAAAAGCATATCTATCTATCTATCTATCTATTGATAGATGAGAGGGACACATAAAAAGAGAGAGACAGAAAAAGAGAAAGAGAGAACTACAAATTAGTATAGTGCTAACTTGTGAAAAGTTAACATGAGCCAAGAGGGACCAACCAAGGTCTGATTACTAAAGTGGTACAAGATTGTTGTGACAGAGCACACTTAGTGTGGCAACAATTACATAATGAAATGAAAATACTCCTAGTTTGAATTAAACTTGAAATCTGCTTGGTGCAACTTGGAGAAAAACTAGAATTAATAAAATCTTTTGTAAAACTTTAAGCTTCTAATGGCTTTTGAAAGTGGGTATGGAGAGGTGATTCAAGTTTGTTTGCTCCTACCATGCTGAGTTGCACCAACAGCCAAAACAATATTGCAGAGAAAGTACACATCCCCATGACAACACAATTCCCTGACTACAGCAGCCCCCCCAAGCAGGACAAAGAGCTTTGACCTCCTCCATTCCTCTACACACAGAACCTGCTTTTTTTTTTGCCAACATTTCGCTGCCCATGCTCCAATGGGTCAGAAAGGTTTATGTAGCACAAAAGTAATCTACACGATACTGGGCAGGTGTTTTAGGGCTGTGGTTGATGGATGTACACTCAGCTTTGTTTTTATTTTCTTTCACTCATATTTCTTTTTCTCAGTAATAGAACACACCTCTTAAGCTGATTTCCAGTGAAGCTTTTCATTAACTATCAGGGAATTTGATCATGAGAAATGCTTCTTTACAGGGACTCCAATAATTTTCATCCCTATACACTAACTCCTAACAAAGGCTGCAGCTGCAAATCCTCCCTGCTCATAATGACATGCATGGTTTTACCAGATGGAGAAGTACTGGTTTCATCAAGAAAAAAAAAAAAAAACTTTTCCCAATTTCATTTAATGAATTAAACCATTACACTTTCAGAACATGTAGAATTCTGGTAATAAAGAAAATACATTTACATTTAGAAATATCAAAAATGATGAGTACGTACAGCGACACCATACAGTACTTTAATCAGTCAAGGCAGATTTGAGTGCATGCAATAAAGAATGACCTTAAAATGGCACAGAATGATCTCATGGTAATTTGAGAAATTAGTTTAGTCCATTGGTATGCCAGTCTATGGCCGCATACGACATATCAATTAATTCTACAGCAAGAAGGACAGTGCGGTCTAAAACACTCTTACATCTAATAGCGATATGGCAGAACAGCCACACAGAAAATTCAGCTTTGTTCATACCTCTGGGACATGGCAAACGAAAAATGAAAAGCCTAAAATAATTGATTGCCTGACAAAAGAAAGTGGAGCTTGTTGATGTCCTGTGTATGGACTATATGTCTGCTGGAAATAGCAATACTCACCTTCTCTCCATCGATTGCCTTTTGCCCTTCTAATCCAAGTTCCCCCTGCAATAAAAAAAAATTGAAGTATAAAAGACATATTTCTAGATATCAATTTTTATGCAGCATTTTTTAGCTGATAGATAACTGCAAAACTGCAACTTTAGGGTAGTTTATAACATATGTGTGTTTATATAGCTGTGAATAAGTAATTGGAGCTTTACTAGCTGAATGTTTTTCACATACTCTGCCAGAAATGTGTGAAATATCCTGGAACTTGTTGACTCTTTATTAGTGTGTAACTCATATGTATATTGTAATGGCCTCTGCCTGCCCAAAGCTCAAGCAAGCTGCTGTATCGGAGTATCTAGGCCAGCTACATTATTGCACTTATTGTATTAACAGCTGGGAAAAGATTTTGCTTTCGTTATGAGCTATTAGGGTGTAAAAAAAATTCTGATTTAGCCAAATATGTTTCACAATACAACTGAAAAAAAAGAATAAGAAACTTCCTGAAAAATGGAATCAAGGTATACAGTATGAGAAAATAAGCCACCATGGTAAAAAAAAAAAACAAACAAAAAAAAAAAAACGGTGTCTTCAGTGCAAAAGATCCTGAACAATCTCTCACAGTCTGGAATAATCCCATTTTCTGTCTAAGCAAAAGCTGCTTTTAAAAAAAGCTTCACAATTGATATGCATGAAAATAGTACCGGTAAGCTTATGGATCTATCTAGAAAAATCAGCATCTTTAAAATCTATGTCTTTAAAAAAAATTTTTTTAAATCTTCTTTAGAGCAGAAGAATAATCTCATCATACCCTCTTTTGCTACATGTTTAAAAAGGCTGCTGACTAGCCTTGGTTTTAATACTAGATATAACAGTGTGTTTGCATAAGAGCAATTTGCTCTTTTACAATATAAAAAGAAAACTTCCTTTATGTAGTAGATTAAGACAGCCATCTAAGATGATAAAAAAAAAAAAATAAAAAATAAAAAACCCAACACATGTTACTGGACAACCATCAGCAGAGATAAATGCCTAGCTGGCAAAGATGCATACAGATATGGAGGATATGAAATTCAGTTTTATTGCAATTGTCAAAAATATTAATCAAGCTATAGTTTGATTATTTTGGTGACTTGCAGTATTCAAATTAATAATAATCTTGAAAAATTGATATTTTTATTACATGTTTTTACTTACCACACTGATAATAATAATAATAATAATAATAATAATAATAATAATAATAATAATAATAATAATAATAATAATAATAATAATAATAATAATAATAATAATAAACATTCAGCATAACAAATGCAACATATTTAACATGAATGTTACTGTTTTCACTAGTTCATTCTGTGACCTCCTGTTTCATTTAGCTGTAAATATGATGTGACACATGGGGACTGTTAGTGGCATTTGCATTGCCTCCCCACCACCTTGGCAGGGAGGATGCCAAGACCTATAACTACATTTTTCAAAGTTCACGGTGAACTGCAGCCGACTGCCATTTTGAGCTCAACAACTTTCTGTAGTAGCAACCATTAGATACTATCCATTTGCATAGCAGCTGCTTGAGAGAAATGGCAGGATAGAAAAAATACTCATAACACTGTGGGTCTGACAAAACACAAAAGAGGGATATATGGAAAACCATTGATGCCTTTTCTACACACATGTGATATTTTGGTGTGTTTCAATACCAAAGGTCTTCTGAACCACATGATTTGCAATAAAAGTAAGTTGCCTTTGTCATAAAAGTAGAAATGGATTGCCTTATTATAATGGGTATAATATTATTAGTGTTGTCCAACTGGGAAAACAGGTCAACATAGTAGCACTAGTGGATTTGTTAGATGAAATAAATTATCAAACTAAGATTTTGCCACTCTATAAAAGTACAGAGAGGCAAGGATGAATTTATTTTTACACATCTTTAGCAGCAGTGCCAATAATCATGGGGGTGCTGTATATATAAGTCATTTGTTGTTAACACAGAAGCAGTGGGCTTCATCAACTTGGCATGTTCAAAGGTGTTCACACTTATATTCTAACCCCCCTCTGCACAAACAGCTCAAACATCCTTGCTGCAAGACTTTGCTACTGCAGTGACAAGGACATGATTCCTTACTGGCCCCCACCCAGGACAAATGCCAACTATGTCCAACAGGGCACACCGCCAGGCCAGAAATGCCAGTGCTAGGAACTGAAACATACATCTCTGCAGTACTATGTAGTCTTCCATCCGCCGCCAAACAGGCACCAATGTTTTGGGTTATTGAGTTTATACCATCACTGCTCCTGCATACCTTGAATGTATTACAATATTGGTGGAAAACTGCCTCAGTTATTAGCAAGTGTCTAATCCAATGCAGTCAAAGAAAAAAAGTTATGTCCAGTTATGTGCAGGAGTTCCTATAAGCTTAACCTCCCTGTGTCTCCCACTGTGATGAAAACAATACAAACAACAGTTAGTGAAAGGTCTCTCATTCACACATTAGTGAATAGCATTATGAGAGCTTGTCATTTCATCAGGGCCTTGCTACTACAGCTGTCTCATAAATTCTCACTGACAATATGGCTCAGCAGCTGCAGGTTGGGATACTGTTCTTCAACAACTGGAAAACATTAATCCAAATCCCCGAAATAGTCACTGCATTGTCCCGACAACTGTGATGATAACTCTATTGACCTGGAAGCAAAGTGCTACACACAAGATATTAAACTTGTGACATATGTTTCACAGGAGTGCAAAACAAGAGATAAGGAAGTGGGGTCACTACTGTCAGTAGAGAAGATCAGGTGACTTGCAAATGTATTCACGTATCTAGAGAAACCTCTATTTATATATTTATATATGTAACTTGCACAAAGAATATACTCTAAAGGTTTTTTTTTTTTTTTTTTTTTTAAGTAAAGCTTGAACAGTTGGCAAGCATTGGTATCAAATCAACCTCTGGAAAATCCTCTTTCTTGCAGAAAAAAAATAAACAAGTCTTCTATTTTTGCAATAATTTTAGTTTCATTTAGCCTCTTATTAAAGTCCTGGTCCTGGTGACAATGGTTGAATTCCACTTTTTAATATCCGATCCAATTTTTGTATATATATATATATATTTTGAGGTGATTCCACATTTTTTTCTTTTTCTCCTCTTTTTTTCATGAGGAGGGGAGAGTATGAGCTCTGCTCTCCTGCACTGTCTGCCCCTCGTTGTGTTGTTGTTATTGAGGCTCAAAGAGGATTGCTATTCTACTATGTCCATTTGCTGCCCTACTGAAGTTTGTTGAAGTTTTTTATTATTCTGGGTCCTTCGCTGATGAATTTAGTCCGATAAGGCCAGCAGCATGTAACCTATGTAATTTGTCTGTTCTTGGTAAGTTTAAATCCTGTTAAACCTGCCATCATGTTTTACAGTCATTTGAAATATATACCTTGGAAAATTCTACTCAAAATGTTTGTTTTGAGTGATCTCTTGTCAGGAAAAGAATCAGGGAGATTAAACTTGAAGGTGTAAGCACTATAGCTTTCATTTACAAAAGGGAGGAACGATGACTACAAGGACTTCTTTATTCAGAATTGTTTTCCTGAAAATATTTGGACCATTTCATTCCACCCCATTTCAAGTATAAGAATATAAGAATTCCTCAAAACTATTATAAATTGTAGAAGTGTAGATATTTTCCATTTTTTTCCAACTAAGACAGAAATATACAGGCAGACATTCTTGGTTAAAAATAGCCTACTTTGGAAAACTTAAATCTTATCTTTGGACAATAGTTTTGTGAGCCCGTTATCTTTTATTTAGAAAGAAATAATCAGTGTAACTTTTACCAAGGTGAACCCTAGGGTTTGTGACAATATGAGCAATCACATCGTTTGCTTTTTAATAGAAATAATAGATATTCCCATTTGTTAATGTCAGCTACTGATAACAGTTTCATCAAATGGAAGTGAATGCACATTCCACATTGCTCCATAAGTCATTTAAATTTCCTTTTAAGCCTATGACACAATATATTCATGAAAACCTAATAACATTTTAACACAAATGAGCATAATAGGAGCTATGAAAGGTTTGGACAGCTTATCAAATTTCACCGTCGGCAGCATAATAAACTGCTTTGACTAAAAACTCCTGCAGTAATTCACTTTAAAGGAACAATGCGTGCACGTTTAATTCAAGGCTATAAATGAAAACAGTAGTCATAACAGCGTGAGCGCGATGACCAATGCGAAACGAAATAAGCAGAAAGTAGAAGAGGAAAAATTTGTTTCTTTGCATGTACATACAGGAGCTGTAAATCTAGCAATAACAGGTTTTATGTGCAAGGCCACAGAAAATGGATTTCCTTTCAGTAAGCTGCATTCTTATAACCCGCTACTTATCTGTTTAATTTCCTGGGGGATTCTGGATTAATCATAGCACTTTAATCCCTTTGCACTGCATAAGAATCCTCCATCAAACTTACTGTAATGTGGGATAGTGCTATCCATTGGAGTAGCGCAGACAAAGTAATCCCTGCATGCTTTCCCAAGAAACTCTCTCTGTGTAGGTCATGATGATTGGCCTCCAGCTCTCATTAAGGGCCTTTTAAATGCTTAAAATTGTCCAGATGCCTTTGATTAATCTCTACAAAGTCAAGTGAAATTGTTACAGAGTATACGTATTCTATTTTAAACTCTTCCACTGAATGAGGTGCTTCAGTCGCTAATTGAAAGACTTTTCAGCTTAACTTATAAGCAATCATTTGCTATTAATAGTTAGACCCCTTTATTATCTTTAAAATAGTATAAAACAGTTTAATAATCACTGATTGAGATTTGGGGCTCAGTATAATGAGCTGCTGCGGTGTAGTAATGACAAAAGATCAGAGGGTGTTTTTGTAAAAAACCTATTGCATTGTGCTAAATCAAAGCATAATATTGTGTGAAATGTGATGTTCATCAGAAGGCTTAAAAGAAGCAATGTCTGTGGTGAGTTGCTTTTTTTTTTAAACAGTAGTTGCAAGGAAACAATAACAAATATTTACTGCATGATCAGAGACAATTTGACGTTTTCAACCATCATCTGCTACCTGAGAATGATGATCATGTAGCAGCTGTGCTGAGTGCTTATGATGCAGTATACAGTGTGATGTTCATCATATCACATAAAGCCTATTCAACTGAATCAAACGTCTCTCTCATTCTTATTTTAAATGTATCATGAAAACTATTTCACATCAATTTATTAAACCCATCACACTCAGTTTGTTTAGACTCATTAAAATTTCAAATCAGGTGCATGCAATTATCTCAAAGCATCTCTCTGTGCTAATGGCTTGAGAGGCACTTTGGCTGCTGTGCTTTTTAAGTGTTGATTTGAATTGGTATTTAAATGTATCCCTTCCAAACAGTCATTAAGTCAGCATTAACCTTAAATCATGGTCTTTTTTTCACATTTTAAATGTGCCTCTCGTGTGCACTTTAAAAAGTAATCGCTTCAATCTGTGTGGATGAAATAATGAAAAATGACAAGTGTATTTATTGCAAACAAAGGGTAAATCAGGAAGAATTAACCTCTCATGAGTCAGTAGGGGAACACATGAGAAATAAAAAAAAAAAGAAAAGCAACAGAAATCATAATTAAAGAGAGAATCGTTCCTGTTAAGCAGTAGAATGAACAATATCTTCAGATTGACGAAGGTGGCGCTGTGATATAATTTGACTTAAATCATAGAAGCAGAGAAAGGGATATATAATAACCTAAATTTAACTTCACATAAACCTTTGCAAATTTAGTTTTAGAAATTGCTCTCTGTCAGTCTTATTAAATTTAGCTAAATAGATCTTTAAATTAAACTGGAGCAAAAGCACAAGAGTAAGAAACATTGCTAAAACCTCTGAGTATCTTTTTCTTTTTTTGTCAATAATTCGTCATTACAAATGTAGAAAGCTGTTAGTGTTAAACATATTGTCCCTTGGCATGTTTCTTCTTAACTGGAGTGATTCGGCTACGAGACTGAAATGGGAATTGCTATTAATTGTTAGTTAAAATTGATTTTAAATTAAGAACTGAAATTTAATATTAGGTGTGAGAAACTGACTCGTAACAAATGAGAATGATACCAAAATAATGAGCTTCATTCATTAATAAAGGACAATAAAGATGGAAGATAAGGCGAAAAAAGAGGAAAAAAAACTTTGTTCCAACTAATATGCATAAATGAATTAATCTGGCAAAATTTTTAGATTCCTTAAATAAATATATATGTAACTACATTAACAAAAAAGGAAAAAAAATGAAGCAAATATGAAAGCTATAATAGAAGAAGGCATTTTGACCATAACCCTTGACAACTTACAGTTTCAAATAGCCACAGTATTTGCCTTTAATGTTACAGTAAAATTAAAAAAAAATAAAAAATCTAGCTAGCAGTGAAGTTTTATAAATGTTATACATGCATGATAAAGTATAAGATAAAGGTGTATGATAAAAAAAGTCATACATTATGTACTCTAAGTATCTGGAAGTTTCTGAATACAGGCAATTTTATTTTTTCTTATTTTAATATTGTGATTTTTAGCAAAGGTTTGTCCATTTTACACTCTGGCTCCCTTCCCCGACTTCACAGTTTTAGGTTGTATCAGTGTAAAGAGACAAAAATGTAACTAACTTACAACAAACTCGGTCTACGTACCTTGAACCTCTGTACCTTTTTATTGCCTATAGAATTGAATAGATCCAATATGGCAGCACCTTGCTTCAACAACAGTAAGTTGTGAAAATGGCATGTTTGCTTTATAAGAAACATTTGAACAAATGAACTTAAACTCAAAGTTATATTTAGAGGCAGACCTCTAAACTGAACAAATTAGAAGTTGTGTTTATATGTGGAAAATACAGCTTTAAACGATGTTCCTACTGTAAGAGGTACTACAACAACTTTCCTGACTGTCGCGATACTGAAATCCTGACTTCTCTGACTTTGTTAATTTGGTTTGGTAAAAACAACCCACATCTGTTTTAAAGGCATAATTAAAAAATACTAACTTAATTGCTATTCAGAAAAAAAATATATGGACCTTATTTTCTATCCAGCACTCTGTTCTAACAGCTGTTTTGTCACCATACTACAATTTGTAGTTTTTGGCAGTAAGCACTTTGGTTATCAGATATGTGGGTGTGTCATATGCCTCCCTGACATGATATCTTTTTCCTGATAAAGTCTGTTCCAAAGCTATCATATAGCTACTAACTAATTAACTGCCAACGCAGCATAGCAACATTACAACTACAGTAGTTTGAAAGTATCTTTGACACTTTAATTAGGGACAAAGAGCAGCCAGTTGTAAAATTAATTAGCACATTTTGCTTCTGAATAAAAGAGTTTCATTCAATATCCACAATTGTGTTATGGTAATTTTGGAGAGAATGGGCAGCCAGCTAACCTTTATAAATCATATGTTTATTAAGATATTCAAAATGGGACCAAACAGACACTAACCAACAGTTTGTATCTGTATGTTTAGAGACATGGCAAGGTGGCTAAGGTGAAGCAAAATCTGAATTTGTATCTGAATCCAGAAGTAAAGCTATTTCAAAAACATAATTTCCAAACACAAGAACCTCAATGTTAATCTAACCTTATTTCTCAAAGTCAAAGGGAATGGAGTGAAGCCAAACACTGCGTTTACATGAAGACTTTTTGAGGAGTGAAGCCAAATACTGTGTTTACATGAAGACTTTTTGAGGAGGTTGAGGCATCCAGGAAACACTTGTTTTCTAAATAACAGAGGTCTAGCAGTGATCTTTGATATCCTAATCCTACATATTGGTAGTTAGGAGAGTGACTGATCCTATCTGGGATGCAGCACTGCCACCTGTTCTGTAATAAATTCCATACATAGTTGGATGTATTCCCCTTTCCAGCCTTCTTTTAACCTTGTATAAACAACCAAAATGGGATTTAATCTAAAACAAAACAATTGGATTCCTCTAGGGAAAAATAACACTGTTTGCCTGGGGATTCAATGATTTGTTCTTTTTTTCCCATGTCCTCCAGCTGACATAACACCAACAATTTTCAGTAAGTGGGCATTTACAATTTACAATTCAACATGTCTATTGAGCTGTCATGGAAAGGGTAATTCTCTTTTCAAACTATACTTGTTTTCTACTGATTGTACAAATCTATGATTTCCCAATTCACAGTCCTTGGGTAAGGTGGGAGAAATTTCACCTTGTAAAGGTAATTGTATAGTAGCCCCAGTGAAGGACCTTGACAGAAGAACATAAGGCTTTGCAGACACTACAGCACTGACATTTGCCCAGTGTGGGAGAGATAGATGCTTTTTTTACCTGTAAGACTCGAATATAAATTTGTCCTAAAGAAAATCGCAATCTTCCCTGACATTCAAACTGTGCACAGTTCCTGGTAAACCAGCAGGACTTGCTAAATAAATAAATTAAACAACAAATCAGGAAAACAAAGCAGATGAAGATTTACCTAACAACAAAAGCAAGGTCATTTATGTTAAGAGGTAGCCAAAGCTGTAATGCAGAAAAATGCTTACATGTAAAAACAGTTTGATCCCCAATAAATACAAATTTTGACTGGTTCAAATGTTGTCCTTACCTTGTCTCCTTTTCTCCCGTCTGGTTTAAACAGTCCAAGCATCCCTGGGAGACCAGCATCTCCCTGTGAGTATTTCCATTTAAATTTGGCTTAAATTAAATTTGATTGAAATTATTTACATTTAATAGTAATGATTGGCTCTTGTAGTTTAATTAAATATTTCATACTACAGTTAGGTTGCAGTCTTGGACAAAGGAACATGCTCCTCCATCTAAAATACATTTATTATAAAAATGAGTAAATATGTGCAAAAAGCCACTCCTTATGTTAGTTTAAAGGTATATATTATATGTTCCTTTGTAAATATTACTCTTTTAGTTATGTTTGTCTTGTGGCTCACATGATACAATATGAGATTCAGTAAAATTTTCAAAAATTGCAAAGAAAAAGGTTAGCATAAGGCTGTCAGGAACAGCTGAGGAGAGTGTTTTTAAGACCAAATTTGGGCTTTAATGTATAAAGCAATGATCATCTAAAATAAAAGGATTATTAGCAAAGTTTCCAACTGGAATTTGAATTCACAGTAAGCAGATTGTTACGATGATTTATCCAATGAGGAGAAGTCAGGAGAAATGTTATCGAAAACCAATTGCTCAGAAACCTAACCAATCACTTCCTCACAGGGATTTAAAAGAGCTCTGCTGTAAGCAAAGTCTGCTTGTCATTTAGAAAGTGTGAAACTGTCAATGTTTCAATTTCTGCTGTGGTTTCTGTCATCAAAATATCATCCTTTACACTACAGTGCAATGCAGTTTTTTTCAGCTCTGCTTTACACCCAAGTCCTGACCCTAAATCCAGGATTTCAACTTTTTAATAATCTTGGAGAAAAAAGGCTTCCAACAGAGACTCTTTTTTTTAACTGGTTTAAAAAATCTTTTTAATCCTATTATGTTTTTCTTCGTATCCAACTTATGTATATGATCTTGGAAACCTAGTGGCTAACTGTTTTTTCTGGTAGATGAATTATTGGTGTTGTTTTATGCATTGAACTACAGTTCACAAGAGATGCAAATGCGCAGTAAACAACAAAATGACGAAAACCCCCAAACACACAAGCACCAAAAACAAATGCAAAATAAAAATGCTACAAACAAAAAGGAAATCAGCTGCAAATAAGTATAAATTTGCTGCAAATGTCAAAATAAGCTGCAAACACAGGTATGACGCGAACTTCTTTCCTTTTTAAATCCTTTTTAAATCCCGTGTTAAATATTAACCTCCTGTTTCTTCTGAGGTTTTGGTCTGATATGGTTTGTTCTTTGTTCAACTCACTGTAGTGATCTGAAACACTTCCGTTTTGTGGAGCAGGTTTGCAGCTGTTTTTACTATTTGCATAATTTTCTCCCCGATTGCAGCATTTTGCTTTTTGTTTTTTTCTTGCACCATTCTGTTTGTGCTTTCTGTGTTGTTTTGTTTTCATTTGTTTTATGAACTTTAGGTTTTTGCTTCTACTTTTACTGATTACAGCATTTTTTGTTTGAAGCATTTTTCCTGTTGCATATGCTTGTTTTTTTGTATTTGCGTGTTTTAGAGCTTGCATCATGCATGTGTTTGCATGTTTTCACCTGTTTGCAGCTTATTTCTTTTTTGTTTGCAGCGTTTTTCCTGTTGCATTTGTTTTTTGATTTTTTTGTATTTGCGTGTTTTAGAACTTGCATCATATATTTTTGTTTGCAACGTTTTTCTCTTGTATTAGGTTTTTGTGCCTGTGTGTTTTGAAGTTTGCAACACGTTTTTTCAGCTTGTTTCAAGCCTTACTGCGTGTTTGCATCTGTCGGTCACCTTAGTAAATGGTCTATAATCATGACACAAGTGACAAGCATCTTAAGATTTTTTTTTAAAACCTATGTTCTTAGAAAACAAGTTGTTAAGCTGAGTGCTGTAAAGCTGTCTCATACTTTCAAGATTTATTAGTTTTTATGCTCAAATATATGATCATATTTGGCCTTTAAAGTCAATAAAGAATGAAAGATAGAATGTATTAAGCAGAAGAAGAGCACAATCTCCATTTTAAAATTAGGTCATTTTTGCAAAAGATTTTTTGTAACTTTTGACAAAGGCTTTACACAGTGTTTAGCCACTACGCTTATATAAATTGCATAAGCATTTGTTAATACTTTCAGAACTAGATGCCTTTTAACTGGGCGTTTAGCTGCCCATAAAGGATAGAGTTCGTGTGACATCAAATAAGAGCTGTCTCACTTACAATGGCCATTACCCTAGAGTCAATTAGAAGCCCTTGTTGAGAGGAATTGATTATACCTTTTCTGCTGGACAGTGACATCTGTCAATTGACTGTGAGGTCGGCTGAGACAGCACCAGGGGACTCTGGGCTGTAACCGGGGGAGGGGAGGTCCCAGTAAATGTCCTTTCGACTCCACACTGGATCAATACAGAAATTTCACCAATCAGACAATTTATACTGATTTTTTGTTTATTTTCAACAATCTTTTTCTTTCTTTCTTTCGCACTGCATGCTGGGGGTTGGTGGAGGAGCGTGTGGTGAGTGGACTGAGAGATTGAGAACTTCTAACTTTGCTTTTTTCACCTCTTTTGCTTTTTGTATGGGTATTGTTCTTTAAGTACTGTGGTTGTGGAGCGAGACTGAGTGTATTTGATTACATTTTTGTGGGTTGTTCCGGCATTTTTGGCCTTTTTGGCTCAAAATGCCGGAAATGAATTTCACCAAATTAACGAGACAACATGGGTTGAAGATCATACCCAATAGTCCCACTCTGACAGTGGAGGAATGTAGTCTAGCGGTGGGAGAAGTTGTAGGCTGTAGCAGCATTAAATCCGCTGCTCGGATGAACAGCGCTGTGGTTATTTTTGTTGACAGCGTGGAGAAGGCAAACAAAGTGATCGAAAAAGGCATTGTTGTCAATGACGTTTTTTTGTCTGTTTCTCCATTGAGTAATCCAGCTAAAAAGGTCTCGATTGCGAATATTCCTCCCTTCATTAGTGATGATTTGTTAGTGAGAGAGTTGTCGCGTCATGGGAAAATTGTGTCCGCGATCAGGAAATTACCGTCGGGTTGCAAATCACCGCAGTTAAAACACGTCGTTTCACACAGGAGACAGGTTCTTATGATCTTGAATAAAAAGGATGAAGATCTGAATTTTGTTCTCAATGTGCGGGTAGATGGTTTTGATTACGCCATTTACGTAAACTCTGGTACTTTGGTGTGTTTCGGTTGTGGTGAAATTGGTCACTTTGTTCGAGCGTGTCCGGGAAAAAAATCTTCTGATGATTCTCAAAATCAGAATAAAGAAGGCGAACATTTGACGAATCAAACTGAAGATTCAGATTTGAGGAATGCGGAGGCCAAAAAAACAGAAGGGCAAATATCTGAGATAAATGTCCGCAGCGAAGGGGAAGTGCAGGAGATATATGTGTTAGAGGATGGAGAACAGGCCTTGGAAAGTCAAACGGTAAATGATTCACAAGAAAAGCAAGAAAACAGCAGTGAGGAGGGACAGAGCCAGAGTTTGCTAAAGTCTCCTCTTGAGAAAACAGACACTGAGATTGAGGGTTCTAGTCAGACCATGGAGGAAGATGGTGGGGAACTTGTCAAAAAAAGGAAATTTTCTGAAGGCTCTATTGTTTCTCAAATTGAAAATGATGACAGGGATACAGAATTGGAATGTTCAGAAAAAATGCTGGAATCAGAAAGTAATTTGGATGAGGAAGAGGAGGGGGACGGTGAAGATGAAGGCTGGACAGAAGACAGTTTAGCCTCATCTAGCAGATCCCTAACACCAGCTCAACGAAAGAAAGGTTATGGTGTATTAGATGTTAAAAAGTTTTTAAAAGTAACTAAGAATATGAAGAATGTAAAAGTAGAGGACTTTTTTCCTGACAAGAAACTTTTCTTCATGTATGTGGGATCTCAGTTGAAGAACAAGGGAAAAGGAGGATATAATGATAAAGAAGTCTACCGGTTAAAAAAATTGATTGGAAAAATCAAGCAAGAATACAACAACAATGATGAATCTGAGGTTTAGATGTCTGTGTTATTTTTTAGTGTTTTTTCTTTCATCTTTGGCAGAAATGAGTCATTTCAGAGTTTCCACATTAAATTTAAATGGAGCCAGAGATGTCAAGAAGAGAATTAGTGTTTTTGAGTTAATGAATTTAAAACATATAAATGTGTTAATGGTACAAGAAACACATAGTGACTCTTTAATTGAAATAGATTGGAGGAGGGAGTGGGGAGGAGAAATTATTTTGAGCCATTTAAACCAAGCCAGTGGGGGAGTTGCAATTTTGTTTTCGAAGAATTTTCTTCCAGTGTCTTATCATTTTGAGGAAGTAGTCAAGGGTAGATTAATGGTGGTGAAAGCAAAATACGAGTGTTTTAATATTGTTTTTGTAAATGTTTATGCCCCCAATACAAGAGTGGGGAGAATTAATTTGTTACATGAAATTGAAGATGTATTGTCTAAGTGTGATACCGATGATTTTCTTTTTTTGGGTGGGGATTTTAACTGTACAGAGAATGATCAGTTGGACAGGAATCATCTTGAGCCTCATCCAGCCTCAACAATGTTTTTAAAGCACTTGGTTGATTTATTTTCGTTGGTTGATATTTGGAGAGAAATGCATGGTCATGAAATACAGTATACATGGGCTAGAAACACAGATGCTTCTTTTTCTGCAGCTAGGTTAGACAGGATATATAGTTTTAGACATAATTTTGGAATTTTTCAAAACTGTAGTATCCATCCTGTAAGTTTTTCAGACCATGCGTTGGTTTCCTGCAATGCTTTTATTGCCAATATTAAACATAAATCAGCGTATTGGCATTTTAACACTGCTTTGTTGTTAGATGCACATTTTAGAGATGTGTTTGTCTCTTTTTGGAAAATGCATAAAACTAGAAAAGATGACTTTGCGTCTTTAAGACAGTGGTGGGATCGGGGGAAAATTGAAATTAAAGAATTGTGTCAACAGTACACGGTCAATGTTTCATCGAATTTAACCAAATCTATTAGAGATCTGGAGATTGAGATAGTGGAGTTGCAGGTTTCTGCACACTCCACAGGAAATCGAGGTGATTTGGAGAACCTCAATTTGAAAAAGGCCGCTTTGGCTGATTTGCTAGGCTCAAGAACCCAAGGAGCAATGGTTCGATGCAGATTTCAGAAAGTCACTTTAATGGACGCACCGACAAAGTTTTTCTTCTCTTTGGAAAAAAAGCAAGGACAGTGTAAGTTTATGCATGGACTGAAATCATCTGAGGATGTTCTTCTGACTACTGATGGTGACATCAGGAAGAGAGCTGCAGAGTTCTATGCGGATCTATACAGCTCTGAATACGTTGAAGACGACGATAATTTCAATGACTTTTGCAGTGATCTCCCAAGGGTCTCTGAAGATGTTGCTAAGGAGTTGGGAGAACCCATGACGCTGGAGGAGATTCATGCTGCCCTGCGAAGTATGGACGGAGGGAAAGCACCAGGCATCGATGGACTTCCCAGTGAATTCTACAGAGCGTTCTGGTCTGTCCTCTGTATCGATCTTTTGGAGGTCTTTGAAGAGAGTTTTGCTGTAGGTTCTTTACCTCAGAGCTGCAGGAGAGCAGTTCTTACACTGCTACCAAAGAAAGGTGATCTTCAGGAGATTAAAAACTGGCGACCTGTTTCTCTGTTGTGTACGGACTATAAATTGTTGTCAAAGGTGCTGGCAAACAGACTGAAGAAGGTGATGGATCAGGTGGTTCATCAAACACAAACTTACTGTGTCCCTGGCAGATCAATGTTTGATAATATTTCCCTTGTTAGGGATATTTTGGACGTCTCCAGTTTTTTGGGATATAATGCTGGTTTAGTTTCTTTAGACCAGGAAAAGGCTTTTGACAGAGTCGAGCATCGATACCTATGGAAAGTGCTGGAAAGGTTCGGTCTCGACTTCGGTTTTATTGCCAAGATTATGGTTTTATACGAAAACATTGAGAGTGTACTGAAAATTAATGGTTGCTTATGTAAGCCTTTTGAAGTTACAAGAGGTATTCGACAAGGTTGTTCCTTGTCTGGAATGTTATATGCTTTGTCTATTGAACCACTGTTAAGAAAAATTAGGTTAAACTTTGAGGGGCTGGTGTTTCCTAGTTGTAATGTGTCTTTTACTTTATCAGCGTATGCTGATGATGTCATTATCATGGTTAAAAATCAAGAAGAAGTGAATAATTTAAGTAGAATTGTTGAGTCATTTTGTAAGTTGTCCTCTGCTCGTGTCAACTGGGCGAAAAGTGAGGCCCTAGCAATAGGAAGCTGGCTTAGTGGGCTTCCTCGACTTCCAGGTGGTTTAAAATGGAGAAGAGGGGGTTTAAAGTATCTTGGGGTACATTTGGGGGATGAAGATACAGAAAAAATGAACTGGGAGGGAGTGATGGAAAAAGTGGAAGAAAGGTTATCAAAATGGAGATGGCTGCTACGGCAGATTTCTTATAGAGGAAGAGTGCTAATTTTAAATAATTTAATTGCTTCTTTATTGTGGCACAAGTTAGCTTGTTTAGAACCGCCTGCTGGATTGCTGAACAAAATTCAGTCTTGTATGATTACGTTTTTTTGGGATGATAAACATTGGGTGCCCCAAGCCGTGCTTTTCTTACCTAAGGAGGAGGGTGGACAAGGTTTAGTTCACCTGGAAAGCAGAACTGCTGCGTTCAGGTTGCAGTTTATTCAAAAATATCTAATGGGAAGGGAGGAGGATGTTTTGTGGAAGCCAATAACAAGTATTATTCTGAGGAGAATTGGAAGCTTTGGTTTAGATGCTTCTCTTTTTTTGTTAAATTGTAAGTCATTATTTCTGTATGAAATGCCGGTGTTTTATAAAAGTTTGTTTAGAGCTTGGACACTTTTCGAATGGAAAAGACTTGAACCAACTGCATCCTTGTTTTGGCTTCTAGAGGAACCTTTAATTTTCGAAGCTCGTTTGGCGCTAGAAGATAGATTTGGAGTGTCAAGAAGACTGCTTCAGAATAAAGTTTTAAAATTTGGACACGTTGTGAAGACGGCTGGACCAGGACTTAAAAACACAGAAGCGACGGCTCATCTGCTTGGTTTAAAGTCGATCCGAGTTATGAGAACTATTTTGGACCAGTGGCTTGGAAAGCTGACGCTGGGTGAAAAACAGTTTCTGGAGGACTTGAGTAATGGAGAAGACTTCCCTAATTCTACAGATCCGTTTCCAGAAATGGGACTGAACATTGATTTCTCGGATTTAACGGGTCCTCTTTTGATCACTCAAAGAGACTTTAATTTCTGTATGTTGAATGGAAAATGTTTGTATAAATTAGTTGTTCAAGGGTTGAAAAAGAAACATTTAAGTGGAAGAACTGATACGGTTTGGAGAGCCAAGTTTAAAGTCGGAGATAGTCGGAAACCAATCTGGAGAGTTTTTTATAAGGCCCCCTTGAGTAAGAGGGTGGGGGACCTTCAGTGGAGAATTTTGCACGGTGCTATAGGTGTAAACAGTTTTGTAGTTAAATTCAGGAAAGATATGAGTGAGTTATGTCCTTTTTGTGAAGAGATAGAAACCGTTTTTCACATGTTTCTCGAGTGTAAGAGACTCTCACCATTGTTTATGTTATTAGAGAATGTTTTTAAAAAATGTGGTGTTTATTGGTCTGACATAGCTTTTATTTTTGGTGCTGGTTACACTAAAAAGGAGTCGAGCAAGTGGAATTTGTTAAATTTTCTCATTGGACAAGCAAAATTATCCATCTATGTTGATATGAAAAATAAAGTCAATGGTGGTCAGGGGGAAAGAGTGGATAAGATATTTATTTTGTTGGTAAAAAGTAGAGTAAAAGCAGAATTTATGTTTTTTTCAATGATGAATAACTTAATTGATTTTGTGTTGTTGTGGTGTTTTAATAATGTTGTGTGTTCTGTGGTTGATGAGGAGCTAGTTTTCAGTTCAATATTTGTGTGAAAGATGTATTGAGCTAGGTTAAAATGTATTGTTATTGAAAAATAAATGTGGTGTTAAAAATCAAAAAAATCTTTCTTTCTTTCTTTCTTTCTTTCTTTCTGTCTTTCTCACTGTGCAGCTGAGCAAATCAATCTCTTAATCTGCATTCTGTGATAAGTCTATTGGGAAAGTCAGAACTCCCTTAGAGTAACCTTACACTGACATGACGGTATCCTTGTGGACATACATAATGGGCTGAGGTTAAAGGTCATTTTTTTATTTGAAAGAGAAAATATACATAATAAATATATATATATATATATATATATATATATATATATATATATATATATATATATATATATATATATATATATATATATATATATATATATATATATATATATATATAAACCATTCACTCTAATTGATTCAATTTCTTATAAAATACTCCATATATTAAGTTTCTGTGCAGTAAATAATTATTAAAGAACATTCTTGTCTTCTTCAACTTGACTTTTATAATTATACTGCATCAGAAAATCTGTTTAACCACAAATGTCACATAAACTAATAAACAGCAAAAGTTTAGTTCTGTTGCATTTAGGAAATTTGCTAACCTAACTCCAGGTTAGAGTAAATAGTGAACAACAACACTTTTTCTTTAGTTTGAGGTACAGTCATGCATATAATACATCAACATGATCGTTTTAGATATCATCCTTTCAACATTTTACAATTTCTAATTTCACAAGTGCCACATTTTTTTTAAACTTATATAATCAAAACCACCCGAATCCTATACATCAGTATAAACCTGGCATTTTGGTTAAAACCCAACAGAGTATAAGTTGTTAAAAATAAGAACAGCTTTTACCTTTGGCTCAAGCAGCTCACAGCAATTTTCCATCTCAGCCATATAAGGGTCACAGTAGATCAAAATTTGTCTCAACTCGATCTGTTAACAAAACACACAATTAAATCGATGCAACATCCAACAGTTGCTTAACATATTCGTACACAATGTGTGTTTCTTTGGTTACATCATCTAAATACGTCCGGTTAGCTATCACAACAGTATTAAACGGATCCTATGATTACTACAAATAGTTTGGATACTCTAAATTGAAATAACAATGTGTGCTTAAATGCTTTACCTCCTGCAAGGCTCCCAGATCCTTAGTGATTTGTGTAAAATATGAATAACATGGAGTGAAAAGTCAGCTGGTAATCCAACTTAAGCCAACTTCTATTCAAAGACATGCGTGATCAGATGGCAAAGCTGACCTTAGGTTTCTTTTTAGCCCGTAGGTCCAGCTACTAAAGGAAGCTTATAGCAGTGAATCAATAGAAGATTTACACCAGTCAAGGAGAAATGTCCCTGAAGAATGATTTAAAGCATTTCATTGCATTTAATTAGCCGTACATGGCTTATCAAATAAGGAAAAAGTTGTAAACTTTTTAGAAAAAAATCACTCTGAAAAAGTTCCAGTAACTCCTCATAATTATTTTTCATCTCCTATAAAAGTTAAATAAACAGCCTTAATGTTTCTTTGTAGTTGGAAATTTGCTGTGACTTTCACTAGGGAAACAGTAACTTCATTAAAGAAAGAAAAGAAAAAAAACAGCTACAATTTATCTCAATAAATTATCCTTTTAAAATAAAGATTTGAATTTAAACATGTTTTCAGTCCATCAAAATAAGATTTGTTAGATAATGGGAGAAAAAGTAAATATTGCAAAATCCTTAGGTTACATGCTTAAGTTAGCTGGACTTCATACTGTAGTAATTGGATGGACTGGTACTCATTTTAGCAATTTTGGTAAAAAAAAAATAAATTAAAAAAACAGCTACAATTTATCTCAACAAAATATCAATTTAAATTTGAATTTAAACATGTTTTCAATCCATAAAAATATGATTTGTTAAATAATGGGAGACTTTAAATATATTTCAAAATAAATGTCTTTAAGTATTGACATAATTAGTCAATAGTTAAAATAATTTACCCAATACAAAAATATTTACATGTTGAATTATTTAAGGCTGCATGTTTTATGATTTTAACTCCAGCATACGTTTCCGAATATAAATCTGTAACATTTAATCATGAAGTAATTCAAACAGTCTGTGTGGGTAATTAAAGGCAGCCTACCCTATTTAATTTGCACTGCATCTCCATTTAGACCAATTAACTTGTCTAGAGCAGAGTTTACCCTGCCAAACAGCTTTGATGGGGAAGATATACTTAAAAAATTAGAAAAGTTTTCTTTTTAAAAATGGATGTAAATTACATAGTATTTTAACATTTACTGGATTTACTATTTCTTTATGAATCTGTCAAATTAGTGAAACATTTAAACAAACACATACATGAATTTATTACCTTAAGTTTATTTATTAAACGTATTCTTATATGTCACTTTTGCAAATAACTATTTTACAACACATTCATGTATTTGCTTTATGAAACTTTCCTCCCTCAAAAAGATAATGCTTCCACCAAAAATCAATTTAGTGGCATTTTACATAAATTTACTAGCTGTTCCAATAAATATGGATATACCCATATGATATATGTAAATTAATTCCAAAACAACAAAAAAAGTGTTTTAAAATGTATCATAACATACATCCACAGGCCTTCCATCTTCTATCCGTGTGCTAATTAGGGTGCGCCCATTGAGATCGATGTTGTCCCTCTCATCAGTCATTTTCTTTTCAGCCAGTTTGCAGTCCACATAAATAGAGACTACATCAGTCTGAACAGAAATGCCGAGCTTGTGCCATTGGCGATCAAAGAGGACGTGCAGGTCACGACTTTTAAATGTATAGCGGAGAGAGTTTTTCAGTAAGCCCTGGTAGGAAAACTCCACTGCTTTCTTATCGCCATCAACCACCACAGACACCTGAGGAATGAAGAAGAGTTTAATGGCAGTTTGTACTTACAGAATCGTAATGTTTTGTTTACTATGTGCATTGCTGATTACATTTTCTTTTTTTACTCATCATAGAAACTGTGAATGATAAAATAATTCAGAGCCTTTAGTAATGCACTTAAAGCATTCATTTCCCAGAGAGTAAAGATGATACAGTAATCAACTTCAATTTGAGTTTATTGTTGTTGATTGTTTTGTTTTTTTTCTCTAATCCACTGTGATTGCAGTGTAATATAAATAAAATAACTCCAGCTTTTATGGAGCCATCCACAGAGTTCTGTTAAAGTTCTGGGAGAATATTTGATCAGTCCTCTAATTTTTCTTTTGATTTTTTTTTCTTAGTTATTTTATGTTATATTTTTTAGCCTCAATCTTGTAGCTAATAATAGTTAATAAATAGTTAAAAAATAAATATTCTGATATGGATCAGGATTTTTAGAAGCAACCAAAAAAAGTTAGTTCTCAAACCTATACTGTAAGAAACATCTAAAATACCAGTGTTGCTTTCTACAATCCATCCATCCATCCATTATCTGACATGCTTGTCCCAAGTGGGGTCGCAAGGAGTGCTGGTGCCTATCTTTCAGTCAATGGGCGAGAGGCAGGGTACACCCTGGACAGGTCGCAGTCATGTTTTTGGACTGTGGAAGGAAGCCGGGGTACCCAGAGAGAACCCACGTATGCTCAGGGAGAACATGCAAACTCCATGCAGAAAGACCCTAGGCCGGGAATCAAACCCAGAACCTTCTTGCTGCAAGGCAGAAGTGCTAACCACTGCAACACTGAACAGCCACTTTCTACAATGTAGTGAAAAATTTGGGGGATTTTTAGTAACAAATATAAAAATCCAGTTTGGAGGTTTCAAGATGACAGCAGAGTATCATTAAGCTTTGCAATCTAGATTTACATTTTTTAACTAAGCTAAATGAATGTTATAAACAAATGTCAATAAACTCCAATATCATATAAAAAATAGTTTTGAATACTGAACCAGAATTATCCGAGAGGGCTCATTAAAGGCAACCTAAAGCTTGTTGGAATTGTCACTTGCTAAGGGACATTTATCCACCTCTCTGTAGTGGTGGGTGCATATATCTGATATATTTGAGCCTGTAGATGTGATTTTTTTTTATCTTGTTTAGATTAGATAATATCTTTGTGCCATTAACTCCAAATTGTTAAATTCTCCTAAATTGATTGTTGTATCATCCTTCAACCCTGAGAGAAAAAAAGCATTCTAATCTATGCTTTAAAGTCCAAATTAAAAAGCTGGTGATGCGAACTTCTGACAATCACTGTGTGACTTTACAGCATGCCTACCTGGCTAGTTCCTGACTGGTCAAATATTTGCCAAAGGTACCAGCGGTCTTTTTTTGTAGTTCGTCTCACACGGAAGATGGACACCAGCGAATACTCACTTGAAAGTCCCTCTGGAAATATCAATCTGAAAAAAAAAATGCATTTTGACATTAACCACTGTACTTGTATATATATATATATTTTTTTTTTTTTTCAAACTAGGTCAATTTATTTTCAGAATAAAAATTATACAACTTAAGAGATTTCAGCAACTGCCTAATGAAAGAGCAAATCAAGTTTTGTGAACAATAAAACATTTTAGCATCCTCTAGATGGAGAGGGACTGCGATAAATAAACATGACAAGCTTAAATCCATTTGGCATTTTTTTTTCTAGGCTCTCATATCATTTAGGTAATGAAAACATACAGACATTGATCCAAAGCCTAATCTTTTAGTGCACCTGAACATCATATGCTACAGTCATGTGTATGTGTGATGAAATGCCGTCACCCATTCATTGCTATGACATAAACAGTTAAGTGAAGTTGCACCCAGCTCAAGCAGAAACATAAATAAAACTTCAGCGTAGAAAAATATAGAAATAGCTAAATATAATTTAAAAAAAAAACATCCTTACCTGTAAACTTAAAATAAAATATAACATTGCAGCACATAAAAAAACAAAATATGTGCAAGGCATTTTGTAAAAGACTGTTATCTTATGGCCCTAGCTCCTGTCAAATTAGCAACTAAAATAGAAAAAGCATAGGCAAAATGAAACAAGATCAGCAAAGAAAAATAATAATAATGCCATGATAGGGCCATTGAGATTGCTGCGTTCAATTGTGGCTCTGTAAGAGAGAAACAGCCTCATTAGACAGGTTAGAAATGAGTTTTCACTCCAATATATCATCTCCTATTCTCTCACAGCCTTCTATCACCTGTTATTTTCACAAAGACGTTCTTATAAACACACACGACTGAAATAATCAAAGGCCTCAGGATTGTGAAAATCTTATGGCTAGACTCATTTCAGCTGAAACTAGATGCGTCAATGCAGTTTTAAATTAAAAGTCTAGCAAGGAACATGAGGCTATGGTACCTGTTGCTGCTAAACATACACTGAAAGGTAGATTATAAGGAGTAAAGGATTTATATAAAAGGAGTCACTGAACACTGAGTGTCCTTACAAACATTGCTTGTGAAATGTTAAATAGAGAGGACAACGTAACTGTTTTTTAAGAGCCAGATAGTTCACACTCCTCTTTCTAAAGTGCCCACTAAGAGTCCTCATGTTTCAAAACCTAGTAGCGCATTGATGTGTCCTATACACCTTCTCTCGAAGGGGTAAAGTTCTTGACATCATGCTAACGGCTCTTAGAAGCTAAAATAGTAAAAGCTTCAAAGCTCAGTGTTGCTTAAGTTTGAAAGCTGTGTGTTTGATTCTTTGCTGAAATGCTACTCTGCATGCTTAAATAGATGTTAATGAGTCAATAAGAGGGATGTTCATTCATTCTCCCTCCCACCATGTTATACTGCCAAAAAGGCTTTTACACTAAGTGTGTGATTCTGCCAACTCTGTCTCAGACAAGCCTAATTTCAATATGACTAATTTGCAGCAACAAATATGATGTGGTTTAGAGTTAACTGATGTTTAGATTTCATACAGCAATAAACATGTTCTTTTCTCCCCTCGGTTCATGTGATGGTTTTATTCTATGGATTAAAGTTTGATGAAGACAAATACATGAAGACAATTCTGCAGTCGATGCATTTACTCTTGAACATGTGCAGTGCTTTCTTAAGGCTTTTGTGATGTAACTGTCACAAAATTCAATAGTTGTAGTTGGAAGCTACCAACAAAAAGCAGAGAAAAATTGGAGTTAAGGAAAGCAAAAATGTTTAGGGTTCTTTTATATATAAAAAAAAAAAAAGTTGAAAAGTCTACCGTGCATTTATCTTAAGCACCTCCAATCTAACACCCCTAAATAAGATGCAACTGATTACCATTAGAAGCTACCAATTGAATAGAAAAAACCTTTGTGTAATTCATGCAATTAAGTTATAGGTGCATCTGTTCTGGAAAGGTTTTGAGGAAAAACTATGGCACAAATGCAAACCATCCAGATTTTAATAGGTTTGGCATAATTAATTCCTTTCATAAGCCCCATGAAAGGCATTAATCAGAGTAAAAGCCAAGAGGCCAACAGTAACCTCAGGAGGAGCTGTGGAGATGCACAGCTACGAAGAATATGTTGACACAACAGCTATAAAACATGTCATCATGCTTGAGAACATGCGAAAAATGTCTACCTTCCCCACACTGAAACATGGCTGCAGCCATCAACATCTTTGTTGATGCCAGCAGCTTGTTGATGCTGGAGCTTGGCCTGTTTTTAAGTCCAGTCCTGTTTCTCTTACTGTGACTAACTCTATGTAAAGTGCCTTGTGATTACATGTGGTGTAAGTTGGCGTTATATAAAGAAACTGAACTGAAATGAATTGATGGTAGCAATATTCTGTGAAAATGTGGTTCTCACACTGGATTTTATTCAGGTTAGAAACCATAAATAAATAAATAAACTTCAGAAAACACAGGTAGAGGCATCAACAATCGCCTGGATCATAGACTACCTAACAAACAGACCAAAGTTTGTTAGACTGAAGGGTTAACTGTCTAATCAAGTATTCAGTAGCACAGGAGCATCACAGGGGGCAGTACTCTCTCCATTCCTTTTTGCTCTGTGCATATCTGATTTTTAGTTCCAGACCATGTCCTGTCAGCTGCAGAAATACTCAGATGACTGCAAACATTGGGTCCATCAAAGATGGGCAAAAATCTCAGTACAGAGAGCTAGTGAACCACTTTGTGACATGGTGTAGAAATAATCATCTGATCTGATCCTGAATGATTGTAATCCAGATTGTAATTCCAAAGGAAGCTTAGAAAGTACATTTAGAAGTAATGGTTTGAGCAAGTGTCAAAGCATTGCTACCAGAAACCACAAACTGAAAACCAACACAAAACACTGACTTCATGCAATCATTTTCTGTCTCGGCTCATCGTGTATTTCAACTCTGAGAGCATATGTTTGCTTGCAAAATAACTAGTATAAAATATTTTCGTTAGAGAGAAATGCAGCCAGCTTCACTTAAAGCTTCTGATTATCTCACAAAACAGCAAACACGGATGGCATTCTTAAACACCCACCCCCAAAGCATATGAAAGCTGGAATTTGAACAAAGACAAAATAATGAGCATGCATTCTGCCTTTACAACTCATTATGCTACACAAGGAAACAGCCAAAAAGCTCCACTCAAGTGTGGCTGCCTGCTATCTAACATGGAGCAAAATAGACACTCATTTGCAAAACCTGTAAGCAAAGAGAACTATACTATTATTAACACTCATTATCCGCACTGCACAGAAAAAAATTACACTGAAGATGTCAAGGACATATTCCAATGGAACTTAATAAATAAATCATATATGATTATAAACACAGGTTAACATGTAAACTGAGGAGGATGTAACACAGATGTTTTTTAAAGAGACTGAACAACTGTTCCTAAACTTTACCACTGTATGGATGAGTGCATGGTGCATTATGGCAGGCAATTTGTCACTTCACATAACTGCTTTAAGAGTGTGTCAGCCATGATCTATGTGCCACAATGAGCATTGTGTCAAGTAGCTGGCAGATCGTCTGCTAGATTTGGAGAATAAAGCACAGGGCTGCATATCCCTGGAGTACAGTGAGCAATGTTTTTTTTATGGCAGGGGCAGTGGCTAAGGGGGCTTCATTCTCTACATGCAACTAACCTTGCTTTCCTCCTGAGCTGACGTGCAGTATCACCTGTCAAAGTACTTAGATAATTGGATATGAGAGGGATCACAGCCTAGCCACTATAACCAACAACACTGTCAGCAGCGCCACTACAAAACCAACATCTCCTTCCATTATAGGTTCATATTGAATGAGAGGACTTAAATGTAAATGTATTTGCAGCTGGCTCACAGGAAAGCAGCTCGCAAATCATCTGGCTCAATGATACATTTACCCAGCCAGGAGGACGGTGGCCGTAAATGTTTACAGTGCACGTAAAAATACTAAAAATACCCAGCCCTTCTTGAAGAATGACAGCCTACCCTTTTAGTGTTTAAACCTTAAGATGGGAAACAGTGATCTTCTCCAGAACTTCCAGAGCATCAGAGTAAGCCAAGTCATAAATGACATTGTTTTTTTTTTATGTAATACAAAGCTTACTGAAAGACGCGAGCCTTCATAATATGATAAATAGGTTAGCCACTTAAGCAAATTATCTTCAACATGAGGAAATCTTACTACCCACCCAGTTAGCTGGAAAATGACAATTTTCCAGAAGAATTACGCCCTAGTGTGTCATTTATGGAGTTGTTTCAATATTCCTGTCTTATTATCCATAATCTAAAATTTTATGTCCCTTTAAGTCCCACATTCAGCCTCAAGGAGATTTTTTGAATAAATGCAACCTATATTAATTCAATTTATTCTCCGTCAATGAACTCACTTCACTGGCTGTCCTTACTAAATAAGGTAAATGGGACTTTTGCTCTGGACATGATATATGTGGGTTGCCTTGGTTCAACCCTTCAATGAATTTTACAAGACAATTTATCCAGCTATAAATAAAAGAAAGGAAATCTTCTGTCTTAAACTTATCAAAGATCAGGTGGCAAAGGTAACATGTCCAGGAGAAAAAAAACAAGGTATCCTTTCCATCAGTGACACTTTACACCTTACTTCAAGTTTTTGGTTTTCCTTGGTGTCACATCCTATGGAAACCTCTAAAAGAATATACCAACAAATCATCTAGATTTCATATCTTAGCTAACTCAAATGGCTCTTGTTGATGCAGAGGAATGGCAGCATCTCTACCAATACATGCTAAAGGCTTCTTCTGGAGAAAAACAGAAAAAAGAAAAAAAAAACAGATACTCTGCTTAGTTCCTGTTCATGAACACTAAAAACAAGATCAGTGACAAAAGGCAGCATTAATACAGTCCACTTTGAACTATTGAAAGGCCAGATTTTGGGCGGACACAACTCTTGCTATGATTCAACAAGAACTAAAAATCACTTTAAAACATGCCAAGAACCACATACTCCCACAGTTATCCCAACAAAGTACCTTGAGGGATAACATTTATAAGCCTCCTCCAGATCCACAAAACACATGTTGATCAGACAGCCAAGCTCCCATGACACTTGAAGTAATTATGCAAGGTTAAAATTTGGCTCTCGGCGCCATGGCATAGAAGAAAGCGAAAATGCTCTTCCTTACATCATCCAAAAGCTCTTTTTCTAACTCCATACAATAGGCTTCCCCAGTGAGGATCCAAAATGTAATTCCTTGATTTTAGCAACAATCTCTCTGGTCCTCTTTTTAAATCGATTATTAGAAGAAAAACAATGTTGGGGAAAAGCACATCCAATCTTACTTTGTTGGCTTTATAAGAGGGCTGCTTCCTAGACGAAAAGATGGTAGTTCTTCTGTAACTGTTCCCCTTCGGAGAAGAAATTTTTCTGTGAGATCAAACCCTGTAAAACAGAGCCACAAGGTGTCACAACGTTACATATGGTGAATTTCTAATTGAATAAAGCCTTTTGCATCAGCAATTACCTGTGATCATTAAAGGACGATCTAAAACATCAGAAAACCTGTAATCCTCCACAATTAAAGAGGGACAAACACCATCTATGAAAAAGAAGCCAAAAAGAATTTGTTTAAATCTTTCATTACAATTTTCATCCTAACAAAATCCTGTAAGGAAAAGCAACGTTAAAGAAATGGCCCTTAATCTGCATGTTAAATGTTTCAAACTTAATAAAAAGGTTGTTTTGATATTTAACAATTAGGGAAATTATATTTAAACCTTTCAGAGCTTCAGAGAAAAAATAATAATCGTTAACAAACGAACATACCTGTCTGTTCAGTCACAGCCATTCCAAAAGCATGAGGAACAGAGTTCACAATCCATAATAAAGCAGTACATCTTATCAAGTAATAATTCATGGCTCTGATGCTGGAAAACAGCCCACCCGTGAGGCTGAAAAAAAGAGGAACAACATTCATTCCAAAACCAATTTAAGAAACATTAAACCTATCAAATATGTAGGTAATCTTGATAAATACATTCTGTCATCGGTGTCAGAAAATGCACAGCTCAAGGATCAAGATTAGAAGAGCTTTTGTTTTGTTTGTTTTTATGAAAAGCTGTTGAAGGCTGCTAAAACTAACAACTCCACCAACCTAGAGTTAAAAACTCTTATAAGCTAAACATTTATGATATTACAGATGTGTAGGCTTTAATCTGCATTGTCAAAAAAAATAATTTCAATGTGTTGAAAAAGTTAGCAGAACTACTTCCAAGATGAGAAAAGCAATAATTGAATAAATCTTGAAAGAAACATTTAAAACCAATTGCAATGTACTTTGACACAAAACAGCTAAAATATTGATAATTTAGGAGTATAATTAATCTTAGATACTGGGGGCATTATTAGGGAAGTGGTGGCCTAGAGGTTAAGGCATAGGGCTTGGAAGCTTGAGGTTGTGAGTTTGAAACCGACTGCCAATCTGGCTCTTTGAGAAAAAACCTTAACGCCCGATTGTTCCCCCAGAGAGCCCACTGCTCCCTAAAGGGGATGGGTTAAATGAAGAGTTAATTACATAGTTAGATCAATAAAGTTAATTTTCCAATTTTTTTAGATGTTAACAATACAATACATTATTTCATTTATCCTAATCTCAAACAAAATGAAAGAAATTGGATATAAAATACGTCAGAATTTACCCACAGGAGAATTCAAATTGGACTGTGTTGACTGCATTTTATTGTTGCACCCCTGTTGAGTTTGAAAAATGTTACTTGGGATTGTTAGAAGGTTTTCATATACGTTTCTGCACACTGCAGCAACACCTTGTATACGTAGATGGATTGTTCAACTAAATAAACAGAAAGTTTGACAAGTAAGTTTACTCTATGTTTCACAATAATTCATTGTGAAATATCAGTTTATTAAGTTATATTCTAACATTCTAGGTCAGGTTGAGTCTATTGCATTCACACCTTTGAAGACTCCAGGCTTCACCCTATCTCTCACTAACAGGTTTTTGTGCCAACTTGCCCTTCTGACTGACCGCAACTAGTGCAGACTTCCCTGACTGGAAATTGTAAGTAGAATCAGGTAGAAAATCATGTAGTATATCAAATATTTAATAATAGAAAGGATGAGTAGTTTACATTGGCACATATTGCACTATATAAAATCTAAATGAGATATTACTTTGCTGTTCGAACCAATAAAATGGAAAGATAGTCATTTTCTCATATTACTATCAGTTGTTAGCACTAAGTGATTAGCAAATGGCAGGTTTTAAAAATTTAAATTCAGAGCACAGGTCTTGGACGTAATGTCATCTCTATTATAAGTTCAATTTTCCAAAGTAAACAGAACAAAGGGTCGATATTAATAAGTTTCTCTCATGCACAGGAGAAGTATACTTGGTTGTAATCAAGGAAACCATTTAGCAGCTAATGACAACAACAAACCAGTGACGGCGTTTTGTTTAACTGCATGTTAAACAAAACGCCATAAGAGCATAACCCTTCTGCATAAAGTAATACAACTCATTTCTTAATTGAAATATTTGTGCAGTTCTGTTTTTTTTTTCAGTACAACTAAGTACAATGGGTTATTTTTTTTCTCAAGAAAAAGAAATCTTAATCATATAACAGATATTATTGGGTATTTTCTTCTACTTCTCTCTTTCAGTTATTGCTGCCCTCCTTTTTTTAGTCTTTACAGAAGCTGCACATGGTGTCTGGTGTTCTGTTTGCTTTATTCGTCTCTTTCCTGGATATGGTCTTCATCCAATCCATTCATACATAAGACTCTGTGTTCTTATTGTTGACGACATCCTCCCACTCAGTGTTTAATTATTTTTCCCTTTTCCCTCCATCAAAGCCACTGAAAAAGCTGCCACCAAAAATAGCTATATATAAACTCTGTTTTTCATCATAGATCATAATAATGTATCAGTCCTTGTCTGTTTACCTTTGTCTCTCTTTAGGACAAAGCCACTAACAGAGCTGGGACTGCAATTAACACTTTTATTCACTTTTTTCCCCCCAGATCAGTCAATGCTTTTGGTTTGCGTGGTTTGTCCTCTCAACATATAGTTAGTCACAGCACTGAACTATTTTAGCAAGGGATATTCTACATGTTTTAAAGTGAGTCATTTAGTTCAATACTTGCCATCTGCTTTCCTTAGGAAGATACTGTATGTTGCAGCAAAGTTAACATCTCCATCAAACTATCATTGCATCCTGATACCTTTAAGCTTTTTAATCTTATTGCTTTTTTTTTCCAAACCCCATTATAGATTGTTCTATAACTAGATATATAATTAAACTTAACTATTTAATTATTCATCAAATGTGTAACCTAAAAAAAAAACAATAAGGTTAAACTTAATCACAACTTGGCACCAGATGGAAAAGTATGTGGCTCTTATAAAATTCCCAAAGCACTTTTTTCTTTCATATAATCACAAATCAGTAAATTCATCCTAACGATTATTTTGTAAGAGCCAGTCCTGGGTGGCCCCCACCTGTTACCTACTGATCAAGACTGAAAGATCTTAGCCAGCCTCCATCCTAACAAATCATATGCAGGTATAAAGAATGGAAGAATCAATTAAATAAGTGCCAAGTTAGACCGACTGCAGTGTAAAATCCCCTAAAGTAAATCCTGTATTTAGCGTCATCGTTGAAGTACTACTCTGATTACCACGGTGCCTCAAAAGCCCTATAGATGGAAGTCAATTAAGACCAACAGGTTCTTAATTTTGTTGCAAAGATGTGATGACTCACAAGCGCTGGCCTTGTGATTAGATAGCACGGTATTTGTGCTCTATAGAGACCACAAGATTGCTTAAAACCTAAGTTTGTCATTCTGGGTCCCTGTTCCAGACCCTTATCCCCAAAATGATCTTTGGGTCCTACACTTTCCTCACTGCTCCCTAAGGTATGGGCTAAACACAAAAAGAAAATGTTATTTTCAATTGCGTTGACAGAGGTGATTCATATTAAAATCAACTGGATCGGGGAGCCCACCTAAATCTCAAATGTTGATATAATTTTCTGTATTGGCCAAATGCAAAATAAATAAATGAATAAATAATACAACATCATAATGAAAAATGATGCTTTGTAGAAAAGTCCAGTTTTTTAATTGTGCACAGCAAACCAAACAAAATGTAAAGTAGCAATACTTGAAGATAACAGTGATCACTTTCAGCTATCACACTAATTAAGAGCAAACAATGGCCTAAACACACTTTAATGAGGGTCTGTTATCCTGGTTGCAATAGTAACGACTTTAATTAGTTTCTTTCAGCTGGCCAGGAGCTGAAACTACTGGACATTATTTAAATAGCTTTAGAAGCTTAAAACAGAAACTTTTAAACATTGCTTACATCTAAAAAAAAAGGGTAAATATCTCAAATATTTGGTCTTTGGGAAGGAATTCTTAAATCTGTTATATTTTAATGAAAATTAAACAATAGTGGAAATAAACTGTTAAGTATGCTTAACATTAAAGGAATAGTACACCCAAAACATGATTAGCCTTCATTTTCTACTCACCCCCATGCTGAACAAAACTCTGGAGTACTTTTTTGATATCTCAAATGCATCTGGAGATCTGGGAGGCTTCTTGCTGTCTGCTGACATTCAAATAATGGAGGTCTATTGTGCCCGAGACAGAAAGGTCCACAAAAGTCCACAAAAACGTGTCAATATTCCTCCATACTGCTCGTCCAATGTAATCCAAGTGTCCTGAGTGGGTAGCATCCAGAATTTACTCGAAACGAAGTCATTTAGAACGTTTTAGAGCCTAAACAGTAGTGTATAGGATTTCCTAATAGCGCCCCCATGCGCGCTCACGATTCTACGGAAGCCGGCAGACCAAACCGGAAGGAAGTGCGCATTCAGCGTCTGCTCTGCCGATAATGCAAGCGTAGAAGAAGAAATGTGCTGTTTACCTGTGCAAAGAAAGAAACAACGAAAGAAAAATGTCTGAGGACTTCAGTGTTGAGGAAGAGCATGAGTTCTTTGCCGAGCTGAATGCGCTGGTTTGGTCTGCCGGCTTCCGTAGCGCCGTGAGCGCGCATGGGGGCGCTATTAGGAAATCCTATACACTACTGTTTATGCTCTAAAAACATTCTAAATGACTTCGTTTCGAGTAAATTATGGACGCTACCCACTCAGGACACTTGGAATACATTGGACGAGCAGTATGGAGGAATATTGACACGTTTTTATGGACTTTTATGGACCTTTCTGTCTCGGGCGCCATAGACCTCCATTATTTGAGTGTCAGCAGACAGCAAGAAGCCTCCCAGATCTCCAGATGCATTTGAGATATCAAAAAAGTACTCCAGAGTGTTGTTCAGCATGGGGGTGAGTAGAAAATGAAGGCTAATCATGTTTTGGGTGTACTATTCCTTTAAAAGACATACATTACATCCATACAGTACGTGCAATACAATGTTCCTAAAGGTGCCCTTCACAAGAACTCTAGAACTTTGTGTTTTTCCTTCCTATTATGTTATTAGCATCTTTGATTAATGTAGATGTCAAAAGTGTACAGTAGCAACATCATTAGCTCATTGTTGTTGAGTTGTAGCTTGTTAGCCAAGGTGACCTTATGAAATATTTAAAAATTAGGTTGGCTACCCTCAAGTGTTACAGTCTGGACTATTACAGTCAATCCAGTTAAATTAATGCAAAACCGTTAAACTAATATTCATTCAATGCTTTTTTCAATCTGAGCATTTACAGGTGCTGGTCATAAAATTAGAATATCATGAAAAAGTAGATTGATTTCAGTAATTCCATTTAAAAAGTGAAACTTGTATATTATATTCATACATTACATACAAACTCATATATTTCAGATGTTTATTTTGTTTAATTTTGATGATTACAAATGACAACAAATGAAAATCTCAAATTCATCATATCAGAAAATTAGAATATTGTGAAAAGGTTCAAAATTGATGGCCCCTGGTGCCACACTCTAATCAGCTAATTAACTCAAACCACCTGCAAAAGCCTTTAAATGGTCTTTCAGTCTAGTTCTATAGGCTACACAATCATGGGGAAGACTGCTGACTTGACAGTTGTCCAAAAGACGACCATCGACACCTTGCACAAGGAGGGCAAGACACAAAAGGTCATCGCTAAAGAGGCTGGCTGTTCACAGAGCTCAGTGTCCAAGCACATTAATAGAGAGGCGAAGGGAAGGAAAAGATGTGGTCGAAAAAAGTGTACAAGCAAGAGAGATAACCGCACCCTGGAGAGGATTGTGAAACAAAACCCATTCAAAAATGTGGGGGAGATTCACAAAGAGTGGACTGCAGCTGGAGTGAGTGCTTCAAGAACCACCACACACAGACGTATGAAAGACATGGGTTTCTGCTGTCGCATTCCTTGTGTCAAGCCACTCTTGAACCACAGACTGCGTCAGAAGCGTCTTGCCTGGGCTAAAGAGAAACAGGACTGGATTGCTGGTGAGTGGTCCAAAGTCATGTTCTCTGATGAAAGTAAATTTTGCATTTCCTTTGGAAATCAAGGTCCCAGAGTCTGGAGGAAAAGAAGAGAGGCACTTCATCCACGTTGCTTGAAGTCCAGTGTAAAGTTTCCACAGTCAGTGATGGTTTGGGGTGCCATGTCATCTGCTGGTGTTGGTCCATTGTGTTTTCTGAGGTCCAGGGTCAACGCAGCCACATACCAGGAAGTTTTAGAGCACTTCATGCTTCCTGCAGCTGACCAACTTTTTGGAGATGCAGATTTCATTTTCCAACAGGACTTGGCACCTGCACATAGTGCCAAAGCTACCAGTACCTGGTTGAAGGACCATGGTATCCCTGTTCTTAATTGGCCAGCAAACTCTCCTGACCTTAACCCCATAGAAAATCTATGGGGTATTGTGAAGAAGAAGATGCAATACACCAGACCCAACAATTCAGAAGAGCTAAAAGCCACTATTAGAGCAACCTGGGCTATCATAACACCTGAGCAGTGCCACAGACTGATCGACTCCATGCCACGCCGCATTGCTGCAGTAATACAGGCCAAAGGAGGCCCAACTAAATACTGAGTGCTGTACATGCTCATACTTTTCATGTTCATACTTTTCAGTTGGCCAACATTTCTATAAATCCTTTGTTTTTATTGGTCTTCAGTAATATTCTAATTTTCTGATATGATGAATTTGAGATTTTCATTTGTTGTCATTTGTAATCATCAAAATTAAACAAAATAAACATCTGAAATATATGAGTTTGTATGTAATGTATGAATATAATATACAAGTTTCACTTTTTAAATGGAATTACTGAAATCAATCTACTTTTTCATGATATTCTAATTGTATGACCAGCACCTGTATTCTTTTTAAATTCACACTGTCGTCAACTACAGTAAATCAAATTGACCTGAAATAGGTTCAACTTCGGCTGCAACTAAAAATTATTTAGCAAATCAATGTTGAATATTTTTCTGCTTAATCAGTTAATAATCAGATAGCAAAAGGTTCCTTAAAGACATTTTTTTACAAAATTAAACCAGGTGAAACTAAAATGTTTCCATCTTAAATGCAAAAATATTTATATAATTTTTTTACAATTTTGATATAATTACTGCTCTAAGTTGGTTGCTTGTAAGCTATAGGCATGTATACTCCAGTTAATGATTAATCGATTACAGAATCAGTTGATGATTATTTCAATAATTGATTAATCCAATTAATTGTTTCAGCACCAGTTTCAACTACCCAACTTGAGTTTTCCTGGTATTTGCTTACCTGCACCCTTTATCTAAAGCCATAGATCACTTGCATGAGGGATTTCATTGCACAAAATACTTTTCAGCAGAAAATCAAATGATTTGATTGCTGTACAGTCAATAGAGCAGCACTAGAGAAGATAAAACAACTTTTTACAAATACAGCTAGACCTCCTAATGTGACAATGTCTCCATTTTTCTCTCACTCTCACTCAGTATGTCTGGGAAGAGAATTGGAATATAGAATCCTTCTTTTTTTAAACACACAGAAATCTATAGATTGTGTTAATAACAGGGGAATGGAGAAAAAAGCTTATTGGCATCGCTTCTAAACGCTGATGTTCAGATCAAAAACCAAACTTTACATCAAAAGGTAAAACGTAAAATGGTACAAATACAGTTAAACATGGAGCCTATACAGAAGTTCAACTGAGTGAACTGATTAATCGCCTTAATTCGCTTACGACACAGCCAATCAGCTTTGAACCACACCTCCACAAAAGCCAATCAGCATCCAAGGTTCGTCGTAAAAGGCCTCCGATCTGCAACTCGTCCGCAAGCTAGCGCGCAGGCGGTGGTTGCGCTGTGACTTTATTCATATGACCCCGTTTAAACCCACCTCCAGCCCCTCCTCCACAATCGTAGCTAAAACTTCATCAGTGTCATTCCTCCTGGACTCTTACTGCATTCTGCGTCTCATTTTAACCGGTTCGGCAGAAGACCGCTATGTTGAGCCTGGTTCTGCCAGAGGTTTCTTCCCAATGGGGAGATTTTCCTCTCCACAGTTGCTTCATGCTTGCTCATCATGAACAGGTTCTCTCAACCTGTGTTATCCAAACTGGACTTCCATCTTCCAGGTCCCTGAGTAGGTCTCTAGAATCAACTCACACAATCCCCTGGATCTCCCCATAAAAGCTCAGGAGACCGTCTCACTAACCAGCAGTCTACAGACTGACCAACTTCATCTATCTCCACTCCACCACCAGTTTCAGGCCTGGGGGGAAACAGCCCTATTCTTTGCTTCTGTTCATGCATATCTATCAAAATTCAGTGCTATGTTTCCTGCCGAGGTCTGTGCACCAAAGACAAAGTAATTGTATCAATAAATTTCTTCTAATTGTCTTTTCTCTCCGTGTGAGTTTTTCCAGGTTGAAATAGAGGCGTGAACATCATTATCTGGTATTACTTTCTTTTTTTTTTAGGTTGCTTAATGGTGAGCAGTTCTAATTAACATTTGGTTCTACCTAAAATCCTCAGTTGCAGGCTTGAAATATTACAACATTAAGAATGACTCATCTTTCAGCATCAAAGTGATTCAAAGCATATAAGAATTAACAAAAGAATAGCTTCTTCAAATGACAACAAAATGACCAAGAGTTCTGATCTAAATGACAAAAGCTGTGGAGTAAAGTGAGGCAAGAAAATTCCTCACATCTAATAGATTTGGAGAACTTTAGGAAGGACAAGACTTTCTTTTAAGTTGCATAGGAAATAAAATTCATTCAAAGCAGGTCAAATTCAAGGCAAAATGTATTAATCATAGTCTCCATTTTTAAGACCCAGAAATCATGTATTTTAATAGGGTCAGTTTTTAAAGCCACTGTATATTAATCATATACTAACTTAAACAAAAGGGGTGTTCTGCGTACCTAAATTGAGGTATGCCCGCTATTAAAAACGTTTGGTATCAAACCCGCTTAAAGTTTAATAACCTGCCTGTAATTATACATCCTTTTGCTATAATTGGAAAGAAAGACCCACTGTTACAAAGACAAAGGGACCTTTCCAAGACTGACCTTTCCAAGGCTATGGGGCTTAGAGCAAAGCTCACACCACAAACTGCTGATTCTCACTTCCTGTTGGCTGCAAAAAGGTTGCTGCACTTTTCCCTTGACTACAAGAAGGCATATTTAGTTGTTTACCAGGTGCTTAGGTTATATTTGCCCTCAGTCTACACATAACTTCATCAACATTGTAAACGAACATCATAGAAAAAAGCGTATAAATATTAATTTTGAAAATAAATAAGTTCAAATTATGCATACAGTAATGCCTCAAAGTTACATTATTTTCTATTTAAGATTATAATCCTAAAATTCTTATACTATGTTATGCTTACTATGTATAATATAATGTGTGATATGATAATTGCATTACAGAGTTTTGTCAAAACCGTGTGTTTTTATTTAGGTCAATAGTGTACTTCTTGTCCAGTTTAGATCTGGTTCTGAGCTAAACTTGACCTTCAATGAAAAACCTTCCTCTGTTTATGCAGGCTCTGTATTTCACTGCAGAATTTGAATGAAAATCTACCTACAGCTTTTCAATCACACCTTATGATCAAAATGTATATTGCCTCCTAACATCTCACCTGTGTCAAATATCTGTTGCTCTGGATATAAAATCACTGTATTATAACACCATCTAAACAGGAAGCTGGAAAAGGCTTCTGGGCTTTCTCTGTTTGGCTTTATATTGTCAAAGCCTTGATCGTTGTCTGTTGGCACTCTGGTGTGTTTGATCTGGGAAATTTCCAGAGAGGTCTTGGTTAAGGACAAGACTTGTAAGGATCAAACTTGGGAACCTGCAGTATGGAAGAAATTTGCATAAGCTGCCAAACCAAATTTTCCGCATTGAACACATCCCAGAGTAAAAGCATCCCTGTGGATGAAGTATCTCTGAATGGTAAGGGTCTCTAAAGTTAAGGAGATTTTAGTCATTTCTGAACTGAAGCAAAACTTGAATGAGCTTTTCTAAAATAAATCAGTGATTTTAAAACCAAAAAGAAAAATGTATACTCAAGAATAACTTGTGTTTTAAAGTAATTCTTAAGCTACACAAGGTGAATTATGCTCACCCTCATACTATGACATCAGACTGAATGAACTGTTTACTATCTAACCTTAGTAACAATGCAGCAGCTATGCCAGTACATGATCCGGCTAATTTGGGAACAAAACCTTGACAGACGGATAGGAAAGCACAACATTTCAATGCATCTATTAGCACAGTTCAATGAGTGCAATTTTTTTTTCCACAGAACTCTCCTCTCAAACTGTAAGTGTCTTCTCCAAATACATATTCCTGCACAGATTAATTTCCATACATGCACATGTTCATCTTCCACTGGATCATAAAGTTTTGCAGGTCAGGGGGGAGGGGAGGGGGGTCTGCCATGGCATTTGGAGATGAGGCGACCGTGCTACTTAAAACTTCAAGCATGCATGGGTAGTAGACAAGCAGCCCAGCACAGGTATCACATGTCTGTCTGTGAGAAGGCGTTATGTTATTCCTGTGTAGCCCAGTTCCTTACTGCAAAACACTGATCATTGCGATTATTCCTTTAAATTAACTTTAAATAAAACAAATTTCTTTATAAATAATGCAGGTTTCTGTATGGCAGAGGCATTGTCAGACATTTTTTATAAGGGTGGCCAGGCAATAACCAATGTACACTGAGGAATGGCCGAGAGCGGATAGGCACCAGAACCTCACGCTCAATCTACAATATTCCAACAGCAAAATTAACGAGCTAACAAACAGACGCATAATTTTAAACACCCGTAATTTCTAGATAAAAGGTATAGTGGATAAAACTCAGTTTTAAGTTCTGGGGTGTGAATCAATCATCATTGTCATTACTTACCTATTGTATCAATAAACATTTTGCATAAAATGGATATTTACAAGCATTAATATCTACATAAATTGATTATTTGACTTTTTTTTTTAATTGTTACTTGTCTTTGATTTCACTGAAGACTCCTAGATGACTTGCAGATACACATATTTTTTTCTTTACCCTGTATAAAAAAAAATTCTGTACTTATCACCTTTTTTTTATTTATTTAATTATTATTTTTTTAATATACTCCCCTTGAGTAGCAGTGGGCTGCCATTGTGCGGCGCTCGGGGAAACTCACAACCTCAGGATTCAAAGCCTTATGCCCTAACCACTAGACCGCCACTCCCCTTTGATGTTAATATACTGATGTGTATAATTAACCACATAAAAATCTAATGTTTTGAATATTCCACTTGAGAGTATTACTGTTGTCACCATCTGTATTAGAGGGAACAAAATGGTAGGGGTGGCCAATGATTGGCTAAGGGTGGCCATGGCCACCCCTGGGCCCCCATCTAGCTCTGCCCCTGCTGTATGGACAGCAGTGCTGACTGAACATCTGCTTTATAATCGATTTAAAAAGCTAAACTGTCAGAGTAGCATGCGGATCTTTGTGTCATAAATAAACTGCACAGGGAATTTAACTTTCGCTCCATCATCCCCTCAGACACTTTTTCCGTCAATGCAGTGTATCTATGCAAAGAAGCGTGTTTCTCTGCTCGGACGCTGATTGGCTGCATGCTATTAATCCTCAATTATCATTAAATCTACAGAGGCTGTCAAAACCTGACACATTCTTGCACTTTTTTATGAGGAAGTGATGCAATAAGATAGATAACATGTTTATCTCAGCGCGGAGGAGCGTTTATTAACCAGAGAGAAGCAGATCCTGTAACATGTGCCTTGAAGTTAGGAGCGATCGGGACAAAAAATAAACAACAAAACAACTTATAATAAATAAACAACTGGATACTAAATACATCCGATGTAAAACAAAGGTTTGATTGGTTACCCAGAATATTAAGACGTTTTTGTTTTTTTGTTTTTTAATTATTATTATTTGAGTGTATAATTGGCTACTTACATGTGTTGACAAAGTTTCCTTTAATGCAAAAACAAATGTAAAGCAGCGATAAAATCATAATCCATGCGTGATAAGGATCAGTGCGGCTCCGGATTCCGGGACTTGGAAATAAAAGTCACAGTGGGATCGCCCGCTCCGATCACGGTCCTTTTTAGTTGCACTGAGTGGCCCTCCCACTCTGTCATTATTACTGAAATACACTGACAGAGACTTCTGCAAACAGCCTGAAAGCTTTCAGATTACAGAGAAATTAATGCCTAAAGGCAACTCAAATAAGCGCTTTTATTAACAGAGCAGGTGCGGGAATAAACCACCGTTTGATGTATTGTGATTTATTCACATTTGTATGAACAAAGGCCTGAATCGTGAATCGTATGGATTTGCTTGTTCTTAATGTGGCTTTTTGTGTCTCGTTTGTAGTAAGTGCTTCCAAGATTAAAAGTGAACGTGGCAATTCAAAAGGTGTTCACACCAGCGCTTTTTTTTTATCTGGGTCCAGGTTTTATCTTGTTTTTCATCGCCTAAAGCCCCATTCTGATTATGTGACATAATCCTTTGACAATAAGTATGTGGCAGTTCTTGCATAAATGCTAAAAGTCACTCTTCCAACAGAGATATATGGAAGGGGATTAGGGCCACTGAAAAAATAAAAAGCTAACTGATTTTTAAATTTTATTTCAGTTTAATGTTGGAAAAAAGTCAGAATTCTGAGATTTAAGTTATAATTCTGAGAAAAAAGGTCAAAATTCTGAGATCAAAGTCAGAATTCTGAGAAAAAAAATCAAAATTCTGAGGTTAAAGTCAGAATTCTGAGAAAAAAAAATCTAAATTCTGAGGTTAAAGTCAGAATTCTGAGAAAAAAAATCTAAGTTCTGAGATTAAAGTCAGAATTATGAGGAAAAAAATCTTAATTTTGAGGTTAAAGTCAGAATTCTGAGAAAAAAGTTAGAATTCTGTCAGAATTCTGAGATTAAAGTCAGAATTCTGAGACTTTAATCTCAGAATTATGACTTTTCCCCCATATTAAACTGAAATTAAATTTTAAAAATTAGTAAAAAAAAATTATTTTTTCAGTGGCCCTAATCCACTTCCATAGAAAGAAGATACACATATAGCTCTGAAAAAGCCAGCGTTGCAGCTTTTTCTAATGTGCCACACATTAAGAATTGAATTAAAAATGCTTTACTTGAACTTAATAGCAATTTAGAAAAAAAAATGTTTTAAAGAAAAATTCATTCACAAAATATTGTTTTTTTTTTTTACACTTATCTCAGTCTAATGGGGGCTTTGAAAAAAAAAATGCTATTACAGTTTGTTTTCACAAACGTAATAAATTTTTCACACATTTCAAATGATGTTTTAAAGAATCTATTTAGTTTGTCTTGTTACCTAGTTAAACTTTGTTTAACCTAAGCGTTTTAGGTGTTTTATCTAGGAAACCCAAATTAGTTGTTAAACTGCAAAGTAGACAACAATCTATGAGTGATAACATATATAATTAAGAGATAAGAAACAGATCTTTTTAAGTTTTGTGGCCACTAACCAGTAGCTGCAGATGGTTACATTGTTATTTAAAATGTAATTATCTCGTGTTACGCCATAATATGCATATTTTTCATATCATATGCAGCCAATCCCTGTTACCTTTTAGTTAAAATATATACTGTGTAAGTTACATTTTTTGGGGCCTCAAAAGAAAACAGAGGCTTCTAAGCAGTTTAAAGTTTTGATTACCGGTATACCTTGCGCTTACTTTACCTGCTCTTATACAATCTGATACACTATCTACAGTCTGCTCTTTTACTAAGATAAGGATAAGCTTTAACATTCACTGTTATCCTTAGATTCTGCATGTTGATGGGTCTTACCGGTTCTCTTTTCCAATTACTGTAGAAATTCAGTCAAAATGGATCAATAGCAAAGCCAAATAAGCCAAGGTGAATAAATGAATGTACAAAACTAAAACAAAGGTTCTTTCACATCAACTTCTGTGACATGAGCCCCAACAATTTAAAGTTTCCAATCCAGAGAAACAGGTGTTGAAGCTGCACACAAGCTAATGTTTAGACAGATGATGTTAACTCCCCCTCCCTGCCCCCGTAAGCTTTAAAATGACGTGCAATTTCCGAGGATTTCATGAAACTAATGTAGGGGAAAAGAAATTCTTTACTGTCTATATTTCCTCGATTTTTATCTCAACTGCTCCAGATCTTCTAGCCCTTCTTCATGAGAAGTCAGAGGTTATGTGAAATGTAGTTTTTGTCCTGCTTAATTCATTTCTGTGTTTGGAATCTTAAGTTACTGCAAACAGAGGAAATGATGTGGATACACATATTTTAACTCCTTTCGTGGTTCGGCTCCTTCTGGAGCTTCAAGTAGAAAGACAACCCCACATTTTACTGTTCTTCAGGCTTTTATTTCAATTTAGTTTAAATTAGAAAGAAATTAAGTGTTATTTTCCCCTGAAATATAAATAATTTAAAAAGTATCTTCTTTTGGCATAGAGTAAAGTGTAAAGTCAATTGTTACTCCTAAAATCAGCTGCAAAGAAAATGACTCTGCTTGCATACATGCACTTAAGGCTTTAGAATACTGATCCTATACTACACTAAATAAGTAGTTTTTATCACGGTTTTGGGAACTTTGACTTTTTATTTGTTATTCATAATCTAATTTACTGTCTTCACAACACTTTATAAATATTCCGGGAATGGAAACCACATTCATCTGAACTAAATTCCATACTTGTCAGATTGCAAAAGAAAATATGCCATTGCTTAGCTTTGGGTGAGGCACATGAAGATGTGCAGAAGGGGTTAGGGTTGAGCGAACCTTAAAATCTTAACATACGGTAATAAAAATCTGTAGCAAGTATTTCTCTGCTAGTTCCATTAAAAATGCGCCCATACCGTAGACCAGCAGGTCATTGTAAGTCATCAGCACATCATTTCAATGAGTCAAATTCCTGTTTTTTGATGTGTGAAGCGGTAAAATTGCTCAGCAGCATTCAACAATGACTCTTGCCAGCTAATAAAAAAATAAATATTGAATACATTTGGGGTTTAAAAGTTGTAGGACTATGTTCTTAAATGCATGCTTTGTTATTTCGGTGACCTCCATATATTTCACAGGGAAACTGTCTGCATCCTGTGCATAGCTAAAACAAACAATAAAAAAAAAGATATTTGCATATTAGAAGGCTCAAATTTTTTCAGCTTGCAAATAGGGTCCAAAATGTTTGCAACATTTTTTGCTGTAAAACACTATAAGTGACTGAAAGCTAATGCGGCGCACCCCCCTAAAGACGTACCTGGGGCAAAAATATGGCGAAGGGCATCCCCTTAATGCTTTTCTCCCTTAGGAGAAGGAAGCTGTTCCACATGAATCTAAGAGTTTAATGCAGGACAATCCTGGAAGGAAGGAAAAATGGTTTTAAAGAGCAAAAAACTGTATTGGATGTTCCCTTTCCAGCTAGAGCAGGACCCAAACCAGGAGCCAGAGCTACAATGGAATGCTTGGATCACAGCGAAAGTTAGTTCAAAGGAAACCCGATGGATATTCTGATGGGAGAGTATTTCCAAAATTAAATTTTACTGAGCTTCAGCTAATTTGAAAAGACGAACAGCATAAAAACTATTACCGGTACTTATCACATGCAACAGAAAATGGAGGCATAAAACAAAATAATGGAACTATAGGTCTAAATACAAACCTGCCTCTCTTTTTATTTATTGTTTTAGACACAGCAACTGATTTTCTTTTAGCATTAAAATTAAGAACATCTTTGGGTCAAACTACCATGATAAATCCAATTTTAATATTTAAAAATGTGAAAAAGTTTATGAAGGACACATACTTCTATTGATTTCTGTGGATTTAAAGACTACAGGAAGTAATATTTTCCTCCCACAAACATAAATATAGGATAAAAATGCGAAACTTTACAGGGCAAAGAAATGTTGCCTGATAATAGCGCTTCAACCATTTTTTCCTTGCCCATGCCTTTTTTACCTTAGCCTATTGCAATGGTAATTCCTATGATACTAAAACTTTTAAAAATTTCAAACATTTTCTTCTTTTAATTTTGGCTTTTGTCATGGTGTTTTTAATGAAGCTGTTTTGCCTGGTTATCTTGGAGTTGGATTTAAGCAATTTAGACACATTGTAAAGGCCAGGTTATTCCCAAATTGAAGCTCTAAGAACTGTTACTGAGCGTACTTTCCTCTTATCATGACAATAACTTATTTAGATAAAACCATTTGTCAAGATGAAAAATAAAATAAGACAAAGCTCTGTGAAATATAGTATCTTATTGCAATAAATCGCCTATACTTTATTCTTAATCTTTGTAAGTTAGTTACCTAAACATTTTAACAGTCTTCAAATAGAGCTGCCAAGAGGAAGCACCGAATTTTTCAGCTCCAAAGCTGATATTGAAACCTGACATCAGGTGTTCTCAATCATAGCGTAGCTTTATGTTTAGAAATTTGTCATAAATTTAATTTAAATTTAAAAAAGTTAACAATATAATTTATCTCCATAAATTGTAGGATTTTTTTTTTTTAGAAGTGTATCCATTTCTTCCATTCAACTCGGTATGCTTGTATTCAGTGGATGATAACGACAGAAATCTATAAGTAAACTGACCCAACACTATCAAAAAGGAGAGCGGTGCTTTGTGCATTGAAACAAACAAGAACAGAGCCTAACCTTGTCCTCCTTACCTTAATAGAGTGCACAGAAAGACAAACCAGAGGACAAATGTAGGACTCTTCTTGCTGAGTATAGTATCTGTTTCAGCACGTGTAACATCGCATTTTAAGTGGTTATGCATGCACATAAGCTCAGCAAACACAGAGGCAAACTGCGGTTTGCTTTTGCATGTGCGCTCTATTCTTTGTATGCATGAATCATTTCATTATTGCTAAATAGGTTTTGAGGCAAAACACCTGTCTCTTTCTCCTCACAATTCACCATGTTGACATATGGCAAAGCCTCAAAGATTTCACATTATCTGTACGCCAACATCACCATTCAAGTGCACCTTTTATGTGTTCAAAGTCTGAGAACCATTAAGAAGTCTGCCTATTATTTCTGATAGCTCACCTGTGCATGAAAGCCAACAGTATCTGGATGAAATGTTTAAAATAATAACAAGATACAGTAATATGGTGGTTTGGGCTACAGCAACAGCCATGTGGGGTGACTTACTCTTCTCTCAAGGTTAATGAAGGAATACCTGTTAATGGGATAGGTAGGGTCTTGGTCATATTTATATCAATAAATATTTGTTGATTTCAACTATTGGTTACAATAAATCCAAGACAGACACAGCAGCTTCATTGATGTCTCCCATTGTATTGAAAATAAATGTATTCAGTCCAAAATACTTAATAAACCTAAATCATTTTAATTCATCTCAGAAAAGTGCCGCAAGAAAATTTTGTATTGTAATGTGATTGATTCAATTTGCTCACTAGCTTACAAAGTTTTTGATATAAATCTATCTATGTAGGGTGCAAATTTGAAAATCCCAAAGATAACATTTGGGAGGGTCTGCAAAGCTAAACTGAAGCTAAAAGGCAACAGAAGTAATGCTGTAAACTTTTCTCTATAAAGCTTTGAACACATCGAAGCACTATTCTAACTGTAAAACACTCTTTTAACCTTCATCCCTGTTTCATTCTGTTGTGTTTTTATTCTCTTTTGCTCCTTATTACAGCAACCACTAACCCCACTAAGTTAAATTTACAGTGCCTTTTCCTTTACAAAGGGAAATCTATCTATAAAGTTTGGGTTACTTTTGTATCCAGTCCCTTTCACTTTGTTAACCCTAAAAAGAATCCTGTGCAACCAGCAGTCTTCATGAATCACTGATTTTTTTAATAAAGTATAAATTAAACTGTTCTGTAAGAGGCCTTGGAGGTTTGTTAGAAAACATTGTTGAAAAAGTAACACCATAAGGACCAAAGAACACAGCAAGCATGGTTGTGAAGATGGTTTAGTTAGGTTATAAAAGAACATTAAAAGTAGAGATGCGCCGATCCATATTTAATATCAATATGAGTCCAGATAATTAAGAAAATTCCAGATTGGGTATCCTTTAAAATGATCATGATCCATAGACGCAGATATATCTACTCTATTTCTAAAATAGATTTAAGTTAGATTAAAAATCTCTTAAATAGATATGATGATAACATTAAAAAAAAGCAGAGATCTAGTATTGGAAAAGTATCGGAATCAACTGATATCCAAATGGAGGTATCTGAATTGTATTGGAAGCTTGAAAATGTGAATCAGCATCCCTAATACAAAGATATCCATGTGTAATTGAGCAATGTTCCATCTGTTACCCACAGATAGCAAAAATAGGGAACAACTGCAAACCTACAAACACATGGCTGCCTGTGCCTAAACTGGCACGCCCTGCAAGGAAAACATTAATCAAAAAAGCTACCATGAGGAGCTGCAGAGATTTACAGGTCAGATGGGGGAATTGGTCAACGTGATGATTGTTACAAATGTATTTATTACGAAATAAATTCAGCCTAATAGAAAAGTGTTGAAAAGCCGTATTTACTACTTGCAACAAACCATGAATGGTAGAATAAATCATAACTGCTCTGTTATCATGAGTCCAACACTGACAGTCGCAAGCAGCTAAAGATTGATTTGAAAACAATTAAATAAAATGTGCAAAGTGATTCAAATTTACTTTCAATAGTTGTGCTAAATACAAAGAGGCATTTTAATTACATATACAAAGAAAACTGTTGTATTTAACAAAAGCTCATTGTATCTAAAAAGCTGACTGTTATAACACCCAGTTTTGCTTTTAATGCATATTATTCACTTTTATATATTAGGTAGGCCATTTTCAGTGCTTAATCTACAGCCTACATGGCAATAATTTGGCATGAGCCCATTTTCTCAGAAAACCATAAATATCTAAATATATGTGGCATGATATTTAAACATAAATATTGTGCCAAAACACTAAAACATATCCAAATCAAGATGTTTAAGGTCTAATATAATTTGGACACAAGCCACACTGAAGAAATAATGTTTACATGTTTTTATATGTCTGCCATAAAATAAATATGTATGTTCTATATTGCTGTTCCAGAAGCGGTGTGTGAGTACTACTAACTCCACACAGTGTGGATGGTGGCCAAATGAAATAATGAACGTTCCTAGAAATGCAATAAAATTCACTTTCCTCAAAATCATGCACTTGCCAGACAAAGGGGCACAGGAACAGAGAAATGACAGATATTACCTCGTAATTACAACAATTAATCGAACATAAATGGAATACATCTACAGGAGTGGTAGTTTAGATTCCAATCACACTTTTGTATTTGGTCAGCTTACGTTTATTTCAAGTGTAGCGTTAGCCTTAAAATAACCTAAACTCTGTAAAACGCTTCATACTGATAGTATTCCTGTATTCTATAGTCTGCTTTCTGCCCCTGCATACTTGTATTTTTCCATTTGTGAGACTTTGGAGAGGGAAAGAAAATGATCATGATACTGCAGTCACTATGCTGAAGGGGTAGAACTGATGCCCTCTGTCTGAACCTATATGTCTGGCATAACATGTCCCTTAAAGTGGGATCATTAATGAGAATACGTTTAACACATTTATCACGCTATTCCATAAGTAGTGCCTGACAAAATGTAACACACTCCTTGAACCTTTTAGATTTTGTCACATTACAACTAAAACTTTATAATATTTTAATGATTTTATTTGCTAGACCAACGTAAAGTCGTCAGAAATTGAAATGTTGAATTATAAATGTTACTCAGCATTTTTGTTTGCAAAATAAATATTAATATTTCTTGCACATGCCCTTCCCCTTTTATGATTCCATATTAGCCCGCCTATTGTCACAGAACAGCTTGCCGCAACGAGTCTGAGGATGCAAATTTTCTAATCATTCTAAATTTATATTTGTTTTTAGATATGAACTTTGACTAGGACATTTGAACTCATGAATATGCTATGATCTAATCCATTTTGCTCTATCACAATATTTCGCTTGTCCTTTACATAAACACTGACCAGCTTTTCTTTCCCTTTAGATCTCAGTTCATGTTTAGCTGCACTTTGAATAGTTCAGCTTTGGTCTGAATTTTCCTGAGCATCTTCTATCACATGTTGTTTGTGTTTCTTATAGGGAAAATGCAAATTTGTATTTAGGGCTTTTTATGGCTTTCATATTACCACTCTTGTGTGAAATCCAGATTTGGGGAATTTTTTGCCCTGTCATCATATTCTTCCACATGTGCTGGTGATCTCTGCCCTTCTTGCATAGTTTATATGGACCATTTAGCAGCTTCTCTTGCTAATCTTCTCCTTGCTTTTCCTGTATGTGCATGTCTTGCTTGGTTTTTAGCTGTAACATACTCTTTCCATTTTCAAATGAAAGAGGATATGTTCAGGGTTTAGGATGTTGTTTTATACCCTAACATGGCTTTAAACTCCTCCATAAATTAAACTCTCATCTTTCTGGTGTGTTACTCTGTCTTCAGTGTGCTCTTTGTTCACTGATGATGAACACACCTCTGAGGGATTCACAGAACAGCTGTATTTATATTGAGGTTGAATTACATACAGATGGACACAATTTGGCAATTTTGTTCTTTTTCTAAGAAAAAAAAGGGGGAACCTGAATGCAGATCACACTCCTGAGATTTATTCGTAGAAAACATCAAAACATAAATAACCTTTAAAACACTGACAGCATGCAAGATAGCTCTAGGCTCATGCGTGCTTTTACAAAGCATTTAGTTGTGAAATAAAAATAAATGTGAAACAAGCTATTCTGTCTTAAAGTAATAATGGAGACAACTGCTGTGTTGCTTATTGAATTTTCTGCCTGACTTACTTTTATAATTTAGCCATGATTGATATATGTACTTAATGTGTCTTGGTTTTTTTTGGATTGTTAAGCGTGCAATAAATGGTTATTTGCCATGAAAATAGAAAAAAAAAACATTTCAAAATCACATTTGAAATATATTTACCATACAAACACTACATCACTTAAAATAAACAATATGAAACAGACAAAGGATGGTGCAATTTTGCTATATTTTAAGGAAGAGGATGAGGGCCACTGAAAAAATAAAATGTTAACTGATTTTTAAATACTATTTCAGTTTAACATGGGAAAAAAAATCAGAATTCTGACTTTAATTTCAGAATTCTGACTTTTTTTCCCTTTGAATTCTGACTTAAATCTCAGAATTCTGACTTTTTTTCCCTTTGAATTCTGACTTAAATCTCAGAATTCTGACTTTTTTCTCCGAATTCTGACTTAAATCTCAAAATTCTGACTGACTGGCAGCTAACAAACATGTTAGCATCAAGCTGTAGCCATGTTTGTTTAAGAGACTAGCTCTCTTGTTTTAATCACCTTCTGCTCCTCCGTTAATGAAATAGCATCACTGGGGACCCCTTGGGCACGTAAAAAGTTGCCTAATTTTGTCATTTTTCAACAATGTGTTACTGGCCCTCCCAAAAAACTTACTTCTTTGTCAGTGAAGCTGAGTGCTCCTACATCTCTCCTTCATGGTAACCATCTACATTACGATCCAAATTTCTGAGATTAAAGTAAGAATTTGGAAAAAAAAAAAAAGTCAGAATGCTGAGAAAAAAGTCAGGATTCTGAGATTAAAGTCAGAATTCTGACATTAGTCATTCTGACATTAGTCAGAATTCTGAGAAAGAAGTCAGAATTCTGAAATTAAGGTCAGAATTCTGAGATTAGTGTCAGAATTCTGAGGAAAAAAGTCAGAATTATGAGATTAAAATCAGAATTCTGAGAAAAAGGTGAGAATTCTGAGAAAAAAGTCAGAATTTTGAGATTAAAGTCCGAATTCTCAATTTTTTTTCTCAGATTATGCTGAAATAAAATTTAAAAATCAGTTAACTTTTTTTTGGTTTTGTTCAGTGGCCCTAATCCTCTTCCATAACATTTTTTTCTAGTCTTGACTGTACATTTTTTGTAAGCCACAGAATGATTTATTACATTTTCACAAAAAAAAATCCTTATGCTCATGATAAATATTTCTCCATTTCGCCTTACAAAGGGGATTTTCCCAAAGCTTTATTTTTATTTCCACGCCTAAACACTCGCGGGGCTCAGCAAAAACAAGCCTGGGCTCCAAACTATCCCGACAAATATCTGCGTGCCGGAGCACGCACGGCGGTGACGTAACATGAACACGTGGGTTTGTTGTTACAGGAAGTAAAGATGGCGGCTCAGTCCTTACTCTCAGAGTCTGCGATCGGATGGTCAATTTTCACTGTTGTTCTCTTGGTAAGCACTTTAACACATATATTTACCCCATAAAGTAGCTAACCGCGCTGTAAATGGCTATAATTCGACTTGTTCCAGAAGGTTCTTTAGGTTTTAGGTGCTGTTATCCAACGCAGTGAGGCTTCAGCGCATTGACGCCACTACTGGCTTTAGCTATGTTTAGCCATGACACACTTTCAGGCTCGTTGCTCTCTTTAAATCATCACTTTACTGAATTCGACTATAAAACCCCACAATTTATACAAATGCTTTATTATATATAACTTGTATGTATTTATGTTCAGATATAGTCTTTTCTCTGGTAAGTTTTCTCTGATGTAATGAATAGTCACATGATTGATAAAAGATTATGGTGGACCAATGCCTTCTCTTGGCTGTCCACCTTCCAGAGCTCCCTGGGATCTTATTTGAATGCAAAGGCTGCGTCTTTACCTGGCAGTGCAAGCAGCCAGAGGCTTAAAGCTGGGGGCCTTTAATTGATTGATCCTGTCTGTGAATGGCAGTCCTTGATATTAAGTAGCCTTTGTTTGCAGTGCCCTCACTTCCAGCAGTTTGTGTGTCTGGAATACGACCTTGCCATTTTGAAACTTTCTTTTTTTTCCTTAAGTTTTAAAATATTTTAGTGCTTCATTTACACCCCCCAGAAGTTTCTCTCCCATTGCATCATTGTTGACCTAGTTCATTAGGAATACTTTCTTGAAGATATAATTTTGCTTCATATTAGCTTGCAACTTTGTGTTGCATATTTTTACTAATTCTGTGATGAAAAAAAAAAAAAAAAAAGAAATGAAATTGATTAGCTGTCTCTGAGCAGTTTGCACCCACATTTCAGATTATTTCTGGAGATGCACTGATTTCTTTGCAGTAATCTAGAATGCTGTCTCGTTAAAAAGCCTCTTTCTGCATTTCAGTTTTTATTATCCTATTTCATTCAATTTTAGCTTTAAATATGAACTTTTTTATAGATGATGTATCTTTTAGGGCCCTTGCCCTAGAAAGATAAAAAATAAATAAATAAAAGATACTAAAATTGTGCTACAACATAAGAGTAAAGAAGAGAGGATGATGGATATTTTCAAAATCCTAGTGCAGCATTTTTTAAAAGTGGTAACTTATTAACTCTTAAAGGTTGGATTTCAATCTGGAAAGACAAAGTTTTTTTATTTTAGTTAAATTAGAAAAAGTAAATACAGAATTTTCCTTGATATTTAAAAATCATAGACACATTGTGTTAATTATATGAAACACAATATCTCTATTTGTTTTTTGTTTCATTAACTGCGAGTTAAATAAATAAAGCACAATTGTTCAAAAGATTTTTAATCTTAACTACTATCTTCTTTTTTGTTCAGGCAATCTTGGCTTTCTGCTGGATCTACATTCGCAAATTTCAGAGTCGGCAAGACAGTGAGGTGGTTTCAACTATCACGGCAATATGTGCACTGGCCATTGCTTTGATAACCTCGGCTCTCCTACCAGTCGACATATTTCTTGTTTCATACATGAAATATCCCAACGGTACCTATAAGGTCAGTGCCTGTTCTCTTAATAGCTACTGTGAAATTAGTTTGAAAGCAACATGATTGGTGAACATTGGTAGAGAATATTTTTTAAAGTTCTCTTAATCTTGATTTTCTTCCTGTAGTTAATATGAATTAAGTGTTTTTTTTTAAGTTCAGTTGTTTACTTCTAGCTCCTTTTGCACCCTAAATCATTGTCTCTTGGTCAGGGATGTCCTGATCCGATATAACCCAAAAAAAGGATTGGAATATATCCGCCGGCATTTCAAATCTTCGATTTAAGCAATAAATCTGATTGAAGTTTATGTGACCCATTAATAATAGCTACTCAAATATTCCCATACTTATTGTTGACTAATATTACTTTTATTAAATGTTTTATTAGGGCATCTCTGCTCTTTGCTTTAATGTAAACAAAGAATAAAAAATTTACTGCAAAAAGACGTTTTTTTTTCTTTGCCACATAGTTATAGTTGGGTAAAGAAGAATCTTTGATGGTGTTGTCATGGTGTTATGGAAGATCATTCATTAAATAATTTTAAAGATTTTCTAAATGTTTTCATCAAAGTATGTTCAGATATATTTCTGCCAACTTCAACATTTTCACCAGTCCTTTTTTTTCTAAACCTAAATTGTTTTTAATTTTTTTTTTAAATATTTCTAAACTCTAGTGGTCTTTATTTTGTTATTTTTTTTAAAAGTATGTAGACAGGAAAGTGTGTTTTTAAGGGAGTGAAGAGGCATTCAGCAAAGGTCCGCGGGACAGGGAATCGAACCAGTGACAGCCGGAAGATGGGTCATTCGTCAACTCCACACCATAGCAGCACCCCTGAACCTCAGTTTTTTTGATCAATTAGGGTTACAAGAAGTATTTATGTTTGGTAAATGTAAGGAGAGACTGATTTTATTTTTTTGTTTTATTCATAAATATATATCCACCATTTTACTATGCCTTTTATGTAAGATTTGCAAAACCTTGAAGATGGTGTAATAGCTTTGTAAGCTTTTGATACTAACTCCAAAGCAATTTTTTTAACTGAAGGCTGCAAATGCACCCAGTAAGTTAAAGTTGGGCAAATATAGGTCTTTTAAATCGACAATAACCCTTAACATTAAGCCTAAAGAGAAAGAATCTGATGGATTTAGGGCAACAAAGTCAATTTTCATAGTGGCCATAACGAAACCCTAATCTCTGGGCATGAAAAAACTGGAAACTTAAAAGAGATGTATTAGTAGAGAACTCTTGAGGATACCCAAAAGATTTTACCTTAGTCAAACTGTTTAGACTCAACTTTTTGCTGTTTTCTAACCCAGGAATGAACTACTACAGAGAAGCAGACTTCTGAATTTGAAGTAAAAGAAAAATCTAAAAAATATATTCTTGCGGCATTTATTATTGTTTATTATATACACTGGTCAAGAAATAAAGAGAACACATAAACAACACAATATAACTTCAGACGAATCAAATTTCTGTGAAATCAAAATGAAGGCAACAATGACAATCAATGCCACATGCTGTTGTGCAAGTGGAATAGACGATAGGTGGAAAAGCAAGACACACTCAATAAAACAGTGGTTTTGTGGGTGGGAACCAAAGACCACTTCTCAGTACCTATGGTTTCTGGCTCATGTTGTCACTTTTGAATGTTGGTGGTGCTTTCAAACTCATGTTAGCATGAGATTGACTTAACAACCCACATAAGTGGCTCAGGTAGTGCAGCTCATCCAGCATGGCATGTTAATAGGAGCTGTGTCAAGGTTTACTGTGTCTGTCAACGTAGTGTCCAGAGGGTGGAGGTGCTACCAGGAGACAGGCCAGTACATCAGGAGACATAGAGGAGGCCATAGGAGTAGGCCTGTCGCGATAGTCAATAAATCAATTAATCGCACGATAAATAAAAATTATCCACCTCATTTAATTTATCGGCTATATCGTCTCTGCCTGTGTTTTTTCTCCTATTGATGACGCTGGATGAAAAGGCTTAACTCCGGTGCTATCTACTGACCCCTCCCCTTCCTCATTTTTGAGGAGGGAGGAGGAGGAGGGGACTATCGCATCAGGTAGTCAGCGCGCATCATTTTGTACTTCTGCAGCTTTAGAGCCCCATGAGGAGTTAAAGGAGACAGCGAGGTAAAAAAAAACCCACATCTTATTTTGGGGGGAAAAAGCTCGAAATGGAACTGGTTTGAAAGCCGAGCGCAACAGCAGCAGTGTGGGAGTATTTTGGATTCAAACCAAATGACCAAGGCGAACCGCTGAACCTATGCGAGCCAGTATATTGCATTTGTCATAAAACAGTAGCAACTAAGAGCAGCAATACAACCAACCTACACATGCACCTAAAGCACAACCACCCAGCAAAGTTTCTCTAGCTGGAAACAAAAAGTACAAGCGGTGGCCCGTCTGTGTCTTCAAGTTTGCGACAGTCCACCATCACTGAAGCAATTAATCGACAGGCAGCATATAAAAAGAACGGCGCAAAGTGGCGTGCGGCCGCGCGCTCACAAACAGCGTAGTTCATTTAATTGCTAAAGAGATGCTTCCATTTAATATTGTTGATTAGCCGGCATTTCGAAAAATGTTCCAGACATTTGATAGACAGTATGAATTCCCAGGAAAAAAAACATATCACCAACGTGATATTTTGTATATATGTTTTTATTTTCACTGTGGTTTTATCTTGTGTTTAGTTTTTATTCAAGTGTATTTTAAGTTAACAGAGACTGAGAGTCCATTTGATTTTTACTTCTTGTTTTAATTTGTTAACCAGTTCCAGTGTTAAGTGTTCTGTTGAAAATAAAGTGTGTTTATCTTTGGCAGGAAAATGCATGCATTATTACGTCATTTCCATTAAATCAGTGTAAAAAGGTCTTCAAACAATATTATCGTTTATCGCAATCATTTTTGAGACAATTAATCTTTCTGCAAAATTTGTTATCGTGACAGGCCTACATAGGAGGGCATCAACCTAGCAGCAGGGCCACTAATTCCACCTTTCTGCAAGGAAGAACAGGAGGAGCTCTCCCAGAGCTCTGCAAAATGACCTGCAAACAGCAACAAATATGCATGTGTCTGCACAAACGGTTAGAAACCAACTCCATGAGGATGGTATGAAGGCCCATCCACAAATGGGCATTGTGCTCACAGCCTAACACCGTGCAGGACGCTTGACATTTGCTATTCACCAGGATTGGAAAATTCGCCTCTGGCACCCTGTGCTCTTCAAAGATAAGCACAAGTGACAGATATGACAGAGTCTGGAGACACTGCATAGAGTGATCTGCTGCCTACCACATCCTTCAGCATGACCAGTTTTGCAGTGGGTTAGTAATGCTTTGGGGTGGCATTTCTCTGGAGGGCCATCTCTGCCATCCATATTCTCGTAAGAGACACCCTGATGGCCATTGCATACCGAAATGAGATCCTCAGACCCTTTGTGAGACCATATGCTGGTGTGGTCGGCCCTGGGTTCCTCTTAATGCAGGACAATGCTAGACCTCATGTTGCTGGAGTGTGTCAGCAGTTCCTGTAAGATGGAGGTATTGAAGCTATGGACTGCCCATTACCCAGTTCTGAATCTGTTTGAGTACATCTGGGAGATCATGTCTAGATCCATCTAGCAATGTCAAATTGCACCACAGACTGACCAGGGATTGGCAGATGTTTTAGTCCAGGTCTGGGAGGAGAACCTTCAGGAGACCATGTGCCACCTCATCAGGAGCATTCCCAGGCATTGTAGGGAGGTGATACAGGCAGGTGAAGGCCACACACAATACAGAGCTTCATTTTGAGACGTTTGAAGGACATTTCATCCAAGTTGGATCAGCCTGTTGGTTTTTTTCCACTTTAAATGTGAATTTTTTACTTCAAATTCATGCCTCCATTGATTAATAAATTTGATTTACATTGATTATTTTGGGGGGGGGGCTTTTGCTTTTAGCACATTCAACTTTGTACAAAACAAAGTATTCAATGAGATTACTTCATTCATTCAGATCTAGGATGCGTTATGAGTCTTCCCTTTCATTTTTTGAGCATTGATCTTTTTGGTAATCCCAATGCTTCCAAAATGGGACATTTAATCTTTATCATATTAACAGTGTTATTTATAGTGTTTACATTTGTTTCCAAAGTCCTTATCTAAGGAGCATTAAGAGCAATAGCCATATACTTATTAGGGCGGCATAAACTACTTATTTTCTATTGTCTTAGTGAATTATATATGGACTCTTATTTTTGCTTATCCTCACTCTGTGATGGTGTTAAAACTGACATCCAATTGTTTGTTATTACATCTGTGAAGCCAAATGAAATTTGTCCTTGTGTTTTACAGGAATGGGCAGCAAACAATGAGACAAGAAGCCAGATTGAAGCCACTGTGTTGTATGGTTATTACAGTAAGTCTTTTCTATTAAATGTTAATGAAAAATGAAATAAAAAGGTTTAAGTGATAAGTGTACATGTTTGTGTAGCTGGCATTGTTTACCTTTAAATATAGGTGGGAGTATCCCATATCTCGCCATACAATACCTAACAGCTGGGGTCTGTCTTACAAATTCATCAATTCCAGGTGGTTGGCACACAATCTATTCACAATTCATGCTGGTCTTAAGTGATTTTTATTTTTTTCACATGGTGACTCATTTACACTTATGGTGTGCTATAGATCTCTTTAGCAGAGGTAACAAAAAAAAAGAAAAGAAAACCTTGCAGCTGTTTCCTTCTGAAACAATTTTGGTGTTTTAAATGGCTTATTTGAAACACTGCAATTCCAGCAGATAATATATTAAAAAAATATATTATGCTATACAGGTTAAAGCTGTTACACTGACTATTTTTGCTGTTAAAGGAATTGATACTTTCTTTTGAAATTCTCTTTAATTTGAACAGAAAAAGAAAAAATATATATATTTAGTAGAAAAAGGAAAAAAACAAACAAAATATAGTTAAGATAGGATAATAAACCAACAGATGATATGCTGTTGCTGTAATTGAAATAAATTCCTCTTGATTCTTGTAGACTCAAAAGTGAATAATGCCTTATTATTTACTGGGTTCCTATGTGTCCTTAATTATTTGATAGTTTGTGATTTGGAAAAAATAAGTTCAAGAATGCCACAAAAAGCTATAAAATGACTTCAGGGCGACTGCTGTCAGTGTGTCAATATTTTTTGTTTATTCGTTGCTGCTTTCTTGTGCTTCCTCCTTGCAGCCAGTGTAGTTATCTTGTGTGTAACTGCAGATGCATCGGTTCATACAATGTTCTCGCTGGTGACTGATATTTTTGCCCGCACTTTGAGTCGGAGTCATCGGGTCTATGTGTAACTGCAATGCAGAGAGAATGTAAATATTAGGATGTCTGGCTTTCCTAAAGAAGCTATCCTGAGTGATTGTCAAAGAACACAAAAAAATGAGCAGGTGCAGAATCTGCTGCAAATAGATCAACTAGCATAAGAGTCGCTACCATAATGAACAAAGCTGCTGATGCTGTTTCAGACATAATTAATATACAGTTAAACTACCAGGTTGTAAAGAGGCCAGTCACTCCCAGATTTCCAGAATATCTGCCTGTGGTTTTATATCTAAAGAATTTTAATGCCAAAATTTCTTTTTAAATTGTGACATTACAATTTATTAGATTTATGTAAATGTGTGTATAAATGTAAATGTATATATTTGTTTCCTATAGAAGTACTGTTCTTGTAACGTAGGTGTTCAAACAATTTTATATTTACTATATTTTCCCTGGAATTTTAATTATCTCCATTGCTGTGACTTCAACAGGTGAGTTTATAGTTTGATGAAGTGTGAAATTATGCGCACGTGTCATTTATGCTGATTGTGACTGATTGTTACAAACTCAAAGCAAGAAAAGGGAAATCCTGAACTCTCAAGCTCTTAATCAAGATTTGTTAATTGTGGTTATGTAGTTTAGAAAGTCCTAATCGTTGTTTTTGAAATAAAATTGGAGGGTCAAGTGCTTATTTTCCTATTAAAATAGGGTTTTACATTCCTCTTTAAAAGATTGCTTAAAGATAAAGAGGATTTTTTTCTTTGCTCATTCTTGATTTTAATTTTCTATCATTGACTTTGTTCCTGGATGTTGTCTGCTCAATTTGTTTTTTTAGTTGCCATTGTTACTTCCCAGTGTGGTGTTCACCACTTCAGGACATTTAGAAATTTTAAAATGTGTTTTATAAATACATTTGAGTTCTTGTTTCTTCCATGTGCAGCCTTTGAAGTTGTCTTAAAAAATGCTGTGTGTTTTATCATGATTTGCATCTATCTTCTGTTCTTAAAATGTGCCTAGATTGTGTACTGTAGAGTTGTTCCCTATGGTTTGCCTTCATTGTGAGAATAATTGTTACGGGGCATTGATTATTGCTACAACTTCAATGAAGAAAGCAGTTCAGAGTCCAGTTCTTAAAGCATTGGAAGATTGGGAAAGTTAAGATAATATAGGACATGTACCAGTTTTCTGTGTTGGCTGGGACTGTATAACCTTTAGCAAGCAGCTTTCCTGAAGGCCACTGGTGAAAGGGCAATTTTAGATATTAAACGGTCTTCCTCTGTATTTTGGAATCTGTCGGCACACAAGAATTCCAACTCTTCACCTTCTGACCAATGAAATGTTATCAGAGTCCATCTATGACCCAAAGACTCCACTGAGCATGTGAGTCATTGTTGCACACTTTTCTACAAAACACTTCTGGTAAAAAAGGAAAGGTTAGATTATGGTGTTTACAAGGTAATATTGTCCTGTCATTACTTTCAACATTACAGTTATTTATAGCTGTTTATTTAGTCTATTTTTATAGTGCTACAGTTCTTTGTTCAGAATCGACACATAAATGATTTAAGATGGAGGCTGACCTTTGCCTGTACTACTGTGTCAAACTGACACCAGTTGATGCCTACATCTAATGAACAATATCATCTTTGTTTATGTGAAGAACTGGACTAATTACAGCAATGAGATTCATTGTTATCATTTGAAGGATCTTTTAATCTCTTTATTTTAGAATAAAATGGAATTGAATGGCGTTAATAGAGCTGATGATTTTCACATCATTGGGCAGATCCAGATAGAAGCCTCTCTATCAACACATCCCAGGTGATGTTCATTATAGTAAATCCATTCATATGTCCTGCTGGGTGAATAAGTTATTACCTCTAACTTACATTAGTCCAATCCTAGTCATCATTAACAGAGTTTCTGCTTGTTCTTGTGCACACCACACACCCAGCTTCCCTTCTCACGTTGACTCTGTTGCTGCTCTTGCTGTGCTTCCTATTGTAGCCCTGTTGAAGTGTTCAGTGTTAATTTCCAGGTATAATCAAAGCAGCCCTATGAGCACCTACTGCACTGTGGTACTGGGCCTCTAGACATCTGCTCTGCACCACACCTGTTGTGCAGCTCTGAAGACAAATGTGAACAAATAATATTTTTTCTTACTTTTTTTTTTTACTTTTTTTTTTTACTTTTTTTTTTACTCTGTCAGGTTAATTGGAGCAAAAAAGAATCTAATATATATTTATAAATATATATATATTTTTTACCTAAATGTTTCTTTTTTAAAGAACTTTCTCAGCAAACTGACTATTTTTGCTGTTAATGAACCAATTTGATTTTAAGGACTGTCAGGAGGCGGGACAGAAACCCATATCACGGGGAAACCTGGGTTATTCTAAGACTCCCTGTTAGCAAAGCTAACATGCTTGCTGCTTAGCTGTTCTAATCGATGAATAGCTTAACGGATGGACGGACGGATAGATTTTTAAAATAAAACCTAAAAAATTGGGCACACCCTATGCAATGTATGCCTAAATCAAAAATTTTCTAATTGTTTACTTTTGATCAGGTTATATGGAGAGGGTGTTCAGTATGTGCAATACAACACAAGTATATCTGAGTGTTTATCTTAATCCATTTTTTTTTTTTAACAGACACTTAGTCTACTTCAAGTGTCTGTTTTCTCCAATCCAGGGCTATTCAGAAAATATCAGCTCAAGTCTAATGGTGCATCTACAGGTGCTGGTCATAAAATTAGAATATCATGAAAAAGTAGATTGATTTCAGTAATTCCATTTAAAAAGTGAAACTTGTATATTATATTCATACATTACATACAAACTCATATATTTCAGATGTTTATTTTGTTTAATTTTGATGATTACAAATGACAACAAATGAAAATCTCAAATTCATCATATCAGAAAATTAGAATATTGTGAAAAGGTTCAAAATTGATGGCCCCTGGTGCCACACTCTAATCAGCTAATTAACTCAAACCACCTGCAAAAGCCTTTAAATGGTCTTTCAGTCTAGTTCTATAGGCTACACAATCATGGGGAAGACTGCTGACTTGACAGTTGTCCAAAAGACGACCATCGACACCTTGCACAAGGAGGGCAAGACACAAAAGGTCATCGCTAAAGAGGCTGGCTGTTCACAGAGCTCAGTGTCCAAGCACATTAATAGAGAGGCGAAGGGAAGGAAAAGATGTGGTCGAAAAAAGTGTACAAGCAAGAGAGATAACCGCACCCTGGAGAGGATTGTGAAACAAAACCCATTCAAAAATGTGGGGGAGATTCACAAAGAGTGGACTGCAGCTGGAGTGAGTGCTTCAAGAACCACCACACACAGACGTATGAAAGACATGGGTTTCTGCTGTCGCATTCCTTGTGTCAAGCCACTCTTGAACCACAGACAGCGTCAGAAGCGTCTTGCCTGGGCTAAAGAGAAACAGGACTGGACTGCTGGTGAGTGGTCCAAAGTCATGTTCTCTGATGAAAGTAAATTTTGCATTTCCTTTGGAAATCAAGGTCCCAGAGTCTGGAGGAAAAGAAGAGAGGCACTTCATCCACGTTGCTTGAAGTCCAGTGTAAAGTTTCCACAGTCAGTGATGGTTTGGGGTGCCATGTCATCTGCTGGTGTTGGTCCATTGTGTTTTCTGAGGTCCAGGGTCAACGCAGCCACATACCAGGAAGTTTTAGAGCACTTCATGCTTCCTGCAGCTGACCAACTTTTTGGAGATGCAGATTTCATTTTCCAACAGGACTTGGCACCTGCACACAGTGCCAAAGCTACCAGTACCTGGTTGAAGGACCATGGTATCCCTGTTCTTAATTGGCCAGCAAACTCTCCTGACCTTAACCCCATAGAAAATCTATGGGGTATTGTGAAGAAGAAGATGCAATACACCAGACCCAACAATTCAGAAGAGCTAAAAGCCACTATTAGAGCAACCTGGGCTATCATAACACCTGAGCAGTGCCACAGACTGATCGACTCCATGCCACGCCGCATTGCTGCAGTAATACAGGCCAAAGGAGGCCCAACTAAATACTGAGTGCTGTACATGCTCATACTTTTCATGTTCATACTTTTCAGTTGGCCAACATTTCTATAAATCCTTTGTTTTTATTGGTCTTCAGTAATATTCTAATTTTCTGATATGATGAATTTGAGATTTTCATTTGTTGTCATTTGTAATCATCAAAATTAAACAAAATGAACATCTGAAATATATGAGTTTGTATGTAATGTATGAATATAATATACAAGTTTCACTTTTTAAATGGAATTACTGAAATCAATCTACTTTTTCATGATATTCTAATTTTATGACCAGCACCTGTAGTTTAGAGGAATCTATTATTTTAAATCTAACATCAGATATTGATCTTTATCATTGCTTGCCAACATAATTATTAGTCTTTACCTGTATTAAATGTTTGCTAGATTTAATATTTACTTAAAACACTTCTGCATAGACCTCCTCTACATTCTTGATTTTTATATCGGGGACTTCATAGGTTTGGTTGTAACTAATTTCAATTCAGTTATTATTTACGGTAATTATATTCAGTGCCAAACTAAAACAAAAATATTATTAAATGTTGAGATAGTATCTCAAAGCAGAAGTAAGACCAGCTGGTAAAGTTTAAACCCCCTTTATACCGGTCAATTTTAAAGCCTAGTGAAATCCAGTATATACAGTCTTGATGATCTGAAGTAAAAAGCAATCAGTCATTTGGTCATTTTCTAACCTCCCAGCAGAATCAGCCTCTGCAGAAACAGCCATCTACTGCTACCAGCATGTGGTCGAGAGAAGAGTTAATAGCAGCAATCACTGTGGTGTTTGTCTTGTTTAGAAGAGAAGGACAATCTAACAAGAGCTGAATTAATAGTGCGACTTATATATAAAAAAAATACTGAAATCCATACGATATCACCTCCAAAAACTACAGGACTTGGAATATATCTGCCTGCATCTAATATTTTTAATGTAATCAAGCTGATAGAAACACTCAATTTCTATTAACTTCGGTTTCAACTTTAGGCTAGGAAGAATTTTGGTCAATTGTTCTCTTACCAAATTGTTGAACATTTTCTTTTTTTTATATTATGACTTGATTGAGCTGTATTAAGCATCCCACATGACAAAATAAGTAATAAACGTATGTGTCATGTGTACATATGTTGTATCTAATCTGTATTGGTCAAAACTTATTTTTATTTATTTATTTGTTTATTTGACAGGGACAGTACAATTAAACATTGCAACCAAACAGGTGGCCGATGTCCAAGTACATAAGGCTTGTAGCCATGGGCTAATTTGCAGCCTTCGTCCCTGGTTAGGCTTTTAAAAGGTGTTAGCATGAAGGGGGAGGGAGGTTAGTAACGACACACAGATGCATAAAAAAAAAAACAAGAGAAATTTAAAAAAATAAAAAATAAATGTACAGTACAAGCCCGTTTAGTACTCACACTCTTGATTGTCTTTGAGCCATTTTTTCAATCTTGTGGAGAAAAGTCGAATATGAGTCTGTGACTTAAGCTCCAGAGGCAAAGAGTTCCAGAGATGTGATGCTTTCACTGAGAAGGCGGTCTGACCCATAGATGTCCGGCATCTTTTAATCCTGCAGTTCCCACTAGCTCCAGCTCTTAAAGCTGCGATATTGGTATTATTATTGGAAATGAAAAGATTGTTGTTAGACTAGATATAATTTGAAGAATGACAGCAATAACTTAAGGATTACCCTTCTCTGTGTGAAAAAATGGCTGATTTTTTTTTTTTTTTTTTTTTTAGACATGAGAACTCATTCAGAAATATGCCACAGTAATTAAATGTAGCGATGGTGTTTTCATTTTTTTTATTATTTTTTTTTATTGTTAATTGATTTTATTAAGATTGATTAAATTTTTTTAAACATTTTGAAGCATTAAAGGACAAACCTATTGTTCTTTGTCATTGCTCTTTGGTTGTAATTTTTGCCTTGATCTAGAATCCAACCACAGCTAAACTATAAGTAATAAGCGTAAATTGGTTTCTTACTTCATAGTACAATATAAAGAAATGCTTTTGTTACTTATATTTACAATGTCATATATTAGTACTTTTAAATCTTTAAGGCTTTTAGCAATGCAATAAATGTAGCATTAATAATATTTTGGGGGTTCTTGTACGATTTTTGGTAGCACAGTGGAAGAGAGTCATGAGAGTATTTGTGAACTTTTGATTCTGCCCATGTTGGACTTTTTCAAAAAGTGTATAGTCTATATTTATGGTAGTTTGGGCCAGCATTAGAAGAGTAAATGTTGTTTATTGCTTATATTTATATTCCCAATCTTAAGCCTCCCTCCCTATAAACAAACATGGCCAAATATGCTATCATTAGTGTGTTTAATTGAGAATGGCCTTAATATGATAAAATATTCTGATCAATATTTTTTTTTTTTTTGCTCTTGGTTGGATTAAATATATTAAAAGCATTTATCAGTAAAAATACATAAGTGTCATTGTTGCCATTTTTTTGTTTGTTTCCCTGCCTCTGAAAATGTGTTAAAACAAAAACATGATCACATCTCAAGCTCCCTGGGTTTTCATCAGAAACATCACTTTGATATTTGCCAGTAGGTGGAGACCAACCTCCATGTCAAGCTATGCACGGGCCTTATTTCTAATCAAGCCTTTAAGGTTACATTTTCCTCCAGGACACAGCTGTGTCCATTTTTATTTCACAAACAGAGTTACAGGGTTCTGCGTAGTGTTGAGACATCGTCTGGTGAAACATGTTTTTCACCAGAGACGACTGATTTGTATTCAGTGGCAATCACAGTTAATAAGCATGAGCATGCTCCGTAATTTGAAGAGCTTTAGCCATGATTTGCTTAATTTTTAAAATCACATATCGTCTCACACGGTTATCATTCAGTTAAATCCTGTAATTTATTATTGCCTATTTTTAAATGCAAAAAATAAAATAAAAATTTCTGAAAAGATCTTTGTTTTTGTTATATGTTTCAATTTAAGATTTAGGACTACAAGTGTTCTAATCCTACAGGATCAGATTTAGATGTCATCAATATTTCATTTGATTCCCTGATTGTTGTCATTTACTTGATAAGACAGAACTTCATTCAATATAATCTCTAAATGTAAGTGTTGACAGAAATGTAAAAGAAATTCTATTTTTCTTAAAACCAGTTATTCAGATCCCTGCATAACACATATTATTGGCTATGCCTATAGTCCTATAGTTCATATACATACTAACTGTGGGTTGGATGTTGATGTTGATGCATGAATCTAATCATAGGATTGAGCAGGTGATAAGTATGTGTCTTGACAGCATAAGATTATATAATAGGACAACGACTGTCTTTCCTTTTCCTCTCTGGTTTTCTGCAGACATTCATCTTAACACTTTGCACAACATTTGTTTGATGTCTGTGGTGTTGCTAGGGCTTAAATGCAAATGCTTAGTGCTTTTTAGTTGGACAGTAGAATTCTACTTTGCTCTCTGTAGTTATGATTGAAGTAATGCACATGGAGACAACGGGACCTCTTTTATAACCTTGAAGACATTTCGCTTTCATCCGGGGAGCTTCCTGAATTCATGCTGAATGATGTGAATTATGATTTTTACAAATTATTCTTAGCGTGTTGTTTTTGATCCTTTATTTGTAAAGTAAAAAGCTTTATTCACTATGACCTGCTGCTTGGTCTTAGTGAGGAAGAGCTTACTCACAGCAGTAGGGCATTTTCAGACAAGCTCTGGGCTGCTTATTACAAACTCTGTTCTTTGAGCCAGTGCTTTATATTCTAATTGGAGCAGAATATGGACGTATGAATATCTTGAAGCATAATCAGTTTATTAGCATGTGTTTGCTCAAAGATCTTGATCTCTTCCCTATTTAAAAAAACATCTTGTCTTGTAACCAGCAGCTGCTTGTGATGACATTCTTTGAAATGTGAAAAAACTTATCATGGCATTTCTGCTGCTCATGGGGTCAAAAATTCAATTAGATTAAAAAAATGCAGTATTGAAAGTCTTTTTATTTATTTGTTTTTATCAAGTTATAAATGTTAATAACTGTAGGCAGGAAGGATCGTCTGTAGCTGTCTGCCTAGCAGTGAATCTGGGGAAGCCTTTTACTGATGACACTGTCTGTGTTTAACTGTTTCCTGAAGAGGATGCTCATCGTTTTCTGTACTGTTCCTAATTTTAGGAAGAATACTTCTTTGTGAAACATTCTCCAGGGGTTTTAGAAGAGTCCCTAGAATAGAGCCAGTCTTCTTTTTCAACCTGTTGAGCTTTTTTAAAGTTGTTTGCTTTAATGCTGTTACCTCAGATGATGGAAGAAGAGATAACAGTTTCCACAACAGACTTGTAGAAGAAACACAGCATCTTGTTGCAAACACAGAAGGACCTAAGCTTCCTTTGGAAGTAAAGTCTGCTCTGCCCCTACTTGTAGATGGTTCACAGTTGCTTCTTCAGTCAAGTCTGTTGTCCAGGTGAAAACCAAGGTATTCATACTCCTTCACCACCGCCACTTCTTCTTCTTTAGTGTTAACAGTATTCAACTTGTTCCTGTTTCTTCTGGTTTCTAAAATCATCTTAATTTTTTGGTTGATGTTCAGGATCAGATGATTGTTTCCACACCACACCACAAAGCGGTTCCCCAGCTCTCTGTACTCAGCCTCTTGTCCATCTTTGATGCAACCATGACTGCAGAGTCATCCAAGAATCTCTGAAGATGACAGAACTCAGTATTGTACTGAAAGTCAGAGGTGTACAGAGCAAAAAGAAATGGAGAGTGTGACGTCCCCTGTGGTGCTACTGTGCTGCTGACTACTTGATTGGACAACTGACCCATCAGTCTAACAAACTGTGGTCTTTGATCCATGCGATTGTTGATGCCTCCACCTGAGTCTTCTGGAGTTTCTCACAAATTAAGTCAGAGTGAATTGTGTTAAATGTGCTTGAAAAAACAAAACACATGATCCTCATAGTGCTGTCTAAGTTGTCTAAATTTTGACAGGTTTGTTGAAGCAGGTGTATGATGGCGTCTTCAACTCCAGCACCTTGACGATAAGCAAACTGCAGGGTATCCTGATAGCTGCTTGTTTGTTTGCTGAGGTGGATAAACAGGAGTCTCTGCAGGACCTTTATGTTGTGGTATGTCAGGGCAACAGGTCTATAGTCATTGAGGACTGTTGACAGTCTTCTTTTGCCCTGGAACAGGGCAGGAGGTCTTCCACATCATTGGAACTGTTTCTTGGGTCAAGCTATGGTTGAAGAGATGCTGTAGAATCCCACAGAGCCTTTAGGTGGACTGGGGCTTATATGATCTGGACCTGGAGCCTTATTGCAATTCACTCACTTCAGTCTTCTTTTTATAAACGAGACCCGTAACATTAGTTTTAAGCAAAGAAGTAACAGTATTATAGCAACTCTAGCACGTTTAATAAAATGGCAATGATCTCAATATTCATATATTCATTAATCATTTAGAGTCAAGTCGGGGGTATAACTGCTGTTTTTCTATTTTTGTGATAGTCTCACTAGAGTTGTAAAGAAGAAAAAAGTGAATATATCATATACATGGGTAGAAGAGAGAAAAAAAGACTGAATGTGCGTGTAGTAACTGTGTATAAAAACATAAATATTTATAGAATATAAATATATTGTTAAATGTCAGTGGGACATTATTGAACAAGTTATTAACAAATTGTTCTCTGATATAGTTAATCTTAATTTTACTTGACAATGTTTGCCAAAGAGATACCCACACCCTTTTATGCAACACAATTTTGTGTAAAAGCTTGAAACTTTCCTTTTTTTTTTTGGGCCACTTTTCCATTTTTGTCTGACTTCAAAGCAGTGGTGCATAAGACCTGTAAGCACCAGGGCAAGATACCCTGAGCCTCCTGAATAAATCATTTGCCTTCTCCCTGCCTTGTCTTAAAGCAATTTGTTGGAAAAAGCAAGACAGGAGGCATTTCTTGTTCACAATAAAATAACTTTGCTTTTGTCTTTAATAATGTTTCTACTGACATAAGTAGGAAGCTTTTGTTGAAAGCTGTAAGGCTTGTGCCTTCAAAGAATTTCTTAAAACTATTGACAATTTTTTCTTCTTCAGTGTAAAGTTCGGCTTGTAGTGAGTCAGCAAGACCTTTTTGAAACAAATGTATAGTCAAGTCCACATGAGAAACAAAATTTAATGTTTTAACTTTCAGTTCAGATTTTCAACAGGCTTAATTCACAATAAAGAAACAATACTCATTCAGATCTGATCAAATTTATTAGATCTCAGTTTAATCCTAGTTGTTAAACAAAACATGTATTAAAAGTCACTGTATCGAAACAATCACACCTACTGGACAAGTATCTAGTAATGATATACACCTGCTTGTGTTATCTCATAGAGTTTGCAGAATTATCTCATACTGAGAAAACGTAGTGACAAGAAACCTTCAGCAGAACCTGTGCCCCATTTACACTACCCCTCCGAAACCGATCCCTGCCAAGTTTGGACCGAGGTTAGATCAGTTAACCGCGCTGAGCTTGGTTCTTACGGCCATTTAAACATCACGCTAGCACACGCTTCCTCGCCTCCTATTGGCGGTCCACGATACCACAGCTCTCAAGGTGGGAATTAGAAAAAATAAATAAATTGCGGCACCCATAACATTCAGGAGCTTATGTTTTTTTATAGTAGTGACATTACGTCATTTTTGGAATGTCAGGCAAAGAAGGCATTCTTTCCGGTCTCGGCATCATCAAAGGTCACACCATGCTAATTTGATGGCATTTATTGTCAATAAGCTGAGAAGAAGTTTGTGTTTTAAACAAGTGAAGACATCTGTAAATTGCAAACTAGGACATGCCGGAAAACCTCTGAAATGAGTCGGATAAATGTAAATAGGAAATGACGCGGCCTGCTCATGTACACTTTATCAAGCGTGGTTTGGTTGTGTCTGACACGGTCCAGTTCAGTTGCGTTCCATTTAAATTGAACAGTTTTCTTGGTTACTGTTCTAGGACCGTCCTCGGCACAGTTTCAAAGGGGTAGTGTCAAGGGTTGAGAGTCATCGATGGAGTTGGGGTTTTTTGGGTTTTATAGTTTGTGATATGTCAGAACTTCCTCCAGACAGATGTGGTGTCATTTGCAGAGAGCCATTAACAACTTTTTCAAAGCCTCATTGTGTCGTCCAAATGAAACTATCATTTCTTCACAGTTTTTTCAGAATCGGTTAATAGTGGTGGTATTTAGTCAAATCACAAGTTGTCTCTAAATGTTTACTTTTGTGAACCCTAGGTGGGAGGAGCTGGTGCTCTCCTGTCTGTCTGTGTAGATAAGTTTTCTTGGTGCAAATATTTTTTCAAAAACTACACCACTTTGCCGCACAGACCTCATTGACATGTCTTCACTTTTTTAAGTTTTACTCTGCCAGGATGTGGAGTGGGAGCTCAGGTTATCCGCAGCCATAACATTGGGTAGTGTCTTGGTAATTACCAGTTGATTATAAAAAAAAAAGTCGTTTTGAGATGTGTTTTAGCGAGAAAGTATGCCTAAAACTTTTACCTGTGTAGTCATTTTTCAAAGAAGTACCTTACTTTAAAATTGGTGCCAAAGGGGTTGGAGCCCCCGGTTCAGGCATGAGTGTATGTCGCCTACTGAGCCTTGATACAGGGTTTGATCTCAAACTAACAGCAGTCGTAACGTCAACCACTCAGTTGGTAATTGCCCGTTAAATAAAAAAGTAATGTAAAGATGTTTTTCAGCTGGAAGTACACCTCAAAACTTAATCTGGGTAGTCAGTTTTTCAAGATTGAAAGGGAATATACACAGTTCATTAGGTATGTGTTAAAACCTGCTAGCACCAAGGTATAAATTTATTGTTTTGCCAGAAAGTTTAGGCATTTTTGTTAATGTAGGTGTTGATTATTAACTGAATGGCCACAGTTTAAAGAAAAATATTTGGTGTAATGGAATAATGATCTGATGGTGCACTTAGTTTTCCCTGTAGAAACAAGACATATACATTCTCCTAAGGCCAGACATACACTGAGCGTTATTTTCAATTGTTGCATGCAGCTACAGCTCAAATTGTACAACAAAACTGAAAACGTAACAGCTCACAATGTATGTTCTAAAATTGGGAGCATCTTATGCGATCTTACGACATCTGATGTGATCTTACGACAGCCGACTGCATTTCAAACAGGTTTGATTTTCTTTAGATTTTCTTGATTTTCTTTCTGATTCCTCATCAGGAGGTGGTCGTGAGAGGCTAATCGCCCCTCGTTACTCCCTGTAAACTACACGATGCATGACATATGATAAAGCTGAAAGTTGGCCCGATTGAAAAATCCTCACACGACTGAAGAATCAGCCCGAAAAGGGCAAAAGATCGTACGGTGTATGCCCAGCTTTAGACTTGCTACTACCATTTGATACTTGGACAAAATTAGGTTTGAAATGATCAAGGTTGAATAGGTAGAAAAGGGCAAAATAGGAAAGGATTTAATAAAAAGGTCTATACATTTATTGAAGTGAAATAGAAGAAGAAACTGCAATATGGAAATACAAGTTTTCCTTGGAAAAATAATTGGATAAGATGGAGTACAGTGGGAACTTTACTCTAACATATGTCACATAATAGACTTTAATGTCTGCTTAATTATAGTTTTACATAAGTTTTTTTTTGGTTAACATTTGTGAATTTGTTTTCTATATTTGCCTACTCTATTATACTAATATATGTATATTAATCACACAAATACCGGTACTAAGGCTAAAAATTTAAACTTTAAAGGAATAGTACACCCAAAACATGATTAGCCTTCATTTTCTACTCACCCCCATGCTGAACAACACTCTGGAGTACTTTTTTGATATCTCAAATGCATCTGGAGATCTGGGAGGCTTCTTGCTGTCTGCTGACATTCAAATAATGGAGGTCCATGGCGCCCGAGACAGAAAGGTCCATAAAAGTCCACAAAAACGTGTCAATATTCCTCCATACTGCTCGTCCAATGTAATCCAAGTGTCCTGAGTGGGTAGCATCCAGAATTTACTCGAAACGAAGTCATTTAGAACGTTTTAGATTCTAAACAGTAGTGTATAGGATTTCCTAATAGCGCCCCCATGCGCGCTCACGATTCTACGGAAGCCGGCAGACCAAACCGGAAGAAAGTGCGCATTCAGCGTCTGCTCTGCCGATAATGCAAGCGTAGAAGAAGAAATGTGCTGTTTACCTGTGCAAAGAAAGAAAAATGTCTGAGGACTTCAGTGATGAGGAAGAGCATGAGTTCTTTGCCGAGCTGAATGCGCTGGTTTGGTCTGCCGGCTTCCGTAGAATCGTGAGCGCGCATGGGGGCGCTATTAGGAAATCCTATACACTACTGTTTAGGCTCTAAAACGTTCTAAATGACTTCGTTTCGAGTAAATTCTGGATGCTACCCACTCAGGACACTTGGATTACATTGGACGAGCAGTATGGAGAAATATTGACACGTTTTTTGTGGACTTTTATGGACCTTTCTGCCTCGGGCACCATAGACCTCCATTATTTGAATGTCAGCAGACAGCAAGAAGCCTCCCAGATCTCCAGATGCATTTGAGATATCAAAAAAGTACTCCAGAGTGTTGTTCAGCATGGGGGTGAGTAGAAAATGAAGGCTAATCATGTTTTGGGTGTACTATTCCTTTAAGGACATTCAGTTTTTTAGCACTTCTGCTCTTTTAAATGAATAAATGGACTTTTAATAGTAAAGATGCATTTTTCCCAGTAGATGATCTGAATAGAGAGTAATGACCAATTCATAATAACCTGCCATAACCTGCGGGCATACACCAGCAGCTGCATGCTGAGCATGGTTTGCATTTATTTTCTCTTGGCATTATCCTAAACTCAGTTTGTTTAGCTGAAAATGAACGCTAATGGATATATTGGTGAAGCAATGAACATTTTAAGATTGAAAGCATTGCCTTGTCACGATCACAGCTGGCAAAAGGCAGAACTTGTGTAACAGCAACATTTATTCCCCTGCAGCACAGAACCTTTTCTGAAAACACCTCATTTTTTAGAGAAGCCTCCACATGGCATTGGCATGTGCTTTTTTGACTGCATGGTTGCTTTGTTAAAGTATGCTACTGATCAAATGGACTAAATAGTCATTAGATTAAATTTTATTTGTATTTTTTTTATTTACCTCTCATTGTTCCTTCTTCCTTTGATCCTTTTTGTTTTTTTAACCTTGAAACTGGTGTTAGGATTCAGCTAAAAGCAGAATTATTGTTTATTTCCTATCAATATTTCTTACAATAGGAACAATTTGAGTTGTCATTCGATCTAATTTGATATCTGTGACCAAATGGTAAAGCTGATTGTTTATAATATTTGAAAAAAACCATTTCTGTTATACAACTGTTTAAAATAATAAGAAGCCAATTTATTTATCAATTATTCTTTCATTTGTATTTGCTTTCTTTGCTTTTCATACTAATGATTCACATTATCACCTCAGGGTGTTGAGCAAGCCATGCCAAGTGGGTAATTACGTCTTTGTGACATGAGAGTTATTTTTGGATTGTCTGGACTGTCTTCCTTGACATCAGTTTGCTGCTCGATGTAAATGCTCCCAGGGATAAATGGCACTCTTCTATGCATTTATTCATCTTATTTCAATATAGTAGAACACCAGTTTTATTTGAGGCTATCCTTTGTTGTAGAACTTCTACTTAACTACTACAAAAGGCACCTGTGAAATATAAATTTATGCTATATGTATCACCAAATATGCTCCAAAAACAAAAGTAAATCTGCCATCTTTAACCTGTTGCAGCATGTTTGGTTACTTTAACACTTATCGTTTTATGTTTTAAAGGAGAACTTGTGTGTTCATACTATGCCTGAAGAACAAAAACTTGCATATGTTAGATCTCTGTCTGCATATTTGTTAATGCTACATATTCTTTATGTTCTTAGATAACTTCGTAATGTGTATTCAATTAATGTGGATGCTATTCATCGTTTTGCTCCATTCATATCAGTTAAAGGCTGCAGTGAGTAGTAATCTGCTTTGACAAATGATCAGTTTGTAATTTTCTATCATCAAGGTTATTTAGTAAGGTTATGCTATTCAGATAAATGTTATCTACAATATGTGGTTATTTTAAAAGTGCCAGCAATGCACCTTTTTGTAAAGTGATATGGGGGTTTGACCAGTTTTTGTTCTCCCCCTCTTGGGCTCAGTCTCAGATTTTTATTCCTCGGCCTTGGTTTCATTTTATTAGGCATTGACAACTTATATCAAGATCAGTCCAAGGCTTTGTGGGTTTTTTATTTATTTGTTTTTGCTTTATTTTTTATTTTTTTTATTTATTGACCTTCCCCTGGAGCTAAATTTTTTTATTTAATAGTATTAATGCTAAAAAACTTAATGTCCTTGAACTTTTATTTTTTTACCCTTTGTGTTTTGCCTTTTTGTGATAAACATATATGTTTTTTTTCTGTGCTGTATTTGTGTTTACTAATGAAAACTATACAAAAACCTCAGTTAAATGATTTCACTGTAGTACGCCAAGGATGCTGCTTGTGTTTTCAAACCTGAATGTGGGGGATGGATTATAAACAAGGAATCATTCATATTTAATGTTAGTAGTTCAACTATCATCTGTTTTAACCTTTGCATTCTGTACTTAGTCGAATCTTTTGCTGCATGCATGCAGTAGATTGTATCTCCTGCAATCCAAACCTGGGAAGTAATTCAGCATTTAAATGTGTTCATTTAAAGTCCCTGTGTTACAGCATAGGTTTCAGAGGGAGATTGATAGAACCCTACATATCTTATTCTCTTCTAATTCATTTTGATAAGCGTATGTACTTTTCTCAAAATAGACTTTAGTGGTTTTGTTTTTAACCCCTAAACCTAAGATTTTCTCTGCACTCTAAAAGGAAAATCCAGCTCAAACTTAAATGAATTGCTTCTGTTGATAATGATTTAATATTGTCCAACTTAATTTATTTAGGTATTCAACTTATAAACATACAACATTGAGTTGAAGCAATGAAGTTGGAGCATCATTTTCTTTTTAGAGTGTAATTCACATACACAAACACCCATCTAATGACCAATTAGCAGCCCATACCATAGACTGCTTTGTGTGTTATTTACAAACTTTATTTAAATACTCCACCATTTGCATGTACATATTTTTCATCAAGGACACTCATATCTTCTACAGGTGTGGTTGTTACTTCGACGAGTTTAAATTGTGTTAAATATTCATTACTTTGTAATTTTCTGCTAAAGTATAGCAATGCAATTTGTATATTCTTCTAAAGGGGAAATCTAAATAGAGGAATATTAACATTGTCTGATAACTTTATAGTTCAACAAATACATTTCTATGAATCTAATCACTGCACTAATATGCGTTACTTTTAAAAATCTTAATGCTATATGCTCTGATGGAAAAAAGTAATTTATTATACAATTAATGTTTGTATTTTCTTTGTCTTCCCGTAGCTCTCTACTCCATCATACTGTTCTTTGTCTTCCTTTGTATCCCGTTTGTCTACTTCTACTATGAAGAAAAGGACGACAGCAATGTAAACAAATGTGCAGTAAGTTTATAACCTTCTTCTATTTGATGTTATCCAGTTTATCCCCGACAATATCAATTTTGAGTGAATCCTGCTTTTATTAAGATTTAAAGTTTATATTCAAAATTCTTTCTTACATCATGATATTTTATAAGTTAGCTAATTAATTAGAAAAGAAACATCATAAAGATCTGAAAGATATCCCTACTTGGCACCCAAGTTTTATTTATTTTTTTTTTTAGACCAGTTCTCAATCGACTGATTGAAACCAAATGTCAGGGAGTGAAACCTGCCATGTAGATTGTTTTAGTACTTGCTTTGCAAACTATGTACTTAGAAGATATCCATTTGCAGCATGGTTAAAAAAAAAAAAAAAAAAAAAACTTTAGAAAAACATTTACAAAATTTTTTTTAAAAGACAGAAATATTATCAGTTGTAAATGTTTATCTACATTTCTGTTTCAATACTTCAGTTACAGACAATTCATCAAAATGTGGAGTCAAATGAAGGGCAGATGGATCAAAACTAATCGATCAAGTTAAATGTAGGCGGATGAAAACGCATTATCCAACCTTTGTGTCACTTCTTTCTTTCTATTTTAAAAAAACTTACCTGTATTTGGTTTTAAATTTCCCCTGGAGTTCTTTTAGGTGAATGATGGTCCTAATCAGTCGCTATGATCCATCAACCACAGCAATGCACTGCTTTCCTTGTCACGTGTCAGTTTTGAGCTGAGAGAGGCGCTTTTCTAAGCAAAGATAAGATGGTCTTTTCTATAGGAACTTTAAAAGACACCTTGAATGGCGCAGGATATGAATTGCTATCTCTGCAAAGGCAAACTGGATCTACATCCACTTTGTCTTGCTCTCACTTGCTGCTTATCTGAAGGATATGAGTCCCTTATCCTACTTAAAATGAATAATAACATTTCACTTAATAACCATGAATGACCAATTATTTTTTTTTCTTGTATTACAGCAAGTGAAAAATGCTCTGAAGTACACAGTTGGATTTGTCATTGTCTGCGTGGTGCTCCTGTTAATTGGGTGAGTTCTAGACATGGATTGCTTCTTCTGCTTCAGTAAACAACAGGTAAAAGATGTGTAAAAACCTTCATGATTAAAAGAAATGTTTTCGAAAGACTACACAGTGTTTATCAGCCGAATGTGTGGTGGTTACTTTAAAGAAACAAAAAAACATGTCTGTTAAAGAAAAGAATTTTGTTAAGTATAGGAGTCAAACTCAGGATGTGAATTGTCGCACTCAAAGCTCCCTCGGCATAAACAACCTTCACTGGTCTATATAGAACCAAGAAATGCACTGTTCTGATGGACATATTCAGTCATGTTCTATTTATCATTTTTTACATTGGTTGCGTTCTGTAGCATCAATGAAACTTGATGGATTTTTTTGCAAGCATCTACAATAACATAACTAGAGCTCAACATGTTTAATTGAATGTGCTCCCTGAACCATAAAATGAGACTTTGAAAGAAAACTTGGATTGCTTTAAAAAATAGAAAATAAGGAGCATATTACTGTATTGTCTCCCACATTAAAAATTAGAAGATGCAGTGTACACACATATAGTATAAGTGGGCTATTGCAAAATGAACATTTTCTGTCTCTGGTTTCTACTGTCTTTTGATTCTTGACAGTGATGCTCTGCTACTATGAGGCTCTTATGTCAGCAAGTATTTGATACAAGTTGAAAGACAGGACATCTACCAAGCAACAAATTAATGAGTCATCTGTTTCTAATTTTGTTAAAACACTAGTTGCAGACAGTAGTGTTTTTATAACACTTTAATCCACTATTTAGGAGTTTGAAAAAATGTGAACAGGGATAATCAGAGGTCCGGCTTCTCAAAAATTTCAAGGTAGACCTTTGCAGCCTAATTGGTTTACCATAAAGTGCCTGTAACCAGGTGCTTCTCAAACTGTTGCTGTCAGGCCTCAAAGCAATATTTAGAGAGGTTGTCCAAAATCAAAGGGCCACTTGCAGAGTGCTTTAGAAAGACCGGTAATTTGTGGAAACAGTTTTCGATGAAAACATGAAATTATTTACCAAACTGCACACTTGTTGCACAACTCCACCACGACTCCAATGCTGAAGAAACAGCATTTGGAAGCTCATTTAAAATTACCTGCAGAACATTTAGACAAGACAGTGACAATGCTGTAAACATAGCTTGTTCTGACAAGACCCCAATTGGACTCTTTAAATGTCACTGCACACATCATGTTTGTAAGAGAAATGTCACTGCACATGACCCCTAAACACAATGTACCAACACTGAATTTTGGGACCAGAAACATCATGGGGCTATATTTCTCGCTGTAGCACCAGCAAACTTTTTTTATTATTATTATTATTATTTTGAATGTAAAAAGGATAAATGGCGAAATTATAGAAATATTTAGATTGAGAAGTAAAACATGAAACGGCAGTGTTTTTTGCAGTACTTTCCAAACACACAAGGACTATTTTGTTAAATAAAAAGAACAAAACTTCTAAAATAAGCCAAGTACCCCCTTTGCTTTAAAAGTATTATTGTTATTATTATTATTTTGGATGGAAAAAGGATAAATGGAGAAATTCTGGAGAGATTCTGTTTTAGAAGTAAAATATGAAACTGCAGTGGTTTTTGCAGATCTTTCCAAACACACAAGGACTATTTTGTTAAATAAAAAGAACAAAGCTAAAATAACCCAAGCCCTCCCTTTGCTTTAAATGTAATGCCCTTGGAAAGAACTAAGCATTTTAGAAGCTCAGACCCAAAACCTTCATGATTTGAAGAGATGTTTAAGTGGAAGAATGGATCATAATTAGAGACCCAATTCTGAGATGGCCTTGAGACGATGATGACACACATGTTGGCTGGTCCTGCAGCTAACTTGATGAAATCACGTTAATCATCATAGTTAGACACTGTATGCCGGATTTCTTAGCTGTGAAAATTGAGATAGAAAAGCACAATAAATCTCTTACAAATAAGTCCAATGACATGGTTTGTTTTGAGAAAATACATTAGGGCCAACTAAAACAACTAAATGAAAGTAAACAGACTTTAAATGGTGTTAATAGAGGCAGGATCTAAAGAAAATGGACAGGAAGTGTGTGATATTGTGGCTCAACTGTCAGAAGACGCTGGATGTTTGATCAGGAAATGGATCCATCTGTGACAGTTAATCAAAAGGATTCCCTATCGTCGCTACTGTTTGATCACTGAGAGAATACAATGGAAAAAAAAAAATTGGGGGGGATTCTCTGTCTCTGGTGAATTCCCACATTTACACTATGTAGGAACCTGTTGATAAACCTGAAATTTTATACCCTTTCCTTTCAACTCCAAAGGACACAGAACAAGACTGAGAGATTGTTTACAGATCTCACTGAAGCCTGCCATTACATACAATGGCAGTTTAGTCATAAACAGGGTTTGATCCAAGGCAGATAATTGTGACTTGACAACTAGACCCATTGGACGGACACTTTTGTTTATAGAAATTGCTTAAACCAAGTTTAATATTGTAAACATGAACATTCTGTGCAGAATTGCCTTTTTGTATGTGCTTCATTTGGGCTCACATTTGTCTGTTGCTTTTGCTTTGGAAGTTACCTCGATGCAAATGCATGACAGTCGATTAAAAAGCCTGGTTTATAAAAAGAAAGTTGAGAGAAAAAAAATGTCCTAAACTTTTATACTTTTATACTTCCATTTTTGTCTGATGGTTCCTGATGTTTAATTATTTTCTTTTTTTTCTTTTAGATGATTTTATGTGGGGAGGGGATCAGCTCTAATCGCTGATTGCACAGATAAAGACAGTATCAAAGCAACACTGCCCAAAAGATGCATTTGGAAAATAATGTTCACAATAAAGATAATGTAGACCAGTGGCTTCAACCTTTTTTGGGTTAGTGCATCTATTAGAATATTTGCTGGGAATAATATTAGTATTTTTTATTGCCATTATTATTAGTAAAATACATACAAGCAAAGAAGATGGAGAATGAGAACACAATAATAATAGAATAAGTTCTCCAAATAGGAACCATTTTAATTCACCTAAAGACATTACCATCAGTTTCAGGCAGTTTTAGGAATTTCTTTATCATCTCAGCTGGAACCAATGGTATGCTGGATTTTCTAGACAAATATGAAGTGCCTGTGCTTGACCAGGTAGATAGTAAGACCCTTTATACCTAGATTCAGTAAAGAGAATAATTAATCTATTGGTCTATTAAAAATTTTAAAGTCGTTTTATAAACAACACAAGGTCAAACTTGTTCTAAGCCTCGTTTACTTTGTCAGAAACCTCACAAAAGGTATGTTGAGGCATCAGCAGAGGCATCATCAGCCTCTACAGAGATTAGTTTTGTTTGCATTTCCAGCTCTACAAACAGACTGGGGGCTAAACACCTGGATAAGTGAGCAGGATGAAGGAAAACTAGACAATGTTGATCTATCCAGACCTAGAGTATCCACCTGTGCTGAACAGTCATTGTTTTAGATACCCAAAGCTACTAATCTGGGTTGCTCACTTATATTCCAGTTTGAAGGGGCTAAGGCTTGTATTTTGGACGAATGCCTTAGTAAATGTCCAGGGTCCGATAAAGTATTTCACCCTCTCATGGTTTACTGCAGGAGATTACTACCCTCTTATCCTAATTTAATTGAAGAGGAGTGGGAGAGAAAAACTTTGGACCCCTTTGCCTGATGGAATTTGACAGGAGGCTTTGTACAATATCAGCACAATTTCTATAAATGCCTGTCACTACATGATTCAATATAAAAACATGCAAAGGCTACATTACTCAGATGATCAAATTTATCCTGAATAATCTCTACATTGTGGAAAACACAATGGGACCGGTTTAAGCATAGTTTTGTATAAGATTCAGTATGTTTGGTATGATTTTTATAATTTTTTTATATTTGTCTTTCATAAAAGTCAAGATTGACCCAAGTTCCATAGTAACCTTCTAAGGTACGCCATAATCATTGTAAAGAAGGTTTTAACTTTGGAACGGCAAGAACCTTGCAGTTATTAAAGATGTGGCTCACATAGCTTACAAACTCGCATCGCCTTGAGAAAATGAGATATGCCATTAATGGAGAGCTGAATAAATCATCAACTATTACCCCCCTATCATAGTGATGTTTAATTTAGTGGTCAGGGAAGGAAGGTCTTCTCGGTTTCTGGCTTTTGTTTATTTTCTATAGCATCAGAATGTCGTAGAACTACAACCAGTTGTTCTTTTTGTTTTTAAACAGTTTTCTGTAGTTTTATATCATTGCTACTAGTTGTTTGGTTTATTTTCTGTTTTCCCCATCGTACCTATCCAAGTTTGCCTTTTTACCTTGCTTTTACTGTTGTTGACTCCTACAAATGCCTGTAAAATATAAATTGGCATTTTGCTTGTCTTTACACTAATCTGTTATTTGCTTTTGTAAAGTATTTAAAGCAAAATGATATCTGAGCAATATTTGTGAGTAGTTTCTCCGTGCAGGACTCATCTTGAAGCTGTCATTAATAAAGCTTTCTCTGCCAATTTACTGAGGAAGGTCAATACATATTCTTGTGGATAACTTAATTTATGCATGTACAAGGAAAATGGAGTTAAAAATGAAGAAAAAATATGCTATTGGCTATCTTATGAAATTAACATCTTTAAAAGTGCACAGCCCGGACTGATAAGTAATAAGCTAATATTACATTAGTTTTAACATTTTCACAAATTACCTGCAAGTATCAAACAATTGTCACAAAAAAATGAAAAACAAGAAAGTTCTTTACAATACATGCTTCTTATATGACTACTTGATAAAATGTCTGTGTTGAAGCAGTTTTATATTTTTTTCCGATGCTGCCCTAAAATGTTTCAAATGTAAATGGTTTGGATGGCCTGGAATATTTTAGATTATGAAACGCTTGATAAAATTTAAAAATGAACCTTCTTTCTTTAACTCTTTCAGAGCATTTGTTCCACTTGAAGCTGCACCTGGACAAAATTCCACTCAGTGGGAGAAGGTTCAGTACCTCTTTGATGAGCTCGGCAGTAGCCGTAAGTACAGCCGCCACACAACACCTTCTAAAGAGGAAATGAAACGGTTAACCAAACTAAATGAATTCACAAGATAGTGTCTCACTATTATTGATAATTGTATTACAAAAGTGAAAAATATAAACATGAATGAAAAAGCAAAGCATTTTTTAAAATATTTTTTTTCGCCAGGGCTGTCATTTTGCAAACACTAGATCTCCACAAGGGGTGTGTACTGTTAGCTCCTCTTTTTATTCTATATACAAACAGTTGCAGAAGTCCCAGTGATCAAACACGTTTAGTTCAATTCTCAGGTGACACTGTTGTCCTTACCCTTCTATAGGGAGATGATCAATGGCATGGTCAAGCCCTTTCCGCTTTGGAGCAGTTCTTTTGTGAGCTGGTGCAGTAACTTCTTAGACCGCGTCTCAAAAGCAAAAGAGATTATTGTAGACTACTGGTAAAGTTGAAATGATCATAAATCCTGCATCATATGGTGAAGAAGTGCAAATTGTTGATATTTACAAGCACTTAGGAACTGTTTTTGATCACATACAGAAATTTAACACGAACACAGATATCAACACTGAAAAAGGGGCAGCAGAGAATTTGTCTGTTGCTCAAACTCCTTTTATTTGGTGTCAGTGGGGATTCGAAGAGGTTGCTCATTTACTGAAGGTCTTTTCATCTGGTCTTTCATCTGCTGGTTTGGTTGTCTGTCTGAGTGTTTAAAAATCCTCGGTGTTAAACAAAGAGACCTGGTCTCACTTTGGTGGAGTTGAGTCACAAAGAAAGCTGGTCAGATCATAGACTTAGATCACAAGCACATTTTATCTTCGTGTTTTAGTTTGATGCCTTCTGGTCGGCGTTATCATTTGCCTATGATCACAACTACTCATCACTACTCAAACTCTTTCATCTTGTCTCCAATAAGACTTTTAAAATTAATTTAACTTAGTGGTTTATGTTTGCTTGTTTTGTTTTATCATCTTTTAATTGTCCAGACTGATTCTTAGCATATATCTCTAGACTGTTGTAACACATAATTGTCTGTTTGTTTGCTGTCTATGTTTGGCCAGGTTTCTGCTGAAACAAATAGTGTTAAAGTGGAACAAAATGTTTTTTTTCTAATATTTAATTAAAAAAAAAAAAATCATCAGGTATACTCCTTATCTCTGGTGAATCTCTGCTATCAAATGCTGCGTAAGCATTGTTAAAACAATACTTAATATTTCCTTTAAATTGATTAGACTAATATATCTAATAGAAAGGATAGAAACTGTAAATATTAAAGTACTTTATTAACATGCATTTGCAAAAATCCTTAAGTATTTTTGTGCCTCTTTAATAGAGAATAGGTAGGTGCGGTTTACATATTTCTATGCATCTTCACCTTTTTAATCAAACACTGCTTTTGAATATTTTCACAGTAGTGCAGGGATCTTACCCAGTATTAAAATCTAATAGTAGTTTGGCATGTTGCCATCTTGAGACCATGAAGAAGTTGAGCCATCTGTCTCTCTGCTTAATTCTGATCCCCTAAACGCTGTCCCTAACCTTTCTCCATTGGTGCAGTGGGGGAAATTGTTTGGCTGCATAGGAAATTTGTGGAATAATCCCTTTTCCTAATTTCCAGATTCTTTTTTTTTTTTCCTGATGGGAAGTTAATTGTGTGAAAAAAAAGGAACTTTGGCCACATAACTCTCCTGACTTTCTGCAACAACTGTTCATTAAAGCCACTGCATCTTTTAGTAGTTTGAAGATTACACTTGTTAAACCAGTGTTGCTTGAATTTCTTTTCAGATCAGTGGTGCAGCTCTTGATTTTCCAAGTTTTCTCATTTTGGCCTTTGTCATGGTGTAAGTACCTGGAGGTACTGTTTTTTTTTTTTTTTTTTTTTTTTTTTTTTTTTTTTACTAGCATGGAGATTAATTGTTACTTTTCACTACACATTAAATAAACAATGTCTTACCATATTACAATGCCCTGTATAGATGTTTTGTTTAAGACATTATAGATTAAACATTAAAAAAACACTTTTTAGTGTTCTGCTGGGAAAACCTGAGCTGATCAGACAACAGATTAAATCAGGCATCTGTTGGAGGTAATCCCAGTTCATAGACCCCATCCCAGAATCCTCAGAGTACATAGAACATATTGCTAATGTCCCAGTACCAGAAGCCCTCTCCTACAAAGCTCAACTGGCTTCATTTTCTCACCGTATGTGGCCCGTTCAGATAACACCAATTATTATGTAGCCTTGGAACAGGTGTTTAAAAACACAATATGATTTGCATTTTCAGAAGCAGAACAGCAGTTGGCCACTTTTAACTAGACTGTCGTTATGCTTTAAGCAACAATTTAGGTTATTTTATATAGCTCCTATTATTTTTAATATATATAATAACTTTAGGATATTTACCACTGGCGAACCTGGTGCAACCTATGATCAAATGAGGCTCACATCGTTTACTTCAATACTGTTCATGAGTCTGGGTTATGATCATTTCTTTTAAATCTAAACATTATAGTTTGTCCATGGAAGCTTTCTTAGTTTACCTCCTGTCTGGAATAGTCATTAAAATCCTTATCAGTGGTGTTCTGTAGTTTTTCACCTAACTTTCTTTTCTAAGTTATGCACCTTTATGTATAAAGGTGCATATATATTTATATATATAGCACTTTAAAACATCCAGCATCCACCAATGAGGTTTACTTTTAAAAGAAATATGTTACTGGTGGAATGCCACAAGCCTCGTTAACAGAGAATTGCCTTTATGTGTCATTATCATAAAACAGGCATTATCAAAGCAGAGACAGTATTATCGTTTTCAAAAGAAGCACATGAGGATTTAAAGGATGCAGCACTACACCATACCTGCATCTGCTTATATCCCTTGTCATTAGCTCATATCACTTCTTAGATGAAATGTTTTTTTTTTCCTGCAGAACAGGGTTTGTGCCCAGACGAAACAAATGTGAAGTAAAATCAGTGAAATGATGCCCAAGGCCATGGGCTTACATTTGCAAAAATAAATCTTAACTGGTAAGGAAACTGGGAATTCATCATTCATAATTTAGGCTACATCTGCTCTTTGGCATTTGTTAAGTGTGTAGCTTGTCCATACATTTCCACGATGAAATAAATTTTCATTATAAACTTCCAGTTTTTGCAGATGTCATTAATGATCTTGACCTGTTTTCTCACATTTTTAAAATAGTCACCATTGCTGCACCATTTAGAACTGAGAAAGTTCCTCAGCTCCTCCAACCTTTTATGATTTTATACAATAGTTTATTGTGTTCTCTGTTTCAATATATGGCTGCCCTTGTAGCTGCTTCTGTTTATATAATTCAGCTGAAATTCCACCGAAGTAGAGCACCAGAGCTTCTGAAAGAACACCTCAATGCATGAGGTTCGTGCATCAGCACAAGCCTAAAGGGTTATATGTAGAGAGAGAGATAAAGAGCTTCCTCATTCCATCGGCTTTGAATTGACACTGTACAGATGTGGAAGAACCACAGACGACAGACAGTATTCTCTATGTATAATCCCTGGAAAATCTGCTTGAGAAATAAAGAAGACTTGCAGCAAACATCCATTCTTTGCTTTGTGTAGAGCCCATGAGCCAAATATTCTCTATACAGAACAAAAAGCTATTGTTTATTTCGCTAAGCACACCACCAAAAGACGCTAGAAAAATTGCAAAGGAACACTCAGGATTCAGAAACAGGTATTGAAATGTTAATTCCATTCAGAGTTATTGAAAATGTTTAGTTCTTTTTGCATTATATCAATATAATGTATATATATTTATCCCTGTTTTTCTACCTATGTCCTACCACATGTGGACAGTCTCTTGTTGAACGGAATTAATGACACAAACAGCCCAAATTATACATGCTCTGAATACTGACTTAATATTTCAATTGAAATGCCTGTGTCAAGGAGACAGACAAGGAGAGACCCACCTCTGACCACCATGACAGGTGGTCTGGTCTTCATGAAGTTGCCGTTGAGTGGATGTGGGATATTTATAAAAGGACAAATGTGAGGCTTTTTAATTAGAATGCCATGACAGGTGGGATCTTGACAGGGGAGTGAAACAATCACTCTCCTCATCAATCCTTCTCTTCTAACTTTATCTCTGGCAGCTGGCGTCACACCTACTGTGGTGCTTTTCCTGATAGGTGGTCCTTTTTGCCTCTTGAGAGAGTTACACGCATCAACTCTACCTTCACATGCCCCAATACCAAGCTGTTCAAACATCTATTGTGTAAAATATATAATCCAAGGTCAATGTAATTAGAAGATCATATTCTTTTTAAAATAATTATATAGAAACATAAATATATTTTATATATAGTTCAATCATTTCATTTAACTTCATGCTTTTAGATCAAATGCAACTGCACAGCAGCTGTTCTAAAACTGTTTCACATCCAGTGGTACCACCTAGAAATTCACCCCAAAATTTTTTTGTTTTTGTAAATAAACAATAAAAAAAACCCTTCACGTCTCTGAATGTAAATTGTAAGCATACAAGTTTTTAGCCAACTTATCTACTGTGCTGCACTACAGCAATTCAGAAAGACATTTAAGGCATTTTGAATTGAGAAAGCTTCCTGGAGGGGAAGAGAATCCTCTTCAAACCTTGGAAACCAAGTCCAGTGGATTGTTTTTTTAAACTTTTACAGAATGACTATGACCTGGATGACTGAGAATCTTCACCAGCATATTTAAGGCAACATTCAATAGAAATAAGTTTGATCTTAGACAAAAGAGGATGAAACGACACCTTAAAGCTCCAAGTCTCGCTTAACTTAATATTAACCATATGCCTAATGTGGCTCTGGACCCCTAAAGGATTCTATTTTCCCTCTTACTTAAGTTCAATTCAGTTTACATCAGTTGTATTCAATTCAATTCAAATGTATTCTCATACACAACATTACAGACCTCTAATCAATCAACATTCTGATATGACTGAGTGCTGGTAAAATAAAACAGTTGGATAATATTTTAGAAGAAGTAGACCTCCATGTTTTTTTTTACATTTATATGTAACTGGATAGAAAGTGTTCTTGAATTTGCTGGAGCATGACTATATGCTTCTGTACCTACTGCCTGATGGTAGAAGCGTGTAGTTAGGATAGCAGAGGTCAGAGATGATCTTGTCTGCCTTTCTTCAACAGTGCAGTCTGTGAAGCTGCTGGGAGGCTGGCAGTTCATTTTGGGTAATGCGTTGTGCCAATGGAATGACATTTTGTAAAGCTTTTGCTGTCTGAAGCATTACAACTGCCATAACTGGCTGTGATATGGCCAGCCTGAAAACTTCCACCTGGCAAACCACTTCTGATCTTCCTGTCAAACCAATGAACCTGCGAATTTTGTTTTACTTCTTTTAGAAAAGGCTGTAAAAACAAAGGGAAATAAAAAAAAATATATCTATTTTTGGAACATTGATAATATACAGAGTTTAAATGTCTCATAAATCCCAACTTATGTTATTAAGAATCTTTTTATAAGTGCTAAATAAATCAGGCCAGATTTACTTTGACAAGATATTCAGCTAAAAAGAGCTAAAAATGTGTTTCAGTAAAAGATGAGTCTTTTTTTATCTTCTAATGGGATTTAAAGAATCTTGTGTTATTATAGGACTCTTTGGCAACTTCTTTTGTGTTCAATACTACAGTAAAATATAATGATGTCTTTAAAATAATTGCAAAGTCATCATAAGCCAGCACTCGCTCAGATGTAGATTCTAAAATCAGCATTTTTAGCTGTTAGTGGTTATCCAATTAAGGTATTCCAATAGGGTTTTGCTAATGATTTGAAATATGTCTGCAGCTGTTTCTTTTTTCTACCATGAAGCCTTAAAGACTCCCATGTAAGTTAAGAGGTTTATTATTCCTCAATAAATGTTGAACTCCAGCCCAATATGAAGTTCTTATTAGTTTACTTTATCAACCACCAGGATCAACTCAGAATATTTTTCCTTTTTACTTCTCAATAAGAGAGAGAAACAGAGAAAAGCTTTCAAGTGTAACATTTGCTTGATATTTAGACAGGTCTTTTTTTCACCAGATGACAGTGGAAGCTTACGGAACCACAAAAAATATAGCAGTTTTTAATGTTGTTATCTTGTACCATAGTATTTTGTTTGACCCCAATGCCAAAATTTGGAACCTTGGGAAAATTTAAGCATTAAAAGCAGAGCAGATGACTATTAAATAATCCAAGGATCAGTTTGGGCATTTAGAAACATTTGATGATCTTTTCAAGGGCACATAAAATAATTAAGGGTGTCCCGATCCAATATGAATATGGGATATTAGCCAAAACACTAATATCATATTATATCAGCTGACATCTAAGATCTCCTATACTGGCATGCTGATAGAAAATCTCTGCTTCTGTAACACGTTGTTTAATATTACACGGGTCAGTTGTTCTCATACCTATTGTGTTGACTGTTGTTCTTTTATAGTAATATCACTTGATCAACTCTTTTGTAAGTCATTCTGCATTACAAAAAATAAAATAAAATAAATGATGTATAATTTATTCTTATATTGTATCGGATCAACATTAGTATCACTTTATTCTCAAAGCTGTAATATTGATATTATATCAGAAATGAAACAATAAAAGGATCCTATGGGTAGTTATAGCAGCATCTTAATAACATACACTTATGCAGCACTTTTCTAGTCTTGCTGTCACACTCTTCAAGAATACTTCAGCACATGATGTGGCTCAGTGGTTTTGTTTAATAACAAACTATATACTCAATTTGAAATTTTATAGAGAAATTATAAAATTAGTCAGTTTATACTCAAATCTTGCTTGTTAATTCTGTTTTCTTCTTGCTTTTTTTTTTCCTTTTCTCGCATTGTTATTCAAACCACTAACTAAATGTGACGGCCATCATGGACAGAAGTAGAATCTTGGAATCACAAGCAGCCCTCTGTTTACAGAAGTAAAACTAATAGAAATGTTCAATGATGCTTCATTGGGTAAAACATAACAGAGGATGTTGTTGTCTCTGTGTAATTATTAAACTGTTGACCAATTGTGGACCAAAAATATCATGACTACTTTATAAGAAGACAAAGGAACTAAGCTCAAAAGATAATGCATATTAAAAATGACATTTAATAGAGCGTTGACTTCTAAAACCCTAGAAATCCCTTTGTGTTAAGTGGGAGCTATGAAAATATGTAAAAGTGATCAAATGCAACAGGATTGTTCAGACCGCTGACGCTTTTAAAACTATTGAACATCCAATTTAGCACCAGAAATCAAAGTAGCTAAAATCAGAATTTATTTAGGTGAGAAGATTAAAGTGGGGCTATTCAGACAAAAAAAAAAATCTAACAATGGATATGAGCCGCATTAGCCTGCTGGGGAAAGTAGCCTTTGACAGAACTTTTTTTGTGTGGTCATGGGAAACCATTAATAAGTCAGCTGAAGAATTGTATTAGACTTGAACGTGATACTCATTTTAAACTTAGTTCTTTTCTAAAATTAACAATTTAGTATTCTAGATCATTAAATCAAACCTCTTTAATTTTAATACAAAAACTCATAAACGGACATGGCAGAGAAAACGTTGCATAAAATATGGAAATGTAAAACAGAAAATAGCCTCATATAATGTTTCAGTAGCTAACTAATGGTTTCGTTTTTTCCCACAGATGGTCTTCCAGCTCTATCTTTCTCCATCAGCTCTTTGACCTTGATTGGAATGTTGGCAGTGATCACATACACTGTAAGTTGATTGTGTCCAGGTTTTCTTTTGATGTATTCAGTGAAAATTCATATGTTGGAAGACTTAAAAATTCCTACATTTTTATGTTCTTGGTAAGAATTATACCCAACTATATAGTTTAGATGATGTCTCCAGAGCTTAAAATGAAATGAAAACTTTTTCCCTTGTGAGACATTATTTACTGAACATTTCATTGTTTTACATGGTTCTTTGTATTTGCGGTATACTAGTGATTGAGTGGCTGTTAATAGTAATGCTTTGTGATTTTAAAGCTCTGACATACAATCAATCAAATTGCTCAGGCTATTGCCATTTCACCTGAACACCTGGGACTCTTCATGATGTATTGGTGCTCCACACAGGCTTATCAACCACTTATCCGCTGTCTGTTTATATTCATAGATATTCCTCAGTGCCCATTAATGTATGCCTTTATTTCTATTCCAATGGTATTTTGCATTTTTTTTTTACTTTTATCAGAAAGGGAGGGTGTAATTGTTGTTGTCCTCTTTTCATAGCATTATCTCCATATTGAGACTGTTAATAATTCCCCAAGCTGATGTTACTGGTGTCAAAATCCTATAATGCATAATGGTTACTGCTGCAGAAAGAAAAAAAACGGGAAGAAAAAAAAAAACTCAGCTATTGGATCTGAGACTTAGAGTACAAGTGACAGCCAACCCCAATCTATCCAGTCTCTGTTGAGCTCAGAAAGCTCTGACAAATTATATAACAACTGAATGTGGAACTCCTAATGAATAAAACACCAACTAACCAAGTAAATTGTAAAACCAATCTCTCTTTAGGATTTAAAATTAGTCTCCGTTGGGATTTTCTCCACTGTTTTTAGAAGCTTTTCACAGTTCTCTGTAGTGGATAATTACCAAGTTCATCTGGACAGTGGTACTGTGCTCCGATTTGCTCTGACCAGTGTTGCTATGGACCCGGTGAATGCTCTGTGGAAATCAGAACTCCCACTGTGTCTTAGTTTTTGATCATCTTGTTTTTTTTGAAGTCGGTCAGAAAAAATAAGCCCTTCAGGCTACAACACTAAGTAGTTTCTATTTTTTGAAGTCACTGGCTGCAGAGACTCCTGTGTCCTCTATTCTTAAAAAAATAAAAATACAAATTGTGACCTTCAAATGTAAAGCAATATTAATACAATTTCATACAGTTAAAGTAATTTTTCCAAAATCGTAAGTGGAACAAAACTGTTTTGTGTTTACTTTTTAGAAAATGTAGGGCGAAATGACTGCAATTACTGGCCTAATTAGGCTTATTGCATTACCACTAAAGCAAAGCAAAGATGTGAATCTCCAAATGCATATCATAGATCTTAAATGTGTTGTTACCTTCCAGCTGTGATCCATCATGATCATATGTTGTAGCAGAGCAGATCATTTAATTCTAGATGTCCCAAGAAAAACGTTAAATTAGACAAAGTTAGCGGTTGAAAAATGAGGTACATGATGTTAATTATCTTTCAGTCCCATTCACTGTGCCTGATCTATCGTTCTCTGTCCTTTCTCGCTAAACCAGCAGTTATATCCTTCGATTTCTACAACTGATTGCAAGTTTATTTATTGTCAAAATGGGTGTGAAACATTATTTTTTGCATTATTGAAATAATGCAGGTAGAATTAATAGCAAGTCATAATAATAATAATAATAATGATAATTTAGTTTTGTAACTTATTTCAAAACTCTGCAGTTGCTCTATGCTTGGACATTGGCTAAGAATCTGGTAAGAAAACTAAATACTCTAACATAAAATTGTAAAGGTATTCAATATTATAATTATGATAATTAGCTTACTAGAAATAATATACAACTATTCAATTACAAAATACTTTAAAATTCCAAAGGGAAATTAAATTAAATTAAAACTAAGTCATAGTTAACTTCATAAATTGTCTAACTATCCCTTTAGGTAGAATTATAGATTCATTCTAATTTTAATATTTTACTATTTAAAATGAACTCATGCTATGTAGATCATTTAATTACTTCCTGTTTCAAAAAGCCTTGCCTAATAAGAGCAATAAAAAAAATTAGACAAGCATAAATTCACATTTTTAATTTGTTTAAAAATAAATGTCATGTCAAAAATAATCAAGTAGCATTTTTATTCCCATGATTTCAATATTGAAATCATTGACTTAAACCAATGTCTTGAGTTTCTCCCCAAAGAAGCATTCCTTTTGGAATAAATTTAAGAAGCCGTTTTTGGAGAAAGCTGTCAGTGTGCAGCTTTGGCTACAGTGTAGCTTATCACCATCAGTTTGTGAATATGTTTGTGAAAGAGTGAATGACTGAATGTACTGCAAAGTGCTTTGGAGTGCTTTGACTTGATAAAACACTTTACAAGTCCAGACCATTTACCATTTTGAATACACTCCTGCTGTCTTTAGTCAGAATTTCCTTTAGTGAAGAATCCTTATACTTCTGTTGAATGAAAACATTTAAAAAACTAAAATAATCTCTTACTGTAATCTACTTTCCATTGAACAGGGCTTCCAGTCCTAGATAAGATATAAGCTGTCAGGTTAACACTGATTATCAGACTATATCCACAACGTCTTTTTGCTTAAATTAGCCAGACGAACATTTGGTGTTAGTTTGATTTGTTGCTTTGTAGACTTTCAATATAAAAGGCCTATGAACATGTTATTTACTGCTTTCTTGACCAAATGCGACCCACACTGAACATGTAGCGATATCACAATATTTTGCTTAACTGCTTATGAAACCAACATCCATATACAGTGACTTTCTTTTTCAGTAAGTTGAGCTTCTACACATTTGTTTTCCTTTTCTGTAACTCCATCTCCATCTTGTTATCATCCAAATATGATACTAAAAGCATTAAGACTGACCGTTTTTCTTTCTTCCTTGAAAACTGGTTCCTCGGATTATTTTCTATTAATCAGCAACGTTCCAGTCGAGCCAGAAAGCCTGGCATCTTCCATGTTTTATTTTAACAAACAATGTTTATATCCACTTAGCACAACGTGACACATATCAAGTCCTGTTAGATTTTTATTTTTTAATTATTTAGTCTATGCCATGTCTTAAGTTTTAATTAATTTGTGTAGTAAGACATGGAAAAGATTGGTTTAAATGTTGCAAAGGGAGGCTAGGGCATGGTTTTTATGTTTAGCTCTAATTAATAAATTTAATATCTTTGGTCATACAGGTATTAACCTTTCAAAATGAGTTCATCCAGATTTTTTATTTCGTAAAAGTTAAAGGGCATTTGTGGGGAATTTACCACCATCTGATGATAAGGTTGGAGAATAAATAGCTATTTTCTTTGCAAGATAGAAGGAGAATGTAATGAATGTTTTACATAAAAATAAACATAACTATAAATAAAAATAAAATGTATTGCTAAATTGTCTGTAAGAAAAAGCCCTTCACTTCTCTGAATGTAAATTGTAAGCATACAAATACCCGACAGGTTTATTTAACTCGCACTGCACCACTTCCTCTTTCTTTTGGCTGCACCATCACAAGTATATCAAGCAACAAAGGAGAGGCTTGTGTCGCAAACCTGTATCCAGCTAAATCTCCCTCTTCCTTCTCAGCAGGCATCAGAATCTCTCTGAGTCTCACTCTTAGCCAGCACTCACATTGATTCACACACACAGACTTCTCTAATAAGGTATTTCTGGTTATTATTAACCGTGGTTGGTTTTAAAATCCATTTAATCTGCATGCATCATTATGGTTGAACTGAAATTTGAGCCCAGAACTGCAGAAATCATTTTAGATTTCACCAGTGTAGTTACACATTTGAAAGGGAAGGGAAACGTTTCTCCTGGGATGTGGGACAGGTTTTCCTTTTATGAGTGTATTTGATATTCGGGACATGCACTGGCCTTAAGAGCTCCATGATTCATTGCAGGAGGCGACATTCGCCCATAGCATAGATCCACTGCACAGACTAATAATAGTATAGCCTGACTTTGTATCCCATGTGGCAATCTTAATGCTGTCTTAACACTCAAACTAGAACAATTAATTAAAGTGTATTACATTTTAAAAGATTGCAGCCTGTTTTGAAATAACGTTTCACACAGAATGACAGTGATTTTTTTCCTTTTCTTTCCATTTTAAATAACTTTGGATAGTTAGTGAAGGAGATGGAGCCAATTGACTGGAGCCTTTAGCTTAATATTTAATGGGTTGCTGTTTGGTTTTATTGAACATCCATTCATTTCTTTTTATATAAAAGTTAAGATTTCCTCCTCAAGTATCTAAGGACCACAGAATTTTATTTTTGGTTACATAATTAATTCATTTTTTTCCTTCTGCTCTTCATTTCAGTCTTCTTGTTTTTATTGTAACCACGTCTGGCAGATGAATAAATAAAACTATCCCCATCCCCCTCAAAAACAAAACAGAAATTAAATGAAAAGGAAATTTTTTTCTGTAGAGCAGACATTTCTTTACAGACTGAGTGTAAAATTGTTGAAATGCTGAGTTGGAGGATACTGCTGTCACATGGGGGCACTGTTAAGCTGTAAATGCATTACAGTGATATAAGGCAGTGATATCCACACAAAATGGTTGCAGCAAATTCTTCAATAAGCCTCGGCACAATTATAGATTCCACCATTTTAATCTTATTTTTTTCCCCGTCTGCCAAAAATGACACCGCCTATGAGGCCAGGATCTGTGGGGTTTTTGCCATGCACCCACGTGCCTGTGTTTGCTTACCTTCATTCGACTGTTGTCATGTGTCACAATGTGATGGGTTTGCCACCAGGCAGGAGTGACTGCGTGTGGGAGGAAACACGTGTGCCATATGTGCCACCCTTGCTCTGACAATTGTGTGTGATTATAATGGTAGTTTTGCATCTTCCAGGCATATGGGATGTCTGTCATGCCTTTGAATCTGATAAAAGGCACTCGGAGTGTCGTCTATGAACGCCTTGAGAACACAGAGGACATTGACGAGGTTGAGCATCAGATTGAAAATCTCAAATCAAAGGTAGGTCTTCAAAATGGCATGACCTGCCTACAGTTCACATGCAGATGGCTTAAACACAAATATGGCGACGTTTCAATAAATTTCATGAACTCTGATGCATTTACAATTCTATACCAATGGAAATCTTTGATTTTTTTTTGCTGTTTATTTCAAAGATCTTTAAAGTAATGCAAGTTTTCACAAACATTGCATCAACTTGCAGCTCCAATAAAAATCCACACATGCCGTTTAGTTAAGCACCACTGATTCTTTATTATTATTCCCCTCAGTCTTAGCATTTTCTTATATAGTGTTAGTCTTTTCTTTTCAACCATCCATTCAGATGTTCCCTGTCCATACTGGGATGTAACCAAAACTTGATAAAACGCTGAAGAATGCAGTTTATTGTTAACTTAATACTTGGAAATATATCTTAATTTTAATAAATTGTCTTGGCTAAATGTATTTTTCCTCTTTAAGATAGCAGCTGTGTTTTTCTCTCTGTTTTAAAAATTATTTTATCTATTTTCTGACAATAAATGTAAGTTTCTTAAAAACCAGTCATTTAGGCGATATTTTTAAAAGGTACATTACAAAAATGTATACTCCAAAGTTCACCCTAAATGTCTCTTAGCTTACAGTGGTAACATATCAGTAGTGCATCTGTATTTAACTCTTTTGGGGGTTTCCTTTTCAGTGTAAGGATGGACGTCCTCTGTCCTCAAAGGACAGACGTAGCCTACAGGAGCTTGAGGGCAAACTGCAGGTCCTCCAGCGCAGAGGAAGACACCTGGACATTGCAGAGAGGAACTGCTGCTCTAAAGTTGGCAGTGCTCTCAGACCTGTGAAGGTGAGTCTCCATTTATGAAATTGGCTTCTGTTCATAGATGTAAATTTTATGTGCATCATGGACAGTGTTCTAAACAGAAGCAACATTTTTGGTTTTATAGATTCTTCAGAGAAACGATGCATGATTTTATAATCTATATATATCGGAATGACAAATGTGCACATCATTTTAGACCCTTTTAATGCTATATACCTCAATAAAATCCATAGCAATTACTTCACTTATTAGTATAAGGGGTCTTGCTTTGTAATTTACTCTCTTTAGAAATGCAGCTGTTGTGTGAGGTTTGTCAAGGGCATCAAACGTTAGGTTATAAAACATTATTTGAGTTTTAAAATCTCTATGGCATCTGATAATGAAGAGAGAACCTCACCACTGCAAAGATGCGGTCCACCCAAACGGAAAGGGGTGAGTAGGGAAATTAGTCAGAAAAAGAATCCTAGGGTTGATATTAAATCTGTAAAGGCTGCACAAATCTACAACCCAGGTGAGAGACCTTCATTGTCAGGACAACCGTTAGTCATGTATTTCACTGGCCTTTACAGAAGGGTTACAAAAATGCCACATTTTTTTTCTGCAGAAATGTTTAAATTATCCATACTTTTTTTTCCCAGCCAACAATTATGCACCGCTATGTAACAGTCTGTCACATCAGTCCATCCACTGTCCATACTGCTTGATCTTGTAAGATTTTGGTAGGGGCCTCTGATCCAGCTTTGGAAGTCATTAGGCAGGAGACGGGCTACACGCTGCATACGTTTATAGCACAAATCTCCAGTAAAATAGACTGAGGTTTTGAGTGAAGTTGGGAGAGTGTCAATACTTATGCATGGTGCTGTGCTATCGCAATGCAAAGTACACAACTCCTTTGCTCGGGTGTCAGACTAAATGAGAATTAGCTCTCAATTGACCTACCTGGTTAAATAAAAATAAAAACTAAATGAAAAAGTAGTTGGTTTTCTTTAAAACTTGAACTGCTCTAGATTTACTTTTAGTTCTACTTTACAGCACTGCATGTTTCCTTGATTCCCATGGGTAGCCTTTTCACCTGATTTACTGTGAAGTCTCTAAGGGGGACTTGTATTTCTCAGACAGGATTGTATAGTTCCCATGGGATGCACCAAATCAGCCTCAAACCTCTTTGATTTTTGGTCCAAGCAGCCAGTGTCCGTACTCTACACATGTATTTTAATAACCTAGTCGCTATACTTTCTTAGCTTATCATGGTGGGTCCTGCATTAACCCAGGTGTTTCTATGTACAAGTTTCAACCATTAATTTTGCAGTGCATACTCCCAACATGTATTTTTTACATATAAAAAAAAATCTTTTAGAAAATTTAGAATTATAATCCCCTACTGTTTATCTTAAATACTTCTGGTCTCACTTGCATCTTCACAGTGTCTGTTTGATGCCTCTCACCATAGAACATACACATCATCGAGGATCTGCATTATAAAGCTGTGGTTGCATGCTGCAATATGTTAAATGGCACTCTTAAATCGGGCATTTACCTCTGTGAGCCCTGGTGCAGATAGCAAGAGCAAAAGAAAAGCTTACTTTGGTCCTATTGTCTGTGTCAACAAGGGATTAAATAAACTCAAACTGTTTGTGGAAGTCGTTACTCTAATCTGTTCAACTGAGAATTTATAAAAAAAGACCCTTGTCAAAAAGCTTTGCTTATAAAGACATAATGTTTGTTAATTACATTATTGATTATTGACCGCTGCACAGCTACAATTGGTGCCGGTATGAAATAATTAGTATTATTTTACCCTTCTGCATATTATGAACCAAAAAAAATTGTACCTCAAACAATTATTATGTCTAAAACTAGCTGGATTTAACCATTGGTGATAATTAGTGGTTAAAATAACCTTTTGCTTGACTGTACAGAGAAGCATCTAAATATATTCTTTTATGTGTTAAAAGAAAAAAAAAGAAAAAAACCTTTTTATATGATTTGAACTGTTGTTTTATTTTACAACAGTAATAAAAGCTGTCATCTCTTATAATAATCATTAAAGCAGCTAACCATTTCCTCCAAACTAAGTTTATACATAAAGACGTAACATATGACATCACTGAACAAACTAAACACTATCATTTTTGTCTTTCTTAATGTTTTGCTGTAGTCTGAAGCTAATTTATAAAGATTAGTGTGGCAGGCTGATTTGCAGTCTGATGATTCGTTGCAACATTCTCCACATTCAGGTATTCATATCTAACTTCATGCTACCTTCATGCTCTTCCCTGTAGGTGAGCATGCATGCATATTCAATTAACTTGAATAACTTCAGTATGTATGCTCGATATACCTTAGATGACTCATCCAAGGCAGTGAGCAGATTGAATAGTTTATTCTATTTTGGTTTCCATCCCCATGTTAGCAGCAGGATAAATTCCAGCATGTGCTTGTAGTTCATGCTACTTTCAACACTGCTGTTTGTTTTCCTGCTATTTGAGTTTGTTCCAGGCTGGAACCAACATTTTAAACCAGTTTCTGTGACACATTGTCTTTAACCAAGGGGGGTTGGGGCTAATGACAGTCCCCAGACTTAAATTTTCGCAGTAATGAGTTGGGAGATTAATTCACTGTATGCTAGGATACTGGTGTAGAGTGATAAGCAAAACAATTTTGATTTCAGTGGGACCACCGTTTGCCAGGGACAGGCTGTGTTTTTTTTAATGGTAACAGCAGGGGTGGGTTGAGTTAGTGAACATGTTGGACATTCCCAGCCTAAAAGGCCTCTCGCATAATTGTCAGTGTGGGCTGTGATGATAAAAGAAAAAAAAAAAGATCAAACTCAATCCTCTAGTCTAACATTGTGAATTAAAATGTGTAATACTTGTTTCTGGATGAAGTATACAGCAGCACAGCCTAGATTTACTTTACTTTGAATGCTAACCATCTATTGGCCAAAGAAAGAACAATAATCCTCCCAAATTAAGTTATTGTATTAGAATTTGGGGAAAAAACAAACAAACAAAAAAAACAACAACAACTTTCCTTTCTGCTGTCACCGATGGTCTTAGTTATAAGATAAAGTGTGGGAATGAACACTTTAGTGCAGAGGTTGGGATTGTCTGGATATCCCCTCTCTGTTGTTAGGCTTCAAACACCATGTCTGGCGAGGAACCTGTCTAATATTTTAGTCAATATTTCTAATATTTTAGAGTTAAATTTAAGAGTTAAAGTTCAATTTATGCTTATGGGCATTTATGTTTTTTTTTTTGTATAGTGAGACAGTGTAAATAAGCAGGTCAGAATTCAATGTGAAACCTGAAGTTTCGACTTTTTATAACTCGCTCTAATTGAAAGGATGTGACCTTTATGGAGCTGTAAATAGATTATGACAGGTTAAACTTAAGGTCTTAAAAGAAAACATTACATAGAAACTTAATAAATTTTTACATTAGATCAGTGATGTAATAATGCCAAGGATAATCCACAAGCCCTTGAATATGTGCTTGTTTTTTTCACATTGACTCATTTAGGGTTGTTTTGTTTGATAAAAAGTGATATAGTGTGGTATGGCATATATATATATATACATTAGGGATGGGACGATTTATGAAAACCGTCAGAACCGTTCGGTTCGACTGTCTCGGTTCGGTTCGCATGTGTTTCGTTCGGTTCATGCGCTGCTCCTTTTTCTCATAGGTGAAGCGTTTACACTCCAGAGCAGAAGGTGGCGGTACTGCGACCAAAGCCAACCGCCAGTAGTAAACAAGAAGAAGAAGCAGCGAAGCAGCTTAGCCAGGTGTAGCAGGGGGAAAAAATCAGTTGTTGTGGAGAATTGTGTCGGAATGGCGAGTGGGAAAGAACAGGAGTTGGAAGACGCGCCAGCAGCACTTTATAGGTCTGCTGTATGGGAGCGCTTTGCATTTAGAGTGACCTACGATGGCGACGGAAAGAAAGTTGTGGATAAAAGTGCAACAGTGTGCGAGCATTGTGCAACACGTTTTGTTTACGCTAACAGCAACATGACCAACATGTCATGCTAACCCCGAAATCCCTCATACTCCGTCAGCAACCTCCGCCCCGCTGCGCTCCAGACCGGCTGCTCAAAGCAAAGCCTACAGCCCCCACTGTGGCTCCCTCCATCCGCTCCCCTCTGAGTCCCTTGGAGATGGTAGAGGGCATGCGCGAGATGAATAAATTCAAAGCAGCAAAACATAGGGAAATGATCCAGGGTTTCCGCAGATCTTTTAAAATAATTACAATCCATTATTTTTTGGGGGATTTTTTCATTAATTCCATCAATTTTTATGGGATTTCGGTGTAACAATCAACAATCAACATGTATCGAACCGAACTGAAAACCGTGACCAGAAACCGTGAATCGAACCGAACCGTGGATTTTGCGAACCGTTCCACCCCTAATATACATATATATATAGGGCTGCTCAGTTGTGTAGCAAGAAGGTTCTGGGCTCGTTTCCTGGCCCAAGGTCTTTCTACATGGAGTTTAAGCATTTTTAAGTGGCCCCTCACATGACCTTAGTTATCTGCAGGGAAACTCTTACGAGTAAATCGCCTGACCCAGAGCTTAAAGCTGTTCTTGATGTTGCAGTAAGAATAGTCAACTGCATTAAATGTTGTCCGCTCAACACTAGACTGAAAGCCACTCTGCAATGAATTGGGATTGGAGCATCAGAACTTGTTGTTCCACACTGAAGGCAGGTGGCTCTCGTGAAGCAATGTTCTAACCAGACTACATCAGCTGTGGGACGAGGTGCCATCATTCCTGATGAAGCATGGACTAAACAACCCACACAAGTGGCTCAAGTAATGCAGCTCATCCAGGATGACACATCAACGCGAGTTTTGGCAAGAAGGTTTGTTCGGTCTGTCAGCCTAGTGTCAAGAGGCCGGAGGCGCTACCAGGAGATAGGCGATGTGGAGGAGGCCGAAAGAGGGTAACAACCCAGCAGCAGGACTGCTACCTCTGTCTTTGTGTAAGGAGGAACATGAGGAGCACTGCCAGAGCCTTGCAAAATGACCTCCAGCAGGCTTCAGATGTGCATTTGTCTGCACAAATGTTAGAAACCGACTCCATGAGGATGTATGAGGGCCAGACTTCCGCAGATTGGGGTTATACTCACAGCCCAACACAATACAGGAAGCTTAGCACTTCAGAACAGCAGGATTGATAAATTTGCCATTGGTGCCCTGTGCTCTTCACAGGTGAAAGCAGGTTCACATTGAGCAAATATGACAGACGTGAAAGAGTCTGGAGACACCATTGAGAGCGATCTGCTGCCTGCAACATCCTTCACCATGACTGGTTTGGCAGTGGCTTAGTGATAGCTTGGGGTGACATATCTTTTGAAGACCACACAGCTCTCCAAGTGCTCGCAAGATATAGATTGACTGCCATTGGATACCGAGATGAGATCCTCAGACCCCTTATGAGACCATATGCTGGTGTGGTTGGCCCTAGGTTCCTTCTTATGCAGGACATTTGTTAGACCTCATGTAGCTTCAGTGTGTCAGCAGTTCCTTCAAGATGAAGGCATTGAAGCTATAGACTGGTTGTTCCCCAGACCTTAATACGATTTAGCACATCTAGGACATCATGTCTCGATCCATTCACCAACATCATGTTGCACCACAGACTGTCCAGGAGTTGGTGGATGCTTTAGTCCAGGTCTGGGAGGACATCCTACAGGAGACCATCCACCACCTCATCAGAAGCATGCCCAGTCGTTGTTAGGGATGGGAATCGAAAACCGGTTCCTGTTCAGAACCGGTTCCGTATTTTCCGATTCCATGGCATCGTTTGGCAGCTCGCTGAACGATTCTTTTTTCGATTCCCGCAGCACCAGAGCCTAGAGCGTCGGCTCTGGGGAGCACGACTTACGTCACGTTTTGTACGTAAGTTACGCAAGTTACGTAAGTTACGCAAGTTACGCAAGTTGGAAGAACTATTCGAGGAGGAAGACAACGAGCTGCGGTCACTTTGTGAATCAAAGCCCCGTCTTTCCTTAGCCCAGAGGGTAGATCAGGAAATCCAGCTCTGTAAAAGCTTGCCCTCCATCCCCTGCAGGGATAGCGCCACACTGTGGTGGTGGAACAAGCAAGATACGCTGCCCTTGCTATCTGGACTGGCTGAAAACTACCTCTGTGTGCAGGCTTCCTCCACCCCATCTGAGAGGGTGTTCTCCACGGCTGGAGACACCTTAAGCGCTGAAAGATCCCATATCCTTCCAGAAAAAGCAGATATGCTCATCTTTCTGCAAAAGAACTGTTAATTTTCCCTACTACTGTTTTATAATTAGTATTTTTGTTATTTAAAATAGGTTATTATCCCATCATTTGTTATTAGACATTGTTGGTTATTAAGTTTGTTCTTGTATTCATTTTTCATTTAAACACAGATGTTACTCCAGTTTCACATTTCCTGTGGACATCTTGATCTTGTTGAGTTTGTAAGATTGTGCAATAGTTAAGTAAACAAAGTTGATGCTGATAATCAAACTGTTTGTTCTCCTTTATCCCCCAAATTGGAATCGAAAAAAGAATCGATAAAGAATCGAATCGTTTCATAGAATCGAAAAGGGAATGGGAATCGTGAAAATCTTTTCAATTCCCAACCCTAGTCGTTGTAGGGAGGTCATACAGGCATGTGGAGGCCACACACTATGTTGTGCCTCATTTTGACCTGTTTAAAGGACATTAAATCAAACTTAGATCAGCCTGTAGTGTGTTTTTCAACTTGAATTTGGTGTTGACTCCAAATCTAGGCCTCCATTGGTTAATAAAGGTCTTGTCTATTGAGGAATTTTGTGTGATTTTATTATTTTTTTGTAACCACATTGAACTTTGTAAACAAAATATATTTATCTTTACCCATCTTTGATTGTATGTCATTTTAAAAGCCATCTTAAAGGATTTCAGATCGTTCGATTCATTTGATATTCAGCTTTCATCCACTCTTTGCCTCTGTGGATACAATCTGCCTACCTGACCAATCCTTTTAAATCGCTGTGCCAAAATTTCCCCACTGTTGCTTTGGGCACCAGTGCTGACCTGAGGTACTAGATGCCATATGGTCTCTCTTTGACCTGGCAGGAGTTTACGCATTAGTCATTTGCATTCTGTGATTATGTTGTATACATTTTAACTGTCATCTCTTTGCAGATAATACTGGGGGTTTTCTTTATCCTGGTCGCATTGTTGTTCACTATTTCCCTATTTATTTCAAAGTAAGTAACAGTTTAACAAAGCATAATTCTTTACATTTAAATTACATTGCCAAATAGATATTGGTTTATGACCAGAAAATTACAATTTTTTTCTGATGTTTTTTTTCTGTTTAATTTCAAAATGAAATTATGCACTGATATTTTTGTTTTGTGTTCAGTTTGGATAAAGCTCTGCACTCTGCTGGGATCAGCTATGGTTTCATAATCTTTGGCACCAACCTGACCAATCCTCTCAATGAACTTCTGCTGGCCTTACAACCTGTAAGTAATCTTTAACTGCTCATGTCAAACAGTTGATTGTCTTCAGTTAAAATAGGCTTAAAGCCATTTTACATTATTTCTACTACTGTGATCTCAATTTCGGAATAATAAAGGCTTTAAAATATTTAATTTGCTATTGTGAGACTATTACTTGTTGAATGGTAAGTCAAATTATAGCACAAAAAAAGCTGCATAGATACTGAACTGATTTAAAATCTAAGTAGTTGATTAAATTCTCGCAGACAACCCTAACCTTTTAGCTATTAATATAAAAAGTACAAATATGTTTTAAATGATGTATATATAAATTGAATCCCCTTTTCCTCAGCTCTCAGATATTAGCTTGGGCAAAATGACTGTTCAGGATAAAGGATAACTGCTCATTAATAAAATATCATCTCATTATCAGAAGAAGATGTGGGAAACATCATTAAATGTATCTTATCCTATTTTTCTATGTGAGGAGCAGAGGATATCACTGTTGGATATAAAGCCAGGAAAAATAATCCACATTTTAAGAAATTCACATTTTAATCTGTTTAGCATCCTGTATTTACAGTAAGCATGATTCGGATGGCTACCATTAAAAGTCTCTGCATATCTGCAGAATGTACAATTTTTCATGACATCTTAAGATTTCAAAGGGCTGTCAGAATTTCTAAATCCAACATCTTTCATTACAGGTAAAGGTTGTAAATTTAAAAGAATAAACAAATTCCGAATTTTTTTATAGTCTTAAACTTAGACAACATTTATTGAGCTGTACAAAACAAAATGTCCTTGTGTACAGCTCTCATGACATTTCTATGTATTAAAGTGCAGCAGTGATCAAATGTAAACAGTGTGGGAGAAAATGTCTGTATAGCCTTTCCTGTTATACACAATTCATATCTTTTATTCACTCTGTATCAACAAGGACATTGAAGAGTATTTTTTCTCAACATGATCCATGCCAACTTTCTATGGTCTGTTCATGAGTAAAAAAAAAAAAAAAAGGATTTTTGAGTTCTGAATTTGGCGGTCACTTATGATGTGTAGTCAAGCTAAAAATATTATGCTCTTTTGAATCACCTGATTTCTTGGAGCCTATATATTCAAAGCTCTAGAAATAACATGACGTAAAAAAATAAATAAATAAAAATCCTCACCTTTCCATACCTAAGAACATTAAGCACTGAGAAAATAATAAATGGGTTAATCTATTCCAGAGTTATTTATGTACAATCATCATATGAGTCAGCTTTTCTTTCTGTTTACACAGTCAAACATAATAAGATCTGCTGCCTTTTTTTTTACAAGATACTTTCAATAAAATCATGTAGAAAATCAAGTGTTCTTAAAAATACATTTATGAATTTTGTCTTGTGTTCATTTTTTCAACTAATCTAGTAAAAAATATCACTTTATTATATGGTTTCTAAACAAGTTGTAGAAATTCTATTATTGAAAGTCTTTTCTATCAGAAGTTTTTGAAGACATACTAGTTACATTAAAATGTGTAAATGTCAAAGTCCTGAAAAATTAATATTAGTCTGCTGAAATGTTTAGATTGATGGAAAATCAATTCACCATCCTCTACTTTTGCTTCTAAGCTGGACAAAAACATGCAATAGAAATGCTCTACTGTAATTAGTATTCTACTGCAGGTTTTAGAGAAAAAAAATGACAGACAGCTCGGGCCAATAAAGAATCGCGTTGCAGATAGTGGCATTGATTTAATGTCTTAGAGAAGTGCTTAGTATGACCGTGGCGTTTAAGATATTAAGTTCTTCACAACAACAGTGTGTTGTTAAAGATGTAGCGGTCAGGTTGTAGGTTAAGTCTGACTATTTAGTCGCTTAACTTAGTAATTGTTGTTTGATGGACCTAATATAAACAAAATCTGCAGTTACACAAATATTATGAATAGTAAACATCTATTAGCTTCCTTTGTCTGGTGTTTTTTTTTTTTTTTAAATCTCATCTATTCGTATCCTTAGGCTTAAGAGTTGTGTGTTTATTTTTTTGCATATATACCTATATGTGTAGTGTAGCTGAACTCTGTCCATGATTTTACAGGTTTTTCCATTGGATTACATCCTAATCACAGTCATTACCATGTACTTTGTGCTGACGTCCATGGCTGGAATTCGTAACATGGGCATCTGGTTCTTCTGGATGAGAGTAAGGATAAGTTATTTTTGTGTTACCCAAAGAAATGTGATAATATGCATAATATGTTGTGGAAATTTTTCTGATAAGTAACATCTGGATAACTAGCCTTTTGTCACTGCCAGCAATAGAGTTTTCTCTTTATTTTCACAAAGCTTCTCTAAGATATGCTAGATATGCTTCTCCTGACTTCACTTGCTGGTGAAACTATATTTATACTCTTTGTCAAGGCCGAGCTGGAAGTTTTTAACAATATAAGACTACCTTAAGAAAGAAATTTGTGTTTTTCTCTCTTTTTTTCAAGATTATTTTCCCCAGCTAGATGCAGTGAGATCTATAAGGTTCTCAGTTTACATGAAGTTTGTGCATATTTATGCTATGTAAGACAGAATGAATTCTAGTTGACTGCTGCACAGACAATTTCCTATATTCAAGTTGATATTTTTTTTTTTATATATACAGTACAGACCAAAAGTTTGGACACACCTTATCAAGTGGGAATGCTTATGCATTCCCTCTTATTGTTGTTCACTTCAAATTTTTCTGACTCTAACTAGTCCCGCAGTTTTCAACCGATTTCAACAATTTTGGTATCAAAACGTTCAGCTTGTTCAGCAGAATTGTGCTATGTCTTTTGGTAAAGATATTTTTTGTAGTTTTCGCGATATTCTGCTTTTTCTGCATTTTTTTTGTCCCATTGAAATGCATGTAGAATTCTTAGATTTCAGCAAAATTCAGATAAAACTTTATCATCTTCGACCTTTAACTACTTCAGCATACTTTCAGCTAGAAACACCATTCAACTTTTAAAATGTTTCCGTATCTTTCTGCTATTACTGTTTAACTCAGCTTTTTGCTAACTTTTACAGTTTTGCTTCAGTGAAGCTTCAAACTTTAAAAGAAAATTTTAAGATTTTCAGATTTATAGTGGAAGTCTATGGACGGAATTCTTCAACTGCTAGAGTGCGTGCTCTAGCTTTTGAGCTGTTCTGGTTTTTCCGAACAAATTGTTGTCAGTCCCTCATTTTTAACTCAATTGAAATAAATTATACATCAAAACGTAGGGATTTTTATCAGGATTCTGAAAATGTAACCCTAATTTGTGTGGCATAAATAGTATTCCGACAGTTTGGCCCAGACCATGAAGAAGTCCACACTTCCCCAATAGAAATCCAATGAGAGATTTTCCAAAAATCACAGACAAAATCCAAAAAGATACATATTTTCGTATCGCTCCCATTTATTAACTATTTGATGTACTAACATGAAACTTGGTATACAACATCTTCAGAACCTTCTAGCACTCACATTGAAGGAATTTCTTCAATATCATTTATGATTTAGCTGTTTAGCTGACTTGTTCGGGCATAGGAAAACGCTGATTCTGAGAAAAATCCTCAAACTCAGAAAATGCAAATTTTTACATCGTCACCGTGGCCAAATAATTTTTAGTAGAAACATGAAAGTTGGCACAGTCGAAGCCGAAGGATGGCTGACGCCAACGGTGAAAGAATTTTTTGAATACCTTTTACGGTTTTGGCTCACCGCTCGTTTGTTCGCAGGGGAAGTTTTACTTTTGGGAGTTCTGTTCTACCATGGAACTCCATGTTATTTCATGAGACCAGCAAGATTTACAAACCTTTTTATTTCTCCTTCCCATTAAGGTTGTGAATGAGCTACAGCCATGAACATTATCCCAATTGGAGACAAAGGATAGCTGTCGCTTAGACTGAAATAATTTTTCAGATACCATTTACAGTTTAGCACAGTTTAGCACATTTTAATCTAATGGAGGGAGACAACACTGATTTAACATTTGGAAATGGATACAATATGACTACTGGCCATGACCCTTCCTTTCACATGCAACCCTGATAGACTTTCAAAATAAGACGCCAGGGACCCTACAAAATAAAAGCCCCTACATTAAACTCATATTTTTTTCCCAGCATATGGCTAAACATTATAACCCAAACTCAACCACTTTTTAAAAATTAGACTCTAGGGGGCTTTTCAAAACACACCCCACAGCAAATTTCAAAATAAAAGCCTCCCACTGCCACTTCATCTACTGCCCTAATAACAGGGGAAAAGAGTGATTTAACGATTGGAAAGTCATCAAGTATCATTGCTGGGTCTGACCCTTTTCTCAACACACAACCCTGCTAGACTTTCAAAATAAGACTCCAGTGACCCTACAAAATAAAAGCCTCTATGTTATACTCGTGCATTAATTGATTCAAATGGCTCAGCATTATGACCCAAACTCTACCAGCTTGATTCTATTAGACTCTAGGGACCTTTTCACAACATACCCCAGATCGAATTTCACAATAAAAGTCTCCCATTTATGCTCTAATACATTATCTATTCACCCAATAACATGGAAAACCAGTGATTTCATGTTTAGAAATGGATTCTATATCACTGCTGGGCATGACCATTCCCTTGAAACACATCCATGATAGACTTTCAAAATAAGACAAAAGGGACTCTACAAAATAAAAGCCTCTTCCTTACGCACACTTATTCATTGTGCCGTATGCCTTGTAGCTATGACCCAAAGTCAACCAATTTCTTCAAATTACACTACCAAGGCCTGTTGACTACACACCTCAGTTTACATTTCTTAATAAGGCTCTAAGATTTACACTGTAATAAAGCATCTGCTAACCTCGTAACATGCAGCCTAAGCCTGCCAACGGTGCTTTCGTCACCACAGTGGCTCGTATCATGCAGGTTAGTTTTTTTTTTATAAATTCAGCTCCTTAAGTGGTATTAGCTCTCTTTCTATAAGCTTCTCTCTCTGTCCTTTCTCTGCTTCTCATGGTTAGTCTTGCACTTAGGTTTGTAGATTTTCAATCCTCAAATGATGACACTGTTTTCTTTATGCTGATCAACCGACACATTTTAAATAATTTCAAATTGTTTTGCCAAGTCTTGACATTTCCACATATGATTTCAAAATTTTGATCAGCTAATTTCTTACTTTTCAGCCTATGCTGTGAACTTTGGCTTCATTCTGCTCTCTTTCTGGACAGTAATTAAGCTTTTCTGTTTGCTGCTAATTCATAACACGTCTGACATGTTTCTGGGCAGTAGGTAAACCCCCCTCCAAAATGTCTTTATACATTTTTCTAGAAACTTGGGAGACATTATATTCAGACCCTTCTACTGCACACATTAAAGACATTTTTTGATATTATGTATGGTTTGGCTGTGCAGCTTTTAAGATGAGTTTGTTTCTGCCCTTTTACTGCCAAATGATTCTACCCTACAAAATCTTCAGATGATTCAATTGCTTTCTGCAGTTTGAAGTTTCTAATGACTTCCTATCACATTTTCATATGTTCTGCAGTTAATTTCAGCTTTTTTCAATCAGCAAAAGCATTCCCACTTGCTGTTTCTCCGAAACAGCTTTTTCTAGTTTGACTTCCTTTTGTGATGTACTAATCTCAAGTTGAATTTTGGGATATACTTTTGTGCATTCATGCCTACATGGTACTTTTATAAAGAAGAGGTTATGACAGCCTCTTAAAAGAAATCAAATGTAGTGATGATAACATAGACAAAAACAGGCGCTGGTATCGCAAAAGAATCCGGATTGGAAGATATCCAAGTTCAAGTATTAGAAGTAGATGGTGCAATGAATGGTGCTTTTACATCACTGATTTTTTAGGACTAGCAAAGAGAACTGAACCACAAAAAATCCTAAATCCCTAGTAATTATGAACTCCATGATTAATGGGCAAAATTTCTGGAAAAAAACTATAAAAACATCAAAATTGTGTAAAATGTATTTTCTTAGGAAACCGGAGCACCCGGCGAAAAGCCTAAAATCTACCCCTAAGTCAACCCTAACCTAAACTAATCTAACTAAATAAAAAAAACTAAATAAAAAAATATATGTGTGTGTGTGTAGGTGTGTGTGTGTGTATTTTATGAAAGCCACGGGTGAACCAGCAGCTCTTCCAAGGTGGGTCGCTGCGCAGGGTTACTCATCAGACACCTTGTCAAAAAATCTTGGCCTTTCTTTGAAAGTGTTGTGCTGATATTTAGCTGTTCTAAAATTAGTGTTTTGGTACTGAACGTGTTGTGGAGTAACTCAAACAGGACCACTCCTATCTGCAACACTGTTATGGGTACAGCAGCTTCATCATTTCCTTGAATGAACCAGTAAATTGGGTCTTTAATATTAGCACCACATAAAACTTCATATGGTTTTCCCTCATCAAAGCAGCTTAACCCAAAGCCTGTGAGATAGATTTGCGGCTCTTCTGAGTCTGTCTTAATAAGGACATTATCCAATTTAATGTCTCTGTGGAAGATGTTTTTGTTTTTTAAGTGGATGGCTGCTTTCACCAGCTGTTTTAATATTACCTTGGCCTCTTTTTCCTTAAGGGGACGTCTGCGGTTATTGAGGTAACTTTTGAGGTCGTCACAAGGCATGGGTCTCTCCATCACCAAAATCACCTCATGGCCCAGGTCATACCAGTCAAACAGCGACACCACGAATGACTGCTCGTCTTTTACATCCATCAGTTTAAGCATGATGGCTACCTCCATTGGAAGCTCTTTGCATTTCTCACCTGTATGTTTCCATACTAGATTTTCTTTTGGGATGTGTTTAATGGTCACAGGTGAGTTATCCTCTCTACGATAGCCTGCAAAGACGGATCCAGAGCCTCCGTGTCCCAGTTTATCCAGCTCAACATATTTTTCCAGAAATTTTGCTTCATTTTCTATATCAGCAAATGTCACCTTTTTCTTGGGGTTTTGTTCTTTTGAGTTCTCAGATGTCCATTTCTGACATGTCTTCCTAAATTCGTTCCCTGATGTGCTATCTTCTGCAATCTCCATGGTTCTTTTCTTTGTCTGGGCTCTTGTTGAGAGTGCCGGTACCAAATAAATCCTGGTTCGTTTCCTTGGGACCACATGTTCAGGTCTTTCCTTCGGTCCACTGTCTGTTCTGGACTCCAAGGAGGAGGAAGGAGAATCTTTAATTGGTTTCTCATCAAGGTGTTTGATCTTTCTCTTTTTCCTGACTGGCAGTGCCGGATCCTCTCTCGTCATTTGTAGCTCTGCACTTTCCATCCTTCTTTTCTTTGTCTCGCTTCTTGTTGAGGGTCCCGCTACCTCAGAAACCCTGGTTTGTTTGCTTGGGTTCTCATTTTCAGATTTTTCCTTTGGTCCACTGTCTGTTCTGGATTCCAATGAGAAGGAAAGAGAATCTGTGATTGGTTTCTCATTAAGTTGTTTGATCTTTCTCTTTTTCCTGGGTGGCAGCGCAGGATCCTCCCTTGTCATTCGTAGCTCTGCACTTTCCATCCTCCTTTTCTTAGTCTCGCTTCTTGTTGAGGGTCCTGCTACCTCAGAAACCCTGGTCCGTTTCCTTTGGTTCTCATTTTCAGATGTTTCCTTTGGTCCACTGTCTGTTCTGGACTCCAATGAGAAGGAAGGAGGATCTGTAATTGGTTTCTCATCAAGGTGGTTGGTCTTTCTCTTTTTCCTGGCTTGCAGCGCCGGATCCTCTCTCGTTATTCGTAGCTCTGCACTTTCCATCCTCCTTTTCTTTGTCTGGCTTCTTGTTGAGGGTCCCACTACCTCAGAAACCCTGGTCTGTTTCCTTCGGTTCTCATTTTCAGATCTTTCCTTAGATCCACTGTCTGTTCTGGACTCCAATATGAAGGAAGGTGAATCTCTAATTGGTTTCTCATCAAGGTGGTTGGTTTTTCTCTTTTTCCTGGCTGGCAGCGCCGGATCCTCTCTTGTTATTCGTAGCTCTGCACTTTCCATCCTCCTTTTCTTTGTCTCGCTGCTTGTTGAGGGTCCCACTACCTCAGAAACCCTGGTTCGTTTCCTTCGGTTCTCATGTTCAGCTCTTTTCTTTGGTCCACTGTCTGTTCTGGACCCTAAACAGTGTGGTTTGGTGCGGACTGCATTGCTCTCCGATGAAGATGAATCTGAAACTGGGTGCTTCTTAATGTGTTTATCCTTCATTCTGGCGGTGTTGGCTTACTTTTTTCAACAAGACTGAAGGCTATTTTTTCTTTCTGGATTCTTTGACCAACTTTCTATTTTTCCTCTGATTTAAGCGTAAATCGTTGTACTTGTAAAGAGTAGTGGCTCTAACCTTGCTGCCTCTTGGCCTGTCAGAGAATTCTGAGAACTCTGTGTGGGTGTGACTATGTTGGCCTTTTATGCCTATGTGACATCATCAGGGAGGGGCCTGTGATGACATCACAGGCCCCTCCCTGATGGTGACATTACAGGATCAAAGGGCCATTAGAATGTTGTTGACGTATCCTAGCAACCAACAGAGGTCTGTTGGTCCTAAAGAATACAAAACAAAACAAAACCTAAAGAATACAAAACAAACAAATAGTTCCACATTTACTTCAGTTTTACAGGGAAAAGTATGTTAATTCTTGTTTTTCTAATCAACAACAATAACAATAAGTGGGAATGCTTATGCATTCCCACTTATTGTTGTTCACTTCAAATTTTTCTGACTCTAACTAGTCCCGCAGTTTTCAACCGATTTCAACAATTTTGGTATCAAAACGTTCAGCTTGTTCAGGAGAATTGTGCTATGTCTTTTGGTAAAGATATTTTTTGTAGTTTTCGCAATATTCTGCTTTTTCTGCGTTTTTTTGTCCCATTGAAATGCACGTAGAATTCTTAGATTTCAGCTAAATTCAGCTAAAACCTTATCATCTTCGACCTTTAACTACTTCAGCATACTTTCAGCTAGAAACACCATTCAACTTTTAAAATGTTTCCGTATCTTTCTGCTATTACTGTTTAACTCAGGTTTTTGCTAACTTTTACAGTTTTGCTTCAGTGAAGCTTCAAACTTTTAAAGAAAATTTAAAGATTTTCAGATTTATAATGGAAGTCTATGGACGGAATTCTTCAACTGCTAGAATGCGTTAGCTTTTGGGCTGTTCTGGTTTTTCCAAACAAATTCTTCTCACTCCCTCATTTTTCACTCAATTGAAATAAATTGTACATCAAAATGTAGGGATTTTTGTCAGGATTCAGGAAATGTAACCCTCATTTGTGTGGCATTTACAGTTCTCCGACAGTTTGGCCCAGACCACGAAGAAGTCCACACTTCCCCAATAGAAATCCAATGAGAGACTTTCCAAAGATCACAGACAAAATCCAAAACGATACATATTTTCGTATTGCTCCCATTTCTTAACTATTTGATGTACTAACATGAAACTTGGTATAGAACATCTTCAGAACCTTCTAGCACTCACATTGAAGGAATTTCTTCAATATCATTTATGGTTTAGCTGTTTAGCTAACTTGTTCGTGCATAGGAAAACGTTGATTCTGAGAAAAATCCTCAAACTCAGAAAATGCACATTTTTACATCGTCACCGTGGCCAAATAGTTTTTAGTAGAAACATGAAAGTTGGCACAGTCGAAGCTGAAGGATGGCTGATGTCCACGGTGAAAGAATTTTTTGAATACCTTTTATGGTTTTGGCTCACCACTCGTTTGTTCGGAGGGGAAGTTTTGCTTTTGACAGCTCACCTCTACCATGGAACTCCATGTTATTTAATGAGACCAGCAGGATTTATAAACCTTTTTATTCCTCCTTCCCATTAAGGCTGTGAATGAGCTACAGCAATGAAAGTTATCCCAATCTGAGACAAAGGATAGCTGTCGCTTAGACTGAAATAATTTTTTAGATACCATTTACAGTTTGTCTTCAGCAGTCGTTTGTTCGGAGATGACGTTCCCATTCAAAAAAGCCTGAGAGGAAAGGAACGAAAGTGAAGCGCGTGTCTCTCTCTCACTGACAGGCTCGTTAAGCATCGTCAAGGTAACCAAGCTTCAAAGGGATTTTACCTCCGCCACTTTAAACAGCACATTTTAATCTAATGGAGGGAGACAACACTGATTTAACATTTGGAAATGGATAATATATGACTACTGGCTATGACCCTTCCCTTGACAGGCAACCCTGATAGACTTTCAAAATAAGACTTCGGGGACCCAACAAAATAAAAGCCCCTACATTAAACTCATATTTTTTTCCCAGCATATGGCTCAACATTATAACCCAAACTCAACCACTTTTTTAAAATTAGACTCTAGGGGACTTTTCAAAACACACCCCACAGCAAATTTCAAAATAAAAGCCTCCCATTGCCACTTCATTCGCTGCCCTAATAACAAGGGAAAAGAGTGATTTAACGATTGGAAAGACATCAAGTATCATTGTTGGGTCCATCCCTTTTCTCAACACACAACCCTGCTAGACTTTCAAAATAAGACTCCAGTGACCCTACAAAATAAAAGCCTCTATGTTATACTCGTGCATTAATTGATGCAAATGGCTCAGCATTATGACCCAAACTCTACCAGCTTGATTCTATTAGACTCTAGGGACCTTTTCACAACATACCCCAGAGCAAATTTCACATTAAAAGTCTCCCATTTACGCTCTAATACAGCATCTATTAACCCAATACCATGGAAAACCATTGATTTCACATTTAGAAATGGATTTCATATCACTGCTGGGCATGACCCCTCCCTTGACACACATTCATGATAGACTTTTGAAATAAGACAAAAGGGACCCTACAAAATAAAAGCCTCTTCCTTACGCACACTCATTCATTGTGCCGTATGGCTCATAGCTATGACCCAAAGTCAACCAATTTCTTCAAATTACACTACCAAGGCCTGTTGACCACACACCTCAGTGCATATTTTTTAATAAGGCTCTAAGATTTACACTCTAAAAAAGCATCTGCTAACCGCTTAATATGCAGCCTAAGCCTGCCAACGGTGCTTTCATCACCACAGTGGCTCGTAACATGCAGGTTAGTTTTTTTTTTATAAATTCAGCTCCTTAAGTGGTATTAGCTCTCTTTCTATAAGCTTCTCTCTCTGTCCTTCCTCTGCTTGTCATGGTCAGTCTTGCATATAGGTTTGTAGATTTTCAATCCTCTAAGGATGACACTGTTTTCTTTATGCTGATCAACCAACACATTTTAAATAATTTCAAATTGTTTTGCCAAGTCTTGACATTTCCACAAATTATTTCAAAATGTTGATACTTATTCAATACCATCTTCCTCAACATTTTACTTCCCATCCTTAAGCTACTACTTTTTTCTTCAACCAGATAAGATTCAAGTTTTTCTATTTTAATTTATTTTCTAATTCAGCTAATTTAATACTTTTCAGCCTATGTTGTGAACTTTGGCTTCATTCTGCTCTCTTTCTGGACAGGAATTAAGCTTTCTGTTTGCTGCTAAGTCATAACATGCCTGACATGTTTCTGGAAAGTAGGTGGCCCCCCTTCAAGATTTCTTTAGAACTTTTTCTAGAAACTTGGGAGACATTACATTTAGACCCTTCTAGAGATTTTTTGATATCATGTATGGTTTGGCTGTGAAGCTTTTAAGATGAGTCTGTTTCTGCCATTTTACTGCCAGATGATTCTACCCTACAAAATCTTCAGATGATTCAATTGTTTTCCGCAGTTTGAAGTTTCTGATTACTTCCTTTCACATTTTCATATGTTCCTCAGCTAATTTGTGCTTCTTTTCCTTCTCGCAGTTTCTTTCGCTAATTTTTATTATTTCGTTCAGCAAAAAAAGCATTCCCACTTTGCTGTTTCTGCGAAACAGCTTTTTCTAGTTCAAAGAGTTTTCTTTATTTTCACGGCTATGAAATTTGAAGATTCACACCGAAGGCATCAAAACTATGAATTAACACATGTGGAATTATATACTTAACAAAAACTGAAACAACTGAAAATATGTGTTATAGGTACATAAAATTTGCCACCTTTTGCTTTGATTACTGCTTCACACACTCTTGGCATTCTCTTGATGAGCTTCAGGAGATAGTCACCTGAAATGATCTTCCAACAGTCTTGAAGGAGTTTCTTTGCACTTGTTGGCCCTTTTTTCTTTCACTCTGTTGTCCAGCTTACACCAAACCATCTCGATTGGGTTCAGTTCTGGTGATTGTGGAGGCCAGGTCATCTGGCATATATCGCCGCATCCTATCACTCTGCTTCTTGGTCAAATAGCCCTTTCACAGTCTGGAGGTGTGTTTGGGGTCGTTGTCCTGTTGAAAAAAAAATGATGGTCCAACTAAACACAAACCGGATGGAATAGCATGCCGCTGCAAGATGATGTAGTAGCCAGGCTGGTTCAGCATGCCTTCAATTTTGAATAAATCCACAACAGTGTCACCAGCAAAGCATCGCCACATCATCACACCTCCTCCTCCATGCTTCATGGTGGGAACCAGGCATGTAGATTTCATCCGTTCACCTTTTATGCATCGCACAAAGACACGATGGTTGGAACCAAAGATCTCAAATTTGGACTCATCAGACCAAAGCACAGATTTCCACTGTTCTAATGTCCATTCGTTGAGTTCTTTAGCCCAAGCGAGTCTCTTCTGCTTGTTGCCTGTCCTTAGCAGTGGTTTCCTAGCAGCTATTTTACCATGAAGGCCTGATTCTCCTCTTAACAGTTGTTCTAGTTATGTGTCTGCCGCTAGAACTCTGTGTGGCAGTGACCTGGTCTCTGATCTGAGCTGCTGTTAACCTGCGATTACAGATTAACTTATCTTCCGCAGCAGAGGTGACTCTTGGTCTTCCTTTCCTGGGGCAGTCCTTATATGAGCCAGTTTCTTTGTAGCGCTTGATGGATTTGCGACTGCACTTGGGGACACTGTCAAAGTTTTGCCAATTTTTCGGACTCGCTGACCTTCATTTCTTAAAGTAATGATGGCCACTCGTTTTTCTATACTTAGCTGCTTTTTTCTTCCCATGATAGAAATTCTAACAGTGTATTCAGTAGGACTATCAGCTGTGTATCCACCTGACTTCTGCACAACACAACTGATGGTCCCAACCCCATTTAAAAGGCAAGAAATCCCACTTGTTAAACCAGACAAGGGACACCTGTCAAGTGGAAAAAAAAAAAAAAAAAAAAAAAATATATATATATATATATATATATATATACACTATATTGCCAAAAGTATTTGCTCACCCATCCAAATTATTGGAATCAGGTGTTCCAATCACTTCCATGGCCACAGGTGTATAAATTCAAGCACCTAGGCATGCAGACTGTTTTTACAAACATTTGTGAAAGAATGGGTCGCTCTCAGGAGCTCAGTGAATTCCAGCGTGGAACTGTGATAGGATGCCACCTGTGCAACAAATCCAGTCGTGAAATTTCCTCGCTCCTAAATATTCCACAGTCAACTGTCAGCTGTATTATAAGAAAATGGAAGTGTTTGGGAACGACAGCAACTCAGCCACGAAGTGGTAGGCCACGTAAACTGACGGAGCGGGGTCAGCGGATGCTGACGCGCATAGTGCGAAGAGGTCGCCAACTTTCTGCAGAGTCAATCACTACAGACCTCCAAACTTCATGTAGCTCAAGAACAGTGCGCAGAGAGCTTCATGGAATGGGTTTCCATGGGCGAGCAGCTGCATCCAAGCCATACATCACCAAGTGCAATGCAAAGCGTCGGATGCGGTGGTGTAAAGCACGCCGCCACTGGACTCTAGAGCAGTGGAGACGCGTTCTCTGGAGTGACGAATCGCGCTTCTCCATCTGGCAATCTGATGGACGGGTCTGGGTTTGGCGGTTGCCAGGAGAACGGTACTTGTCTGACTGCATTGTGCCAAGTGTAAAGTTTGGTGGAGGGGGGATTATGGTGTGGGGTTGTTTTTCAGGAGCTGGGCTTGGCCCCTTAGTTCCAGTGAAAGGAACTCTGAATGCTTCAGCATACCAAGACATTTTGGACAATTCCATGCTCCCAACTTTGTGGGAACAGTTTGGAGCTGGCCCCTTCCTCTTCCAACATGACTGTGCACCAGTGCACAAAGCAAGGTCCATAAAGACATGGATGACAGAGTCTGGTGTGGATGAACTTGACTGGCCTGCACAGAGTCCTGACCTCAACCCGATAGAACACCTTTGGGATGAATTAGAGCGGAGACTGAGAGCCAGGCCTTCTCGTCCAACATCAGTGTGCGACCTCACAAATGCGCTTCTGGAAGAATGGTCAAAAATTCCCATAAACACACTCCTAAACCTTGTGGACAGCCTTCCCAGAAGAGTTGAAGCTGTTCTAGCTGCAAAGGGTGGACCGACGTCATATTGAACCCTATGGATTAGGAACGGGATGTCACTTAAGCTCATATGTGAGTCAAGGCAGGTGAGCAAATACTTTTGGCAATATAGTGTATATATATATATATATATATATATATTAATATCATAAGAAGAAAGTAATAAAATGAAGTTATTTTGCCTGTGATGAAATGAATGCTCTCTTTATTCATTGTATGTAAATGATTGGGTTTCAGCTTTATTGAAAATGAGTTTGCTGACTTGGCAAATAAGAAACTGCAAGGACAGTGTGATACAAACTGTCCCAAGACAGTTGGAATGATGGGACAGCAGCACCTCCTCCTGAGGCATTTTAATGACAGAAATAATTGATTGGGCTATATTGCAGAATTTATGGTTAAAAATATCTGTCTGATATATTTCATTTTACCTGTGTATTTTTTATTTGTAATTTTGTATATAAATGATAAATTTATCATTTTTTTTATGATAACTGCATTACAAAAAATATATTATAAAAAACTAGTTTGAAAGGAAAGAGTTCATTTTAATCAGTGGTCAGTTCTGACTTTGAGCGCTGCTGCTAATAGAGTAAAATGTTTTTTTTTAAGTCTTCTGTTGCTAAAAAGAATGTTTATTTTCTATTTTTTTTTTCCTTTCCCTATCCGTTATAGTAACTTATTTTCCAAGGCATCTGTATTAAGTTAAAAGTTCTGGTATCCTCAGGAATAAACAGTGAGCTGAACATTTCTGTTTTTTTTTTGTTTTTTTATACCTAGCTCTACAAAATAAGACCAAAGAGAACACGTCCCCAGGCCCTCCTCTTCCTCTGCATGATTCTGCTGTTGATTGTTCTTCACACCAGCTACATGATCTACAGTCTGGCCCCACAATATGTCATGTACGGCAGCCAGAAATATCTTGTACAGGTGAGAAAAAGCTGTTCAAGTAATTTCCCACGTCGTTTTCTGTTTTTTGGTCTCCCTGATGAGATCTACCTTTCAGGGCAAGTTTCTAACAATGTCTGTATCCGTGGGTTTAAACCACTGTGGTCCAGCTCCGTGTAGGCAGCGGTTTGGTCTCTATGGGCCAGCAACAAGCCTTTTAGACTCTTGTTCTTTTTATTTCCTCTCAGAAATTGCGGTATTTGCTGTTTGGATTTTGTTGTTTGACAGAATATCATTTGAGTGCTCCAACTCTTCTCTTCTTGTGTGGGTGTCTGCAATTGGTTTTCATGCAGCTACATGTGCGTTTTGTTAAAAACATGCTTAAAGCAGCGTAATTTAGGTAAATCTTAGCCTTGTTTTGCCAACCCATCGTCTCCCTTACTGAAATACAAGAATGTACTAAAAACTATTTAACAATTCCTATGTATTTAAGATTTTTACATGTTCATGCCTATTCCAATAAATTAATTTTCATTTAATTTTTGCTTTGCCAGCACTCTCAATGCCCAAGGCAAAATGATATTACATAAATGATTTCTTTTTATGTAATCCTAAATTACAATTACTCTATTTGGACAAATGTATGCAGCTGACTGGAGCAGCAGGTAATCTTTAGTAAACAGATTTACAACAGGAATAAATTTCACGTCAAAAAGAAAATACTGATTGGCACACCAAAGCAAACTGGGCTTTACATTTCTAGGTTTGAAATTGGAAAGCTTAATATTTAAACCACATCTGTTCAGATGACCCAGTATATGTTGTTAAAAGCTGCACTGAAAAGTTATTTGCACTTCTAACACTACATATTAAAAAGCACTCTTACACTTTACATAGTACAAGTGTAGTATTTCTACAGCATTTTGACGAACAAAATGAAGATGACCGTCTTAAGCTTGTGTTGCAGTTACTGTCATTGTACTAGTATGTAATGATAGGTCTGTATTTAGAGCTCGTCACAGCAAGTCTTTACAACTTGCTCACAGACGTGGCAGAGATTTTACACCGCATCCACTTCCTGATGCATCTGGGATTTAAACCCAGCAAATCCCCTGCTTTGTTATGTTGGAACTAGAACATTTTCATTTTGGTGTAGTATTAGATTATATTCACTTTAAATTAGATATAGTTAGATATACAGTAGTTTATTTCTTTCAGAACCTCAAAAGGCATACCAAATATAATCTCTGCTGTATGCCACAAATTAACAATCATGGGAATAAAGTGAAAGATTTGTTATTATGAATTACTTTAGATTTGTTCTATCCTATTGGACAGTATTTCTCAAACCTGGTCTCCAGGCTCATCTGTTGTACAAATATTAGATGTTTCTCTGCTGCCACACACCTGATTTTTATAAGTAGATTAACAGGCCACAGTGGCAGAACATGGCACGTTGAGGAGAGTTACGGTATTCATTTCAGTTACTATCCAAGAAAAACTAGTTGATTACATAAACTCATTGACTTGAAAGCAATCCCCCACACCAAGCATGCTTGCAGCGACAGTGGAGAGGAATACTCCTTTTTAATAGATGAAATCAGGTTTTCTCTGTTTTTGTATGGAAGACGTTTGTTTTAATCTGCTTCAAGAAGATGCTACTAGAGATGCACTGACCAGCATGGGATATCAGCTATATGACTAGTTAGCTGAATCAAATATCATAGAATAACACAGACTAAGCATTCTTATTCAGTCATTTTATTTTTTAATTGTCCTTCAGAACAATATAGTCACAGCAATTTGGTTATGTCACACAGAGAAATTAGTGAGAATGTATTTCTGGTTTATTTTTATAGTGTTTAAGTCAAGCCTGATGCCCTCTTTCCTATGGCAATGTATAATGTTCCTTCAACAGTATTTGATCAGTATCTCTTTATACTCTCAGCCCAGATTTCTGTATCTGATTGGATCGGTGCATCACAAGTGGCTATGTTTTTGAAATCACTAACATTTCTTTTATTTCTTATAGAGTCAGACATCCTCAACTGATCCAGGTCCTGGCAATACTACTTTGAGCACTACAAAGATATGTGATGCAGATGCACCTGAGGGTAGGTTTCTCACTACTTCTTTTTCACGGCACATGGGCAGCACTCTCACACCAACTAAGATGTAGCACTCATAGATCTAGTCTGCTGGAGCAAATACAGAGCACTGGGTAAAATACAACTAATTCAGAACACTGGGTTTTAATATTGATTATTATTTATAAGAAATAAAAGCAAATTATACAAGGAAGAAACATTCACTCATACAAGCTGTAGCATGTACTTGTACCCATGCCAGTGCTAATTACTGTGCGTCAGCCATGAAAACATAAACGTGTAAATCTACATTACACCAGCAAGCTTTATTATGGTAATTTATTCATCTGACTAATGCACATGTGGTCTGTAGTAAAGTAGACACTAAGGTGCAAAATTGGATCTGTTTACCAAGTTATCTATACTAAAGTAATAAAGGATCTGTTTGTGTGTCTGGTTCAGGGATTAATAGAAAGTTTGTAAAATAAAGTCAAACATCCTCTTTTAAATAAAATAAAGGGTGTATCCTTTCATGTATTGCTGTAATGTTGGGATGCAACTAATGTTTCACAGCTGCTTTACAATCTTAGATTTATCGTAATAATCGTATTATTTTTTTTTGGCTGTTCAAACCAAAGCTGTCTACATTTACATTGCACAGATTACAACTTCTGCTTTCTGAGGCAAGGTCTGCATGACATTTGCGTGACTGAGTGCTCCCTCGTAACAGTGGGCACTAACTCATGCAGGTAATTTGGTAGCACCTTCTGGGCATAAATGACCAGTGACCATTCAAGCACAGTTCTAAATTTCCTAAAGCCTGAACAAGAGCCAAAAGGAGGTGCCAAAGTCAAGTTTTCTCTCTGACCACTTAAATTACATTCTGCTGAAAGGTTATTATGGATTTGTTTCCCATCCTGGCCCAAGCATTACTGCCTAGACTAGATTTAGAGCCACCAGTACATTCTAGATCTCCCATTAATGCTGACACAACAGATTAGAATTATTGGCATCAACAAGGAACCCGTGTGGGATCTAATGGGGTCATGTCAAAGAAACATTGAGAACAGATTTCTTAGACCCTTGTTGTTTGTGTATTAGAGAGGTTTGGATTAAAATGAAGGCCCCTCCTTACTCAGAAAACGTGCTTCTATTTCCGTCACTTCTGCAACAGTTTTGGACCATTATTGATAAAACCTGTTTTGGAGCTTTTTTTTTTTTCCTTCTTTTTTAAAATTTTTATTTCCCAAAATATTTTTTTACATTCCATGTAAACAATATAGACTTTTTTTCACCTAAAAAATATTGTTTCACATGCTAGATCCATTTTATTTTAGTATTTTTGTAAGAGGCAAGGACACACAAGTTTATCAGTATAGCATGTTTAAGTTAAAAGTTCAAGAAGCTGCCTCTACATGAAAAGAGAAACAGAATATATTGCAGCTACAAAATAAAGGCACATAAAGATGAAGTCGGTCTAGAAACCTAAATGAATGATTTCTGAATACATCTAGTCCCGGATGCACTTGATGCATTTAGGCCTTTATTTTTGTAATATAAATCACATTTTGCTCCCTTGGGTGGACACAATTTCATGGCACTTTATTTTTATCCCATTGCACTGTTTACTGATGGCCAGTTCTTCTGCAGTAAACTGCTCCTTTTCACTGTAGATTAACTGTACAGCCAATCCACCCTGAAATATTATGAAACCAGCCTTTTGGAGGGGCATAATAGATTTATATAAAAGTTTTTGAAATCGGGTCCCTGGGGGAAAAAAATTAGGGGGAAAAAATGGTTTCGTGTTGCATGTAGGCCACTTATATTTTTAATTTTTTTTAACAACATTGTAAGCCTACAATACCTTAGTAACCTGCATGCATCACTAGTTGGCTTTGCTTATTTCTCGTGAGCTATCTGGGCATGCTCAGTGTCTTTGTCAGCGCGGTGTCTGTGGAGTATCACAGCGCCACCTAAGGGCCCCAGCATGTGTACTACTACAACTTGATTGGTGTTGTGTTTATTTGTGTAGATAAAACTTTTTTCTAAGTTGTTTATGAAAATTTACACTAAAAAGGTAACCAGTTATAGTTACTTCTCCAAAAAAGTAACTAAAATAGTAACTCAGTTTTCAATTCCCTCATTCCCCATTCATTATAAAGACGGAGGTTGATGCGACTAAGTTTCCCTGAAAGACTGTATATCAGTGCAAATTGAGTTGGTGTTCAGGCAATGCGGCACCTTCCAGCTGTGATCTAAACATGTGTTTACAGTGAAACTAGCAAATATATTTCTGTTTCAGGGCTCTAATTTATCATCATCAGTCGCTGATGAGTCGTGTGAGGCGGGGGAAGTGGAGGGCGCGGGGTCGGTGGTGCAGGAATACAATACAAACCCAAAGCTAAACAGTTCTTATTTTCACCATCATCATATGTTTCACCGAAATAAGATGAATTTTGGTGAAACATGTGACGATGTCCAGTGTGGGGCGGTCTAGTGGTTAGTGCAGGCATCCCCAAACTCGGTCCTCAAGGCCCCCTGTCCTGCAGGTTTTAGAGGTTTCTCTGCTTCAGCACAGCTGGTTATAATGATTGCAGTAGACCAAAAGCCTGTTAATCAGCTTTCAATTAAAATCAGCTGTGCAGGAGCAAGGAAACCTCTAAAACCTGCAGGACAGGGGGCCTTGAGGACCGAGTTTGGGAATGCCTGGGTTAGTGCGTTGCGCTTGGAATTCAGAGGTTCTTAGTTCCAGCCCCACTCCCACAGACTGCCACTCTGGGTCACTGAGCAAAGACCCTTAAACCCCACACTGCTCCCTGGGTGCCGCACATTGGCAGCCCACTGCTCCCCAAGGGGGTGGGTAACATGCAGAGTTGAATTTCTACAGTGTGAGATTAATAAATTTAAATTAATTGCTTAATCGCTATTCATCTTTTACACAGCTACCAGAAACAGAAACTTAGTTTAATCCAACTGCAGGCAACCAGGATTTTACCACTCTTTGCACCGGTCCTCGTGGGAAATGCTGTCTTCCTTTAGGAAAACCATACCGCTTTTGTCCATAACACCTTTTTTTGTGTGTGTGTGTGTGTGTGTGTGTGTGTGTTTTTTTTTTTTTGTAAGCATCGGTGCTAAACCAGTTTTTTTCATTATAATGGGTAAAAAAACTAATGATACAGATAGTAAGTATAAATTGGCATATAATGGCAAATCTTTGCATTACCAGATCCTAGAGATGTGTCAACATTGCAATTAAAGAATAAAATCCATGTCTTTCCCTCACTTGTCAGTGGCCTTTATTATAGTACCTGATTTTTTTTTCCTTTTTAAACAGCCAAACATCAAATAGAGCGAATCACCTGTACAAACAAGACTGCCTTTCACCTGATTGAAGAATTGGCTTTCTGTACATGTCATAGGTTGTTGTTGTTGTAGAAGATTATTAGTGCAGGGAAAAGTTAATGACTCAAATAGTGCTTCAATGCTTTCTCAAATTACAATCTGTAGAGCTAGGATGCAATCAGAGTTGTTAATGAGATATGATAAGCTAAAATGTCAAGTGGGTAATAAAGCTTAGTCTAAAGTTCAGATATAAAAAGTTAAGTCTGAGTTGATTATTCTCACAAACAAAAAATATACCCTATTCACTGTTGCTTGAATGAGTATCTTTTCAACACGTCTTTTAACAAAACATGCTTTGGATAAAACCAACAGAAAGATACATTAATAGATAAAGTAAAAATAATTTAACTTGGAATGAATAATCTTTATTTTAAGTAACTTGTATGCAAATTGAATTTGTTAATACAACTCTACTGATACTACAGATTATGTTTATGATGCTGTTCTGTGCCAAGTCGAGTGTTCTTTAAGACAATCATCAAAATCTAAACCTGAGGCAACCAAAAAGTGTTATGACTGTGTACAGCAGAGATATTAAAACATGTGCTGTCCTCTAGGTTTGTGCCCCATTCAGCCATGCTAAAATGCAACTACAGAGATTAAGGACAAGGTGTTGGCCGGAAGCGATTGAGATATCACTAATGGACAGAAAGGGGCCAAGTTTGTTTACATAGCATGATCTTATCATTTACAAATTAGTATTCTTCTCCATACAAAAACAAAAGACTTAGTTTAACTTCCATTTAGATAGGGGCTCGTTTTTGCACTTTTAATAAAAAGAGTCCTGATCCACTCATAATGTTAATGGGTGTCTTCCTTTATTCATTACCGTGCTGGAAGCATTACTCTTTATTTAGCTCCTGCTAAACCCTAATTAAATACATTATAGTTTATGTACTGGATATCTGCATAGAGGAGAATGTGGGCGTAAAAGAAAAAAGAGGCAGTACTCAGGATTGATTAAATTAAGTCAGAGAACATGTAATTTGTTGGCTACTGTATTACAGTAACTATTCCCCTAAGTGTGAAACAGATATTTGTTTTGTTGGTGATGTTAGCAAACAAGATGATGGCTATACTTAAAGACATACAGTGGCTTATAAAAGCATTCACCTCCTTGAACTGTTTACATTTCCATGTAAATATACTTACAGCTGTGGAGGAAATTGTTGCAACCCCTTACATTGTTTTTTTCCTTTAACATGTAATGAAATTTAGTACCAAATATAGAAGAGGCACACTTCGGATATTTTTTGGGGTGAAACGATGGGAATAGCGTCATTCTGACTGCCAGTTTTTGATCAGATTCAGGTCATATTTGCATGTAGTGTGAAAGTAGCCTAAAGCTTGATTTGTGTTGACGCGTCTGCAAGACCCGTGCGGCCAAAATACGTTGGAATGGCCTGAAAGCTAAAGTGGCATGGAAGATAGAATTTACATACCAAGCAACTAAGAACATGAACACCTACATAGACGGAAAAATGTGGACGAGCAACAGCTCCTACAACAGGTTCACAAATATAAAATTCTAGGGAAAAGAAAATATTCATATAACAGAAGCATGGCCGCAGGAAATATGGGTGCTGGGGGTGCTGCAGCACTCCCTAGTGGTGAGAGGCAGATAAAAAAATGTATAAAAAAAAACTTAGCACACTTTATAAAAATCTTATGAATGTTTTTGTAAATGATTTTGGCTTTTTTTATTTTAGTATTACGTGTATTTGTTTTTGTGATTATTTTGATGCCTGATAAACACAAGTTCATGGAAGTTACGTAGTCCTGGCAACGTCAAGCAAGCTAGAGCGAGGTATCCCGCTCTGTCAGCAGACTAGTAAATTTACATAGTCTAATGTCAGAAACGAGGAGGAAATATGGCACATAAACGCATTTCGGATTCATCCGCTCATGATAGACTTTATCTCCTCCTGCAACTCAACATTTGGACACCTGTAACCGGGGCACCCTGCCTCTAGCTCAAAGTAACACTGAAATCCCGCATCCTTTTTGGGGCTAATAGTCACATATGACATAAACACAGTGACTCAGGTTCATGCCAGCTGATAGAATCTACATTTTTATAGTGTTATAGTGAAGTTTAATTGATAACATATATTCATCTGAGAACTGATGTCTCTGTGTTACAGACACTGGTTTGGTGTACTGCAGTGTATATGGAAAATAAAGTAGTGAATCTCAATCTATTTACCTATTTATTAATTATTGTATTTTAAATAGGCCTAAAGGCTCATCTGTCTTTTGCCCAAAAAAACAGAAAAGTTTTCACAGCCTCCCCTGTTCAATAATACTTCCAGCCCTAGTCTTCTCTATAAGAAGATTGCTGAACCTAAAGTTGAGCTGCAGCACACTGGCCAGCTACAGTTTTGTACAAAACATTTTCCACTGAGAACAGGCCTCACCATGGTTACCCAAAAAACCTTAAGGGTACATGTGCTCACAGTCAGGTTTTACAGTTGTTCTTAAAAAGTAGAAGTGCAACCGCTGGAAGCATTGCTGCAAAGGTTGAAAGGAAAGGAAAGGAAAGGAAAGGGTAGGGAGGTCGGCCTATCAGTGCACAGGTCCCATGCTGCACACTGCAATGAGTTGGTCTGAAAAGGCTGTCGCCCCAGAAGGGAGCTTCATTTAAAAATAATGCACTGGAGCCTCGCCCTGTGTTCTGATGGGACCAAGAATAACTCATCTGGTTCTGGTGGGGTATAGTGAGGATGTCTGGCAGCAACCAGGGGATTTGAATTTTCTGCACCTTTGTAGCATTTTCATTGATGAAAAGAAATGTTTTATCCTTCTACTGTTTAATTCATTCACAGTTTAAAGATTTTATTTTACCTCCCTAAAATATTTTTTTTTCTTTTGTCTTCAGTTTTATGATAGTGCTTTTAAATGGACTGGAACATGTATTCCGTTTCTATAGGAATTGTATCATTTTAGATTTCCCACCAGTCATTAAATTGAAGATATTAAGGTGTCGGTCACTTTAATGATTTTTTTTGTTGTTGTTGTTGTTGTTAACCATCTTTGAAACTACTACCATGAGTAAGAGGGTTTGTCAGGCTGAAGGAGCATATGCAACTGAGATGGAATACATTTGCTAAGCATGCTAGTGAGAAGTTTATGAATTTCTGCAAAATAGGAACTACACCTTAATGTTTCTTTTTTTTTAAGGCGGAATGTATTTACGATTCATTTTTTTTGGCAACTGAAAAGTTTTCTAAGACTAGTTGAAAGTAAATACTGACTCGGAAGTTTGAAAACCACATTTCTAGATGCAAATTATATTTAGTTGGTAAGAGAAAACATTCATTGTTTTAATTTATTTTGACTTATAATTGAAAATTAACAATGGAGTTTTTCTTTTAAGCAGTTTTCTTTTGCTGTAGTACAATACTTTGCTTCATTTCATGTGCAACAGTGAGAGAGCACAAAGAAAAGGAAAACACTCCAAGAAGAAAGGAAAAACCTAGAAGATGACAGTAGAAAGTTAATGTAGGCATGAAGGTTCCTCTGGCTGCAGGAAGTTGGAACTCCTTTTCAGAGAGAAGTCGCTCTCAGTTGATCAACTCTCACTTTGTAATTGATGTAGTCTTGTTCAAAAGAACTCTGCCTTCTTTGTAAAGCTGACAGGAGCAGGAAGGGGGCAACAGGGGAGAGCATTAAAAGCTAGCGTCAAGACGGTTTTTAACAAGTTGAAGAGTCTGCACAGAAAAGTCAGTTTGTTATTGGGATTGAATAAATTAGAATTTTTTTGTTCTACTAGCAGTTCATCCACGAATATGATGTAGAGTTTTGTGTTTGTTTGTTATTTGTCTTTTTTTGTTCAGTGCATAATTCCTGTTACCTTATTTATATTTCCATTTCTATATATGCCTTTTACTGTGATGCATAAAGTTAGAAAGTGTCTTTAGTTGTCTATTGGTATATATAGATTTTAGAATTGCAGTAATTTTAAACAAAACTTTTCATTACCACAAATCATACTGTCCTATTTAAAGTGGGGGCTTTTATTATTGATTGTGATAGATAGACCGCTGTCCTCAATTTTACAAAGAACAGCATGTTTTTTTTTGTGATTGATGGATCTTAATTGAAGAATACTCAGACATGCATAAATCAAACAAAATAGCTTTGTAACATAGGTAAAAGTAAAAATAATTTAAAAACATTTAGCATGATATAGGCCCTTAAGATAAAGGTATGCTCTTGGCTGGTCTCTTACTGAGGTGGAGAGGGTAATTTTTCCAAATCTTTGGTGTTTCATTTGCTTCTTTTTCATCTCAACATGTTTCTTGTCCTGCTATAGGCTATTCGCAACTAAACATTTGATAGTTCTGTAATCTGTAATATATTATTATTTTTAATACTGTTCTTTTGAAAGCTGTTTTTCACCATTTAACTTTTCAGAATCAGTTAAATCTCTGTTTGGATCCATTTTACCCAAGGAAAATGGGCTGCGTGATAAGAATGCACAGCTTTTATACATGCTAATGATCTCCATAGACCTCACCTTCCATCATCAAAGGACTACACATCCCGTGGTTTGCTTTGACTTAAAAAGTCTTAAAGTTCATTCAGCTTGAAGTGGTGAAATATGCATTGATACAATAATATGCTTCAGATACCAATGCTCATTATTATACAGAGTTATGATTCTTCTCTCCCTTGAGAGGCTTTAGCCCTGATTGTTTCATTTTGCAGGGCAAGTAGTATTAGAACAGAGTGGGGAAAATATCCACTATAGTGTGTTTACAAACTGGGTATTTGTTGATATTTAGGTGAGGACATATCTTGGTTCGGATGCCTAAGGTCCCACATGAACACATCAGCTCATTCTTTTGTAGTAATTGCTGTTTTTACTCTATGTCTAAAAAGAGGGCAGGAGTCAAGCTTGTGACCGAGTGGCCAGCTGGACACAATACGGTAATGACCCAAACATCATGGCAAACAGGTGCTCCGAGCAAAAATATCCATTATCTGTCGAGGGTCATAGGCATTACATTATTCTTTTACTCAGCAAAGTGGAAATGAGTCAACATACAAAGTAAATTGTAGGTTCTCCATATTAGTAATTAGACTTTTATTATAATTATAGTAGCAGTGATATTTATCAGTTATTTTACTCCTTTGCAACATACCTCACATAAAGCTTTGCATCATTTGTCAAATAATTTCTCTGGGAAATTGCAAGAGATGACCCTATTTCACACTTTTTATCCACAAGTCAAACCACAGTTTCTGATCCTCAGATCAATATTCTTATCATAATCTCCTAGTCTTTAGTCCAATTTCTAACTAATTATTGCCTTTTTGTCAGCTAGTTTCACACTACAAGATTTTATTTGCCAAATTAAGTTTTATTTTATCTCTCATCATATAATCACTTTTCATTCAACGTGACATATTGACTCAATGGGGAAAAGTTTCAATACAGTGGTTTTTTTCTTAACCTACCTTTCTGTCTGTTTCCTAGCAACTTGCTAGTTTCCATAGCATTGTTTTAAAGAGCTTTAGAAAAAACAATGGTAACAATTTTCTTTTGCCTCGGAGATCTCTGGTGCAAAAACGATTTACAGCTGCAGGCTTTCAAACCACCAATACAAATTAATTGTAATTTTCTTCATCAATTTGTATTACAAAGGATTGTACCATGTTCAAGTTGTGTTCCTATATGATAAACATTTCTTTCGTGTGCAACAGTCCACTGCTACCTGTTATGCAACTATTTAGAGAACATTTTTAGCTACCTATTACAACATTAATGGTCGGACTCAAGCATAAAGATATCAAGATAGAGAGACATAGACAGACTGATCTTTGTTTGTCTATATTTGTATCTTTGCACAAATTGATAGTATTCCTTAGTCCTGTCTTTGTTTTGCCACTTTCACACCAGAATTCTCCCACTATGAGACAAAAAAACCCAAACTAATTCTGCTTGTTTATGTATTTTTAATTGCATTTAAAACGTTAGCCTTTCTTTTAGCCTTTCAGTAATCCGTAATCAGCCTCTTTGGTCATTTTGTGAAGCAGGAAAAGGATAGGGTTTGAAAATGAAACACAGCTGTAGCTTGAAAATAACATTCTGATGCCCTGGAGATGCTATATGGACATATCTGCCCGATTCAGGGGAAGGTGCAGATTAATGCTTCTTAACATGCACTGTAAGATCCTCATCTTGTGCTGATACCAAAGACTGTTAAGGTAATTTATGTCCGTAATATAGAACTATGTTATCATGCCAGAGTATGGTTGTTTTCAGACATCATCTAGTGTGCACCAGAGACTACCAGCTTGCACCAGTGTGGTGCGCATTGAAGTCCGATCGCGCTTTCATGCTGACCCAAACGGGACCGAAGCTGCAGGTGGGGAAAAAACAACACCTGGTTTTAGGTTATCGCCTAAGTACATTTTTTTGAAGTAGCTTAAGAGAGTGGTCTGATATTTAATCTCTCAGAGTAAGCACACTGTTACTTTTATTCATCTTAATATTTGGAAGTTGGCCCGACTTGCACCTCTTTTGGATAAAAAAGACCTAAAAGGAAATAATTCAATTCTCATTGAAGACAACAGTTAACTAATTTACATTATGAGCTTTGAACCACCACTATATGCTAAATGACAGAATTTTACCATGAAGATATGCATGTGTGTGTGTGTGTTTATATATATATATCTATATATATATATATATATATATAGATATAGAGAGATATATATCCCTTTTTATTATAAAAAGCTTTACTTTGGCAGGGCATTCCATGCTCCCTTGCATTACTGTGGCAGGCACCAACAAATAATTCAGTGTTTGTGTTTTAGAAAGAGAACCGATCTCTTTCAGTCTCCACATAAGCCCCTCTCCCTGTTGGCCTCTATGTGATCAGAGGTTTTGCTGAGGTCAGGTCTTAATAACTTTATTGTCTGATGTTTTTAGTGTGTGCATCAAGAGTTCTTGATGACTCTACAAATACATTTTAACAGTGAAACATACTCTCTCTGAACTCTCATAGTAGAAGCGTTTTTTTTAAGAAGCACTATGTCTTAAAAATAATTTTAGTAAGAAAATATCAGCATCCTCAAAGGACACTTGAACAAAAATGCTCCATTCCATTTCAGGTTTAAAAAATAAAAAGCAAAAGCGCAGAATGATCCTTCCAGAGTAGTTGTTTATAAAGAATCCTTCAAAAGGAACACTGAGTGCTTACATGTGTGTGCCGGGTTATCTATGCGTTTCACTGTGGAGATGAAATGCATGCATTATTTATCAACCTACACAGGGCAGCACTCGCAAGTCAAGGTGAAATTACCTGCATCCTCACGCCGGCCCAGCGCTCTTATCAAACACCAGTAATGATTTCAAGGTGAAACTGACCAATATTGTACCCGATAATATATTTAGGTAGACTACTGTTGTGAACCATCTGTAGGCTCTACTCAGACCTCGGTGGTTCATCAAAGCAGCTGTAGAGCTTATAGATGGCTAAGAGAAGAAGTGGAGTCTGTTGGAAAAACTCTGTTGCTTCTTCATAATCTTCTTCCCCTTCCCTTTTGGTGCTGGGATTTAAATGCTTTTCTTCCATCTATATCATAAGTGAAATGGGGCAGAGGTGGATACCTTTATTGAATTTCAGTGTTCTTTTGGGCTAAGCTGTGATGGTATTGGCTTTAAGGCATCACTTTTAAACCTTAGGGAGTTATGGATTTGGAACTTGATGTCCTCTAGCTTCATATTAGTGTGTCTGCAGTGTTCATAGGGTTCAAGTCAGTGGGAGGAGCTCTGTTAGAAACAGCGTGAGAGGAGCAGAACAGCAGGGTCAGTGTTAATGCTCCAGATGGCTCTCTAATAAGGCCAGACAGCCTAACTCCAGCTTTTTGAAATGTTCTGCTTCTTTATTCTGTCGAGAGAGGTTTTAATAAGGAGCATGTGTTTAGATAACATTCTTTTTAATGTCCGAGTGTTGCAGCTCATTAAGGAAGGATATCCTGGTTGGTATTTTTTAGTCTTCACTGTTCCCCTATATTAAGAATCAGTCTGCTCAGGATAGCACAGACGCTGCACGCTTTCAGACGTCATCCACATTTCCATGCCTGCCAATATTCATTCACACACATAAAGGGGAGTGACTCAGCTTCTGAACGCTTGATGTCCTTTTTGTCTGAGTCCGTCTCATCAATCTCTGTATCAGTTTAAGGAGACTCAAAAACTAATACGAGAAAAACTTCTCCTCTAGAAAGAGAAAAAAAGCAGAACCTTTACTTTCGTTTAATTTAAAGCCTGTTTTATTTTTGTGTTTACGATTACATTAGTAGCCTTCCCCATAAATTAATTATCCCTTTTGTCTGTCGGGCTGCTAGAGAATAGAGAATGTGATAATGCTCACAGTTTAATTGTTTTTTGGTGTTTTTTTTTTTTTTTTAACAAACTGCAGTTTGATAAGTGGTTAATCATTTAGTGCCCAATGTTGGCACCTCAGGGCGGTTTCATCTGTTGGTTAATCAACCAATATTTGTCCTCCTTTGTTTGTTTCTCATCAGAGATTGAATGCACACTTCCCAGATTTCTAAACAGGCATGTTTTTGGACAGCTACTGTGTTGACAGAGTGAAATTAAGGGACAAACACTTTTCTTTCCTACAGGTACAGTCAGTGATCAGCAGGTATTGTGTGCTCTTTATTTTTGGTTGGGCAGGGAGGGAATAATCAGGAAATAGAGTAAGAATTAAAATCTTAGTAGTCAATCGTATTTATTTTTAACTTGATTAAATATTTATTCCTATTTTAAAATTAAATAGGCTTTTTTATCTAGTTGCTTTGTCTGAAACCCTCCATTCTCCTTTACTTACCCCATGAAAATGCTTCCACCCCCTTCAAAATTTGTAGCATATTATTTCACAACATCTTTACCCTTATTGTGTATGTTTTATTTAGTTTTAATATACAGGGGCAGCAAATAACTATCTAAATCTTAGTTTGATATTAATTAGATTATTATAAATTAGGGAATAGCATAATAAAAAACAGTATAGTAAAAAAGCATAGCAAAAAAACGATGCTTCAATGCTATTTCTTTGCTTTGCATAGACTTGATATTGCTTTTTTTATGTGATTTGGCCAGATTACATTATACTCAAAGAAAAGTTTCAAATGAATCAGGCATTTGAAACAGTTTAGGGTTCATTCTTACGTTGTTTTTATCATTTTACATTTTTGAAACTTAAAAATGTAAAGTGTTTAATATCCCTATAGCAATCTACATCCAAGACAAAATATACAACAAATGTATTTAACAAATTGATTAGCTGAATGGTTGCACGTTAGAATTCGACACATCTCCCCAAAAATCCGGAAAATGTATGAGGGGGGAAAAAAAGAGGTTAGAAAAGAATAGGAAAAATTTACATAAAACAATGTTTCAGGGCTATGACAATTAAAAGGTGGTAGGTTTAAATTATTTATTTTACAAATTAAGGGTAAAAAATAGCTCTTAGGAGATATTGCAGGCAGCTACTAGACAGTTGGCACTGCTGATCAGTTTTTGGCCTACTATCTCTTTCTGGCAAATGACAGATGTCGCTAATGGCAGGAAGACTTCAGAAAAAAATAATTCCTTAAGAAACTGGCAACGGCTTCATTTACAACCTATTTTGCTTTGAAAAAAAAACCATTTTGAAATCAGTAAGGCTTTGCATTCGTTTGGAATTGAACATTAATCTAAAAAAGATGGTTTCTCAAAGTTTGTATTGAGCACATCTTATGATGAAGCAACCGTCTGTAATGTTAACAATACCTTTTTTTTCCCCAAGTACATATACAGAGGTGAAGACAGGAATTGCTGAGGGGTTGCCAGGGAAACAACAGCTGGAAATCTGAGAGGGTGCCGATTTCATAGGAGTGAATTTAAGTTTTAAATGGAGATACAATAGACATATATTGTAAACTGTCAATCATACCAACCTCTAAATTAGATGAACATCCATGTTAAGACGTTCGCCATTCTAGTGCTGATTGAAAACATAATGCGGCAGATGCTCCATGAAATTTGCATAAATATTTCTAACCTCATTTTTTCACCATCACTAAGTGATTTGCAGCTAGCAGACAATAAAGAATTTGTTTAGTAAACTTTTAAATTAAAATATCTTGACGGCTACACTGTAATGAAGGAATATCTAGTTTAATGGTTGGGTGGTAAGGTCAATGCATTTCAGATGAATGCTTTGGCCATTTTTCTCACCACAGAATAATTGAATCGCAGTTTTGTTTTTTGTTTTTTTGAAGAGTTTTTTTTTTTTTTTTTTTTATGGGCTATGCTCTTTTTTTCTTCCTTTATTAAAAGCATTAAACAGACAAATGATCATTCCCTCTGTTGAGCTATGTCCTCTGACACATACGAGGCACAACCTGCCCATCAGCATTGTAAAGTGTTGCAGCCTTCAGGACAGAGCGATGAAATCACTTTCAAATTATATTTGTTTCATTTTCTTCAGTCGTGGAAATTTTTTTTCTGTACATTTTTTAGATACTTTTGTTTTTGTAATCACAATTAGAGGCCATGAGTCAGTCTGTCTCTTATGTTTTTAAAAGTTGCTGCGGTCTTTATCTCAGCAGGTCTTGGATATAAGTGAAGTTGTGCCTGAAAGCTTTGAATCCCTGTCCCTAAAAATGCATAGTAATAGTCCAAACAAAGAATATACCCCTTTAAATTTCTAGAAATATACCGTTTTACATTTCTCGGGTTTTGAGATTTTCTTTGTTGGCTAGTTCTCTACACTCAGTGCTCCTTATAGTTGCATCTCTGCTTCACACCTCAATCAAAAGGCGGAATTACCTCCTCGGCATGTTAAAGGGATAGTTCGGTATTTTTGACATGAATCTGTATGGCATCCCCATCACCAGTGGCATGCAATCACACTGACTTACCCCTGGCAGCATCCTGTGAGCAGAGTTATCGTCCAGTTTTGGTCAAGCCGAAAGTAGTCCGGCAGGTTTTTAGGAACCTGGGGGGAGGGAGACATGGCTGTTGTCAGGCCCTAGCTGTCTGAATGACGGCGCGCACTGATACGAACAGAGAGAAAATAGGACCAATTGATAACGACGTGTGACTTTTTCCACTACAATGTTTGTGGGATGCAAAAATATCACTCTTTTGAACACATAATGTTTTGGGAAGAGAAAAGTTTTATTTCGCTGTTCCTAAAAACCTGCCGGACTACTTTCGGCTTGACCAAAACTGGACGATAACTCTGCTCACAGGACGCTGCCAGGGGTAAGTCAGTGTGATTGCATGCCACTGGTGATGGGGATGCCATACAGATTCATGTCAAAAATACCGAACTATCCCTTTAAGTTTCACTTAGGTCTGCTGTAGCAGAGACATATCTTAAAGGTGCAGGACACTGGACCTCAAGGTTCAGAGTTAAGGAATGCTGGTCTAAACCCTTGACCTATTAAACCTTAACATTAAAAGAGGTGTGTACTTTCTTTTGATCACAACGGTAGATGCATTACTCCCAGGTTGATAGCAGACGGTTTTTCTCACTAATTGTGTTCAGTCTTGCAACTGATCACATTTTCTGCCACAAAACTGTGACTGATGTAAAAAGTTGAAAATGAAAAAGTTTTGCAAGGCAGAGTGATATAAGAAGAAATCTTTTTTTTTATTTGATAAGGAAAAACATAAATGCTACATTCAGAAATGTCAAAAGCAGGACCTGACACTTTCTTCTCTGTATTGGTCCAAATATTTGTGATTAAGGTCGTTTGGGCCGCAATGTTTTGCTGCTGAGGTCCTCATTCATTAATATCACTGAGTCAAAATAAAAGTCAAGTTTGGTCAAACATGTTTCAAACTGATTGGAATCTCAGATTCAGAATCTATAAACATTAGTGCACTATCTTCATGATTTGTTGGTGTCTGCTTTATGCATTTTTTTTTTTCATGTTAAACTCTGATTTTAGTTGTTACATCATTCTATTTTCATTTATTTGTTGTGCCACATGCACATCGATGGTGACATGACTTTCCTTTAACTGCTTTATGGTTAGAATAACAAAATTGCCCGAGGCAATGCTCCATTTTGTAATGCCTGCCTGTTTTTAGTTCTTAAGTGAGTTCAGACACCTTTCTCACTCAGATGTATGGTATACCATGTAGCAATGGATATGTCATATTTCATTTGGTTTCTGATGTGTTTAGATCTCCCATTTCTGATCTTTGTTCTGAGGACTATATCATTATGAAATCCTGGACCATGTACTACAAATAAATGGGGAATACAGGCTCTTTTGGTAGGGGTGGTCAATTTAGACATTGAAAAACAATATCATCTTTATTTATGCTTCAAAACGGGTGGTTGCTTTACCTGAAGACAATTAGTGAACATGCCTGCTTTAATGTGTTTATAGATGGAGGGTGGTGGATGGTCATTTAAATTTGCTAAAGAAATTGGTCATCGATCGGAAGAAAATTTGTTCATTCATCGCTGTATACACATTAGCTGAAGAACAATTAAGAAACACTTTAAAACTGTTAAGGTTTCCTTGTATGATTTTTTTTCTGGTTCTGCTATTAATACATTTTTTAATAACTTTGTATCTCTCTTTTTCAGATCAATGCATTGTGACTAGAACCTATCTTTTCCTACACAAGTTCTGGTTCTTTAGCACCATCTACTACTTTGGCAACTGGGCTTTTATTGGAGTAAGTAATATAACATTTAAAACATTCATCATGTTTTTATTGGTTGCTGTTTCCTAAAGAGGAAATAGAAAAGTGCATGATTAAAATTATGTGTTTTAATTTGTATAACTGGCTTATCATTTTAGGCTTTCCTCATTGGACTGGTGGTATCATGCTGCAGAGGGAAGAAATCAGTGATCGAAGGAGAAGTGGAGGCTGATGACTCAGACATTAGTGATGACGAATATGTGCATTAAAAAAAACATGTTATTGATATTGTACTCATAGCTTATAGGGACTGGAAAGTATGATTATTTAACTAATAAGAAAATTGAACTTAAACTGATTGTAATAAGTTGGATTGTTTCATTAGATTCCAAGTTTGGTGGAGTTGACACTTTGTTCCCTTTTAATGAGAGAGCTCAGACTGATAGTAGCAGATTCCTCGGTCAATGTTAGTGATGGCTCTGGGATTCTGGGAGTGTCCTCCAGATTTCGCTTTACAGTCTGACATAAATTACTTATTTTTTAGGAAAATGCTGACATGAAATATTTACTGTTCCAAAGCTCAGTGTTTGGGCTTCTACCTTAGTATCTTTTGTTTTTCTTTTTTTGTCTTTTTTTTTTTTTTACTTCCTACAGGTACTCTTTCTATTCTGCTTAAGTTATTTATTCTTGAAAACATATACACTGTACCTTGGTACATATCTGAAGCCCAGCAGTTGTTTTGCTGAAGACCTGCTTGTTATAAAAACAATGATTTCTAAAAGTTGACATTCGTAACACTGAAAGGATGATTGTTTGCTTTGATTTGCATCGGCTCAGAGTGCAGATGGTGTTTTTTTTTTTGTGTTCCTGCCACTGTAGACCCGCCTGAAGTGTAAAAAGTTTAGAATCAATTGTATCTAGTGGGTTTTCAGCTCTTTAATGTATAAACTTGGTTTTGCTATGGGTGGAGAAACAGGAAAATGAGTAATAGAAAAATGTAAGATATCAAGAATTTTTGTTTTCTTTTAATAAAGACTACACGTCATTTTGGGTTTCACTTTAGAGGTACAGTAATTGGCTGCACAATGCGATGCATTTAATTGCTTTTTTTAGCCCTACACAGATTTATTCCACAATGTATGTATCTCAAATTAAGGCTGATAATTAAAGTTTTGAAGCGAAATGTTTGTGCCTCATGAATGCAAGCTGCTATGATGGGCACATATACCTAAACTTGTCCTAGCTTACGTTACTTTAGAATTTAGCCTCAATTCAAGTATTAGTTTCCTTTTATTGTTAGGAAATGAATGCCAGGTCAATGTTGGCGAACCAATTATATGATTGTGAAGATTTTGGGAAAATATGTTAATAATTAATGGTACCTATATTTAAAGGAATAAAAAAATTTCAAACACTTATGGCTTACAGTTTATTTTTAACCAGTTTTCAGTGCAGTGTTTCTGTTAACATTTGTCAGCAACAGTTGAAGTTTTGACCTTCCTTCAAACTGAATATGAATTTGTAAAACTGCGAAAAATGGTTTAGCAAAGCTTGATAAAGATTATAAAACATATGTTCTCATTAATGCTATGAAACAAAACATAATTTGCATTTTATCACTGTGTGAAATGTCTTAAACATCCATGCTTGTGAAAAAAGAGCACAGCAATTTCTTTTCCACATTAAGATTTTTTTAATAAATTCATTACATGTTTTCATTCTGTTTAGACCTGGATCAGATTTCTCACTACTAGTCAGTGAGCACTGCCTCTCTCTCTTTTCACGACCCCTTCCTCCCTTCGTATACATGTCTGTTTAGTTATGTATACACCTGAAACCATTTAATTAAATACCGAACTTTTATTTCAAGAGATTTATACTAAAATACTTTAACGGGCATTTTCCGGAAACTGTAAGATCACAATTACCTAAATATCTACAGAAGTGAATGAAATGTGATATAACTTAGAAAAAAATTCAACCATAAAACCTTAAAGCTATATAAGTTATGGCTGTCTAAAAGACTAAAAATAATGGTAAACTAGAGGTCTTTAGCTGCAAAGAAATATACACAGCGAACCCTAACCATTGTCCAGATTACTTGACCGCTGGTCAGAAGATCCAACTGAGAAGATTCCTTTCAGGATGTTTTGACTCAATCTTACTAGCTCAAATCTGTAAGGACACTTAAGCCACGGCAGATTTGCATCGAGGTCGCCATAATAGAGCTGGCAGCTGAGTCGACACTGTCATCAATTCATCAGCATACCCCTGATATCCCTAGCCACAGGTAGGACCTCAATGGTTGCCCACAATCCTTTGCCTGACAGGACATATAGGAGAAGTCCACCTCATAGAGTTAAACAAAGATAAATTATTTCTTAGTGTTTGCCGTGAGACATGTTAATGTACACACCTTTATATGGTTTATGAGGTAGAGCATCTGTTTGCTACTTTTTTTTTTTTTTTTTAGCTTTTTTTTTTTTTTTGGTTCTTTTCCAGAACTCCGAATTTGAAGAGCAAGTTTCATGTGTGTGTCAGCCATGTAGTGATGTTTGTAAGGAAGGCTCTCCTGATTCTGCACAGCAGTCTGGACCTCATTTCCTACCCTGGATAATGTACTACAAAAGGTGAAAGGATAGCAGCTAGGAGCTTCAATTTGAAGTATTCCAATCGAGCCTTTGTGTCTAATCCTCAAGGCAGCGATATTAACAGTATGCTCCCAAAACATAAAGAGAAAATATAATCATATAACTAAGTTCTCTGAGGTTTATCTTTTCACCTGTTTGGAATGAAAGCTGCAGATTTTATGTTCCTATAATGTTCTACATAATGAATTTCTGAGCTCAATTTTCGAACATTAAAACACTTTGATCTGAAGAGGGAATTCCTAAAAATAGCTGTTATCATATCTGTCTATTTTAAAAAGATGATCGAAGATTAAGCAGACTTTCCAAAAGCCATGACCTAAACTACAGCTGTTTAGCAGTAATGCGATTATCACTGAGGAATACAGAGGAAACTGCCTCTTTAACATGTATGTGACATCAAGTGCTGGAGAGCTCTTCAGTGTACTACAAGTTACAGTATATCATTTGGCCAAGAACTTTCAGAGCGAATAGGACTATAGTTGGAATTTTATTTCAAAGTCTCCTGTTTGGATCACATCTGTAGAAAAAAGCTGAAAGGTGTTGCAGGTTGAATGAAAATTGTCCACTTTCCCGATTATCTATCATTTCATATCTGACCCTGTTATCAAAAGCCCCTTCCTAGATCCATTTTCAAGTTTTGCCTATCATTCTCTATATGTGATTTTTGTCCCAATTTGTCCCCACACTTTTTAAAATCACACTATTGAGAAAAAAAAAAAAAATCCAAAATTGCTGTGAGCCCAAAGCACAGGCTTTGATATAAAAAAAAAGGAAAAACATGAAACCTTTTTGAGCCATTAAAGCTTGTGGGCTGACAGTTAAATGCACCAATCCTTGGATTAGCATACATACTTACTACTCACTGCCTGCTTTAAATGGATTTGCATAAGATTTTATGTCCAATTAGGGTTTTGAGGTATTCGTACCTTGTAATTTGAGTTAAGCCATGAAAAGTTCCATCCGTACATTCCTAATATAATAAATAAGGCTTCTGCCAAAAACATGTTTCAGGGATTCAACAGAGATGATTGTGTGATCAGATTAGAAGATTCCTGCACTTCAGAGAGCGAGGTGTCATTGGAAAACCTGTCATATCTACATTTTTTCTTTTGTTCCTTCAGTAAGTTTTGCACCATAGAGAAATGCATACATATATAATTGAAAGAAATTCTAAATATATAAGCTATAATCCTGCTTTTCTGGGTTTTGTGGCAGGCTGTTATCTGTTGGCTTTCAGTAACAGATGTGCACACAGGTGTTTTCCTTTTCTTATCAATTTGTACCTCTAAAAATCTACAGGCATCCACTAGCAAAGTAATATTTTCCACCGTTGCAGTTAGGTCAGGTGTTTTATCCCTACAGGCATCTGACTTTGGCACCAAACATGAACTGTTTTAGCCCCTATGGGAAAGCTACTGGCGAGTAGAATGCAAGGTAAGCCAAGTTTACACTTAACTTCCATGTGGTGCTGTAGTCAGTCCCCGACACCCCCATTCAATAGGGGAATAAACACCTACTTTAAGAAAAAGCTGATACAATGATCCCTGTGTGTGTATGTAATATTTACTGCATTATAAATTCTAGGGTAAGTAGTTATTAACTGTTATTTATGTATGTATTTATTATTATTTGTGGTAGTTTACATATTTTCTGTTGTATATTTATGTTTTCCATATTCTTAGATTGTTTGGATATGATTTAATCCTCCTCTGACCAAGGAAGATTGTTAACTTTAAGTCCTAACAAGAACTTCCATAAATATTAAATGATTAACCATGTTCTGTGGAAATTGATTTTATAGCGGCCAAAGGAACATTCCTCCTTATTTATATAGCTAGTTAACTATCTGTCCATCAGTAACACATAACAATCTTAGTCCTGAAACACCAGATCTGCTGTGGAAGGGAAAAAATAAGGTGAGAATGTCTTTAAAAAAGTGTTATATACTATCAATCACTCTACGACCATGAAACATTTGTGAATCTGACTACAAAACATAGCAAAAATAAAGTTTATGATTTAGGGAGGAAAGGCAGCTAATCTGCTCAAACTTAGCGCTCCTGTTACCAGGGATATTAACTACAGCCCTTAATAAGTAGGAAAAAATACGTTCAGATTCACTATAGTTAAATTCAAATACTGCACATATACTATTGTGGATCGTTGTTTAGCTCATAAAAATTACAGTATAATGGTCTTCAGAAGGTCAGTTAAGGCTTACAATTGCATTCAGGTTTAAGATAACATCAACAACAGTTCAAACCAGAAAATTACCAACACTAAAACGACTGACATTAAATCACAGTACATTTATAAAATAACTTACTTTCTTTAATATCAAAAGTTTAACACAATTTACTATGTCTATAAACATTTGAGAATTACCAGATTATTAGGTGTTCTGTGTAAGGCAGAAATACTCGGATGACGTTGCAGTCATTGGGTGCATCAAAGATGGACAACAAGCTGAGTACAGGGACCTGGTGACCTGCATCGTGGCATAGTATGGAAACAATCTGATCCTAATGTGAACAAAAACAGGGAGTGTAGATATCAGAAGAAACAGGAACAAGTTGAATCCTATTGACATCAAAGGTGAAGAAGAATTGGAGGTGGTGGATGAGAATAAGTACGTTGGTGTTCACTTGGACAACAAACTTGACTAGTGACACAACTTAAGCGTCTACAAGAACAGGACAGAGCAGATTGTGCTTAATAAGGAAGGTTAGGTCCTGCTTTTTCAGAAAGATGCTACATATCTTCTATACGTCTGCTGTGGAGAGTGTGGTCTCTTCCTCCAACCTCTGCTGGGGTAATAGGCATCAGAGTAAATTACTAAAAGAAAGCTTGACAAACAATGTAATAAAGAAGGACAGCTTTGTTCTATATCCTTTAGAGATAATTTCACATAGGAAATAAGTGAAGATGATTATTCACAACCGTGAGCATCCTCTTCAGCAGACTTTTAACAACAAAGTGTCTTCAGTCAGAGGCTTCTCCAGATCAGGTGCAAGACAAATTTTTCCCTTTGGGATCAATAAAGTATTTTAGAATTGAATAAATATATATATATATATATATATATATATATATATATATATATATATATATATATATATATATATATATATATATATATATATATATATATATATATATATATATATAAATACACAACAGCTGCTAACTGCAGACACACCTATTGTTGTCTTTTAAAGCACCCCCGTATACATTGTTTCCTTGAGTGACTTGATGGAAAAACATGCAAAGTGTGGCAAGATATTAAGGAGCAAGTTTTGGACAATCCCTTTATTATAAATCATTAGATCAATTCTTTATATTTTCATTTATTAAAACAATTGTACATGGACATCAAAATGAATGCCATGAGAATCATCTGAGAAGGAGTTGGGTTCTGTGTCTGATGTATAAATGTGTTTTGGACTTAGAAGTGCTTAAAAAATCTAGAACAAAGACCTTTGACAGTACTAGTAATAAAGTGTGATCACCCACAAGAAAACACTTCATGTTCAGACAAGGGCTAAGAGGCCACTTAGAAATAATCAATTTCTCTAACAGTAACCTAAAAATCTCTGTCAGAGTCAAAAAATGCACTCACAGCTCGTCTATTTTGTCATTTTGTTATATGCATATCTCGATAAGTATAAGTTCTGTTTGAAACACTATGTTATTTTAAAAAAAGTGTTTTGACTTATACCTGGCTGAAATTGAAAATTCAGAAAAGGGAGGTTAAATCCAGGGCACTTACTGTATTTTTTTCCAGCATTTGAAAATGGGACAGAGAAACGAGTCTGTCTGGCGTATATAGAAGGGGGTGGAGGTTTTCAAAGTCATTTTCTTCACTCAGTGTGGAAAAATTCCATCATCAGTAATGGTTGTATAATAACATTGAAAGAGTACATTTTCGTCATCATTTCATAGATTACAATGCAAAGAGTAATTCTTACCAAACCTATTTTAACTCTGAATATTATAACAACACTGTAAGACAGAAGTAGGCATTTAACTCTCAGTTGTTGGAATGGCTCTTACAGGGTTAGCAGACTCTGACTAGTTGACACTGAATTTTACCGTGAAGGAAAATTACCTTATTTTATGGAAACATGTTCTGTAATCTAATGGAAAAAATAATTGCTTATAAAAATTGTAGTAATTATCAGAAAAAATCACCAGACTTCCAAGCGTAAAAACCACCTTACAATAGAATTGACTGTTGAACTTTACATTATAGATTGGACATGATGCAGAGCTTAATTGTTTGACCCATGTTTCTAGGCTTTGGTCCTCAATGCAATAGTAACTAAAACTAATCTTTAAACAATTCTTATGTTATATGCAGAGGTGGAAAAAGTACTAAAATATCATACTCAAGTAAAAGTACCAATACTGGGATGAAATATTACTCAAGTACAAGTAAAATTACCCATCAGAAAAATTACTGAAGTTACAGTAATAAGTAGCTAATTTCAAAATGTATTTTAAGTAAAAGTTACTTAGTTACATAAAAAAAAAAAAACTGTTGAACGGGGCAGGGGATCTCTTCCATGTAGTGAAAATAGGACAAGAGTCATAAATCCAAAACTATTTAGTTTTTAATTAAAGAAAAATCTATACAAATGTATACACATATAATGACAAGATAACACATGTCACACATGACATTTAAGACCCTTAGAAAGGTAAAATGTGAAATTTTAGTTCAGACCACTGACCTAAATGAAATACTTAGTTTTTTTTTTTTAGCAATTTATTTTCCCAAGCCACTCAGAGCCGCAGTATAAGGATGAAAGAGCCGCATGCGGCTCCGGAGCCGCGGGTTGCCGACCCCTGTGCTAGACAAAATTAGCAATGCCACGAAACAGGTTGTTTTGCTAATTGGCTATTAGTCATGAAAACTTTGTTTGAAGTACCAATGCACTAAATACTTACCAAAACATGCTTCTGCAGATTAGATGTGGAGTTATTGAATGCTGCCAGTTCAGTCACCTTTGGCAGACACATCTGGCATTGCATGATGATACTGTGGCCCTCTTGAATTTAAATGAAAAGCAGTCTTTCAAATGTGGCCAAGGACTTTCGTCGATTTGGGCAGCAGAATTCGATGTTTCAGCTAGAATTTCTAGTGAAACGTTCTCTGATCCGTCGTCGCTCTCCTGATCCACCTCCATCTCGTTCCCAATCTCCTACAGAAAGACTTGGCACCTGGTAGCCTAGATCTACATGCTGATCACGTCACTCACTGTAGTGCTTCCGGGCCCGATTTTTTGTCTTCCTTTCGTTTTTCCAAAGTTTTTTTTTTACTCAGTAACGGATGGGATTTGTAATGTAACAAAATACAATACTTCACTAAAAACGTAATCAAGTAAAATTTTATTTACCGATTTTAAAAACTACTTGAAAAATACAAAATACACAAAAAACCTACTCAATACAGTAACTTGAGTAAATGTATTTCGTTACTTTCCACCTCTGGTTATATGTAGCATCTTGAAGAAAGAACATTATTGTGAGTAGATGAAGTTAGACATCAGCCAGTTGGAAGTTGAGGCCTGGACACAAATTGGTCTTTCAAACAAGCAGCACCCCTAAGTTAACAACTACTGTAAATTATGTTTAAGAGTCTTAAAGACAGCATAGTCAGTGTGTAGGAGTGGCTATTAACAAGCCATGATCTCAGTTACCGGTAAGTTAATCCTGCTTCAGTTCCTCAAATTCACCTTATGGATAAGCTAAGAGAATATTCTTACTACTTGTTTTCTACAGCCAGTGAGAAAATTCAAGTCAAGGTTCACGCTTAAACTCAACTTTTGCTAAGTATAGCAAAACTACATTTCTTTTAATATATTTATATAAAAGCAGAGAGAACATAAAGTTAGAAGTTAAACTAGAAAATAATGCAGAATCTGACTATAGAAGTACAATGAAATAGAATGACGAAAAGTGGTTGCTATGCCCTCCAGCAGCCTAAGTCTATAGCAGCATAACTATAAAGATAGTTTAGGATAACTTAAGCCACTCTAACTGTTTACAAATAGGAAACCTTTAAACCTATTCTTTATAGTAGACAGGGTGTCTGCCTTGCAGGCTAAAACTGGTAATTTATTCAACAAGAAAGGAACCTGATAATTCTAAGATCTGCCTCCCGTTCTACTTTTAGAAATGACTAGAACCACTAGTAAATTTGCAGATTGAAATGCTCCGTAAGAAATATAAGGAAAAATCAAATCTCTGGTATAAGATGGAGCTTGGTTATTTAAGGCTTTATATTTGACAAGGGGGATTTTAAATTCAATTCTGCATTTAACAAGGAATGAATAAAGAGAGGCTAAAGAATAAGATAAATATGATCCCTCTGCAGCATTTTGGATCAGCTGAAGACTTTTAAGCTTTGTGAGTGCATTCCTATAAAGCATGTGTTCTGATAGAAACTGGTGGGTTAGACTTTAATAAAGTCTCTGGCTTTGGTCTTGAATTTCCTGGAAGCACGCCAAAGTTGCACTTTGCTCCCTGATTATGTCATCTGATGCTCTGCACTGGTGCTGATCAGTGACACAAATTCACTGCAAGACAAATTGCATTTTAAGCAGATGTTTGGTTTTGCTGCAGTGATTGTCTAGATGGTTCTGTGTATTTACATAGAGAGAATGCCTTCCACAGAAAACCTTGAGTTTATCAAGCTGGATTTTGAATCCTTTCTCCTTTCATAACATTTATAGAGTGAACCTGGAATTTTAACCAATTTGAATTGATCTGTTTAGTTGGTTTTGTGATAAAAGACAACATCTCAGAGATTGATTGGTGCAAGATGTATCTGTGAGTTTGGGATACAGGCATGAATAAAACAGACATCTTATACAATGTAGAGTATCAGCAGGTGAATATCTAAAACGGAAATCAGTTTGTAGAATTAAACCAGGATATACTCAATAAAATATATTTGAACCAAGATTTAAATCAGTCCCATGTCATGGAAATTTCTTTTAGAAAACTTCACCATTTTGGCAACACACTTCTATATGCAGTCAATTCTTTCTGTTTTAAAAGTATTAAAAATCATACAAATATTTAGAACGATCATCTGTAACACAAACTTACAAGTATTATGTTTTATTAAACAAACACTGATGAAACCAACATAGAAAGTGGAGACTACATATACCCTAAAACACTGCATATATATGGTAACATTTTTACTCTAAGAGTAGCTGAAACAATAAAAAGAGCTTTTTAGCCTTCCATAAAACTCATACTGGAACTAATAAAGAGGCTTTTGTTCAATCAGGCACCTTTTTGCATTTAATATTTTGCATGAAAACTGGAAATGAAAAAACTTTACAGTTTTTGATTCTGTTTAAGTGTTCTTTTTCAGTTTTCATTGGTTAAATTTCCATTTTGTGTTGTTTTCTGGTTTTGTTTGTGTTCACTCTGTTTACACTCTGTTGCCCTCTTGTGTCAGTCTCCCTCCCCTACAGTAGCTCCCTTCTAGATCCTTCTGTCCACACCTGCGCACAATTAACTGATTACCCCATTCTTTGTCCTGTTTGGCATATATACTCATCCTCTTAAGTTAGTGTTTGCTGCTTTCTTGTTGTTTATTTCCTCCTCATGTGTGTTTTCCCTGACCTGTTTTGGTTTTCTGTATTTTTGGATTTTTACTTCAGTTGTATCTTTTGGTTATTAAATCTTAAATCTGCATTTGGGTCCTCTAAAAACCCCCGCACAACCTGACAATTAAAAAATCTTTCAAACCCTTTAAGATTCTTAGCTTATGCTTAACTTTTAAAATTGTTTAAATTTGCATGCTTTTATTAATTCAGTCTTTTAGATGCACTTCATATTCTTATTTTTCCTATGTTTTATTTAGTTTATTTTTTTCTCTCTCTTTATGTGTGTCTAACTATGTAACTTAGTAGTTCTGCTGCTGCCTATCTATGCCAGAACTCAAACTCAAAAATAGTGGGGGGTTTTTTGTTTGTTGTTTGTTTTTACCTCAATGTGATCTTTCTGGATTAATGCAAGTAATGAAAATGGAATTATCTTGTTTTTTTTTATGTTACACACAAAGTAAAGGAAAAACCTTTAAAGGTATGTACTTTTTTATTTTTTGATGTGTGAGGGTGGGGGGGCTTGGGATTTTTTTCTCTTTTTTGCCTTTGTCACACAAACATTTTTCACAGCATCAAACACATTTTCAGTAACAACACAGGTTGTGTCATATGTTGTGAATTGGTGCCATATATATTAATTAAAGTTAAATTGAATTAAACTATCTTAGATTAACTGGCTACTCTAGATCTCTAAATCATTTTGTGGTTAATGAAGGTTGTCCAATCTTTTATTTTGTTTAATGATCTCAAATATTTAAGTATGCTGAAAAAAAAAAAAAAAAACAGGACTAAACACTGTATTGCTAAACTCTTTATCCCCCCTACACCAGTGATCAGTGGTTGCTTCTTGGTAAAGAGTGATGAGCAATGAGCTTTTAAAGCAAGCGCTCATGCTTATGATTTTTGGTATGGCATCAAAAACTCTGATCTGGATAGGAGGAGTGAAGAAGATCTAGCTTATAAATGATTTTCACTGTAGATGAAACATTTTGAGGCAGTTAAAACTTAAAAGGTATTGTGGAGGATTTTCGGATTTTTTTAAATACCCTACTTTGTCTTAGTGCACAGACCTCGTCAGGAAACATAAAGCTGAATTTAGATAGATATGCATGAACAGGAGTAAAGAACAGGACTGTTTCCCCCAGGCCTGAAACTGGTGGTTGAGTGGAGATAGATGAAGTTGGTCAGTCTGTAGACTGCTGGTTAGTGAGACGGTATGCTGAGATTTATGGGGAGATCCAGTGGACTGCGTGAGCTGATTCTAGCGCTTCACTCAGGGAAGATGAAAGTCTAGCTTGGATAACACAGGTTGAGAGAACCTGCCCATGATTAGCAAGCATCAAGCGACAATGGAGAGGAAAAACTCCCCATTGGGAAGAAACCCATGGCAGAACCAGACTCAACATGGTGGTCTTCTGCCGGACTGGTTGAGAGTAGACAGGGAATGCAGTAAGAGCAGTCATCTGATGAAGTCCCACAGCGCAACCTCCTGCCTGCGCACAGGAGCAGACGAGTTGCGGATCGGAGGCCTTTTAGGATGAACTTTGGTTTGAACTTTGGTTGCCGATTGGCTTTCGTGGAGGTGTGGTTAAAAGCTGATTGGCTGTGTCGCAGATGGATGTAGGAGAGCAATTAGTTTCTTCAGTTGAACTTCTGCCCAGGCTCCATTTCAATGTGAAAAACTCACAAGAAGATAAAAGACAATTAGAAGAAATTTATTTAAACGATTACTTTATCTTTAGCGCTCAGACCTTGACAGAAAACATAGCGCTTAATTTTGATAGATATGCATGAACAGGAGCAAAGAATATGGTCCAAAATTGCAGAGGTTGAGGCCCGATAAGATAGCATGCTAGAAGGCAGAGACTGAATTGAAAGCTAAAAAAAAGTAGAACGGCAGGAGGAGTAACAGAGGAGATGAGCCGCGAAGGCTTACTAAAAGGCCAGTGCCGCGAGGGCTTATCAAAAGAGGACCAGGGCCAGTTGCCGCGTAGGCCTACCAAAAGGGGGCCAGTTGCCGTGAAGAATGAATGATGGAATGGAGCCTGGTATAAAACCATGGCATGATGAATTACAGGATAGATATGAGTGATGAGAATGGGTTATAAACACAACTGAAATAATCATTCTGATCTGATGAAGAATGCGAATGAGTTTTGAAACCACCACCAGTATTTGTAGGTAGCTTACCCTTAAAGACTGAGAGAAAGTTGAACAGTTCGGATGAATGAATGCGTGATCAGGGCGGATATATGAGGCAAAGGCTGAAGACCATGAGCCTCGCTGCTGAGAAACTCAAGGAGACATCTCTGACCACTCTTGTGGCTGCTCCATTCTGAATTAGAGGCCCGGCAACGCAAGCTACAGCTAATGGGTAAATCTCACTGAGCAGAGAATTAGAATTGATGAGAGGTGCATGCCATGAACTGCGAACCAACTATTTGAAAGAACCCCCCAAAACCTATGGATGGGGCATCATCCGTAAAAGTGAAGCATGGCTGCACACAGAATGATGAGTAATGATTATAGTAGAAAGATTGCCGATCCAATCGGGAAGCAGTCTAGACCAAAAGAAAAGTCAGAAGGCAGCCCTTAAACGGTGAACCTGGACAAGGAGGAAGGAAATCCAATAGCCAGATCAAGCAGCCTGGAAATGAAAGAGCAACACTGGGATGATGAGCAATGGCAAAATTGTTGACCAGCAAGGAGACACTGTCACTTGAAACTAACAATGTGGTGATGACTGTGGTGATAACAGCAATGATAGGCTGTGGGTGAGCGCTCTGGTTGCCACAACCACAGATGAGCTTTACATAGTGATGAGCTGAGGGTGCAAGGAGAGAGAACACAGCAATGAGCTGGGGACATGATACGCGAGCCATGATGAACTGAGAAAGAGAGATGGAGATGCGATGATCTAGGCTAACCTGCAGGCTCTGATGACCAAAGACGAACCAGCAAGCCACGATGGTTAAGCGTGATGTTTCAGTTGAGATACATATGCCACGATGTGCTAAGGGGTCTGAAGCGAAGCGCCTTCGTGATGCAAATGCATGGATGGGTTTGGGTGCGATTCGTCTGGAGGAATAAGCTGACGGGATATAATACACCTGCTGCAATGAAAAGAGAGCGCTGCTGTGATGGGTTAAAAGCAAGAAGCGCCTGTGGCAAAGTGCTTGGGCCGTAATGCACTGGCTGTGATGGAAAAAGGGCGCCATGAAGTGTTGCGGCAATGATAAAGTGGGATGCGTCTGCCGCAATGGGTACCGGCGGCATGGAGCGCCTGCCGCTATGCTAGAAGGCTGTATAAAATGCCAGCCACAAAGTTGCCGCCATAAACGCCCAGAATAAATGCCGCCATGAGGTGCACGCTGCAAAGATGGAAAGCGCGATGATGGAAGGCGCCATAATCGCATATAGTGCTGAATGAGGGCGCATAATTGCCTGTAGCGATTGAGAAAGGATGCCAAAAATGATGATTATGTGATTAGCTGACGTTGAGACATGCAGTTGATGATGATCTGAAACTAGAAGAGACTAATGAATGCAGTGGACTACATTATCAACCAGACAGCATGTGCAGCAGACACATAGGCTTCCTACAGGGTCACTAAATGACAGTAAAACATGGTGAACTGCCAAAAGCAAATCTGCAACAACTTTGAGAGGTTTGAAAATGTCCATGATTTAGTTTAAAAGTGATTAAAAATTGAGTGTTTGCTAGGGGATCAATACATCCCAACGCGCCGACGGAGAAGATAAGCCGATAGGCTCTGTAAAGAGAAGGATGCAGCTTAACTTCTCCTTAAGAGTGAGGAGACATCCACTAGGAAATTCACCCCATCTATGCGGTGAAGTGAACACTTGATTGAATGTTACGTGATAAGCCATACCTATAAGAAAGTGTTTTTCTTTATATGTTTTTTTTTTAATATATATATATATATATATATAATAAAGACACAGAGTAGCCTGGTGAAATTAAATTAGTTCACAGATTTATTGAGTCCGATTAAGGGATTCGGGTTCCAGTAATTTAAGATTTATTCATCTAATATATGGATAATGTGGGATAACAGTGTTGCTGATTGACTGGCAGGATAGTTTTCATGCAGTTAGACCTAAGCATTGTTAAATATTAGGTTGAAGATTTAATTAAAGTCAGTGGCAATATAAAATAACTACTTTCCACAAAACTTCAGTGTCTAAATTCAGGCTCTCATAAAACTGAAATCTGCGACAAAGCATGAGTTGAAATCGAAACAGACTGAAAGAAACGCAGGAACGACGGGATTTATCCATCAAAATCAGTGCACAATCTGCTGGTTAAAACGCCATGACATAATTTACAGAGAAAATTTTATAAAAAAAACAGCAGGGGACCTTGAAAGGCAAGATCAGAGGACTGATGTAAATTAACGATAACCCTAACCCTGTGGGCTGGAGAAGCATGCAATATTATTTTATTTATTTTAAATAGCGAAAATAGCTGAAAGTATGAATTAGGAAACACTAAAGCCTTGAAGCGATACGTCTCACCTACAGAGAATCAGTGTCAGCAAGCTGAACGCAGAGCAATCCAGCTGGCTGATGGCTGAAACACAGAAATGTTTGGAGACGGGGTAACAGGGCGTGGCCGGAGCCGCGAATCTCTGCAGAATTACGTGGATCAACAGGTGTGTCAGACGATAGGATCTGAGCAGCAGCCAGAGTGGAGGATCCAAAGCTCACTTCGAGTTTAAACGCAATCATCTGAATGAAGTCACACAAAGCAACCACTGCCTGCGCACAGGAGTAGACGAGTTGCGGATAGGAGGCCTTTTAGATGAACTTTGGATGCCGATTGGCTTTCGTGGAGGTGTGGTTCAAAGCTGATTGGCTGTGTCGCAGGTCGATATAGGAGAGCAATTTGTTTCTCCAGTTGAACTTCTGCCAAGGCTCCATTTAACTCAGTTAACTGACCGTTCGGACTGATGATCATTACTTTTTACTCCCCGCTGGTCATGTAATTCTACTTCAACTGCGCAGTGCTTGTGCCATCTTTGTTATTAGTCGCTGTTGTCAGGTGGTGACAGCGGCTCGCTGTGACAGCAAATTCAATTATGCTTTGTGAGGAGAGCTCTCCACACAAAGTAGGGCTGGGCGATATAGAAAAAAAGCTTATCGATAAAAGAAAATGCATATTGATCGATATCGATAATTATTGAAAAGAATTGAAACCATATTTTATGTGCAGCTCTGCCTGGACTTTTTATAATATTGCTAAATGATTTAATTTTAATAAAGAACACAAACAAAGACTTCCAATTAAATATTTATTTAACCAACTTTTTTAACCATAACAGAATTGTTTTAAAGAAAAATAACTTAAAAGACCTGAGTTATGTTATTAAATACTGACAAAGAATAAACTAAAGTGACCAGAAAAGTAACCAAAATAAATATAACAAATAAATAAATAGAATACCCTATTTGGGTGGGAATAGTACACCACCAGCTTGTGGTAATTAAAAGATTGTAGGACTAAGCTACAATGTAAACTCCACTTAACAAAAACAAAAACCCAAATCAACTCACCCTTTAGCCTAGCATTTCTATGGGGTATTTTTTCTCACCCCTATTCTTCTAGAGGTGCTACTGGCACCTCGTTATGGTTCAGCTTAGTTTCCTGCTTTAACCTGAGTTATTACTTTGAAGTTGCTTGCCCCTCAGCATTTTTCTCTCAATTGTTAGAACTACGTGGGAAACAGCCCAGAACATATATATATATATATATATATATATATATATATATATATATATATATATATATATATATATATATATATATATATATATATATATATATTGTTAAAGAAAAATGATTATTTTTTAGACTTTAATACAGTTAATCTTATGGCATGTGTAAACACTCTCACTTGAACATATTTCTTAATTTTGAACAAGGCTGTGTTAATGATTTAAAACTACTAATGGGTAAGTATTTAGAGCACAGGCCATGAAATGAGTATCTCCTGGGGGGTGAATAACAGTTAAGCCTGCAGGAGAGATTTCTGCTTGGTTTACAGAAGGTCAAAAGTGAGGCCCCCCGCATTCCACAAGCTGTCTGTGAGAGCTTATCTTGTGTTTTATGACCCTGAGAGTTCTAGATGACAGGACAAGCTTTCCGCCTTTTCTTGTTAAAACAAAGAAGCAAATGACCCCAGATGTTTGCAGTAAATTAGGTGAAGCTCAGTGTCAGAGATGGCTCTGGTTGGAGGACCGAGGGCCAGCCCTTTTTGAATGGATTAGATACAAGAGGATAAAGCTTTCTAAATAGAAGTTACAGATCAGATTTTGCTCTTGCAAACTCTCCAAAGATGTCTTGTACGTCTTTGCTTTATTTCCTTCTCTCCATTCATGTCAGGTAATGGAATGTATGTCTCTGTTGTTCTGCAGTTTCTGGTGTAGGTTTGTGCATTGTCTTATTTCTAAGTGTATGCATTGTCTTATATTGGATTAAACTCTGTAATTCTGTGATGTCAACATGCCTTGCTGATTTTCATAGTGACCACACGCAGCTCGCCGAGTGGACCTGGGGAAGGGAAGAAAATGAAAAGCCAACCTTTTTCCAAAGTTAACTATGTTAGAATATTTTCTTCCTTTACAATATATATTCCCCCCCCCGAAATTCCCAAAGATTCCTCGGAGGAGAACCGCGTCGGGGCCTACACAGCTCGTACTCCTGCGGGTGTGAGCGGCTGAGATGATATAAAAAAAGTTGGTTGTGTTATCAGACTTCGTTTTCACTGGTTCCCTACACATTTTACAGATGACTGTGATTTGTTTTTTGTCCGACTTGCCATGACCGAAATACTGCCAAACTGGCGAACTACAAAAACCCTTCTTTGGAACAATTTCCTCCACCACTCCTTGCTGCGACATCTGTGCTCTGTGTTGTGGTTTGAGAGGGCGGCGCTTTGTGACGGCGTGCCTGGGTCCGCGATTGCGATTGGTTAGGAGGAAGTACTGACTAGCATAAACCTACATGATAGGCTACAATGAGAAGGAAGGAAAACTGCGTTTCTTTATCAAACTTTTATCGACCCTCTTTTTTTCTATTGCGCCACATGTCAATCAATCGATATATATCGTTATTGAATTATCGCCCAGCCCTAACACAAAGCATTCTTGGATATATCTGGGGCCTTTCTTTTCTTCTCATACACTTCGTCAACACTTTTTATCTTATGACCCTTGGCCATTTTAAAAGAACATCGGTGCGAAAGGTGAGCTTCAATGACTGGCTGAAACCGTAGCTCACCACAATAATATGCCTCAAAGTGTGCATGTGCAGAAAAAACAGCTAACGAGACGAGTAGGACGGCCTTACGTAAACATATCACCAGAATGGTTGACAATTAGGAAGACCACTTTTTAGATGATCCACATGGAAATAAAAGATTTTCCTCTTCACCTTTAAGATGCAAACAAAGTTGAACAAAATCCAGCTGCCCATCCTTTGGGCCTTTGTCTATAGAGAGATTGGAGGAAATGTTTTTAAATAAAGGCAACCAGGACTGTCTAAAATAAGGTAGAGATTAAAGTAGATTCCTGGAAGAATGATAGACCACTGTAACTATCGTCCTGGGCCTCTGTAACCATCATCCATCTCACTGTTCTCCAGGAAGAGGGACTGAAATGTATTTTATGGTGCAGGCCAAAAACATGCTTGGGACTCCTCTAAATTTTTACTCTATTGTGAATTCAAAACTTAAATTTTATTTTAACATAGCTTTGCTCTTAAGAAAAAGAAAACTTTTGTCTAAAACTAAAAATAATTCTCATATTTACTATGGCTAAAGCTTTATTAAGATGGGTGATTTTAGAGTGCCATCGACAAAAAAAAAAAAAAGCAAAACAAATTTGAAGTAATTTCCTAAATCTGTTCCTTGGTTTAAAGTCTTCAGGCATCTCCTTTCAAAAGGAGCTGCTTGCCTCACCTCTCAGTCTGGCCTCAGTGAAGACAAGTGATGCGGGATCAATGTCATTATGTTTATTCAGTGTTTGGAGGCACAAAGCAGCTTCACCTCTTTGCTCTGATCAGGCTGTGTGAAGCGCCAATCTCCACTCAATGAAAACATGTCCAACAGGCTTGTCAGCATGTCCATGTTCTATTTGCAAACAGCTAAACAGATCTTTTACAAAAACAACCCATTTGCAGGAGAACATTTTTTTTTCTGCATTGCTATATATACAAATTATTTTAAAACAAAAATGCATAAAAAGAATAAATGTTTTTATTAAAAAACATAAAGGGGACATTATTTATATATTTTTTTTAATTCACTACTTTTTTGATTATGCAATATACTGATCACTTAAGTTATGTTTTTCCATAGGTTTTATTGTCTTTTTGATTTTGACAAATAAGAATAAACACTCGAGAAAAAGCTAGATTTATCTTTTTTGTTTGCAACAGAGAAGTGTAGGAGTATTGCACAGTAATGCAAAACATCCAGTATAGGAGGGCCTGAGGTATGTTGTTCTTTTCATTCTTTAAAGCCGATAACCTCAGTCATCTTGTTTGATGCATGGCATCCCATTTCTAAGCTTTTCTGAGGTTTTGAAAAGCCTTGGTGCAGGTAGCTAGAGCATCCACAGTCATCAGTTTAATAACCCTTTTAAATGTTTCCACAAAGTGAGAAAATGAAACAAAACACTTGCTACATTCATGTCTCGGATATTGTTGTGGTTAACAATTTCCCAAGTATTCTGTAACACCCTGTAGAACAGAAAGTTATAAATTAATATGGCAAATGCTTTAAAAGTGTAACCTTGCTGCTGATTCCTAATAAAAGCTGAAGGCAACATAAATATTCTCAAACTGCTGAAGGTCATAGTTCTATACGTAATTTGAATAGTAGTAGTTGGGTAAAAAGTGTTCCATGGTACCTGATGTACCTGTATTTCTCATTTAAACATCTATTGTTTTGTACAACCATAACCTTCAACATTTTTTATTTTGAATTTGTGTAATTGGCCAAGACTAAGCTGTGCTTAATTTTGAATTAAAGGATAACCATACTTAAATTTTTAAAACTTTTTCAGTAATAATAGATAGATTTTATATAGATAGATTTTATTTGTTTATAGATGTTGGAGATCGGCCTGTTTTCCGGTGTGGTCCTGTTTCTCTGACCGTGACTGAGTGGATGTGCTCTCTTCGTCCTCTGGCATGGGAGCTGCCTTGGAGCTCGTCTGCCTGCCTGTGTGTTTCCTGGACGGGGCCGCCTTCTACAGCTGCTTTTTGTATCTCTGCTTCTGTCTCCTTGAACCCCAGTCGGCCTTGGCAGATGGACGCTCACACTGAGCCTGGTTCTGCTGGAGGTTTCTTCCTGTTAAAAGGGAGTTTTTCCTCTCCACTGTCGCTACAAGCATGCTTAGTGTGAGGGATTGTATTTGAGTCAATGAGTCAATGCAATCAACTGGTTTTCCTTAGATAGAAAACTTTGTATCAATTTGACTGTATGATCTGGTTGAACTGTAAAGTGCTTTAAGAGGACATGTGTTGTGAATTGGAGCTATGTAAATAAACTGAATTGAATTGAATTTCAATTACAATTGTTCTTTTAACCCTGGCTTACCCTTAAACTTCAAAGTAAAATCTGAAGTTTTCTTTCTAAAACAACACATTTATTTATTATATTTTTAGATGTTTGTGTCAAATTTAATGTCACTTTAGAATACAGGTGTGTGGACACCCCAGCCGTTTGAAACTGAATTATAGTGAACAAAGATCTAAAGGATCACTGAGCAAGGTCAAGAATAAAGTTCCCAGTTCTACTATCAAACTGTCCATTCCAATGCTTTGAACAACGCATAGGGCAATGTTGAATCCACATTATGAAAACAATAATAAATTGGTACAAGTGTTAACCTGACAAGATGTTTATCTAAACTGATCTTCTTACCGCCCTGCGATAGACTGGTGACCTGCCCAGGGTGTACTCCTACATTGACGGCTGGAGATGGGCACCAGCACCCCTCGAGACCCCAGCAGTGATGAAAAATGGATGGATGGATGGATCTTCTTATCTAAACAAGAAGATCAGCTGAGAAGTGACCAAAACGGTCATGCTGACTCTGGAGAAGCTATCAAGACCTGCAGCCAAGTTAGGACAAACTGTTGAGCACCCCAAAATTTACTGAGCAATAGGCATTAGTGTGCCTATATAATGTTGACCCTACAATTAAAAGTCAGTTCAGACACCATTTGGCAGAAAGAGCAGACAAAGCCATCTTTCATCCATCTACCTACTGTAAAACATGGTTCTGACACCACCATTATTGAATCATAAAATATTATTTGTAATAGGATACCATATTAAAGTAAAAGAAATGTGGGATTTAAAAAATAAACTTTTCCCTGGTTAACCGTGAAAGAAAGGACTATCCCACCTTAGCTCACAGGTCAGAAAAAACGCTGCCATTTTCATATTAATCATGAAAAGCTTTGAATATCTTATCGCTACGCTAAATAGATAGATCCCTGGCATCTGGTTAGGATGCCTCCTGGACGTCTCCCTGGTGAGGCGTTCTGGGCATGTCCCACTGGAAGGAGGCCCAGGGGGAGACCCAGAACACGCTGGAGGGACTATGCTTCTCGGGTGGCATGGGAGTGCTGGAGGAGCTGGCCCAAGTGGCTAAAGAGAGGGACGCCTGGGTCTCCCTGCTGAAGCTGCTACCCCCGCAACCCGATAAACAACCCAGATAAACAGAAGAAGATGGATGGATAAAAATATACAGCTTTTTTTTTTCTTTTTTTAGCTTTACTGCAGGTTTTTTATGCTAATTAGGCTCTATATGAACTCCAAACCTGTTACTATCAAATTCATTATTTGTTACAAATTAGCCAATGTGATTGTTCTGCTGCTATGGCTCAAACAGCATGACCAACTGGTCCAAAGAGCCTAATCAGCTGAGGGGGCCAGTCATCTATCATTCCTTGGTCCCCCTTCTGCCATTTACAAACCTCCTGTGGCACCACTGGGTTTCCACACCCACGACTGGCAGAACCTGGTTCCTATTTCACTGCCTTTAGGAATCACCTTAAAGCCTGTTCCACCTCCACCATGCTCTCCTGATCTAACATCTTAAAAAACTAATTGGGTAACTAACAAACACCCTTTCTGTAAATCTTCATGTGCAGGTCTGTATGACATAAGCCTAAACCACAGTATTCCCTCTTAATACCATTTTTTTAAATAGTTTTTTTAAACTTAGCTTGAACTTTCCATTTCTTCTTACCCCTCTCAATGAAGTGTTTTGGCTTTAACACTTTGTCATGTATTCATTGTGCCAATGCACAACAGCACACATATTTTCAAAAATGTTATGGTCATTGGTCAAAACACTTATAAACTACACTGTAAGACACACAAAGTACAACAAGACAACAGGGCACCATAAATAAATAAAAATCGGACACCTTTAACAGTCGTGTGTGTATAGAGTAATTACTGTACACCAATTATGCATTTTGTCTAAATTAAAATGCTCTCTAAATGCAGACATAATTTTACTAACGAGCTCTGTTTTTCACTTTTTTTAGTGTAGACAATGTGTGAGCAGTCCAAAGTCTTGATTTCAGCCCACTAGGGATTGTTCTGTTTCTTCATCTTTTCCTTGTTCTCCCCTGAAGATGTCACTCCTCCTCCCCCTCCTGCTTGATCTTGACCCCCCTCTACTCGGTGGACCCCTCTATCTCAGATGGAGAGAAGAGCACAGACCTTCCACTCTCACTGAAAAATTGCACAGAGCAGCAGACAAAACAAACAAGATTTCCTCTAAGCTCTGGCAGCTCCCTGCCATTAGTGCTCTGTCTGTGTGGACCTGCCTGTCTGAGGAAACTGATCTTATCATGAGAATCCTCAGGAGAGACAGAAACATATTAGGAGTGGAAATGTTTCCCAGCCACATTTGGAAATTTAATATAGATGGACTGTTGAGGAGACAAAACACAGCAAACCTTTGGCTGTAGTGGGAAGGTGTAAGCCATTTGCTCAACTAAAGAGTCATTATTAATACAGATGACTTATAAGGCACTCTTGACCACTTTTTTAATTATTCCATAGGTTCACAAGTTAAACAGAACCTTATTTAGTTTTTAAATCCAGACTTTTCACAATAATTTATTTTCAATGGGACGTTTTCTTTGAAAGATAGTTCTATAGATTTGTGGTTGTAGGCTATAAACACCTTACCTACAGTAGTTAACCCTCTATAGCATCTTCATGTGGTTGTTTATTCAAATTGGTTAGAATGAAGCTAACATTTTAATGTGGGATAGGCAAAAACAAGTAGCCTGTTAACATGAGTTTTATAAAACCTTAAAACAATATCACTTTCACATTGGACCGTTAATTATAAAGAAGCTTACGATTACTTAAACAGAAAATGGGTGGAGGTGCAACACCTACTGTATGATCTTCTTCAGTGAAACATGTGTTAAGAGAGCAAATTTAAAATTAGCATTTTAAGATCAGCTGATTCGTATTGATTAATAAACAAGTGTGGGTCCTAGGAATATGGCATTAATGATAATCTTCTTTCTTATGGATGAGATCTTGTTACTTTGGTTTTAAGTTTAAAAAAGTGTGATCCAAAAAGTGTATGTATATATATATATATATATATATATATATATATATATATATATATATATATACACACACACATACATACATACATATATTCATAGATAAATTAATTATAGATGAACACTTTTTTGTTAGGTTATTTAATGGTCGAATATTTTTTATAAAGAAAATACTTTTCAACGGAAAATGTTTCAAAGACTTTGTTGTTATTGATGCGAGAACATCAATTATGTCATATATTTTTCTCAAATTGTTCTTTGGATCTTTGTACTGAAATCACTATTTGATGTTTTAATGAAGAAAATATTTTCCCCAAAAAAGTTATTAAGATTCAGTTGGAAATCCTCCTGTCCTTGTTTGATGTTCATTTACTGCCAAAGTGCATCATATTGTGTTTCAGCTGAATAGAAAAATGATTCAGCAGATCTGAGTCATGAATCAAATTGAATCTAATCGGTGCTTACCGCTCATGTAACTCTAATTTATTGGATTGTTGACAGTGCATTGAGATCTGTTGTATTGGCTTTGCCTGCAAATGTTTCAAATGTTCCATTCAGTATGTTTCACACAGGGAGGTGTTTTTTTTTTAAAACCTTTATCTTATGTGCAAAAACCTTCCTTGCATAATTTGCAGATGGTTCAAAGGTTTGTAAAATAGCAGGCTGATGATACCTTTAAAAGTCGTTTTAAGCCATCAGACATCCTCTTTGGTCTTAAATGGACAAAATAGTCTGGAATTACCACTAAATGTAAAAAATGTGTACAGCATCTAGTTTCTGCATACAGCCTTACATCAGAACATCATTTTACAACCTTTGAACTAACCCTGTAACCATTAAGTCCCATTTTCTTCAACAGTTATCATTAGATATAATTTATATTCTTGCTCCATCAGAGTGAGTAATGCATTTGACAACAAACACACAACATAAACTTGACACGACCTCTGAAGCAGTACGAACATATTTCCTCTTTTATTTACATTCCTTTTCAAATGTTAACATTTTTCGCTATAACTTCTGGTCAGGTTGGCATTTTTTTTTTTTTACCTCATAAAATAAATTGGCACAAGTAAAACATATGTAGACAAAAGTTTATTTACACCGTACAACATTTTTTTAAATATTTTATACAGAGCTGCAGATGAGAGAGCTTGCTGGGATCCTTCAAGCAGATTCTGCAGTATTAAAGTTGTGAAATATATTATTTATATAAAAGTGAGTATTATCTTTATTGCATTTAAAGCAATGAAGAATGTAGCTTGACAAACATTCATTTTAATATGACAGAAAAATCCTCTTTGCCTCCCATGTTTTATATTATAAAGTAAAAAGTGTAGTAATGGCCAAACGGACTGTTATAAACTTTTTAAAAACTGCATAAATATATACATTGTGCTCCCAGGTCCAGTTTTAGGAAATCAAAACTAGACCCGATGAAGCTGGGACGACATGGCATGTCATTTGCTTTGTGAGGTTTCATTAAGAGAGTTTTTTTTTCAGCCAATTCCTCCACAGATAATTGGTAACACAGGATGGTAAATATTGTACACCAGGCTGCCCCACACTAAGTACACTAGTGAGAATACAAAAAGTAACACTGATGTTTTTATCCCTTTTTATTTTTCTTTTTTTTCCTCTCTCACCGGTCCATATATTGTATTGGCACATTTTGTCCCTGCCACGCTCGTAAGTTCCAGATATGTTTGCCAAGGCTGTTAGAAAAGTCTGTTGCTTTAATCAGTGCAAAATACATCCCCTTCTCCTCCTTTCCAAGTTTGCATTTTTTCTCCACCTTCTTGACTCTTTACACTTCTGTCTGGAAGTCTCCTTCCTGGACATCTAAGGGTAAGTTGACACACTTCTCCCATTCTGCAGGCGTCATCTCCAGCGAGTCCTTGGTGTCAGAATCTAGTACATTCATAGTGGCGTAGTTCTGGTACTCACAGGCTGGATTGTAGCTCTCCCACGGGTTCTGTTTTGGCATTGCCTTGTCCTGCGAACACGGCCAACAGCAGGTCATGTTAGTAGCGTGACTTCCTTAGTAGGTTAAACAGCTACTTTTTATTCTAAACAGACTTTTTCAGTGAGGTCAGTACAATCAGGAGGGCATTTCATGAGCTTCTAGCATTGCTGATTAAAAATAATGAATTAATGCTGAGAGAAGCATCAAATAACAAAAAGAAAATGGTAGTGTATTAAATGAGAACATGCTTTCTAATAACATGGAGCAGATCTCTCCTTTCTTCAGCTCAGAAACTAGAGCACTGGATGTGCTGCATGTGTGAGCCATTTGTTCTTCTGAATGTGCTCTCATTGACAGTCCCAAAGACATTAGTGCAAATAAGGGAAAGAAGCTGCTCCCCATCAGGGAATATAAAATGAATACTAATGTTTGCTGCCAGCTCTGCAATAGAATCATTTAGGGGAAAAAAGTAAAATAGGGGAAGTAAGAAACTCGTTTTCGACAAAAAAAGGGTACTTGCACGGTAACTAGGCAACAGTTCTGCAGCTGCATGTACTGCAGAGGTGAGTGGAACTGGTGGTGCAATTCAAAGGCTAATATTTACAGTGCTGCAAAGTTTTGATACAGATACTTTTTCCCGTTTTTGTCACACCTGAATGACAGATAGCTCTCCAGGCCACACTGACCCTATATGATATATAATATAGACATTTTCAGAGAAAGGGCAAGTTATAATGATATGTAATATATATTTTTTGAAAAGTAGGGGCTTGGGGGGCACCAGACGAGTGATGAGCGCTATGACGCACAAGATCTTCAGGCTGCATCCATAATCTCTTTAAAGTATTTAGGAGCTTTTGCATGTGTATGTGGGAGGTTAACATCAGAGCTGCACGGTGGGGCAGTGGGTGGTCCGGGGTCTTTTTGCATGGAGTTTGCATGATCTCCTTGTGCATGCGTGGGCTCTCTCTGGGTACTCCGGCTTCCTCCCACAGTCCAAAAACACGACTGTTATCCTATTCTTAGATCGAAGCCTTCCCTGTGGTTCACTTGTGTCTAAAGACCAAAAAAATACTATCTAAAAATGTCTTAAAATAAGTGTATTTACAGATCATTTGAGCAGGTAGAGAAGATTATCTGCCAATGGAATAAGTATTTTAACCCTTATTATAAGATCAATAGATATATATTGCATATAATGTTAGTTATGTCTTTTCTGTTGGCAAAGTGTCTAACTTACCTGGTTAATTCAAGAAAAATTGCACTTCTTTTAATAAGATAAAACTTAGATTTAAATTTTTTGCAATGCTAACAAAAAAAAGGGGAATATTCTAACTTCGCAGCACTGCATCTAAGATATGTTTGAAAAAAGAATCCACCCAGTTCATCTGAGACAGATGGGTTTAGTGTGATGTCCCCATTGTCTACACATCCAGTCAGGAGTGGAGACAGATGGTGAGCCTTTTGGTTTGTGGCAAGGTCATGAGGTATTGCATAAATACCCTGACTTTTTAATGAAGTCGAGTTCTACCTCTCACATAGTTTCAGAGAGAGACTGGCCTTATTGGGCTAATACATACATGCTGATATAATAAATAATCTGCCATGCATTAATGAATAAAAAAATGATGGATTTGCTAAGAAGATAAATATGCATGTAAATAAAAGTGCATTTATGGCCTTGCATTGGAATTGATGCACTCCACTGTAGCAAAATTGCCAAAGGTTCTCATTTTATTTTGATATTCTTGAGATTCGCCTAGAGAAGACAAAGTTTTGTTGCTTTCAAGAGGCAGCCCCTATAATGATTATTAAATGCAGAAAGGCAAACTTTTGCTACATAAAAACTCATTTGCACAATAATACATAAATGTATCCTGCACCAAATGCCTAAATAGATTATTTGGATGTTGAATCTTTAACTAGCTGACAGCCACCCCCCTGGGTTTCCTGTTACTCACCATGCTGCCCATATTTGGTATGTCTCGAAATCGGTCCAGGGTTTGAAATTTCTGATTCAGTTCCTGGAACAGCTCCATGTGTCTTTTCCTGGTGTGCATGACTTTCTGCAATGGCAAGGGTTTTTGCTTTGGTATTGACAGCCAATAATGGAAATGCATCTTCCTCTCCACCCCCTCCACCTCTGATCAATTTGTTAGTGTCATGGTAGTTTTCTTAGAGGCCAAGTCTTAGAAAAAAAATGCTTTCCTCTGCATATACAACAATGACTGTCAAAATAAAGGAAACAGTGATAATTAAAGTTAAGTTTATGGGACACATGATGACTAAACATAGGTCATTTTTGCTATCATTTCTCATTTAGGGTTCTGTTGATGTAAAGGAGTCCTGGTGATCAAAATCTTGGCACAGCTCTTTCATTTAAAGTGTTTGTGTGCATCTAAGCTAAAACAAAATGCAACCAGAGCCAAAATAGCTGCCAGAAGCAACATGTTTCCCATGTTTTGACAGAGATTACAAAATATATATGCAGTAAAGCTTTGACAGTGCAAAAAGAAATATAAAAAATCTGCCAAAGGGGGGTTTGATTATGTACCTGCAAGCCAATATTCATTGCTGACCAATGATAAAATCAGATGTGAAATGTGCAAATGACTTTAAAAGCATACAGTTTGAAAATCAACATATAGCTAATGGATGAAGGAGATGGAGGAGGATAAAATGTTGATGAGAGCTACTGCCCTGTTTGTCAGCTGACAGCCTTGCTTTTACCTTAACTACACAGAAAGTCTATAAATCCTGATGAGTCAAGGCTGTACTACTCCAATAAGCTAAAGAGGCACAACGGACACTAGTAAATCAAATGACTAACACAACAGCAAAAACAGCCTTTTATGCATAAATAGCTGAGCACAACTTCAGAATAAATCTTTTTTTTTCTTACATACCTCAAAGTCCAGATCAGAGTATCTTGACTTTCTTCTCTGTCAGGACAAAAAAAAAGGGATTCAACTAATTAAATCATCTGCATATTTTACCAAAAAGATAAATACTTGACAAGTTGACACTCTGTTCTCTTTATGCTTAATCTAGTGAAAGTATATACCTCCAGGGAGCTCATTGATATTGTTGAGCCAGTGTCACTCCGAGAAAGGCCCCCGCTTTCCTCCATCTCTGCAAGGAAGTTCTTAACAGCTGTGCGAGGTTCAAAGGGCAGGGTTTGCATCTGCTCTGGAGCACTAGGATACTGGTGCTCCAGGTTCACATTCATGTGGTCCATGCCTGACGGGTTGATATTGAAGTCAGGACTTATCTTGTAATGCTTTAGCCTCTCATGGGGAAGCGTATCCATCCCAGCACTCATCTTGGGCTCCTCCTTAATGAGAGTAGGCAGTGTGACTGACCCAGACACTGCACCTGCAGAGGCACGAGGCATCACTATGTAGTCCGTCTCCATCATTTGACCCTGAACCGGATGGCCCTCCATGTCGTGACCGCCCATGTCGTGGTCACTCTGGCGCATGCCGTCATCTGTGCAAAGGTACACTGTACGCCTCATGTCCGCATTGCTCTCAGACATGCATTGGTCTTTCAGCTCCCCCATCCCTACTGGGATGTGCAGAGCTGAAGGCTGCTGGATTATCACTTTGGAGATGATGTTGCCTGGCAACGTGGAGTAGTTGAGGCCCTCAGGCACTTTCTCATCCTCCTCATCATTGAGGGAAATGCGGGAGAGGGTACCTGTTATGGTGGCTGCACGACACGAGCCCATATCCTTGTGGAGTGCTGGAGGGCAGAGCAATACAGGTATTAGTTAGTCTTCTTAATGAAAGGACCTTTAATGTTTTAAACATTGTAGAATAAGAACAAAGAACAAGACAATTTAAACACATTCAAACAATCCTCAAGGGAGGTTGTTCTGTTGAGTGGAAACTGTAATCATAGAATGAGTAACTGTGAAAATACTCAGAGTGTGACATAACACTAAATACAAAAGAATGCAACAGCAAACAGTGAAGTCTTAAGAGACTTCTGCTGTAAAAAAAAAAAGACAGCATGGTTTTAATCTCTCCCAGAAATCCCCTTATCTGCAAAAAGGTAACTTAGTGATTGGAGATGAATGCTATAAATTATTTTCCTGCAAACGCACCTATGATATATGATAGACAGACAGACAGACAGACAGACAGACAGACAGACAGACAGACAGACAGACCAACCAATAGATATATGTTAGTTTTAAGACTTTTATATAAACAACTAAAAATGTAACAGCCTTTTATTCAGCCCCGGTAAATCAATACTCTATAACACAAGATTTTACTCCAAATGCCACAGCAACTCTTTTGTGTTTGTATATCAGCTTATAGAATGTGGCCTTAGTCTATTTTTTCATTTGGAAAAGCTCGGCTTAGTCCAAATCAATGGAAAGCATATCTGAACATCAATTGTAAAATCTTGCAATAGATTTACTTTTGGACTTAGGCCTGAACTTTAGCTGGGCCATTCAAACATGAATACGTTTTGATCTAAATCAGGTGATTACGAATTTGGCTGGGTCAGCAGGGTCAGTCTGCAGAAAAGTGCACCTGTGTCCCAATCTCAAATCTTCAGCAGCTTGTAAAGGTTTTACTCCTAAAACTCTGACCAGCTTTTCTTGTCCCTTCTAAAGAAATACATCCGCCCAATGGGATGCTGCCATGACCATATTTCATTGTGGGTATATTACATTTAGTACACTGAAGTGTTAAATTTCATCCTCACAAAACATTCTGAATGTAAGTCTAACAAAGATTTTATGCAAACTATTTATTTTACCATTAAATGTAAATTATGATTAATAATAATAAGACAATGTTCTTTTACTAGAGTTGAGGGTTTCTGTAGCTCCTTGCTCGGATGAATCTTCTCCAAGTCTACAGCCATGTCTTGGTGGATTTGCAGTTGTGCCAACCCCCCCCATCTATTTTTAGCTAATGGATTGAACAGTGGGTGGCATGTTGGTGTAATTTGTATCACTGTTGCCTTGCAGCAACAAGGTCCTGCATTCAAATCCTATTCTAGGATATTTTTGCACATAGTTTGCATGTTCTCCCCATGCATGTGTCCAAAAAATATTACTCTCAAGTTAACTGTTTACTCTAAATTGCTCTTAGGTTTATGTGTATGGTTGTGTGTCTCTATGCTGCATGTCTAAGGTGTGGCATGCCTTTTGCCCATACTGTATATTTCAGTAGATAGACGAACCTGATGAACAAGCGTGAAAGACAGATTGATATTCCAAAGCTTAGGTTTTAACATATCCTTGCTATACATTTCTCTGCAAACTTAGCTCTGAGCTGTCTGCTGTGTTCCTTGTCTTTCATGATGTTTATTAACTAATGTACCCCTTAACCTCTTAAACTTTGCATAACAAAGAAAAACTTTTGAAAGGAGTTGACTAGAGTGGATATGCCTAGATTTATGAGACCAAAGAATGCTGAATACCTATAGATGTTTATGTCTGTCACATTAAATCCAAATGTATGTATTGAGAATATCTGAAAATCCAAGGGGCACTAATTCATTCAGCCTTCCATAACCATTCAAGTAACACATTTTATTCTGAAAGATACAATTGTTATCTCTATATATAACGATAGAGATACATCCTGCAGACTGAGTGACTTATCTGAACAATTGACTTCTTTTTGACATATTTCCTTTGGTCTCAGATTTAGTCATGATTTATAAATGACACCTGTCAGCTCAGCCCTTTGCTACCAGGTACGTTGCTTCCACTTTAGCTTGCAAGACGGTATGGTGTAATCAAAGCAGACAGCTTCTTTAGTTTCTGTGTCTCTCTGGGCTTTGAATAATGGTCAGTTTAGTAATTCATTTAAGATCCATTTTGGATGTGCCCTTCAAAGGTTTAGAGGAGGCTGCAGACAGACAAAGCTTTAGTCCAGTGAAAGCTGCTATTCCTGCTAATGTTATGTTATTTTCAACAGTTATATCATGTATCCCTTTTCTATGACATACAAATGAAATGACATCAATAATCTCCAAAATTATAGAAGTACTGAAAAAATGTGCAGCTCTTTCTCTGATGTTTTTATCTCATGTATTCAGAACTGTGAACAGTTGCTGTTGGGTATGTTGTTTTTTTGTTTTTTAATCAGAGTTACTTTATGTTATTTTTTATACTGTTTATATCTTTTTTTAACTGGAGTAAGGGAAATTGTGTTATTAGGAAACCATATGTTCCGTACCTGATCGGCAGGCGATGTCCACATCTTTCTCAAAGTCTGTCTGTAGAAACAGGAAAGTTAGTTTTACATTTCACCTCATATGTTGTAGTTTTTGTAAACAGTGTCTATGCAATTATTTTAACATAATTTATAATGCTTTACATTAAATGTATATTTATGCAAAGAATTTGGAAAAAAAAACTGTGACATTAAAATGTTGGCTCATTATCAAAGCACATTACAGAAAAATCAAAAACAAAAACTGCTCCCAATATAAAAATTAAATTAAAGCATTCATTAAATAAATTGAATCGTGTTCAGTTAAACTTTTCCTCCTTTTAAAATAACATTTGAGCCTTTGAGGTACAGTATAAGCTGATAGCCTGCTGTTCTTTTCTGTAAAACATTTTTTCTTTTCTTTTCAGGAGAATATTACTAAAAACTGACCCTGAGAAACCAATAAGATCTGTGTTATTATCGTTTTCTTTATCTTTTATTTAATCATAAACCCAAAAATGAACATTTTTAGGACCCTTAGCTGAACACAAAAATGTTTCCATAGATAGGCAGTATGTAAATGCAATGCACACAGGATTTTGAATTGTTTATATAGGCTAAAAATGACCTGGTTGGCAGGACAAGGTGGAGATAGTCATGCTCTCTTTTTTCATGTTACAGATAGCCAAACTAATAAAACTAGAGGTTTTTATTTTTTATTTTGGTGCGGTAAATCAATATAGATGTTGTTTCAAATGGGGGATAAAAAAACATGTAGCTTTTCTGCTATATATCAACAAAAATAGGAAAGACAACAAATGCTGCTAAAGCAGCTGCAAATATTTCACGCTTACTGTTACCAAACTGGATGTACCCTGCCACTACACCACTCTGCTAATGTGAAAACTGTTCCACAGCGGGATATGAGAATCCTAATGGCAGATCATTGCTTTGAGTCGCCAGTGGCAGGACTGAACAACATGAAAATACTGGTGTCCTATTTCAAAGGCCAGGCAGGTAGCAGACCCCTGTTAGTCCATGAAAAGAAAACAGAGCTGTTCTATAGAAAGGAACGTTAAATAAAAAAAATAGGAACAATTGGGACTTGGGGTCTTTAAAAAGAAAAAAAACTAACACCTTTTAATCAGATGTTCAGAGATTTTATGTTGTATGGTACTTTGGGTTGTAAAAAGGTTGGTTTAGTTAAATCTAAGGGAAATAATACTCTGTGTCAAGTTAAAACTCAAAGAAATTACCACAATAATACAATAGAAGTACAAAACTAAAGTACCGGTAGGCTAAACGAAGATTTGTAAAGAGCGTAAGGAACAGTTTATGAGTTTTCTTGAAAAAAAAAACAAAAAAAAAACCAAGGGAATCATTTGTCTGGCTCAAATATCTAATTTCTAGTTTCTAATGAGAGAGGTAACAGGGTGACTATGCCTACCATTATCTGAGCATGCCCATTAGGGAAGGTTCCTGTTGCATCACCACTGATTGGATCTTGACAGTTTCTAAGCCGACATCTAAAAGCATCTTGGACCTAAACACAAGAGGAATTTCAATTTGTATTAAATGTTATAAATAGTTTCATGAGGTAAGGGGGGGGGGGGGTTGAAAGGGGGCTCTACCTCTCTCCGCAAGATACAGTGCACCATGACAATGACAAAACCCTGCAAGGAGTCAAAGACGGCAAATAGGATCTGGAAAAGGATAGAGCGCTTGTCCGTCATGGCGAGCACGGCAGACATCCAGGTCAAAGCCAGCAGAGGTAGGACGACACAGGAGCTCCACAACGATGCCCTGGAAGAAGAGAGAAAGGATTTTGTGCCAGAGACAAACTACAGTAGATAAGGTCTGGAGAGTTGAGTTAAATCTCCATGACGACCTCTTTCCTCCAGAATGATGGCGAGGCTTTGCTCGGCATACTGATGTTTATGTAAGCTCATTTCAAAAGCCCTTCCACACTAGTTCTGATGTACCATGGATGCATTTGGAAACTGAATTTACCCTACAGTGGATACCCTGTACATAAAGAAACTCCTGCAGCATTGTTTTATTGATTCACAGGCACTGACAGGCACTTACATCGCATTGCTAGCTGTTGTTGCTGATAAAGCAGTTGTTGATACAACACCGCATTTGGCACACTTGAGAGTTAATCCTGTATGCGGCTCACTCATCTGTCTGTGGGACACAAGAGACATTGGGACAACATCATGACAAACAATGCCAACATCCACCTGACTGCACATTTCCTCCATCATGCTAACAACAGGGACTATGACAAAGTGGTTGTTAATATCGTTTTCATTTTTATCCTGGACTCATTCTGACAAAGATATAAAACTAAATTTTCCTCCCAAGAGAGAGCTAACCTCCTTATGCCTCTGTTTCTTAACATTTTTTTTTTTACATAAAAAGTAGGTGCAGATTTGCATGTGTACATGAAATATATCCACGCATACTGAATGCAGTCATATTAAAAATAGAAAACATATAATCATTTATTTAGGCCTTTATTCCTGAAAATCGAGATGACTTTCTGATTAAATCCAATAAAATATAGATTTTTATTGGAATATTACATCAGATTAATAAAAATAAATTAAATGGAAATTATATTTAAACCTGCATGAAGGTTGCTATTTTCAACTGGTTATTTTTATCTGGCAATCCTCATATTAACACATGTTTATTTTTTTTAATATGACTGCACTTTGCAAAATAATCATATTGAAAAATGAAGAAGAAAATCAGGTACTAACAAGGATGTGCTGTCATACCCTGCACGATGCTTCAGCTTCTTGTCCAGGATTCCATCTCTGGACACTAACTTATTAAACACCAATATACCAATCACCATGTTGACCTGTTGACAGAGGGGATAGCAGAAAATTCAGATTAAAAAAAATATCCCACTCTAAAAGATCTCCCTGTCATTTTGAGCAAATGACACCCACAAACTCCCATGTATTTCGGTCAAATTTTACTGATAAGATAAACACAAAGCAGAACATAGTTTTGAAAGAAAATCTAAATTAGACATAAATATGTAATCATCTCTCTAAGAATTTGCCTTAAAATTTGCATCATTTAAATTTGGTCATTCAACTTGAGGTGATTCCAGCTTTCCTGTGAAGGCCTTTGCTATTGAATGCATCACCAAGAAGACAGAAAAAAAAACAATGCTAAAGATGTGGAGAGGGCTCAGCAGGGTAATGTATTCCAAGTATTGGGAAAAAAAAATCATGCATCAATTTTAGATCATCATTTGAAAATTAAAATAGTATGTCATGACCTCAGTCAATCATTGTAAACTGAAAGGTCAGGTACAGGTGCTGGTCATAAAATTAGAATATCATGAAAAAGTAGATTGATTTCAGTAATTCCATTTAAAAAGTGAAACTTGTATATTATATTCATATATTACATACAAACTCATATATTTCAGATGTTTATTTTGTTTAATTTTGATGATTACAAATGACAACAAATGAAAATCTCAAATTCATCATATCAGAAAATTAGAATATTACTGAAGACCAATAAAAACAAAGGATTTATAGAAATGTTGGCCAACTGAAAAGTATGAACATGAAAAGTATGAGCATGTACAGCACTCAGTATTTAGTTGGGCCTCCTTTGGCCTGTATTACTGCAGCAATGCGGCGTGGCATGGAGTCGATCAGTCTGTGGCACTGCTCAGGTGTTATGATAGCCCAGGTTGCTCTAATAGTGGCTTTTAGCTCTTCTGAATTGTTGGGTCTAGTGTATTGCATCTTCTTCTTCACAATACCCCATAGATTTTCTATGGGGTTAAGGTCAGGAGAGTTTGCTGGCCAATTAAGAACAGGGATACCATGGTCCTTCAACCAGGTACTGGTAGCTTTGGCACTATGTGCAGGTGCCAAGTCCTGTTGGAAAATGAAATCTGCATCTCCAAAAAGTTGGTCAGCTGCAGGAAGCATGAAGTGCTCTAAAACTTCCTGGTATGTGGCTGCGTTGACCCTGGACCTCAGAAAACACAATGGACCAACACCAGCAGATGACATGGCACCCCAAACCATCACTGACTGTGGAAACTTTACACTGGACTTCAAGCAACGTGGATGAAGTGCATCTCTTCTTTTCCTCCAGACTCTGGGACCTTGATTTCCAAAGGAAATGCAAAATTTACTTTCATCAGAGAACATGACTTTGGACCACTCACCAGCAGTCCAGTCCTGTTTCTCTTTAGCCCAGGCAAGACGCTTCTGACGCTGTCTGTGGTTCAAGAGTGGCTTGACACAAGGAATGCGACAGCAGAAACCCATGTCTTTCATACGTCTGTGTGTGGTGGTTCTTGAAGCACTCACTCCAGCTGCAGTCCACTCTTTGTGAATCTCCCCCACATTTTTGAATGGGTTTTGTTTCACAATCCTCTCCAGGGTGCGGTTATCTCTCTTGCTTGTACACTTTTTTCGACCACATCTTTTCCTTCCCTTCGCCTCTTTATTAATGTGCTTGGACACTGAGCTCTGTGAACAGCCAGCCTCTTTAGCGATGACCTTTTGTGTCTTGCCCTCCTTGTGCAAGGTGTCGATGGTCGTCTTTTGGACAACTGTCAAGTCAGCAGTCTTCCCCATGATTGTGTAGCCTATAGAACTAGACTGAAAGACCATTTAAAGGCTTTTGCAGGTGGTTTGAGTTAATTAGCTGATTAGAGTGTGGCACCAGGGGCCATCAATTTTGAACCTTTTCACAATATTCTAATTTTCTGATATGATGAATTTGAGATTTTCATTTGTTGTCATTTGTAATCATCAAAATTAAACAAAATAAACATCTGAAATATATGAGTTTGTATGTAATGTATGAATATAATATACAAGTTTCACTTTTTAAATGGAATTACTGAAATCAATCTACTTTTTCATGATATTCTAATTTTATGACCAGCACCTGTAAAGATATTCATAAAGGCAGAAATGAAACCCATGGATACTCTAGAGCAACTGAAGTTGCTGAAGTGGGAAGTTTTTGCCACCCTAAGGTGTGGCAAAAAGATCATTTTGTTGAAAGAAATTCAAAGTCATGAGTAACCTTTTGCCAGAACCCTTATAGAGTGCATGCTACGCGCTGTAGTCAGAATCCGTTTAGCCTGTGTGTAAATCAACACAGGTGGTTAGAAACTTAAGATGGTGCATCAATATGAACACATCAGGTTATAGGATAGGAAAACGGACTCAACAAACTTAAGGCAAATAAATATTACGCCTTGTAGCAAGACAGCTGCCCGAAACCTACAAAGGTGAAACTGAATATTTAGATCAAAGCACATTCGGATGTTAGCATGACCCAAACAAAGTTCAGACCTGAACTGAACTGAGAGTCTTTGAAAAAACTTGAAAACATTTTATGGCTGGACTTCAGCTAGTTTGCAGACAATAAACCCAAAATAGTTCTAACACTAAACCGAAATCTTCATTGAAAAGGGATTTGAAAAATCTTTGAACCAGGGAGGCAAAACCAACTGTGCTTTACTTTTCTTTTTCTTTTTTTTTTTATTTGCAATACCTTTAAATGCTGAGTAAAATGTTACCTCACCTTCACAATGATGCTCTGCTTTGTGGTAATCTAAAAATATACTGCTTATGGTTGGAACATGAAAAAATCTGAAAAAAGGTATGAATACGTTTTCATTCTTCTAAAAGGCAATATGTTCCGACATATTAACAGAGATGCCAATTATTTTAAATATTTGACAATAAAATAAAGTCAGTATGAATTATTAGGAATATTGGATTTGGCTGCTGGAAGAAGAAATGGAATTAAATTATCAGTACTGCTATAACTTGATAACTGTATGGCATGATATTCTCACTACAGATGGTCAAACGGGAGCTTGTGTCCTTCTAACGTTCATCACAAAGAAAAGTACAGCCAAACAAAAACTTCAGGGATTTTTTTTTTTTTACTTGTAACTAGAATAATTTAGTTATTTTCATATTCCGTAAAAGAATGGAGAGCCGACGGTGAAAAATGCCATTACGAATCTGCTGTCTTGGTGATTTAGCAATCTGGATAATGACCAGACTTCTGGGAATTTCCTAATTACCAGTCTGCAAATATAGAGCAATTACATTTCCATCCTATATAATATGCTGGGCAAATCTAAATTATAAATACTTAATAATTCTCATAGTTACATGAAAGACTATCATGTGATAAATACAAATGGATTATTTGAGCCTGATGGGATGCTTATTACTTAAACTTTGAAAAAAAAAACATACTGTAGCTAAAAAGCATCATATTAAATCTTGATTTAATATGATGCATCATTGCAAACGATAATGCTTTTCATTGCTAATTAAATTATTCATGAAGTATTACATTTTTTTCTTACATTTTAGATACACTGTATCGTATAAAAGAGAAGTGTGGGATAAAAAGTAGACATCGGTAACCAAGACATACCAAAACAACAGCTGCTGCAGGTCCAACGAAGGCATACAGGAGCCCACCCTCTAAGGAGAGCCAACAGCTGTGGGGGAAACAAGGAAAAAAACAATTAACTCCCACAACAGCATTAACTTCTACGTTAATGGTGCACAAACACACTATTGTTATTTTGCCCAATTGTCAGAGGAGAGGTGCCATATGCTGTTACTCCACACCCAAAGTTTCACAGAGCAATAAAATGCTAAGGAGATTTTAAGCAGTGTTTATGCGTTTGGTTTCCAGCAGAGTGGCAGCTCACATGAAATTGGGGTCTTGCTGTGCTATTTTGAAATTTGATGAAGTTAATGGAGTTTAGTTTATGGCTTTATTTAGAATAAGTAAGCAAATGTAGAAGAATTTGATCATTATTCTTAAAGGGGCATTGCCATTTTATATGTCAATACAAAAAAGTCCAAAAACGTGTTTTGATAGTTCTTTGTGAGCCTAAATAGAATTTCAACACTAGTTGCAATGAGCAGACATAAACAGATATGTGCACTATCTGCTGGTAGTACTGTGGGGCTACCAAAAAAGCTAGATGGTGACAACTGATGCTGCTAATTAATAGAGCTGACTTGCAGAAAGGCAATGTTTTTTTGTGGTCGAAGATCACCCAATATAGATTTATATAATAAGCTAACCTACAGCATCACTAAGATCTAGTGAGTCCTTTCCAGAGCCTCATATCACAATATTGAGGAAAATGAAATATCCTGTTCGTACCAAATGCAAACAGATACAAAGCATCAAAGTAGGACAGTTCAATAAAAAATAAGTAATTGGATAAGACATATGACTATGTATGTACTGGGGAAATAGCATTTCCCCAGTTTGAATTATTGATGAGCCCTCCACTCCTAAAACTCCACTCCTTGCTCTATTCATTTAACTCAATTAATCAATCTTTGTTCATAATGTTCATAATATTGTTTGTACAGTAGAGACTAAGAATAGCATTGCTATGAGTAGTATCAGTATTAATAAGGATGTCTACTCATACATCTGCAGTGACATCTGAATGCTACAGCTTTAGCTTAAGCTTCAGTCAAACTGAGCAGGAGCAAAACGTAACACTCAGAAAAAACAAATGATATGCCAGCAGAACACAGTCTATACAGGCAAACCTTTATGTATGTGTTGGAGTGAGCTACTGGCATATGAACTAAAAAAATATTATATAACATGACTAAGCCGCTTTGAGTGTTTCCATGAACCCAGGGTGTTGGTGTGCAGAATTTTAAAGAAACATGGAAATAAAAAACAAAAACTTACTATAAGGGCGTCCCGTAGCCCTTTGTTTTAGTGAATCCCATTGAAATTGCGACAACTAAAGCTGGTAACCCTTTAAAAGACAAAACATTTAATAGTTACTTAAGCAGTTAAGGTCACAACAACAAATAAACTCTGAAAAAAGAACAAAGTCTATGTACCTTCCATTCATTAAACAAAGTTTAGCTAAAGTAATTCCTTCAGAGACCACAGCCTGAGGCTATGCAGACATCTGAGAGTATGTGATCAGCTATACTGCATATTTCATCATTTAACTTGTGTAGTAAAAAGTTCCATTCAGAGGGGATGAAAAAATAGCTGCATGGTGCTTTAACAAAATGGCAGCAGAGCATTGCAAACAGGAAGCCATGTACAGTAGCTATATTTCATCACTGTCTTGTGAATCGCCCCCCACACACACACAAAAGCACACACACACAGTAGGAATAGAGCTTTTTTGCTATGTGGCTCCTCATTATAGATCAGTGTAATTGATTCAGTCTTCACTATTGTGTGCTCTGAATATTAAAGCGTTTCCTCCCTGAGTGGCGCGGGCAGGTGCTATTGATGTAATCAGTTTCCTGGAGGCACGAGCCAAAGACCCCGAGGCCATCCTGTGCCTCTCTGCAGTGCTGAAGAGGTAAAGTGTGCTGAGTGCTCACAAGCACACTATAAATCAAAAGGTAGCAACAGCTCGGTGCGGGTTGCTGTACTGAAGCCGGCTGAATTAAGATTCCAACGTAAATCTTTGGGCAGCATGTTGCTTCATAGATCAGCTGTGTTCATATCAGGTTCACCTGGTTTATTTCATTCAAAAAAATGTTTTACTTTCTAGAAACTGTATTTGCATGCATTCATTTTTTTCATGTTTTCTCAATTTTTACTTGCATATGAGTTGTTTATTGACAAAATGACTGCTATGGTTTTAAACAAGAGAAATGCAAGTTATAGTGGAACAGCCTTTGTCCATGTTTTCCAGCAAGCAGTGGCACTGCAATGACTAAGAGAGCCTTGTTTGTTGCTAGGTAACAAGAAGAATGAGAGTGGGCTCTTCATAATCAGATTGATTTTTTTTTCTTTTAAGTAGAGATTTCTCTTATAGTCTGAAAGAAGCAGCTAATCGGACATAGGATTCAGACTGACATTGATCACATGAAGGAGAAATCTTGCATTTTGATGCAGAGGATTTGGAATTATTAATACATGTATGTGTGTGCTGGTATTTTGCATATCATTATTTTATCATTTTCTGCCATATTGTCCTTTTTGAACAACAGCATTTATTTTATCAAATGTAAATCATAAATAAGAAAATTTACCCCATACTTAATCCTGCTTTAACATTCGCTTTTTATACCTTTTATATGTTTCAACCCCAAACTTTATTTTGCTCCAATATACTGCAACTTATTGGTTACACAACAAATATTTTACAAGAAATAAAGGTAGAAGAAAACGGCTATATATCCCCTCCCAAACACGTTACACTCTCTGCCCAAGGCCGGTCTATTTATCCAGTCCTCAGAGAGCTTGACTGATGCACAAAAGAATCTCAACAAAGAGGCTGACAGAATGAAGATCCAGCCACCCTATAGAAACGACGAGAGCAGCAAACTGAAAAGATGTACAGTTTGCTGTGTAAAGACACCTTGCCGAGAGCTACTTTGAGAAAATGGCAGCTGCGAAAAGTGACGGGAGCAGTTTGCTGAATCGAGCCACTCACTCACCCCAGCCAAGACACAGGAAACGCTTCCGGATGAGCCTGGTGCGAACCTTCCCTGTCACTGCCATGTATGACTGCCAGGCTTCTGTGAGGACCCAGCAGAAGGATGCCAGAAAGAAGAAGTGCAGGAAGGCAGTTGTCATGATGCACACACCCTGTTGATCGAAGAGGAAAAAAAGAGTCAGATTTTTTTTTTTATGATTGTGGAATACCCCTAATTGCGTCCATATATGCACACTATAATGCAACTCAGACATTGCTGAAACTTTAAAAGTTGATACCTTCCTCAAATATACATGTAAACCAAGACATTCCTTCCAAATATATGGCAAAAATATACTATATGGCACAATGATATCCCTTCCCCTCATGGATGAGGATTTATAGCCGTGGTAAATTTGGTATAGTGATGTCATTTGACTACAGAGTATGTTCAGGTTTTGGATGGCATATTCAAAGCTTGGTTGGGTGATCTTTTTTCTGCTGTCTCTGGTTTTACTTTTAGCAATACCCCAGAGACTGTGGGATGTAAATCATGCAGTTTCCTGGTCAAAACAACATGGTGATACCATGGCAATTCAGTATGGCTACTGTTGGCAGTGTGCGCAGTTGCCAAGTCCTGCTAGAAAATGAAGTCAAGGTTATCAGCAAGTATTTCAGCAGAAGAGGGAATGGCATGCTCCTATATTTATTGGTGGACAGCTGTGCTGACTTTGGACTAAAGAAATCATGGTGTGCCAACACCAGTTACTGGCATGACCCCACATAGTACCACAGGCTCTGGAAACATCCCTCTGGATCCAAAGCAACTTAGAATCTCTGCCCTTCCTCCTTATCTCCACCCTCTGGGGCCCAGCCTTTCAAATGTAACCCGAAATCTATTTTCATCTAAAAAGAGGACTATGCACACAGGAGCAAAAGTCATTTCTGCCTCTAGACCCAGGCAAGACAACATTGGCATTGTTTCTGCTTAGGAAGTGTCCGCACATAAAGAATACAACATATCTTTGCTATGGCCTGGTTATGACCCCAGATGCAGACTATACTTGTTACTCTAAAACTGGCTTTAAAACCATCTCAAGAATGTTTCTCTCTTGTTTTTCTCTGTTATTTGTTTTTACCATTTATTTGTGGGTTCGTAGGTTCATCCATATTTCCATCCAAAATGTCTGTTAATGGCTGCCCGTTGGACAGCTGTCAAGTGGGCAACATTCCTTTATATTATGCTGGCCTCAAAATACAATCTTTGAATTGAAAAACCTTTTTATTACTCTCAAGAGATTCTCTCAGAATCTGAGCACTAGTGAGGCAACGGAGGCAGTTTTACTCAAATCCCAACAAGATCAGCTGGCATAAGGAATAGCATAGCATTCTTTTGCACTAACACTCATTAGTATGCTAAGGATTCCACCTGGAGGCATGTGAGCCAAGGTCAAGTATTTCACACTGACATGAGGTGGGGCTACAACAATGCTAAAAAGAAAAAGAGTATGTGCCTTAAGTGAAAGATCCATTACTTGACAATATAGCAAGGCTATCTATGAGTGAGTAGGACCAAAATGTGTATATAAACTTGTAAAGAACATTGGGTAGGATTAATGACTAAGCAAAAAACTTACAAAGCAATAAAGATGGAGAAAGGGGAGGAACCAATAATGAAAGAAGAAAACCAGAGAGGTGGAATGCAGAGGAAAGCGTTGGGGATTGATAATGGATGCAGGTGTGCTTTATAGTGAACAGCTGTGAACAAGCAAAACAAGGACACCAAGGGAAGGTAAACACTTTAACAGAGAAGGACATTATCTATAGAGGAAGAACTATTTTAATTCTCACTTTTTAGTAAAACTGGAGTATAAAAAAGAAAGGGAATACTTTTTTGTTTATGCTTTATGAAAAAAATACACTTGAAAAGTGCACAGTAGCATTCATCTGTTTAAATTCCCCTTTGATCACACAGAATGTAGGATTTTAATAAACTTGGAAAACATTGTATTGCTTTATTTTAACTCTACAGCTATGCTCAATTTTGGGTTCATCTATCAAATGTTTGACTTGCTCATCAGACTTGGCAAAGTTTTTATTCTGAACTTCCTTCCTGCCAAAACCTGGATTCTAACCCAGGCCAGTCCCATTCATGGTAGTCAGAGACTTAAAGCACAGCACCATGGCTGCCACTGTGAGATTATCAAATGTTAGGGGGGCCAAAATAATATACACTATATTGCCAAAAGTATTTGCTCACCTGCCTTGACTCACATATGAGCTTAAGTGACATCCCGTTCCTAATCCATAGGGTTCAATATGACGTCGGTCCACCCTTTGCAGCTAGAACAGCTTCAACTCTTCTGGGAAGGCTGTCCACAAGGTTTAGGAGTGTGTTTATGGGAATTTTTGACCATTCTTCCAGAAGCGCATTTGTGAGGTTGCACACTGATGTTGGACGAGAAGGCCTGGCTCTCAGTCTCCGCTCTAATTCATCCCAAAGGTGTTCTATCGGGTTGAGGTCAGGACTCTGTGCAGGCCAGTCAAGTTCATCCACACCAGACTCTGTCATCCATGTCTTTATGGACCTTGCTTTGTGCACTGGTGCACAGTCATGTTGGAAGAGGAAGGGGCCAGCTCCAAACTGTTCCCACAAAGTTGGGAGCATGGAATTGTCCAAAATGTCTTGGGATGCTGAAGCATTCAGAGTTCCTTTCACTGGAACTAAGGGGCCAAGCCCAGCTCCTGAAAAACAACCCCACACCATAATCCCCCCTCCAACAAACTTTACACTTGGCACAATGCAGTCAGACAAGTACCGTTCTCCTGGCAACCGCCAAACCCAGACCCGTCCATCAGATTGCCAGATGGAGAAGCGCGATTCGTCACTCCAGAGAACGCGTCTCCACTGCTCTAGAGTCCAGTGGCGGCGTGCTTTACACCACCGCATCCGACGCTTTGCATTGCACTTGGTGATGTATGGCTTGGATGCAGCTGCTCGACCATGGAAACCCATTCCATGAAGCTCTCTGCGCACTGTTCTTGAGCTAATCTGAAGGCCACATGAAGTTTGGAGGTCTGTAGTGATTGACTCTGCAGAAAGTTGGCGACCTCTTCGCACTATGCGCGTCAGCATCCGCTGACCCCGCTCCGTCAGTTTACGTGGCCTACCACTTCGTGGCTGAGTTGCTGTCGTTCCCAAACACTTCCATTTTCTTATAATACAGCTGACAGTTGACTGTGGAATATTTAGGAGCGAGGAAATTTCACGACTGGATTTGTTGCACAGGTGGCATCCTATCACAGTTCCACGCTGGAATTCACTGAGCTCCTGAGAGCGACCCATTCTTTCACAAATGTTTGTAAAAACAGTCTGCATGCCTAGGTGCTTGAATTTATACACCTGTGGCCATGGAAGTGATTGGAACACCTGATTCCAATAATTTGGATGGGTGAGCAAATACTTTTGGCAATATAGTGTATAAACAAAGATTGAAAGGGGTAGGAAAGACACCTTGCTACTGTTCGTTTCATTTGTTGTCATTTTGGATATACAAATACTCGCCTTTGTAATCTATAAATACCAATACACCTAAACTAACAAACATGCTTTTGTAATTATTATGCTATATTTAAGGATATGTAAATTCTGGAATATACAAAAATTCTATTTGTGTATATTTTTAGCTTGGTGAACTCCAAAAACTATATATTTTAAAAATATGTTAAATGATGAGCCCCAATAACAACAGATCCATCATGGTATTGCATATTCCCTAAATGTAGGGACATCATCTCCATAAACAAGAAGTCCAAAACAGCCTTTATTAGAAATAAAGATTATGAAGTTATCACCAATCAGGTCCAGTAAGAAAAACCCTGAAAAATGTGATGTCATCTTTCTGTTTGTTGATTTTTGGGTAACAAACAGACAAAAGGAAGTGAGACCTTGTTTGGTTTGGTTACTATTCTCCCTGCAGACTTACCCCTATAGCTACACTATATTGCCAAAAGTATTTGCTCACCCATCCAAATTATTGGAATCAGGTGTTCCAATCACTTCCATGGCCACAGGTGTATAAATTCAAGCACCTAGGCATGCAGACTGTTTTTACAAACATTTGTGAAAGAATGGGTCGCTCTCAGGAGCTCAGTGAATTCCAGCGTGGAACTGTGATAGGATGCCACCTGTGCAACAAATCCAGTCGTGAAATTTCCTCGCTCCTAAATATTCCACAGTCAACTGTCAGCTGTATTATAAGAAAATGGAAGTGTTTGGGAACGACAGCAACTCAGCCACGAAGTGGTAGGCCACGTAAACTGACGGAGCGGGGTCAGCGGATGCTGACGCGCATAGTGCGAAGAGGTCGCCAACTTTCTGCAGAGTCAATCACTACAGACCTCCAAACTTCATGTGGCCTTCAGATTAGCTCAAGAACAGTGCGCAGAGAGCTTCATGGAATGGGTTTCCATGGTCGAGCAGCTGCATCCAAGCCATACATCACCAAGTGCAATGCAAAGCGTCGGATGCGGTGGTGTAAAGCACGCCGCCACTGGACTCTAGAGCAGTGGAGACGCGTTCTCTGGAGTGACGAATCGCGCTTCTCCATCTGGCAATCTGATGGACGGGTCTGGGTTTGGCGGTTGCCAGGAGAACGGTACTTGTCTGACTGCATTGTGCCAAGTGTAAAGTTTGTTGGAGGGGGGATTATGGTGTGGGGTTGTTTTTCAGGAGCTGGGCTTGGCCCCTTAGTTCCAGTGAAAGGAACTCTGAATGCTTCAGCATCCCAAGACATTTTGGACAATTCCATGCTCCCAACTTTGTGGGAACAGTTTGGAGCTGGCCCCTTCCTCTTCCAACATGACTGTGCACCAGTGCACAAAGCAAGGTCCATAAAGACATGGATGACAGAGTCTGGTGTGGATGAACTTGACTGGCCTGCACAGAGTCCTGACCTCAACCCGATAGAACACCTTTGGGATGAATTAGAGCGGAGACTGAGAGCCAGGCCTTCTCGTCCAACATCAGTGTGCAACCTCACAAATGCGCTTCTGGAAGAATGGTCAAAAATTCCCATAAACACACTCCTAAACCTTGTGGACAGCCTTCCCAGAAGAGTTGAAGCTGTTCTAGCTGCAAAGGGTGGACCGACGTCATATTGAACCCTATGGATTAGGAACGGGATGTCACTTAAGCTCATATGTGAGTCAAGGCAGGTGAGCAAATACTTTTGGCAATATAGTGTATCTCAGATGTAACTGCTGCTTGTGTGCTGTCCAAAGTGCTGAAAATAGAGCCTGCCTTGTTACTTGGAAACAGGTCATTTGCAACTGTTATGTTTCACGATTCACTTGGATGCCATTATTATCAAGCCTCGTTTTTTCCAAGACAATAAAAAATGTTTTAGGAAGAGTGAGAATGATCCTATATGACCACATCGTCTAAGGACAGACTGGGCAGAGGCAGCATTACACAAAAAAAGGTTCAAACCTTGAATTTAGTTTGCCCTTTTCAAAGGCAAATGCTGGGGGATGTTGTGCACACTATGTTGGTATCCATGGAAACAAAGGCACTGAGGAAAGGCCCATATTAAAACGTGGCAGAGCTGATAGACGCGGAGGTGAGGAGAGGCGGTGACAGGGTGTCTTCAGGCCAGGTTGGCAATGGCAGTTTTAGATGAGGGGGGGAAATATGAGGAATTTCCCTTCTGTGGCCTCAACAAACTAAAGGTTTGGCTAAGACCTTTTAGTCTCTATCTAGCTGAAGGTATATTGTCAAGACTTTCAAAAAAAATAGCAGTGATGTATTACTGCAGCAAAATACAGACAGAGATTACAGTTTTTATTAGAACAGCAGTACTGAACAGTTGGTTGATTTAAGTTGTGTTATTAGATTCTGCTAGTTAAAAACAAACAAGATGAAGATGAGGAAGTCCTAAATTCAGTGTCTACTAGGGTGCACATATCAACAAGAAAACCACATAAGACATAAGAAGTCCAAAACAACCAAAATAACCAGATTTTCATCACATAGGAAATAGTTCAAACTCAGATCTGTCAAGCAATGACTGAGCAACTGAACTAACAGATCAAGCATGGAGAGGATTAATCAGCAAAGCAGCCAAGGGGTCCACGATAGGCATGGAGAACCTGCATAGATCCAATGATCAAGTTGGAAGAAAAAAATTCTGTGGTCAGGGGACCAAAAAATTTACATATTTATCTACAGGGCAAAGACCTAAAACTGGGCACTTTTACCTAAACTTATAACCATTAAGCATTGCTAACAGAGTTCCTACTGTCTATAAAATGAATGAAAGGACGTAAAAACAGGGAAATCCAGGGAGAAAACATGCAGAGGACTCAACAGACCTCAGACTGAGCAGAAGTTCACCTTCCAGAACTAAATACTGAACAGAATGATGTGTTGATCAAAGTCTCTTCATAAACAACATGTTCCAATCCAAGTCCACAACTTAGTCAAGTGGCAAAGCCTGAAAAGCTGAAAAAAAATCTTCCTTAAACTGAATGAGCTTGAGCTACTGTTTTGCAAAGAGAAAAGCTTGACCTTTTGCTGGACATCACTTGTAGAGGTAAAGTCTCCAAATAATGACAGTTGCATTGAAATGTGGATCCACACATTGTTGGAGCAGGTGAGCTAAATACATATCTGTGCCACATTTGTAGTTTTATTTGTCAAACCTTTAAAAACAATAAGTATTTTTCATTCCTTTCATAAAATACATTGGAACCTCGAATTATTATTTTACCAAACATAAAAACGTCCAAGCTGTATTTATGGTACTAAAAATTCTAATATTTTATCAGGGGGGTTAAGAACCAATTAGAAACTGTTAATAGTACTTATATACTGAATGATTTACAGATGTAAAAACTAGCTGTTAAATGGTAAATTACAGCAATGCTGGATGTTAGATGTTTTAAATGTATCACATTAAGATTTTCTTACTTGGGAGGAAATGGCAACTCAATTTTAGGACATGCAACCTTAACTAAAATGCTTTAGAGTTATCTGAACCAACTTCTTTAACTTTACTTAAATATTCGAATTTTTTTTGTCTCGATGTAGGTTGAAGAGGCTGGTTCTTCTTTTGGCTAAAGCACACTCCCTTAGTGCCTCAAAGAATAGTTGTTTGGGTGGTAACCTAAAAAAAACAACTTAGGTAGCAATAGTATAAAATGTTGTTAACAGGAAAAATGCAAATATGAACAAAATATTTAGCATTACTATTTAAATATTTAAATATTTAGTCCCTCATAACTTCCTCATTACCTAATTGAATATGTAACACTCCAAAGTTATACACAATGAGTTGAACTACAGTAAATATAGATGAAGGATTTCTGTTTAAGATTTATGCAGTTATAGAAATACTTCTAACCTCTAAAGGAGTAGATAAAACATAGAATAAAGTCAGGATTGAGGCATTTTTAATGCGATAGACAATAAAAATTAGATTTTACAAGACTCAGTCATAAAGTTATATAGTAATTATGAATTCTCTTTTGAGATGAAAGAAACATTATTTTGTTTTAAATCTTATCAAAAATGGCCATAAATGTTGTTCAATTTTTCATTTGACCACAGATACTGTATCAGAAAACAGATCTGTCCAATGTACTTAAGATGGCTAGATTCTTTAGTTTGGCAACTCTTACCAAATTTAATAAGCCATTACATACTAAATATTACTTGCAATTTAGTTGAAATAAGGTTCTCCTTTTTGTTCTTTTTAGAATTTAATTGCTTTCTGTGTATTTGCCAGTTATAGCAATTTTAAGGGATCATCCTAATGCCCGCTGTTAAATCTCAAAGCTAAATGAACAAGGATGGGACAGCAGAACAGTGAAAACGCACACGCATGTGACTCACTGACTTCCTGCTCACAGTGGACACCTCCACAAAGAAGAGAAGATTTCTATTAGATGACGAGTAACTCAGAATCCACAAACAGAGGAGCCAATTACATGCATATCTTGCAGGAGATGGAGGAAAAACAAGTGAAGCAATGTTAGGCACTGTGGCAATTAAACCCACACAGGGACTGTTTTCTCCTGCTGGCCCACCGCTGAAACATTGAGCTTGACTGTATGTTTGATCAAACAGATCAAATATTTCTCAAATATTTTTGTAGCTGGATTTTCAACATGGAGCAAAAGAGGATGTGCTGATGAGTTCAACGCCCTGGAAGTTATTTTCCCATAGCACAGTTACAGCTAAATAGATATGCCATATTAAGCTACTTTTTACAAAATAAAAGGATTCTTTAACTTTTTGAAACTGTCAGAATTTAAGAAATATTTTTTTTTAAACATAAATTGGAAAAATGTTTTACTTAGCAGAAAACATCAGCCTAAACAGAAAGAAAGGTATATAAATAAATAAAAAAGCCAAGACTAAATGTGATGGTGTAGCATAATGCTATGAGGATAATTTACATTGTAAAGGACAGAAAATATAGTTACACTTAGAGCTATAGTAGAAGACGTTCTTTTTCCGTGTGGATATTCTAAATAAGTGGTCCTCCTATTTGCCAATCATTCTGGTGATATGTTTACGTAAGGCCGTCTTATGTACTCGTCCACATTTTCACTTACCGGTGGTGAGTCTGACATAGTGCAAAAATTGCAAATCTTCTTTTGGAAAGTAAATAATAAATAATAAATGGTAAATAAATAAATAAAACACAATTGAAGCTCCAAAAGCCTCTATACTAGAGTGAGGGTAAACCTTCTAGCACAAAATCAAATCTGAACATAAAGTCAAGAGCCACAATGGTGGTTTTAGGTTTAGGTCAAAGCAAAGCCAACTCAAAGTCTCTTCTAAATCCAACTAAATATCAATTTACTGAAACAATTATCGATGTCTCACGTATTCTGTTGTCACTATATCTATTGATGCAAATATACCATGCTTGCATGTTATACATGTCAATATTTAATCTTAACACAGTTTGCCCATTTCAAGTCACTTGAATTTATTGAGAGTGCATCAGCACCTAAACCGTTCTAGTATGACATTTAAAATTCCAAAAAGTGTGTCATCCTTTTCTTGATTTTATAGACAGATATCAAATTAGAAGCATGCAGAGTAAGTATTCCATGTTAAGCACTGTTTCTTATAATCAACAAAAGGTGGATGAATGAAGGCCTGATTAAATCTGACAAGGCTTCAAATCAGTTCAGCTTTAAAACAAATGCCCTAAGGGCTTCCACATTCATGGAATATGCTGCAACTGTGTGCCAGTTATACAAGGGCCAGCAAGTAAGCAGATGATCTCATACAGTTTCTGATATTTTGATTGGCATGAAATGAGTCATTTTGTTTCAAGCAAATACTAATATGAATTGTGTCACATTTAATGTACTGTGTTGAAATAAAAATGTACGATTCACCAAAGGTTTTTTTTATGTTTACTTCTTATTTTAAGTCAGTTACTGATGGAAAAATCAGCAATATTGTCTGTATTAAGTTATCAAAGTGCTCTTGAGTCTATCAAACACATCTGGAACCAGAAGAGTTGCACATTCCCTCAAATTTCGATCATCACAGTATTTCTTTCTGCAATATTGAAAATGACTGCTTTGACACAACAGTGATAGGCTACTAGGGTTGTCAAAAGTATCGAAACTCAAAAAAGTATCGATACTGAAATGTTGTATCCGGATACAATACTCGTTTTTAAAAGTATCGATACAGTGCCGTCACCAGTGGCACCTAAGAAGTCATTCATCTAAAGTGCAGAATAGTGGAAAATGCACTTTCAGAACACTGTGTGATTGAATAATTCTGTGCTCTTTTCAGTTTCAGACGGGTTTTTTTTGTAACAGGTGCAGCTGCTGAGAATTATTTTTGTTTCTTAACTGGTTTGGCTAGTGTCATTATGTGTGCAAAGCATAGCCAAGGAAGGAACACTTAATTTGAATTTTATAAGTTTTTTTATCAAGCTTGCTTAATATTGTGCACAGCATACAACATCAAAATATTGTTTTTATTGTTTATTGTATTTATTTATTGTATTTTGTGTATTAATGAAAATATTTCTGTAGAATTTTGGAGTCTTTGTTTTTATCATTGTGGTATCGAAAATGGTATCGAGTATCGAATATTTTCCTTAGTATCGATATCGAGTTGAAAAGTTTAGTATCGTGACAACCCTATAGGCTACTATCATTTACTGAGAGTTTAATTAATTGCATCATTTTTAGTATTGTGCATCCTTAAAAAGAATACAGTACATGCAACCATAAAATCTTTTGTTTTTAAATAAAATTACCACACAGAGTAACTTGCTTAAAAGCTAAAATGATTGCACTGTAACAAAGTCCAAACAGTAACAAAAACCAACTTGCTAACAGAGCAAAACACTAAGGCCCAGAGATTAATACAAAGAACCTTCAATATGATAAAAAAACAGAATTCAAAAAGCATTTTTTAAAAGGTAAAACCACACAGAGAGAAGTGTTATACAAGGATAAGTTAGACAATCCAGCTTTCTGTAGTGCTGCTAGATGGCTGAGAAGGGCATCTGTGTGGGCAGTTTGTGAATTCAAACAAATTCTCTCTGACTGATATAAAACAATCTTTTATATCAGTCATTTGTTTACTGGCTGGTTACAGTACTGGAAACTGGTAGTGAGATAGTTTAGTAAGGGATGTCATTGAATTATGGAGCACCAGATGTCTCTATGTTAACACTATATTTGAATCCATCCTTGCTATTGCTGTCATTGACATGGCTAAGAGCATGAGTTTTTATTTTTTTAATAGGTTTTATAGATGAATAAGTTTTACTTGCCGTTGAATCATTCTTTCAATAAACATACATTGGATTCATAAAGTTTGCCAAAGGGCAATTGTGTTGAACAAATTGGTGTGATTTCAAGGCTTTAGAACAGTCCTGCTTTTGTTGTAATTCTAAAAAAGAAATACTTGCAAAAAGGAGAAACTGTCATAAAATCTATGTAACTGCAGTCTCCTCTCCTACTCTCAAGGATCACATTTTAAAGCAGCTACCAAGTAATAAAGTGGAGTGATCAGACATTTTGAAAGTACCAACAGGGTTTTAATGTAACTTTTACTTCAAAAACTCACAGTAAAATTAAATAATTTATATATTTTATATTTATCTGGAGTTTAAGCAATGAACTTGATTTTTTTCAGAAACTTTTTACATTTCCTGCTTTGAACAATATCGTTGTACAATCTACAGTCTGAGGTTTGTTACTTGGTTTGTTTGAATCATTCTACAGCATGAAAAAAAAACAAAAAAGAAAAAAAAAACCAGCATGATTATAGCAGGGGTTTTCAACCTGTGGCTCTAGAGCCACATTTTTTCATTCTTTCTACACATATTTTTGTCCCTTTAGACTCTTACATAGTGAGCAACAATATCTGAAAAGTAGTGATTTTAGTTATAAAAGCACTTGAAAGGAGCCGATTTGGCAGTTTTTCTATATGGTTTTATAAACACCACAAGGAACTTCAAATTCAGCATTACAGTAATGCTACAACATTTTTTTTTGTTGTTTTTTTTTATGGTATTAACACCAAAACCAGATATTCCATCTCTTAAAGTGGGGTAAATGTTTTGGATAAATACAGACAGAACTTAAGAACTTGGTATTATTCTACATAAGATATCCATTTAATAGTTAAATGTTTTTTTGTGCAAGAAAAAATTTCAAATAGAAAAACAAAGCATGTGTTTTCACTGTAAAGTACACTGCATATATAGGCATGTAAATATATACAAGATGTTTTTTGGTTATACACAATTTATATTTTGTAGCTGCAAGAGACAAAGGACTTGGAATTGGTGAACCCTAAATTATATGTTAAAACCATAGAATTTACAGAAAGTGCACCTTTTTTTTGCCATACTTGGCCAATTAATAGAGGAACGTGTTCCTTGAAGATTTCTTTCAATAAGCAATATAAGCTTAAAAGTTAACAAGATAGACTAAAACAGAATTCGGTGATGAAACAATTAGAGATGCAGTGATCTTGTCTTTTCCCATCCAGTCCGACATCAATACCTGGGCTGAGCATATTGGTTGATATCTAACACCAATCTGATTCAACTATTGAATGAAGGGATTTTATATGTAGCCATGTGAAGGCTTTAGCCTTGACATGAACATTGTTCAAACAGGTAACAAATTAACAAGGATATAAATATTCTATTTGTTATTTACTAAGGAATAAGTAGCAAAAAGACAGAAATAACAGATCCAAGTTAAGTGGATTGGATTTCTGATATCCAATAACAAATCATCCACATCTGATCTAGCTAATTAATCAATATTGGAGCTGATATCCATTCCAGGTATCGGATTGGTGCATTTTAAACAAAAAATACTCTTAAATCTTTCAAAAGGGTCACTATTCTCTTTTAAATAAAAATAACACAGACCTGTTAAAACTGTCAAACTGTTCCATAATATGAGTGGGACTTACCACATTGTGGGTCTGTGTTTGTCCAACAAGGATTAGTATGTTTGAGCAGACTATAGAAAGGCAGAAGTTCAGCAGAATAATGGATCGTTCAGATCGGATATATCTAAACAAACAAACAAACAAACAAAAAACAAGTGATGTAAGCAAGTATACTTGTGCACTTTTTGATGGCATGTTTTATTAAAAGACAATAATGTTTAGTATTACAGCATTAAATATGTCGAAAGCACACAACTTTAACTTTGAGGGTTGCATTTACCTCCATAAGACAATGTAGATGACTGCCAGTGTAATCAAGGCGAGGCAAGACAAACCACAGCCAACTATCAGAGTCACAGATGGGACCCCTGAGTACTCCATAGTCTGTGGAGAAGACACATACAAACAGAGACAAGCCAGTTGGTGGGAGGCTGTCTTTGTGGTATATACAGGACAGTAAATCTTTATTATAGCCTGAAGTGGAGAAGCAATCAAAACAACCACCACCAATCTAAAAACCTATGCACAATGGGCTCCTTAATTAACTAAGAGGGTTGAGATGCATGTGGGGGCTTTGGATAAAGAGCAAAAAACTTTGCACGCTATGATAGCAAGAGATTAATTAAATTCACAATAAAATCCCACGAGTAGCACAACATTGCCAATTGAATTCTGCATACTTGCATCTCAAATTAAGGAAGGCAAAGTTAACAAATGAATGATTACACATTTATATCTATTGTATCTGCGAATGCTTGAGGCCTGCAGAAAAAAAAAGCCTGTAACATATTTTATTGTTGCAGTAGCTCACATCAAGGTCCCCATGTATTCAATATTGGTTAATTTCTCTTGAAATGACAATTTTTCTGCTTTCATTGATGTTGATGGGAAATGTTTTGCTGTGCAACATTTTTGTATTCGTCCCTAAACAAATTTGATTGATGGGAAGCAAAACGTGCCTCAAGGGCCTTAGCATGATCACACCCTTACCCACATCCATGTTCCTACAGTAGCCTATGAAAACCTGAGCAGAAACTATAAAATATCCCCACACAGTCTCCATGCACTGCTGAATTACTATTTAAGGGGATTAGCACGCCAAAGATTCAATTTTCGGTAGTCACCATTCCTCTCTCTCTTTCTCTCTCCAACACACGCACGGATGCACGCACGCACAAACACGCAGGTTTTCACCTTTACATTAGCCCATCAAACCCACACTGAATAACAAATCAATATGCTACTTACTATTCCTCTCGGTTGTTGAGCCAAAATGGCGAAGGTAGATACACGATCACACGAGCATTTTGTATGGGATGCATCTGTGAGCACCGTTTTGCATCCTTTCGCGGACCAGGCTCCCCAAGAATCGTTCCTGCGAGGAGGAGGCAAAGGCAGTTAGAAATTTCTTCTTTCAGTTCCTCTTTTTTTTCTAGCGGTGGTGGCACGACTACTTCACAGGACTCACTGGCATCTAGCTTAAGCGTTTCTAAGAAGGAGATAAAATAAAGCACAGAAGATCCGCAGAGATCGAGAGGACAAGCGAGGAAAAAAAGGAAAGAAAGGGAGAGCCGAGCAGACAAGACACGGCTCGTTGTGCGGCTCCGAGCAGCGTTTCAGCTGGAGCGGATAGAGAGAGGCAGAGATACGGGGGAGGAGGAGGGAGGAAGCGCGGAGCTGTCCAAGCAGACCGGTGCTGATTGATTCGCTATACGCGCATAAATACCAACTGGCCTTCTGATATCAAAACACTAACCCCGCATACTGCTCAAGCTGAAAACAATTACAATTACCTTAAATTTCCATTCCTATAGATATTTTTCTTTAATTCAAACGACAGTTTTCTTTTTCTCTCCCTCAATTTTCTTATCACTTCTGTTTTTTTTTCTTCCCTTGACTGTTTTAATTTGTCGCTTTTGAAAGCTTGGGGAGGAGGGGTGGTGGGGGTCACCCTGGAAACGGTGGACAGCATCCGATTGGTGGTATAATTTCGACCTTTTTAAGAGCAGGAATTTATAATTTATAAATGCTCATTAAACTCATCGCATATAAAAGTTGTCAAAATCCAGAAACAAACCACTGCAGAAGGCAGACCACCCCGCAGAGACGGAGTAAGTGGTTGCAGCCAATCACACTTTACAGCGCTTGATAGAGAAAAGAAAGGAGCTTGTTGATCTGGCGGATTTCAAGCCCTCCAGTATACACCACTACGATAAGATAAGCTTATTTTATATACAAAAAGGGTGATCTGAGTGAATGAGGTATCAGGTATATTTACTGCAGCCTGTTTATAGCTACTAACACCTGTTGTCAGGGGATACTCCAGAAAGTTTTGCAAGAGGTGGTTGGATTGGAGCCACTAACAATTTCAGGTTGGCAAACCAAATGGTTTAATTTAAGCAAAATTAACTTTAAAATTTGCATTTCAATAAACATGATTTAAGTTAAAGTGTGAAAGCAATTGCTATAGCATTTTATAGTGCAGCCTTCATGTTTGAACAGCCCCACACATAGCATTGACTTCATACACTAAAAAGTGAAACAAAGTTTTTGGTCTCCTTAAAGGGGAACGCCGTTTTTTATTTTTTTATTTTTATTTTTTTTTTATTTTCTTTAAATTGGGCCCTTGATTTGACTTATTACAACGCCAAACTGGAGTTGTCACAGGCGGCTACGCTCTACCCCTTCTATTCATTTGGCGAGCTAATCTGAATCGTTCAATTCCATTTCGAGAGCGAGATCATCTGTGGTAGTAGCACTACACATCTTCCAGGCATGTGAGTAAAACTAGCAGCAGTTCAGGGAACAGGATGAATGATCGGTAGACGGCGTGTGCGGATGACGTCATACACACTCCGCTTTGTTTAAAAAATATATAAATATAAAAAATATAACCGCAGATGTCTGGGGGACAGTGATTAGCCTACATGTTATGAATGCTCGCGTACCATAAAGAACACATTATGAACAGTTTTAGTTTGTGTCTTCAAGTCGTTGCCCATAGACTTACTTGGATATAACCTAACCAAATATCTCCAGAACAGCTCCAAATGACACAAAACTCATATGGGTGAGTAGAACATGATGTAATAACGTAAAACCAAGGGCCCAATGTAAAAAAAAAACAGCGTTCTCCTTTAACTACGATAGAGACCACCTAAGGGGGGCATCCGGGAGTGCCGGCCTAGTGGTTAAGGCATAGAGCTTGGAATCCTGAGATTCTGAGTTTGAGCCCCACTCCCACAGACTGCCACTCTGGCACTCTGAGCAAGACCCTTAAACCTACACTGCTCCCCAGGTGCCCCACGATGGCAGCCCACTGCTCTCCAAGGGATTGGGTTAAATACAGAGATACATTTCTCCACTGTGAGATCAATAAAATTTAATTATTATTCATTAATATCATTATTAATGCAACTTGGCTAAATAAAAAAGTTATAAGACTATTGCTTAACTGTTTGATGTCCTGTTTCCAGTAAAATGCTAAAAGATGAAAGTAAAGGAGCCTTATGTGTTTTATCAGAACCAAAGTGGTTGAAGTGCAGCCATGCACTTTATGGCGATGCTGATTTCATTTTCCAAGAGGACTTGATTTAATCTAACACTGTCGAAAGTACTCATAAAATATTATCACTGTGGTTAATTAAAAAACTTTATTGACTTTTACTCCAGTGATTTTGTAAAAACAATGTCAATACATTTTAGCAGAATGGGTTTTATTTACTGATGTTTTGATATCTTACTGTGCTTTTGTAAAAAAAAAACTTTTTCAGTCTTTAAAGGAGATCTTTGATCTCAAGAATTCTTACTCCAGTTAAATAAAGGTTTATGATAATAATGATGGCTGAGAATATATAATTTTTTATTAAAAAGAAAACAATATATAGAGTCAACAATGCAGCTAAGATGAAGTTGCTATTAAAGCAAGCTAGGCTTCCTTAATGCCTTCAGAGAGCTACAGAATATAATCTTTATATTCAATTTAGATCTAAACACCAAACCCAAACTGGTATTATTAGAAGGTAATGCCAGAAGTAAGTAAGACATATTTAAAGTGAAGGACAAAAGAAAAAAGGATACTGGAAAAAAGAAATTAATATAAAAAAATGTATATTCAGTATATGCATTTTTCTATAATGTTTCTAAGGACACACTAGAAATGGTTTGTATATTAAAATTTGTTCTCCAGATGCGGTGGTGGAAGATGGCCAGCAGCTTAATAGGTATGGCCATTACCCTTCTGCCCCCCACACACACGCAGCTGGTAGCAACACCGACTGTCGTCTTGTAAAACATCTGACTGTGTCTCTACTCTGCTCTGCATTCAAACCTTTTTTATAACAAAAAAGTCAAAACAAGATGCATGCGCCTGATTTACAATGACAGAGAACATACTGCATGTTGATTTGTTGGAGCAGTGCGGTGAAAGGCAATCCTGCTTTGTCATTTGATCAATATGGCAGCAGTATTTATTATTCCTGGAAGGAACCCTGGGATTGGTTGCAAATTTCAAATCCTTGCTAGGGGTTTAAAGCCATAAATGTGCACACACTTCCACCCATTACCACTATCCTTTACTAAACTGTGTGGCCGACTGATACATATTTTAACCCAGACTGGATACAAACAGCAAGCAAATACCTTTTAGTTTATATCTTCAATTTGACAGAATCGTAAAGACATTTTAGGAGGACATTTGTTTAATTAGACATTAGACTTAATGACTATAAGCAGTAAGTAAATTAAATACACTAAATTCTCTAAATGTCTTGTTTGAAATGCACTTTATTATCCATGCATAATCAAGTTAATTTATGAGGCCCATCTCTACTGACAAAGTGGAGGAATAATTTCACAGAGGAGAAATCAAGAGCTATAATCCATGAAATAAAAGCTATCAGAATTTCAAAGATTGAAGATTTAGGTGATATTAACTGTTTAAATTACCTTATCCATTGTATTACACACAGAATATAACAGAGATATAGCAATATCTGTGTCTATTTAGAAACAACAGATCTAAATATAGCTTACATGAGAAATATGGGGGGAAATGAGAAGGGCAAGGGGTTGTGTGTAAGCCATTCAAAAAGCAAAAATGTGTAAAAATAAATATAATTTTCAAATAATACAATAGATAAAATATGCATATTTGGACTCAGAAGTATTTTATTTAATAATAAAATGCTTGATCATGTTTTTCAGAGGCTTGAAATCTTAACAGTCATATGTGAATATATCTCTAGCTCTGCATGAGAGAGTGACATATTTGATACCTCTTTGTCTTTTAGATGTAAACTTATCTCCCCTGCTAAATAGTCTCCATATAAATTTTGACTTGTTAAATAATAGCTTCCCCTTTGTTCACCCCACAGGAAAAACTGACAGGAGAGTGGTTCCTGACTAGGGACCTTTCTGCAGGCGACTTTTGATGTGTTGCATGACCTTATGAGGGCTCAGTGGCCTCCAGAATATAAAATCTCCCCAAGAGACCGTGTCAGTGTTGATGTTAACCAAAGTGAAACTGATGACATGACATTCATGATATACACTTTGCTGACTGCATTTCTATGTATTTACTCAGTGATGCATATAAAGCTGTATGTCAAAACCTATTAGACTTGGAAACTGCAAAGAAACTGAGTAATTCTTAATTGTTTTTGAATTTATTAGAAGATAAGATAGCAGTAAAGAAATATTTTGATTCATTGTAACCATTAAATTGTAATTTGTTTATCTGGGTTATGTTGATATACGTAAAACCAGTGTATAACAAAAATGAGGAAGTGAAAGGAAGTGGAAACAAGAATGATGCATTGATTTCAAACATAGTTTTCTAATCAAATCTGAAGTGTAAAGCAAATTTGCTTGGTACCATCCCAATTCTATACTTTCTTGAAACAACTGCCGCAGTAATAACCACTTCAAATGGTTTGGTCTGTCCTTTCAGGTTTAAATGGATTATTTTTTCTCATTGCAAAACAGCTCAAGATTAATCAAATATGGCAATCTATAAACATCTATGTTCCAAATGTTGTTGTTGTTGAAATTTTGATGTGTCCCCCCCTATTCTAACACATTTATGTACTCTTTGATGCCTACCATTTCTTTGTAGCCCTACCGATAAGTTTTAGGGTGTCCCCTGACTTCATCCCCAGAATCATTGTTTTTCCAGTCTCTAACAGGTCTTCTTTCCACATTATCTTATAAATATCTTCATCAATCATCTCATCAATTCTTAGCAGTTCCCCTGTCCATTCTGTAGAAAAGACTCCTAACAGCCTGATACTGCCACTACCATGTATCACTGTGGGGATATGTTGGGATAAAAATTTGGATTAAGGTTAAAATTTAACAAACCTTTTACTATAGGTTCTGCTTGAAGGCATGAGTGTTTTTCAGCATTAAATCCCGCAAAAAGTAGAATTAATTGCAGTTTATTTCCAAGAATTGTATCTTTTTCTGAAAATGGATTCCACTTACAAGGCATGTTCACTGCCAAAGCTAATGTCTGTTTAGCTTATGAGTGGTGTAGGAGCAAATCTAAATGAACAGACTAAGCAGCAATCCCTTACTCTGCCTCTCCAACAGCACATGAGCACTACTCCCCACATACTGCATACTTTCAGGCTTGTAAAAACATCTTTGAATTCCTTCCATGCCCACATCATATTATCCAGACACTAAGGTGGGGGGCTTGGAGAGTGCTTCCAGCTATCTTCTTCTTAAGGCAATTTTATAAATTCTTGAAAGGCTGACACATGATGGTAGGCAGAGGGGGGTAAGGAGCCAATGCTGAAAAAATGATTCCATCCATCTTGGATATCTTGATGATGGGCAATTTATATTAGCCTGTGAGCCACTCTGAGTGTTTTAACTGGAAGGGTAAAATGAAAAATTAGGGTGAATTTCCATGTAGCAGAAAAGATTTTATTAATTCAAAGTGAGAGAGAGCTCTGATGATGTAGCAGACATATAATAAAATCTACAGTTTGAATATTTAGAGGAAAGCCTATTGGGTGTGCAATTATAGCAGTTGGTCTGCAGCACTCTTTTCACTTACCGTAATATAAATCTAAATAAGCTTTTCTCCAAATGTAATAAAATGTTGATCATTTTTGTTGAGTGAAAGTTCTCAGTTAATTACATTAATTCAATTTGAAATGTCAACAAAACATGTTATGCTGAATTGAACTGGTGGATAAAATATAAATATAGGGTACACAAACTTTGTTTAACTCATGATGCTTTGACACACAACAAGATACATTTATTTGTCACAACAAGGGTGACGCTTATTATAACAATCAACATAATTAATTTATTTAGCATACCCTCTTTCCCATGTAAAGAAAATTCAGCATAATACTGTATATAACAAACATTTTTTTTTTTATCTTAATATCTGCATTTCTCTTTGTCAAAAAATAAATAAATAAAAGGATCCAAATTTTTTTAACCTAAACTGATGAAGCAGAGTATCTAAAACAGTGTTTATTTCAAGTGAAAAAGTGGCAGTGTAAATAATACTATTTTTTATTCTTGGCTCAGTTTTAAGAACTTTAATCAGTGTCACATGCAGGTATGAGTCAGTTACCAACAATAAGCTATGTCAAGGTATCAAAAAGTTATGTTTTAAAGCTGCTTTCCTCCATACCATTTCTTCAGTTTAAAGTGATTTTAATGAGATGAGAGAGATGTGGATACAGGTTTTGTGGAGCAATGACTAAGACTCTCTCTGGCACTTTTTGCTGTATATTGTTGGGAATTAAGCTGAATGAGGAGATTCTTTTACATATAAAAAATATTAATTAGAATATTTGAAAACATTTAAAGTGAAAAATCTAGGGTAGACCTAGGACCACTGTTTGATATTGTCTGAAATTACAGCTTGTAACCTAAGGGCAGTATGTCTATAAAGTGCTGTAGCAGACATTTTTTGAATGTATTTTATTTCTCTTTAACAATTTTTTCACCTCTGTTTTTAGTGAAGTTGTTTAGTCTTTTTTGGGAAAAACATTTAATTTCGTATTTGTCCTGAATGTTATCAGCACATGATTATCTCCTACTGGCACTTGACTCAGTATTTGGACTAAAATGAATTATTTGAAGTAATGAAGCAATCATTAATATAGAACAATTGAAGTAAGGGTTCAAAAGAAAATAAAGCATGACTAGGTGATGTCAGTGTAGCTACTTTCTGTTAATATTTGAAGCTTTTTCAGGGTTATAAAACTACAATCTTTCTTTGATGCAGTTAAAGCTTCAAGCTCCTTATTGGCGTGAATGCATATTCTAAATATACTATTAGGTCGGAATTTGAATATCATTTTATCAAAATGAGAATAACGTGTTGTGACCTGTTTGGATCAAGTCCAAGATCTCCAGATGTTTGGGGAACCTGACGCTGAGACTGCTGCTTTCACTTCTTGCAATATTAATGACTAACAGGATTTGATTTCTCAAGAAGAAAATAGCAGTGAAGCATACATTACATTTTTTTTTCTTGTATAAAAACGATCAGTTTTTCAATGTCACCTTTTTTGTACCTTATTTTTGTTTTGTTTTCCTGCATGATGATCATGGTTTCTTTTTTATGGTTTCTGTGCATCTTGGTTTTCTATTTTATTCCCAGTTGTTCATTCTCTGTCATGCCTTATTATGATTAGTTATTTTCTGGGTTTATGGTCCATCATCCTTTCTACAAACTCAATTCACCTCATAAATCTTTAGCACCTGCCTGTTTCTCATCAGTTGTCAAGTATTAAAATACTTAGATGATTTTTCTGTTTCTAGCCAGGATTTCATGCCTCCTCTACTGTTTTTTTTTTTTCCTTTGTGCTTTGAATATTTTTATTTAATTATGTTGAAGTGTTAGATATATTCACAGTAGTATATTTTCTTTTATTTTTTTCAACTGTTGTTTTGCTTTACCTGCAAGTTTTTATTTGTCTCATGATCTCCTGAGCAGTTCTATTATTTAACTGTCTTTTTCCATCTAATATTTGATCATGATGGCTTATTGTATAATATAAAGAAATTTTGAAAGGAAAGTTTTCATTTATGAACTATATGACCACTGAAAGTGAGGCAAGGCAGGTTTATTCATAAAGCACCTTTTAGTGGTTGTCCATGAGAAAAAAAGAAAAAGAGAGGTACACTGCATTGGGATAGAGGAAAATACATACATAAAGAGAATAAAAAAGAATAATTCAGATGAGATGATTATATTGCAAAAAAAATAAATGATTGATACAAAAACTGAAAGTTGGATTGAAACCTAACTAATTACGTTTAGGTAGAAATGTCAAAGGCCCCTCTAAACATATCAGTATAATCTCTATTGAAAGCAATTTAAGGTTTCACCGCTTTTACAGGTTTCCAGGAGTTTATTTCAGAGTAGTAGAGCATAAAACATAAAAGCTGCTTCTCTATGTTTGTTCTGATTCTGGGTTTGCAGAGACATAAGATATCTAGGGGTTCATAGACTGACAAGTCTGTAATGTAATTTGGTGCTAAGACATTCAGTGATTTATAGAGCAAGTATTTTAAAGTGTATTTAAAAATATGAGGGGACCATATTACGATTTTTCGAACTTGGGTGATGTGCTCTACTTTCTTAGTTTTGGTGAGGATATGGGCAGCAGCATTCTGGATCAACTGCAGCTGTCTGACTGACGTTTTAGGCAGACCTTTGAAAACCCTGTTGCAATAATCAAGGATGAACGTCTGACAGTCTGTTTATTCTAAAAATTAGAAAATGTATGTCTTCAATCTTTTTTCCCTTTATCATAAACTAATGCATACTGTATATTTAAAAAACATTAAAGATAGAAAACATGTGGCATAGAGAAATATGTTATTGGAAGAAGAGGTTGTTCAAAGGCTAACTTTTACACACAAAATGGATTTTAGCACCATTCTCTCAATGTGGCATTTAACTAGAAGACTAGAAGACAATTTTTTTTTCCTTTGGTGTTATATGCTTTGTTAAAATCTAAATCTTCACAGCTGTAGCATTTAAGGTGATATGATTTTTTCTTTTATGGTCACGTTTTGGTTTATTTTGTTTTTATTTCCTCCGGCATGACTCTTAAAATGGCTTGAGAGCTAAAAACATTGACATTTAAACATGTAATAAAAGGTTGTTTATTTGTAGTGTTGACTTAGGGGGATATTAAAAAACAAAGGGGATGTCTCAGGTTAATCCATAAGCTTTCTCATAGTCGCCATCTAGGAAAGCATATAGATGAGACCAATCAAAATATTTAAACATGTTTCATAGCTATTTTTAATTTTTTTTTTACAAAAAGGAAAAAGATATACAGCCTAATTTTTTTTAGGATTTATCGTAATATGTAGAATAATAAAGAAAATAGCTGCAGTTTGCATTTTTCTACCTCATACATACCTATACCAATAAAAGCAATCATTATTACTTATGTTTTTGAGGAGCTTTATCGCTGCAGTGTGCTCTTACACTCAATAAGGACATTGCTTACATAAAATCGATGAATAACAAAAAAAGTAAAATAAATAAAGATGATAAATCTGTATCTTTCAGGATCCTACAATTGTCCAGCATTTCTGAGTAGGTAACGTCTGATTGCGGTCTTATTAGTAATAGCTTATTAATTAAGTAATTTCCAAACTTTTTTATATTCAAGTCTAAATAAAATTGATCATTGTTAGGCTGATCCACTACCTGCGTTTGGTTTGGTTTACTTTACTTTTCTAATTGTTCCAAAGAGCACCCTGATATGATTTAAACCAAAGTATTTGACAGATGGTACATTGTCCCATCATTGGGTCTTGAGAGCGTTTGCTATTGGGTAATGAGGAGTGCCAAATGTTTGAAATGAAGATGATTACAGTCCTGTGGAGTCTTTCAGCGCTCTGATTAGAATGACTTATTGTAGATCAGAAAAAAAAGCTGATCTGAAAGCATATGGTCCGGGAGTCATAAAAAGAACGGAGACGAATTGTCCTAGTTGTACCTTTGCGGTTCAAAAATAGACTAGTTGCCCTCAAATACTGCAAGAGAGAACAAAGCAGGCTGAATTCAGATGCTGCTTGAAGATGTAGTTTACATTATCAGCTATAAAATATGTTACACAAATAATATGAAATTTAAACCCTTTTGTTCTACCAGGTTCTACAATCTATTGATGAATTATTCAATTCTTAATACAAACTTACTGTGGTATTCTATAATATAAAATTGCTTTTCCTCTGAAGGCAGGTAATTCCCTATAAAGAGAAGTTTTAGAATAATCAAACCTTGTATGTATCAATCTAAATTTGAGATAACTATAAAAATATGATTTAATTTAGTATTGAGGCAGCAACAAATACTTTTTTGTATTTCTAGTCTACTGAGGGGAAATAACATTTTAACAATACATGAATGCAATGCAGTTTGCTATACCACTACAATGCTGCAGGTATTGAATTTAAATCATTATTCCTCAACCTAATTGAATGTACGTCTACTTAACATTTTCAGCGTAATCTACCTCAATATTGTAACTTTCCAGGGAAGATACGTTTATTTATTTTGTAATTTGCATTGTTAGTAGTTATAGGTAATTATCAAAAGGTGGCCACAGTTTTTTATTTACCCTGCACATTTCAACTTGGGCACACACACATAAAAGCATGTCATGCTATATATAAATATGGGTGAGATGAAATCCATCCGAGCGACCGTCTTATCATTGTGTCCCCGCACCTTCTCGATGAGAAATGGGCTCGTGCATGCTCTCACACACGTTCAATAGGCGTTCCTTTCGGGAGCATGTATGGGGTTGTGCATGTGCATATTTTTGCGAAAATCCTCCACCATACCTTTGAGTCTAGATTTTGAGTTTTTTTGTAGCAGATTAAGAATGACTCAAGTGTAAGTTGTGGGTATAATCATTAAACAACAGTTAGCTGAAACTGAAAAACAGTTTGCATTGCAGTCACCATTTATTGCAAGTTTTCTAGTTTGGTTTGAAGTGTCTTTCAGTATCCAGGTTCATTTCTATTTTTCCAGGACATTAAACTGATTGAGGGTAATATTTTGACAGTCATTTAATTGGTGACCAAGTCCAGCTACCATTCTGCACTTTTTAGATGCATCCCGTCTCGAACAAACTTCAATCAATTCAAATAGACACAACACAAAAAAGGAACCAGCAAAATACCACAACTTTTAGTTGAATGCATCATGCAGTATTTTCAACAAAACATCAAATTAAAATATGAATTCATGTGAAAAGAAATAGGTGAACTACCTCTTCGTCAATAGGTACAACAGTAGTCTTAGGCTGTGTCTGAACGTCCACCCAAATCCCTTTATAGGGCACTATATAGTGATTACACCATTTTTGATGAGTATCCAGACTATAGGATGAAAAATTCGTGGACTCAAAATTTTCCACTATGCTCTTAGAAAAGTATGCTGATGAAGGTTCTCAGTCATCCAGGTCATCGTCATTCCGTAAAAATAAAAAAAATATCCACTGGACAATTTGAAGACGTTTCGCCACCTCTCCAGGAAGCTTTCTCAATTCAAATCGGTTACCATTTGCATGTTTCCAAGCGATACAAGGCTTTGTCTATATAAGACTCAAACTCACTGCGGATCCAGACATTTGAATTGAGAAAGCTTCCTGGAGAGGTGGCGAAACGTCTTCAAATCTTGGAAACCAAGTCCAGTGGATATTTTTTGAATTTTTACGGAATCTTAGAAAAGTAGTGTACATTCATGGTCACTAGACGAGCAGATATATCCCAGAATGATTTGTAAGAGCTCAACTCGCAAAGCATCATATGAGTTTTTGTGGCGCCAACAAATAAAAATGATGGTACAGGCATTGATCATCTCTCTGAATGGTAAGTTAACTGGGTTACCATTAAGTCTACTATATAGACCCCACTCTTTACAGTGATTGAGGGATTTAGGGGTTAGTGCGGACATTCAGATACGGCATCAGTGATCATAAAAATAATTTGCTTAACTTTATATCTGTTTAATTTATTGTTGGTCTTCAGAAAGGCTATTAATCACATGCTTTTGAACACATACACCAGTTGATTTATTTTGTTGATGATATGCTTTTTGATTAAGATGCTATTAATTTCAATCAAATACATATAGACCTGTAATTAACTTGCTAGAAAATTTTTATCTAGTCCCACCACTTATAATATATATATATATATATATATACATACACACACACACACACACACACACACACACACACACACACACACACACACACACACACACATGGATTAAATCATTACATGCCCACTTACATTATGTTGCTGTCCCAGAGTGCACAGTACGGCTTCAATGTTCCCTGGAATACAAGAAGAGGGTAACAAATCTCAATAAATCACAATGATGACATTATTTTTATCCTCACAACCTTCATTATTATCACATAATTGCGTGTTTGTCCAGTGTTGATCTTGTGAACATGTGTTCCATGGATCAAGAAAACTATAAATTAAAGCATGGACAGCATTATCACAGCACTGCAAAGCCAGACACATTTCATGATCATTTCATGATCAGATTTACATGCTCTGTATCTCTAAGATGCATAAAAAGGGGATGGATCACAGAAACAGATTTGTCTTTGTAATTAATTGACAGAGCTCCTGCCATTCGGTGCTTGCAAATTATTTATCAAGCCAATTAACCAACACTCTCTCTTAAAGGAAGAGGATAGAAACTGTGATCTTTGTAGAAGATTAAATAAACAAAATAAAAAGTCAATTTACATAACACCGGGTACATGCATGACATTTTGGAAATGAAATTAGAATGTTAGCAACAACAGATCCAAACTGTGCAAATAATTTATCATTTGTCTTCTAGCTATAGCGGTGGTAAAAGTTTTACACCTGGGCATAAAAGTTATATTAGCTTTTAGCCTTAAAGAATAGTAAAGTTTGCAAGTTGGATTAAATGCCCATCAAACTGCTATAATGGTCTAAAAAAAAACATTACTTGGTTGCAAAAATGTTATTTGTCTGCATCTTGTCTGTATCAAAATAATACAGACAAACTCAAATATATATATAGGCCAGCAATAATTCTGGTTGGGTATTTGATCATTCTTCTTATAAACAACATTTTAATAGGGTGTCCCCTGGTATATTCAAGCAAGTTACCAAGGGAGCTAAAGAGCTCCGTTGATAACACCGAATTGTGTTAAAGTTTCAACTCATAATCATACTTGAACCCATTCTAAGACCGGCTCACAGAGACAGCAGACTCAGCAGAGGTTTCCAGACTTTCTTCTCCCAAGAAACCTGGTCTAGCTCTACAAGGGAAAGTCCCCAGTTCCCAGCACAGCCAATGGGCATAAACCTTCACTTGGCCACATCAGGGTGGGACATGCCTGGAGCACCTTCTGAGAGAGCCTTTCAGGGGGCATCCAAAACAGATTTTAGAGCCACCTTTGACGAGTTCCCTTGATCAGAAGGAGAATCAACTCTACTCCAAGCCCCTCCCATATGACCATTTATCAAGGGGAGTGTCCGGCCACCCTGAAGAGAAAGCTTGTTTGAGCGGATTGTATCTTATTGTCTGTAGGCACCAAACAGTTTGCCACAATTGCTTGCAGGGTGACCAACAGTCTTTGTTGATGGTCTCTCCGAAACTCCTCCCAGGCCTGTTTTTGTCTCTGTAACTCACTGGGCAGCTGCATGCTTGGCCTGACGGTATTCGGTTGTTGCCCACCAGCCAACGATGCTACTGTAGATAAGATTCCTTCTTCAGCTTAACAGCATCCCTTACTGCTGGTAGTCAACTACTAGATTTAGGAACTGCCCCATTACAAGTACCGCAGACCTTAAGGCCATAGCTACAGGTTGCTATATTGACAACAGAGGCAGAGAATATGATTAACAGAGTCCATGACCCCTGCCTCCCCTTGGAATCTGAGAGAAGCTCTGTCTGCGGTGGGAGTTTAAGGTCTTTTAGTCTTTTAGGTCTACAATGTCTTTCCAGTTTTCTCTTCTTCCAATATATCCAACACAGTACCAGGTTGTGACTGGTTGACAACCCTCTCTTCACCCAAGTATGAAGGACATGCAGCCAGTGATAAGGATGTCATGGTGCCAACCAATATGCTTGAACATGGATTTCATTATGGGCATATGATTGGGACAGAAGTCCAAAAATGAAACACAACTTAGGTTCAGACCTCGGGGCCCGTATCTTCCTGTTGTTTCCCACATAGACAATGAAGACCCCCAGCAGAATTATGGAATTTCCAGAAGCACCAGGGGTGCTAAGAAGGACTGTCAGAGACCTCTGCCTACTCAAATGCAAAGGGATGCAATCTGAGCTGGATTCCAGAGCCCAGGCTATGCACGGAGGTGAGTCCAACCATTTCTAGCCTGTATTGCACCATTCCCTCTAGGCTCCACCTCCAGGACGTGGGCCCACTGGGTGATGGCCTTGCGTCACTCGGCTAACTTGGCAGAGACAGGTCCAGTGAGGAGGAACCTGACCACCAGGTGCCCACCGACCAGCCCCAGTTTTTTTTATTTCAACTGTCTGACTCGCACTGTACTACAGAGATGAAAATAATAATAACTTTGAATGTACAGAAATAACTAAGGAGTCAGCTTCACTCAATCTGACTACATACCAGAAGATGCTACAATCTCAGTGTGACTGTCCACATATAGGATTGTTTTACATCACAATAGACTATGTTATAAACCTTTACAGGAATTTGCTGAAGGAACACTTTCTCAGGTAAAGTCTGAGAGAAAGATTGAAGGACTTGTTCAGAATGAAAAGAGGTAGGAAGAGTCAAGGTCAGGATTTCTAAACCTTTAAAAACAATATCAAGACTTTATTCCACACTAAACATGGAGAGAAAGACAGTTAAGAAGATTTAGAATATCTGGTGCTTACATTTGCCAGGTGAGCCAATTCAATCTCAAGGTGGGAGTCTGTTGACTTGTACTCAGGTCTCACGGTCACAGCGATAACCTTGGAGTTCACAGCGGTGTGATTCCTGCGTAAAATACACAATTGGTAATTGCTGTTAGCACTGCATGAAAAGTGGGATTTTCGTCAATATACGGCACTGTAGATTGTCGTGGAACTTCAGGTTAGCGGCAGTATACGGCAATTTGCAGGCTTCGACGAAAACTCCCGTAAATTGTCAGAAATTGACGTGGAATTTCTTAGGCAGTGTTCCCCCCATGCCTCCCCCCCATGGAATTCTAGGGGAGGCTTTAACATGTAAATGAACATGCTGTGAGCTATACAAATGCAAACCAGGGTTGCAGGGGGGGGTTTTACCCCCCCCCCCCCCCCCCTGCAACCCTGGGTAAGAAAATCTCTGATACAAAGAGATCAGGTATAGCCTCTTACATTTTAGCTTGAATTGATTTATTTAATTAAAGTATAGAGACCAAAACAGATCTTTAGCTGACAGAGCAATACATTTAGAGCAGTAATTATTTTTTTTTAAATTTGCATTTAAGATAAAAAATAAAATGTTGTCTGTCAATATGCTCAATTCACAATTACTTAAGTGGAAAAGTTTCATGAAATGATTCTGAGATGATTCACTTTATAACATGGCGCATTATCCTGTTGGAAGTAGCCATCAGAAGATTGGTACACTGTGGTCATAAGGACATAGGTCAGCATGCTAAATTGGTTTTAAGTGGCCCAAAGTGTGGCAATAAATATCCCCCAAATAGATGGTAGAAATAGATCAGGCTCAGTATAGCCTAATTATAGACTCTTACATTTTAGCTTGAATTGATTTATTTAATTAAAGTACGCTAGATTACTGTGTATGCAAATGTTATGTAAAAAAATACACAAAATAATTTACTTCAAAAATTAGTTTTAATCAGAATCAGTTGGCTGTAATGGTTAATTTTTTTTTTTTAGATTTCCACTTTTTTTTTTTTTTTATTGAATATATAAGAAAACAATAACAATCTCAAATAACAAGTCAATAACAAATATTTCAATACAAGAAGAAATATCACAACTCCTGCTTTTGAAAAATAAAATTAAATGCACAGGCTGGAACAAAGTATAAAATAAAATAAAATAAAATAAATAAAAATAAATAAAATAATAATAGTAGTTAAAGTAAATTAATCAGTGGGGACTACCAACTGAAATTCTTCAATTAACTCAAACAATTTAATTGCATTTAAATTCTGCATCTTTCTCAGACATCTTTTGAAAAGGTAAAGTTCATTTTTGAGAGCAGAGATTGAGAGGGAGCATTTTGCATAGCGACATTTATGGATATAATACTTTGTTACAATTATTAGAATATTGATTAAAAATTCCAAATTTTTTTTTCTTTAATGGATAAATCGAATTGAATGTTTTGCCAGGAAATAAAATCTAAATTTATTGTTTTAGTTTTTGGGAATATATACAAACTATGCTCTAATTTCTAGATACCGATCTGTTTTTACTATAATTTAATTTGACAAACCGGGTCTTCTCTACATTCTTTTTTCTGTTTGGTGCGATTGCAATAGCGGGTCTTGATCTGGACGGACCGGAGGGGAGCAAAAAATAGCTCAGCTCCGTATTTTGACGGTGAAGGACGGAGAAGACGTACGTGGGCGGTGACGAGCGGAGGATGTGGAACAGCTCTCATTGATTTACATGACAGACAAGTAATACAGATAGTAGGATGGACATTTTATTAGAAATAAATCATACACTGTTCAGAATACGAAACATGGGGCTGATAGTTACATTTGTGTTGGTTCCAGCACATATTGGGGTGGAAGGAAACGAGAGGGCAGATAAAATGGCAAAAAGGGCAATTAAACATTCTATTAGTTTTATAGTTAAAATAAGTAAATCAGAAGGAAAGAGTATTATTAAAGAGAAACTTATGGAAATTTGGCAAAAAAGGTGGGATGAAGATAAAACAGGAAGATGGTTTTATAAAATTCAGAAGATGGTAGGAGAAAGAAGAAATGGAAGAAGAAATAGAAAGGATGAAAGAGTGATAACAAGGTTAAGATTTGGTCATACAGGACTTAATCATACACTTTTTAAAATACAAAAACATAAAACGGGCAAATGTGATTTCTGTGATAAATATGAAACCATAGAACATGTTATATTAGAATGTCATAAATATGAAAGAGAGAGAAGATATATGAGAAGAGAGTTTGAAGACATTAAGGAAAAGGTTAATTTATTAGATTTACTGAGGAAAAATTTAGGGAGTAAACACATACAAATAATTATTCGATTTCTAAAGAAAACGAAATTATTCCATAGAATTTAATTATAATAAGTGTGTTTGTGAGTGAAGGAATGATATACAAAGCTGTGCACAAATATGTTTATATTTTTAAGTGTGAATGTGTGAATGTATGTTTAGAAGAAGTTAGGGTAGAATGTATCAGGATCAATATTTAAACCATCACGAACCACACTCCATACCAGTAAGTGGCGGTAATGCTACTAACAGTTTGTTGCCAACCGCCATAAAACTCGACAAGAAGAAGAAGAAGACAGACAAGTACTCCGTACGTGAGCGGGGCGGAGCGCTGACGGAGTATGTGGAATCTGGGGGTAAAGGAGGACAAATACACGTCCGGCTGGGTGCAGCGCCGGACAGTGCAATGAAAATCCGGACTGTCCGCCCTAAAGCCGGACATCTGGCCACCCTATCTGCAGTCGAGCAACTTTGCGGGATATACGAACTCGAGGAAGAGAAGACGGGTGCACAACGCCACGCTAGCGGTAAATATATGTTCGATTACTGGTAGCTATGCTAAAAGCAGCCTAGCTTAGCTAGGCAAGCTAAAGACAGCCTAGCCTAGCTAGGTAAGCTAAAAGCAGCCTAGCCTAAAGCTTTACTAAAGTGTATTTTTTGTGATTCACAGGAAGCATTATGCCGTCTTAACAACTCGGAGACTAATTGCAGGCGCTATGAACCGGCAGGGGTAAGGTTTAAAGAATATGCTTTCATTCTGCGGTAAAAGGACATGGATACGGATGGATACCGACCATAGCTGTACTTTTTTTTTTTTTCACAGACTACAGTCGCCTCACAATGAGGCGGTGACCTCCTATTTGCTCGGATTTGCACGATGTTGATAAAGACGACATTGTGTGTAAGTGACTTGTTTTAATGTTTTCTCCTTCCTTGTTACTGTGACTTGCGTTTGATTTTTTTTATTTTTTTATTCATACCACTCTCATTTAATTGTTTTCCAGCTGCCTGTAAGACGTATTATGAGACGGTATGCAGGAGCTTCAGATACACGCTGCTAGCCAGCACGCTGCGTGCGGAGGCCGCCAGGCTATCTGCTCGGAGTCGGGCCAGACGAAAGAGGGTAAGACTTTATTTGGTGACTATTTTTCAGGTGCATTGATAGATGTGTTGTGTCCATATGCAGTGCGCTGATTCATGTTTTTTTTTTTTTTTCAGCTGCTGAAGGCGAGGCAGAGTGTGCTGGCAGATGAGGAAGTGGAACTCTGTAAGTCCGCCACCGTCGACCTCATGTCCGACGAAGAAGATGGCGTCGTCGGCGGTGTCTCTGGATGGATTGTACGGTCGCCGCCATTTCGTAGGCCGGATCTCACTGAACTCTGTGTTAAGCTGCAGTCCCGGTTAGAAGCAATGCCGAAGTACAGGGCCACGCACAGTAGGCCTCTGCACATCGGACCTGCCTCGGAGGGAATGCTGCCAGTTACCTCCAACCCCGAGGAAGCAAACGGACCGTTCACGGAGTTGTAATTTTTAGATACGCATGTGTTTGGATACGCGTTGTATATAGTTGTGTGTGTTTTAATAAAGCTCTTTCTTTGCATAAACAGCTTCCTGGCAAATCTTCATTTCCTGTATAAATTCATTCATGTCCTTGATGGTAGCATAATAATTGTGTAGTAGTGTAGGATAACATAAATACACAGCATATGAATGAATAAATATATGAATGAATAAATATATGAATATATATATATATGAATGAATAAATATATATATATATGAATAAATATATATATATGTAAATATATACAGGTGCTGGTCATAAAATTAGAATATCATGAAAAAGTAGATTGATTTCAGTAATTCCATTTAAAAAGTGAAACTTGTATATTATATTCATACATTACATACAAACTCATATATTTCAGATGTTTATTTTGTTTAATTTTGATGATTACAAATGACAACAAATGAAAATCTCAAATTCATTATATCAGAAAATTAGAATATTGTGAAAAGGTTCAAAATTGATGGCCCCTGGTGCCACACTCTAATCAGCTAATTAACTCAAACCACCTGCAAAAGCCTTTAAATGGTCTTTCAGTCTAGTTCTATAGGCTACACAATCATGGGGAAGACTGCTGACTTGACAGTTGTCCAAAAGACGACCATCGACACCTTGCACAAGGAGGGCAAGACACAAAAGGTCATCGCTAAAGAGGCTGGCTGTTCACAGAGCTCAGTGTCCAAGCACATTAATAGAGAGGCGAAGGGAAGGAAAAGATGTGGTCGAAAAAAGTGTACAAGCAAGAGAGATAACCGCACCCTGGAGAGGATTGTGAAACAAAACCCATTCAAAAATGTGGGGGAGATTCACAAAGAGTGGACTGCAGCTGGAGTGAGTGCTTCAAGAACCACCACACACAGACGTATGAAAGACATGGGTTTCTGCTGTCGCATTCCTTGTGTCAAGCCACTCTTGAACCACAGACAGCGTCAGAAGCGTCTAAAGAGAAACAGGACTGGACTGCTGGTGAGTGGTCCAAAGTCATGTTCTCTGATGAAAGTAAATTTTGCATTTCCTTTGGAAATCAAGGTCCCAGAGTCTGGAGGAAAAGAAGAGAGGCACTTCATCCACGTTGCTTGAAGTCCAGTGTAAAGTTTCCACAGTCAGTGATGGTTTGGGGTGCCATGTCATCTGCTGGTGTTGGTCCATTGTGTTTTCTGAGGTCCAGGGTCAACGCAGCCACATACCAGGAAGTTTTAGAGCACTTCATGCTTCCTGCAGCTGACCAACTTTTTGGAGATGCAGATTTCATTTTCCAACAGGACTTGGCACCTGCACACAGTGCCAAAGCTACCAGTACCTGGTTGAAGGACCATGGTATCCCTGTTCTTAATTGGCCAGCAAACTCTCCTGACCTTAACCCCATAGAAAATCTATGGGGTATTGTGAAGAAGAAGATGCAATACACCAGACCCAACAATTCAGAAGAGCTAAAAGCCACTATTAGAGCAACCTGGGCTATCATAACACCTGAGCAGTGCCACAGACTGATCGACTCCATGCCACGCCGCATTGCTGCAGTAATACAGGCCAAAGGAGGCCCAACTAAATACTGAGTGCTGTACATGCTCATACTTTTCATGTTCATACTTTTCAGTTGGCCAACATTTCTATAAATCCTTTGTTTTTATTGGTCTTCAGTAATATTCTAATTTTCTGATATGATGAATTTGAAATTTTCATTTGTTGTCATTTGTAATCATCAAAATTAAACAAAATAAACATCTGAAATATATGAGTTTGTATGTAATGTATGAATATAATATACAAGTTTCACTTTTTAAATGGAATTACTGAAATCAATCTACTTTTTCATGATATTCTAATTTTATGACCAGCACCTGTATATATGCCAACCAATCACGAGCGACTTTACTTGTTTAAAAAGAAGTGGTTCCGTCCAATACTCAGTAAGAAAATTAAAGCCTGGCGTGGCCACGTGTGGTTTTGCTGCCAATCACGAGCGATTTCATTTGTTTGAGAATAGTGGTTTCAGCCAATACTGAGTAGGTTATTCAAGCCAGACCTGGCCAGCCGCGCGGGTTTGCTGCATTCATATGCTAATTAGGGCCATTAGTACAGCTGATCGCTCTCCACCTACGTCACTGTCCGTTTCCGACAATTTGTGGCACGACAAACGCGGACAAGCACGGGTTGCAAATTGTCGGAAACTGACGAAAATCAGGCAGATCTGCGGGAGTTTACGGGGGTTTACGGGGACGAAAATCTCACTTTTCATGCAGTGTAGGAAATCTGTCCCACCGTGTTTTTGTTAAACTTGTTTAATACAAAACATATACATTTACTTACATTTATGCAAGTTACAATATTGCTACAGTTAAGAAAAAATACAATTTTCTAAGGTGAAAAAAAATCACAAAACACAAGGCTTCTAGAAAACTTTCCACTGAGAATAAAACTGCCAGCTGCTGAAAGAAGAATGAAGCAGAACAGCTTGATATAAAAAAAAAATATAGTTTTGCTTCTGCTTCTTCAAAGCTCTAGGCTTTAAATTATAAATAAATTATATGCTATGATTTAAAATTTGAAATTGATAGGCTCCATACAAAATACATGTAAAACTTTGACATTTACTGACATTAAAGTGAGGTTTTTTTTGTCAAAGTTTGCACACTGAAAAAGTGTCAAAATGAACATTATTTTTGCGATAGGCTTTTTTCACGTCATTCTGAAAAGGGCAATCTGTAGAGTCCCATTATGATTTTGTTTCCATACAGGCACCTAGGGCTTCTGCTGATGCTTTTGCTGCACAGCTTGCCTGACATGTCCTGGAATCACCACTCTGTCCTTGGATATCAGTGCCAGAGTCTTGTTGACTTGCAGCAGACATCTGCGGTTCTTTGGGCCATTCCACGGAGCATTTCAGACACTTATGTCGGTCTAAATTAACAGCATACTCAATGCTACTGTGATTGTATTTAAATTCCTAAATCAGTGCCAATGAAGTCCCCAAAGGCTTTTGGACAATGCACAACAAACAAGATGTTAGTTCTTTCCACAAAGTTTTCCCTCTATCACCTGGAGAACATTTCCTGGATTAAAGGGCTGATGTGCCAGCATGATCTTAAAACAGTCATTTCCATATCATTAGTTTTAATGAGTATTGCAATGTGTCTAAATAGGTGCCTATAATAAATCTCACCCTAAGGTCTTATGAAGTGACACTCATAAGACCTGTTTAGATTTAAGTCAGACTCTTACCCAGTGACTGTGTAATTAATCAATATGATGGTCTTCACTTAGTGAATTAGGTTCAAATTAGGTTAGGGACTTCAAATGAACTTTTCAATAATATCTAATGGTGTCATGACTCTGCACTTTTGGGTTCTGTTTAAGTTTTCTTTTGAAGTTTTCAGTTATACTTAGATTCATGTCTTTCTGTGTGTTCTAGTTTATTGGTTTAATTTCCATTTTGTGTTATTCTAGTTGTTGTTGGTTATATTTTTGAGTTCTTATGTATTTCTTTTTTACCCTCTGTTGCATTCTCCTTCTCCTAACTCCCTTCTAAACTCTTCTGTTTACACCTGCTTCCAATCTGCTGATACAACTCATGTTCAGTCACTGTTTCCTGGTTCCTCATGTGTGTTTTCCTGGATATCTCCTAGATTTTGGTTTTCTGCATTTGCTTCAGTTGCCACTTTTTTGGACATTAAACCTACAAGAACTCATCTCTGCCTCCCTAATCTCTGCATTTGGGTCCTCTAAAACCTGACAAATGATAAACAATTATTGAATATGCATGACTGTGCATAGTTAATAGCAGGACTTCAAACTGTATTCTTGATTTATGAAACTTCTACTTATGAAAACATAAATTTCCCCAAAAATATAGTCAAAATCTTCTCTTATTTTACTCTTGTAAGTCAAAAATTATATGAAATCCTGTCTCATGAGCTGGATGTAGTGTAACACTCCTAGATCTAACTATTAGTCTATTACAGTTTGCAGCCTACTTTATCTCCAACAGAATAAGGTTCTTGGGGGCCATGAATTAAGTGCTCACAATGCAAAAAAAAAAAAAAAGGTTTTTAAAATAGCCTCATCCAACCTCTTACAAATTTCAGCTCTATAGTATGTTTCCTTTTTTGTCTTTGTTTGTTAGGGGTAAAACATGAGGTGAGACAAAACCTTTAAAATGACTTAAACCTAAGAGCCAAATGTAAGAGAGGAAGAAAAATGTTAGCCTTACTTTGGTGAAGGTAGCATGAGTCCAAGAGTTTTGTAGAGAACAGTTCCCAAAATGAACACAGGCGACCCCTCCATGTCTGAAAAAGGAAATTGTTTTACAGGATGATGAATTTAATAAAAGAAAATAATTGATCAATTTCCCTGCAATTAGAACATTTTTGAAACATGACTCCTTTATTACTACCATAGAGTCTGACTTACAGTCTATCCCAAGGCAATTGGCATTACATATGCCTCCATTTTGATAAGTAACTTCCTTTATTAGCATGGTTTATAACAGATAAGGCTGATTTAACCAGTTAAAAAATTTGCCTAGGATTAGAATATTAAACGTACACTGCATTTTTTTAAACACATAATATAAAAAGAAAATGATTTAATGATTGAAATAGCAAAGAAATTTCATTTTTTCGTGCATTTTCAAAAAATGCCTATAACATAAAAAAACACAACAACTTAAATAACGTAAATCTGTCATAAAGTTATTTAAAACTTTACTATTACTATGCGATTTTAAGGTTTGATAAATGATCAATTTTACCCATAAAGTTTGTCTGTGCAAATTTGAGTCTTGCAGAAAAAAACTTATTTGGACAGGGTGATGTGGCTTCATGAAATACTGGACTTGCTCAGTGATATACCTGCTGACTGGGAAACAAAGAGTCCCTTTGGGATGACCACTTTATCTTCTGAGTTCCTGGCCCACTCGACCATGCCTTTACGACCTTTCATGGGGAAGTTGATGTCAGTCATCACAGACACTGCTGGAAGTCTCTGGATGCTGGCCACTGCAAAAACCAATATGAAATATAGATTACAGATGTACTCCTGGGTATATATGAGTCAGAAGATCATTACATGAGCAGCTGAAGCAGATAAAAAGAGAAGGACTAAAAACATGCCAGTCTATTTTGCTTTAAGATTTTAAATATAGAATAGAAGAAGCAGGCAAATCTAATTAAATACTCTATATACTGTACTATGAACAAAGATTTGGATTTAGATAAACCTACATATCCACAAGAAAATGTGAATTATACCTAAAGCTGGCCAATCACAGCACAAAGACTGGTAATTTCCCTAATCACCTTAAAAAAACAAAACAGTGTTTACTGTGGCATTAACAAGAAAAATATACCTAGGATTAACAAAAATAGAAGCCCTAAATTTGCAAGAGGGAGGACAAATCTGTGCTGTTCTCAACCTGCTATCATATCAGGCCCCTGTCAGGAGGTGGCTCAGCAAAGGGGAATTTCCAGATAATCCTAGTATTGATGTAAAAACTCCATTGTTCATTGTACTGCTCTGGTAGTACAATTTATATCCTGGCAAGACTCCATGACTGAGGGAAATCTGTGACAGCGGAGGTGTGCCTGTGTGTTTGGGATGATCCAATAGAAAGCGTGAAATCAGCAAGCACCAGCAGGCTTGTTCCCAGTGCCAGATGTTAAGAGCAGCAGTGGTTAGAGCATGTTTATTTTGGCTTGTAGTTTAAGTCACAGGGCATCAATTGAAAAATCACAAATTCCTAGGATATAGTTCAATTTCAGGATTTTTTCTAAGGCAATTTTGTAGGTTTATATAATTTCTCATCTCTCACTGAGTTTGAAAAGTAATTAAAACAGTCAGAATATTCTACATTCAGTATTTTTGAGACAATATAATAACTGCTTTACTTATACCCAAACAAATCTTGATAAAAAAAGTACTTATTACTGATTTTCCTTTGTAAATGACATTATTACCCACATTTTTTTTTATCTACAAAGGTCATCTTGACAAAAAAATTCAAAGTCAATCTGATTTTAAATGCATACTAAGTTTAGCATTTAATTTTCTAAGATGTTATATCTTTTTATGTGTCCTCTAAAGGAGTGTGCATATGTTTCTGGATTGGAAAGCCTTTTGCAATTAAGGTTATTTACCTAAAAGTAGCAGGGCAGAAGACAGTGCAGGAGTGACAGTCACTATTTATCCAGGTGTCAAGAGACCCCCATAAATAAGTGACAAAAAGATGCAGCAATTTCTTACTCAGCCAGATTTTTTCCCCCATTTGGCTTCCACCAATGGCCTACAAAACTCTCCATTGCTCTAATCAAAAGTGCTATGTCATCAAGGAGATAAATATGTTTGGGTCGAAATTAACATGACAAGTATGCAGGAACCCAAAGTTTACTTCCCTAGACACTATACTCGGTATGTTTTATGAATTCACATGATACGTTTATGTAGAATACATGCTAGATAAAGTCCCATACAAAGTTATTACTGAGACATTTTTTTTTAAATCAACCACTATAGTACTATAGTACTGAACGGTTTTGTCATAAATCAAAATTTTAATCAAACTAATGCAATTTGTGGGGGGGGGGGGGGGGGGGGGGATTTTCCTTTGCACTAATCACAAACATCTAAATGTTTACTTTCAGGGTTTCAGTTTTTTAAGCTTGCTTGTCTAGTGTCCATTGTTGCAGGACTTTACTGTAACCTCCTGTGAAAAAGTGTTTACTTCAATTTGCATGGCTGGATTTACATGCTAGCTTCAATGCTTTTCCACACTGTGTGGTGAGAAACCCACTGTAAGCATATTACAAATATCTAAATGGCTGAAGCGACACATGTAATGTCTTTCTTTAGTTAATTGTAATCTGACCAAACTGAGTGCATTTGAGATTTGAAAATTGCATGTTGATAATTTGTGGTTATATTGCAAAGGCAAATAATTGCCCAGCCCTGTATAGTACAACAAAAAACATCAGTGAATTGTATTGGAATTTTATTGTTATGAACTCTCTTGTTTATGGGGAGGATGGTGTGTACAGTGATGTGTAGTGTTTGTTTCCTGCCATCTATGCTGCAAACTTCAATTTGGTGTCATTTGTTTGTGATGAATTTGAACAGAACATTTTTTGACTTTGATTTAAAAGCTGATTATGTTATGCTAGTTTTTTAGTTGTTTTTTTTTTCCACATTTTCTAATGATGAAGTCAACAACTGTTCTGTTAGATTTTCAAATAAGAAAGGGAGGAAGAGCGTTTCATAACCTAACAATGCCTTGAGCTGCTCCACAGTTTTGTTCCCCCCTTAAAATCCTGTGTTGCCTGTTCTTCGTGATTCTGTTTTTTTAGTGATTTTTTGTGTACTGAAATTGAATTTTAAAATTTTTATGTTGAAAAAAAATTTAAACTTTTGGCTATTTAGTTAGTAGTCAAATTCTGAAGACAGTTGTCGACACCGAATTTTATCACGGGTTGTAGAGTGGCTGAGTTAAATATTTGTTTTAGTGGTCGTTTTGAATCAAAATGAAAACACTGAAATGTGGGAAACTGTATCTTTTCCTTGTGCTTCTTGTGTTCCTCGTACTGCTTGTGTTGGTGTATTATAAAAAATCTTCAGTGTTGTGGTTGCCTTATTATATCATTTTTGACAGTCTACAGGGTAAGGTACAATTTCAATGTCTCATACCAGAGCAGATGTTCAATATGCAAAGATATACAAAACAAAAAGATTATTTCTGACAAATGCATGAGAATTTTCACCCATAAATGTTTACATTTCTATCCAAAACTGCCGTGATCTTGCCACTGATGACTGTCTTGATTGCTCATTTCATTCATCTGTGCAATTCCTCATCACTGCTCATCATATCTACCTGTCCCAGCTTCTATTTAAACGACTGGCTCCCAGTCATCAGTGCCAGATTTTTCTCGAGCCCTTGGAGAGAGTATTTCTAGCCATAATTATTGTGTTATGATTGCCTGATCCTGACCTGTTTCTGTCTATGGACCCTTGAGCCTGCCTGCCACTGTTCTGATCTGTTTGCCTGACCTGTCTTCGGATTCTTTTGGATTATACTTTGGACTGAACCTGGATCTGCCTCCTTCACCCTCTGGATTATCATGGCTTCCTTAGTCTGTTTGGATTTGATCTCCTGCCAGTTCTGTGTTCAGTTACCTGCCTCGGGCACCCTAGCCGCTGCTGCTGCAAATCAGCAAATGTTCTGTTTTTAAATGAATGCTTTTGAAGTTATCCCACTGTCTGTGTAGTCTGAATACTGGGTCCCTCTGTTCTGAGTCATTACAAAAACCCCAAATCTAAATAATGGCCTGCATTTGTTTATTCTAAAAATTCTTCATACCATATTCCTAATATTTACATATTTTTGTAAGAGAGCTTTACATAATACCAACAAGAATTTGAGACGCAGACTAGACTTAATCTTTACAGCTTTTAGATTATGCAAAATTTTTTACATTTATAGTATTTTATTTACTTTTCTTAAGCTTATTTTAAGCTTTTAAAATTGTATTTTGAATGTAGAGTATATTCAATGCAGAATAGACTCTTTATAATAACCCCTCACAATATAATTTTCTTATTTGTTATCGGATAAGACCAATAGAAGCTTGTAAACAAAATAAAGTCCTCCTCCACGGGAAGATGAACATCGTATATCTTTAAAATCGGATTAGAAAAAAAGTTGCATCACAGAAGACACTGTATTACATATGCGCTGTGAACCTGCCACAGAATCACACCCAAACCACTGACTGAACACTGGACATGAACAGACAGCTCATTCGAAGTAAATACAGCAACATAAAGGTGAAGAGGCACATGTGGGTTACAAAGGTAGCTGATGCTACAAGGTCATCACTAAAAAAAGATGCAGTTTTGTGTATACAGACAAAACCAAACATGAAGCGGCTTTCTATGATTTTTACCAATCTGGTCCCTAATATTAAAAGGACTGTTTACGCTCCCCCATAAAGCTGACTCCATGTGGATACACAGCCTGAAGGACAAAATATCTTTGTGGTTACATCAAATCTCTTTTCAGAGTGCATAGAGTTAAGTTTCATTGTTTAGATCCCATACCTGACAGAAATCTTTTAGAGTGATGTTTGCATTTCTCCCAATGTATTACTGATTATCTTTGGATCCTCTACCCCTTTTGCCCTTGATTAAAAACATGTATTGATTGCATTTTTCACAAGAAACTAAATTACAACTGAGGTTTCTAAGCAGGTAAAGGCTTTTTTCTGTGTTCACTCTGTAACTGACCAGTTATATACCCAGGTAGTGGCCAAGAAACAGGGCAGAAAAATAATTATTTCCAAAAGTTTTTTTAAGACAGTTTTACTTTCACGTTTTCAAAGCTTTGCTTGAATAACAGCAGCTCCTTCAAAATATTTACTTTTCAGTTCACAATTTACACAGTGGAAATAATTGCTGGAAAGTAGGTTAAATGTTGGCTATTGTTTGGAATCCAAGTGAGAATCCACCCTCTTGAAGCCAAACAGTATACAGTATGTACCCATTTACATGCATGAATGAGTTAAGAACACAGTTCTTCTATTCCATGGCACTGAGACACCATTCACTGAAGAAAAAGAGAAATGAAATGAGACCGCAGGGACCTTAGATCATGCACGGTGCTATGCAATAGAAATTAAAAAGAACACAAAGGAACTCAAAAGGAAGGAAATATTGCATAAACTATGTAGTTAGACTCTAGAGACCAACAAGGGGATATGTTAAATAGACAAAAATCAGTGTAGCAGAAAAGCTCATTAAAGCTGCAAAGAATAACTTTCCCAATTTCTCTTTCAATTTAACGGCCTTTGATCAGTAACTTGCATAGTATGTTTCTTCAAGAATGTGGCAAGGAATTGACAAAGTCTTTTTTGTGATGCTGTGCTACAGCAAAAACATCCTTCAGGGTACACATGAGCTTCATTGTGTAAAATGTGTCACAGGCGGGCCTGTGTTCCTATTGGCTAGTCTCAACAGATTTGACAGCCGATTGGTGATAGTTTGTGGAAAGGTGGTTACGCCCCCGCTTGTCTAGACTGCCTAGACTCACCAGGTGCATTCGAGATTAGCAGTGCCACACCTGGAATGTGGGCGACAGAGAAGGCAGACGTTTGTGTCATCTAATTTAATGGTGGAAAATAAACAATAAATACTTATTAACACAATAAGTTGCATAGGACCAATGTGGTGCCAGCCATCCCGTTCAGTTGTCACCTTGTTCAGTTACACACAACTCTTTCCCACTTTTTAACAGGCTGTTAACCCCGCCCAACAGCACAGTCCTAAGCACTAAGTATCACCACTCAGCTGTCTTTTCTGTTGAGACTGGCCAATAGGAGCACAGGCCCTCCCATGACACATTTTTCACACCAAGAGAAAAATCCTGACGCAGGAGCAAAGACTTTCGAGAGAGAAAAGACAAATATTTTAAGAGAGAAATCTATTTTTGAGAAAGAAATGTTATTAGCCTCACGGCAAAAAAAGAAAAACCAAAGTTTATTTTTAAGAGCTGTTTGTCCTTTGGAAATCATCTTCCAAATGTCAATTAATCTTTTATTTATCCTATGACAAAATGTTTTCCCTCAAAACTTTTTCTTTCTTCTCAAATAACATCCGTTTTTGCTATCAGTGTGAAAATTTGTAATCTTCATATATATTTATTTTACTTTTACAATTATTTTCCCATTTAAGATCGATTTTTTCTTGTATTTAATAAAAACACAAAAATAACTCCATATACACAATGCTTGTTAAATCTCACTCAATACGTAGAATAATGGGTCATGTCCGACAGAATCAATTTTAAATGCACAATTAATATTTTGTTCACCTTGATATAAGCATTGAAAATAAGGCATTTACATAAAAAGCCATTTAAGTAATTTTTTCGAATGTGGAATATTTGGTGCCAGGAAATTAGCACATTGAGACCAAAAGATCAGTTTTAATTAAGAATATTGATTTGCCATAATTTTACTCCCCTCAACCTTACATCCACCATTTCTCCTAATTTAATTATTGTGGGGAAATTGAATCAGAGAGACAGCAGAGTGCTGGGATTAAGTGTCTACGGCGAGAAGAGATAAGTGGTTAAACAAACTCAAAAGGCAGTGGGGCTGGGATAGGGAAAAGGAATATGATCCTTACCTAAGTTTCCAGTCATTAGATAGGCATTGTGAAAATCCTTCATGCCCAGTCCAACAATATGGATGAACTCCTCTATGACCTGCATGAGTTCCACTGCTGCAGGATAGATCTAAAAAAGATAATGACAAAATCTCATTAAAGATTCCTACATTATATTACAACACATCATTGGTAAAGTTGGTGTAGAGATCATGAGGATCAATAAGCAAAATGAGCAAAATTTGGATTTGAAAGTCTTACTTCACATGATAAAGGAATGATTTTACAAACTGCCAAGTGTACAGGTAAAGGTAATTTCCAAAGCACCTTGCTAGTAGTACAGTGGGATTTTTTGTGTCACTCCCTGCTATCTTGTTTTATTGAAAATAAAATTCAAAGTACATTGATTTAAGCATTTAAACTTGTGTTTGTTGACTTTTTCTAGTAACAGGTGTGGAAAGTGGAATTTTGTAAAACAAAATTTAATTCATAACCTTGTAAAAGCAGACACATTATTGTAATATTCTTCATAGCTTAAATCTTTATCAGTAAAACAAAAAATACCAAAATTATAAGACCTCTAAAAATGAGAACAAAAAAATAAGCTACAACTGGGATTAAACATTAATGTCACATAAGCACCAGAACTGTATTTAGCATCTTTTCCAGCACAGTTGCTGGCTGGTTTACTATTTTAAAGACCCAGCCAAGTTAAGGGCTGTTGCCTTTATCCATGTGCCACCCGACGTGCATTGGCAGTAAGCGAATGTCTGCAACATGGACAGGGATATGGGATGACCTGTAGCAGGACTGGTCCAGTCAGCTCTGCTTGACAAATACAAAAAATTAAAGAATGTTATTATAAGAGAGGTTTTAAATAACTGGACCTCTGTTCTCAAAGAATGAGGGTTTGTAAATAGTCCAGTTTAAATGCAGATGTGCTGTGCCTGAATATGCCACCAACCCCCATAAGCACAAAACGGTGATGTAATATAAGCAATTTTTAGACGAGGTACATTTTAAGCTGAGGAAATATTAGTGCATGACTTCAACAGATGTGTGAGGACACCCTCATGATGCCATGAGGTTTAAAAAGCCTTTGAGTGGCAATTAGCAATTTACACCCCGGTCTAAGGTGATACCGTGCAAACACCTGAGGTAGGTATTTCAGTCCTTTCTCTGTATCACCTTGTGCACCATGTATAAGCACGTGCCTCCACATGATCTGCCGTTAAGCCAGCTAAGTTGTTCAGAGATGCTGATGTCAAAGCCTCTGACAGAGCAGAGCGAAAGCCATACTGGGATTGTGGGGAGGGGGGCATCACATCGCCCCTTCCGGCACGTCTGACGCAGAGTGCAGTCATGCTCATTCGGCTCGTCTCTATGGTAACCTTAGAATGTGAAGGCGGCATGGGGAAATGGCTGCAGTGGAGGTTGTGTAGAAAGAGCTCTTCCTTTGCTTGCCATGGTAACAGTGACAGGAGGTGAATATATAGTGATCTCTGCACAGAGCCAACCCTGCAGCTAGTAAAAGCTCATAGTGAGGTGTTTCATGTAAGAGGAGTTTTAAATGTCCACAGTGTGCAGAGCGTGTGTGGGGGCTGTGGAAACCAAGCTCATTAATGCAAAACCCACAAGTGAGAAGAACATTTAGCCGTGAAGTCATAGCGTCGTCTGTTGAAATCAGGCAACGTCGCTGTCCAAACGCTGAGGTGATGAAGCCAGACAGGGACATTAATCACTAAAGAAATCATTTATCTTGCCACATCTACATACTCACTGCTCAATCAACCAAAATCATTTCCATAGTCTACGTTTTTATAATCTTTCTGTACGCTTATTTGATGCATTCTAACTAATACAACCACTTGTTTATTAGCTTTTCTTTCAGACAACACTTCGATCTGTGATGATAAACAGAATCTCCAGTATGTAAACACCTAATTACTACCTGCATCAACAGCAAAGGCAGGCTTTCTGCGCAGTGCTTAAAACTGCTTTTAATTTTAGCTGAAGTAGTATGATCTACAGCCAATCTGGGAGTAAATGCAGTGGAGATGTTGCATATTTTAGCTGATTAAATTCTTTTTATGCTTCAGAGCAGGTGACGTCCTGCTTCAGTCAGTTTACCACAGAAAGTGACACCTGAGCAGATGCCCTTTGCAGACCTGCGGTCATCGCAGATGGCATCTCTGTTAGAGTCTGGATATGTGTGATGCTAGAGTGGATGCCTCAGAAACCAGGAGCAGTTTTCAAAAGATATGCCACCTCTCCAAATGGGAGTGGATTTGCAGGGGTACCAAGCAAAATACAGATGCATCTCCATTCATTTCTAGGCAAATTACTGTTTTATGTTACTGGCTTGCAGTACCAATGTCACACAAGTCAGACAGGAATTTGAGATGTGGATGTTGTGCCTTAAGCAATAAAATATCTGAATTGAGCGTGCATTTATTAAAATTCAACTTAAGTACTACTCTTATCACATGATGATCTGTGTGGGCTAAACCAATGTGCATGCAGGAGGAAAAAATTCTGCAGTGTTAATGGCTGAACAGTTTCTGTGACTGTGTTGCTGCCATCAAGTGGAGGTCTGGGGTACTGTATTATTCTTTTTAAATGAGGCCAGATGTCAAGGCAGCTGAATGACCTTGCATTCATGCAGGAAATACATTTTTACAGTACATCTGACTTTTATTTATCTGTTGTTGATTTTTGCTTTATCCACAGAGTTCAGATGTCATGAACACAACTTGTCTAACTCAATATTAATGCAGAAATCTAGATTATTTAAGGAGCAGTGCACATTTGCTTACCTTTTGTGCATCTTCCCATTTCTCCTTATTTTCCTCCTCCAAGAGGTTGCTGATGATTTGAAAAAAGTTCTGTGGAAAAATGATGAAAGGGGAAAATACATAACTCACCCACGCAAAAGTATTACAGGCACTGCAGCAGCCTTGCTTTTTAAGCTCATGACATTAGCACCATGCACTTAAAAGAACTGCTCTGAATAATATACAGATATTTGAGAATGTGAGATGGCAAAACAGGTATTTCTATAAGGGGATAATGATGGTCCCTGCAGGGCTCAATAACACTGTAAAAATGTGCAACTGGAACCATGTGGGTAAACAAATGGGGGAAAGATGAAATTTGAGTTTTGGCCACAGCAGAGAGAAAAAAAAACCTTCCAATCTCCTGCAGCTTGCAGAGAACACTTATTGCTACAGGAGACAAGCACAAGCTGCAATAAAAAAAAGAACAAGAAAAGATGAAAGCGAATGTTTGAGCAGCTGTGCAGATTGTCTTCTTTGGCAGGGAAAAGCAGGGCCTGCCCGGGGTGCATGCCTACAGTAGTAATAGGACCCCTGTCTGATCTTTCGCCTTGTTATTTTGTCTGGTCTACAATATGCCTGAGGGAGTGGCGCTCTCTCTCTCGCTCTCTCTCTTGACACAGGCTATCTTGTTTTCTACTTGAATGCTTATGCTCCCTCTGGTGGTAATGTGCCCACTTTAACACTGCATTAGCGCACAGGCACATAGAGGGGTTGGGCTGTCTGACTGCTGTCCCGCCTGCCCACACATATACACACTACGGAGCTCCTCTAATAGCAAGAGATAGGATGCTCTCCTCATCTCATGGCTTTTCCAAAGCATCAGGAGAATTGGCTGAATAGGGCCAGGTTCCCCATCCATGGTCAGGACATTAAGGTTTTATTTCCACAGAAACTAATAGGCAAAGCATTTCTTACAATGGAGAAAGTGTGTTGATTAAACAGAAGCCTTTACAGTGTATTATTAATCTGCAACTAGCAAATTTTACAGTGCAACCACTCCAAACTTGAATGCATTTTTAAATGTATTATCTGCCTGACAAAAATTTGGATATAACGTTGAAGTGTGTCTTTTGTTTAAATTAGAGTGAGAAACAATAAGAAAATGTCACGTTTTAAATAGATTCAATTTCTATGTGATTTTTACCTTATTATCAATTTTAGGTTTTTGTCCAGATAACTAACCCACCAGAGAGGCTAGGGATAAAGTTTTGGTGTCATGATTTGTAAGACCTTGGTTTTATCTTCCACAATTTGCATTCCATGGAAAGGCCCCTTTAAGATACTACAGTAGTACCTTTCTCCAATGGTTAATATGTCAGTGAAGAGGAAACCCCAGATATTATTGGAGTGTTATTACAAGGAAATGGTAACACACACAGAAACATACATGCAAGCACACACTCTTAACTGAAATTTGGAAATAAACTATTGATTTAGCCTATGATAGTTAAAGTCCAGGTTGATGAATACAGAAGAATTCTTAAAGAAAATGTGAAAACTTGATCAACTTTGCAGTATAATAAGGATTTAAAATTAAAGCTGTGATGACATGGTTTACCCCAAAAAAATAATTATTTATCAAAAAATACTGCTACTTCAATATTTTGCCAAAGAAAATAAGCAAGAATGAGCAAACATTCTCCAAATCCCAAATTCATTAGATACATAATGAAACCTAAAAACAGTGCAGCTCTATTTGCAGCAAAATGGGACTTTACAAAGAATTTGCCCAAGGAGGAATTTAACCACACATTATCTTTAATGTCAACTATTCCATTTCTTTTTACATAATTAAGCACTACATTAACTTTAACTACATAGTGTGAAAAATGCATTAAAGTGTGTGACTGTAATGTGAACAACTGCAAAAAAAAAAATAGGGACAAGAATACTGTGCAAGAAGGTAACTGCCTACATCTAAACCTGAAATAGAAGTTTTCTTTACATTACTTTCAACACTTGAAGCTCCCCAGTTCTGGTATAACATAAAACTAACATGTATCACTTATAACCTAATATATTGCATATTTTTAAATAAATTATAAAGACTGCGATGGGAGATCAAGGACTGTGTAATACAGGGCTGTGATATCTAGTTCTAAAATATTTGACCATGAATTATTTCTACACTTAAAAAAGAAAAAAAAACTCCAGAAAACCTTGTGATTTCATTCTCTCTCACATCTCTATGGGGAACAATAGCATTAAAAAACTTTCCAATACAACAAAGTTAGATAAGAACCCCATAAAAAGGAAGGCTAAGAAGAAATGAATTCCCTGATTTACACACATTCATTTCTACGCAAAATTTGCTTTCTTCTACCAACATATATAGGATAATTATCTCTTTTCCTCTGAAATTTCTCCTTGATAATAAAATACTATTATACATCTCAAGGTGTTCAACAAAGCATGTACAAACTGCAAAATATATTCAGCCAGTAAGGGGCCTGAAAAGCATGTGTCTGAAAATGCTACAGCATTTAGGGCATAAATGATCTTATTGGAGATGGGGGTGGAGCTTTAGCTATAATCTCCATCATCCTATTGACAAAAAGAGGATCAGACTGCAGTTAACCCCAACATAATGAGATGAAATAGATTAGAATGTATCAAGATCTCTTGATATGATAAAGCCACAAGGGGTATTTGTGAGCCTTTGTGTTATTTCTGACATATTAGAAAATGCTTTATCTAATGCCAGGATTTTAAGGCTGGGAATTCTTTACTTTTCATGTTAAATTGAAGTTCCTGAAGCACTTACTTGAACATCATCTGAGGAAGGCTCGTAGCTTGCCCTCCTGAAGGTCTCTGTCACATTGCGAAGGATCTCCACTGATGAGAGAAGGTCACCAGCGTAAAAGTTCCTGCGCTGGGTGAGATCCAGGAGGTTCTTGGTAACCTGGGACATCCCATCACCCGCCAGCATCCTCTGGCCCTTTGCAAGATGACCCTGAACCTCCAAGAACAGCAGAAGAAAGAACTTGGGGCATCAGTGTCCTCTAGCCAGTTTGTTAGATACATATCAGGCTTCACATTTGGAGTCAATGGAGTGCAAAAAAAACTCCATATTGCTATTTGACACCTATATCCAAGTGGTTTGTGCTTCATGGATGTTTTGAAATGAACATATCTGAATTAAAGGAGGTTACTAGAGCAGGAGATACATATTTACGCAGAGACTGCATGTTGAAATGACATTTCACATCATTGCACTGGAATTATGTCTATAAATACACATTCACATGTGCAACACCATAAGGAAACATAGAACCACCACCCAGGTGGAGGAAATACCGTAGAGCTACTACATCAGGTTATAAAATTAATACTTTTTTGATGATACACTTTTTAAGTTTTTAAATTTATTGCATTTATTTGTCAAAGATAAATTTTGAGGGTTAACAACATTTAACATAAAATTTTGGGTAACCTTTTGGCCTTTTAAATATAGGCCTTTTGCATCCTTGGTTAACACTGTATGGATCTAGATTTCATCACAGTACCCTGTGTGACTACAGAACCCTCCTAAACGCAGTTAAGGTGGTGCAGATTGAATTCACATACAGCACATCCAATTGATAAATCAGAAAGGTCGCCACTTCAATCAGATCACTTATTCTTTCCAACATCAAAATCTCTATAACTTAATCCAAGTGTTATATAAGAATTTTAAAAGATAAAAAATTGTCCCAAATAATTTTTTTAACTGTTATGAACATATTTTTGTTATAAGGAAAACACACTGTACAGTATATTTATTTGCAACTATAAAAGGTGATATTTTTTTAACAAGAAAATGTCATCATTGATACAATATGACATTAACTTTGAAGTGTTATCAGTGTCACCTCAATATAGTATTTTACATTAGTACATATAGATATCTTTTTAAATAAGGAGCTAAGAATGCATATTGTAAATGAAATGACAGTATAGTGTACAAAATTTAGAAGTGTTCTCTTAGAAAAGTGAAGTTTTTATGTTATATGATACAGCTTTACATTTATTTTGCCTGGTGGACATCTCTTTGCTTTTTAAGGTAGGTTCTATTTTAGCCTTTGAAAATTATTATTATGTTTTTAACACTGAGAGGGAAGGTAGAAGAAATAAAGGATGTACTGCTGTATTCCAGGCTATTTCAGCTAGAACAATATAAGATTATAAGGTTTAAAAAACAAAATATTGAATGTGGGAAAGGAAAACAATGGTTCATTGTCCATATTTCTTAAGCTTAAACGCTTGTCTTAAAGTTAAAAACATGCAGTTATTTTCTTTTAGCAGATTATATTCTGCAAAGAATAGAATCTGCCTGTTTGGGGGAGTTTAGCATTAGAACAATAGCACAGATAAGAACATGCCAAAAAACAATAAATCAAACAGATTGTTGCCCGGACATTAAAAAGAGTATGTATTTTAATTTGTCTCACTATTGAAAGTGGTTAATCTTTGGCTACCTCATGATGAAGTAACAGGGGCGGGAAAACACTGGGGAGGTAATTTATGATCTATTGGACACAGAGGCTGTGAGAGGAAGCTGACTTTGCACCTACTGATTGCTGCAAGTATCTGAATTCATTTGTTATGCATCGAGCGTAGCTTGGCTGCTCCCAAAAGGCCATGCCGCGTTGATCCAAAGAGCAGCGTCGACTAGTGGTGCCTGCAAGAGTGGAGGGGGACAGCGACAGATTTGGAGAGGGGAATCAGTGAACAAGGGATGAGAGTAGAAATGAGTAAGCACAGAGAACATAAGGAGAGGTAGGGTATTAGGAGCAAAGTAGAGGAAGTAAAAAAGGCAGTAGACAATGGTAGAATGAAATGGGGAGAGACAAAAAGAACAGAAACAAAACAGTTTTTGTGAGAGAATTCATTTTACAACGTCTTATTTGCACAGAACTCAACATAGAGGTACCATGTTTCATAGGATGTGTGCAAAAAGGAGAACAGGTGATCTCCTAAAATAGTAATCACATGTATGAAAAATATTACAATAAAAGACACTATAATGCTATTGCTTTTATTTTGTACTTTTCAAGGTGTGTTAATACAGCTGCTTAGAGCCAAACATCATGAGAGTTATCAATATACTGGTAATAATAATAAAAAATCGCTCGCCTATAATAAATTAACAGTATCCCGTGTAGACAAATGTATTTAGAAAACAATCATAGGAAATGAAAAAAATATATTTCAGAAAATATATCTACACATCTGCATACCAAAACTTAAAATACAGTAAAATATGCTACACTGTTAAAAAATTATTATATATTTTTTTATTATCTGTAATGACATTATGTTTACAGTAGGAAGTGGCAGAACCTGTTGCAGAATTTAGAACATCTGTTACCCTCTTTGTTTATGATAAAGCACCTGAGTTAGCTTTATGTCAGACATCAGTCGATCTAGGATGGGTGATAGTAACTAGCATTAAATGTAATTCATTTCAGGGCCCCCCCAAATACACTGCTTGTCCTGCATTTACATGTAAGCAATGATAAAATAACAAAAGAGATACCTAGTGCACAACTAACATAGGGGTCCACTATTACTTAGTATAGTTTACAGTTCATCTTACTGCTTCAGCACAGATGGTTGATAAACAAAAGTGAAACTTCCATGTTACAAACATTTCCCTGGGCAGAGACACTTCACTCTCTCCTCTCCTTCCACACACAGGCAAAAAGAGATCCAAACCACATGGAATACACACACTCTTCTCTGCAGTCACAACTTGGAGATATGTCTGAAGGTTTGAGCACACAAAACACTGTTACATCCTGAGATCACCCATGCAGCACCATGAGCCTGCCCAGAGGGCAGCATCACATGCCTGCTGCTTTACACTGGGTTGAGCATCTGTCTCCCTCAAAACTGGCTTCTCCTGGGTGCTTCATGTCACATTCGCAGTCATCAAAAGAATACTCTGAGGCTCCATGGCTCAATGAAGCCACCAGAGGTATATCATATCACAACTAGATACCTGGAAATTAGGCATTTATTTAGTTGTAGTCTGACATTATTGAATTTAACAGCTTACTAAGAGAGACAAAATGCTATTCTCTGTGACAATTGTCAAAAAAAATAAGAGTCAAACTGTTGAATTCAGTCTGTTTTTCACTTAAAACATAAGTTTAAATGAATAATAAAAATTGGTATAATATGTACTATTGTAAAAAATAAATCAACTTTTTAAATCATTGCTGTTACTATTTCACTGTTTTTTTTTAACAAATCCTAAGCTGTAAGATGCAGAATTTTAAATATGATTTCCACAATAATAGATTGAACATTATTACTATTTTGAATTACTTTAATTTTTTTAATAGGACAAACTGGTATACAAATCACATATAAAAGCTTTGCAGACAAAATAGTATGTATAAAAGCATATAAATAACCTTTTAGCACATATTTGCATTGCATTACGTATGGCAGTGCATTGTCTGCATTACTGACAGTGGATGAGGATACGTTTTTTTTTTCACTTATGCAAAAATACATCTATTTTCTTTTAATCTTTTTCATGGTCGATAGAGAAAAATTGCTCATTGGTGGAGCATGTACAGTCGCTTGTATATGCATTATATGTTACAGAAGATGTGCTTGATCAAATGCAAGGCTGCACTATACATACATGTAGACACTGATCTCTCATTCTCTTCAGCATTGGTCTTATTAGGGGACCTTTTGTATAAACAGCCTCTTCTAAAGATGAAAAGCTCAGTCAGAATTTATTAACAGAATAGGGGGAAAGAGACCAGTCACATTTACACTCTGCTTTACAAAAACCTATATACTGTATATTGCCATACAAGTATAATCCATAAACCTTAAATTTCTTTTTTTTTTTGAATAAAACTATAAACTATAAATTTCAGTAAAATTATCTGAGACTGAAGTAGAAGCAATTTTAGGAAGTGAAAGGAAACTTCATTCTTCTATTTTTGTTTACAGAAAATAAAAAAAAATTGGGAAACAATCTAAAATTATAGCAATCATTTGTATTCAGTCTCCTAAGGTCAATACATGTAATTAAAATCTGAGGTAAAGATGTGGCTCAGAAGTCAAGAAATAGGTAACAGAAAGAATTTTTGTACAACTTAATTGCTGCATGGAAAGAGCTATTCTATGAAGGGATCTGAGGTTTTTAAGTGATGTGAAGAAGGTTTAAGTTTTTAATGGAACAATGTTTTGAAGTTTAAAGTGATTACTTTAGTTTAGAAAAATACATCTCATGCTTTGAACATTTAACTGTGAAGTGTTAAGTCATCATCAAAAAATAAAAAATTGTATAGTAAAACTATAAATATATTACAACGATGTTTACATAACGCTCTCCTTTAGTTAGGAGAGCATTAATTACAGAAAAAGTCAAAAGGCCCATGGTAAAAATCTGTTGACAACAAAACCTTAATTGTGCAATATAATAATCTGAAGATTTGTCGAAAGGTAATCAAAATAAGTTCAGCGGGGAGTCTTATGTAAAGCCTTTTAGGAGCCACAAAAAAACGTACTGTATAATGTGGAAAGGGTGCTTAGGTCAGATAAGACCGAACAGAACATGATGGTGTTGATGCAAAATGTTTTGTGTGGAAGATCATAGTTATTAAACAATCTGCTAATATTTTGTTGTTCATATTGTGCGTATGATATTTCCTAACTGTTAATGTATAGAGTGGTGGCAGTATCATGCTGTGGGGAGGTGACTTTTAAAAGGAAACAGTTGAACTTAAGGTGGGAAGAGCTAAATACAGCACAATATTAGAAGAACATTTTGTAGCTGCTAAAAATTGGAAACTGAAGTAGAGGTTAAACTTCATTAGGAAAATGATTAAAATGGCCTAGTCAACTTTCAGGTAGCTACATCTACCTGTAAAGACAGGAGAATGAAAACCTGAATCTTCCGCTGCACATGGGGTCAGACAATCACTCTAGAATATGAAATTAATATAGAAGTGGTCTCATGAATGTCAACAAAGGAATATGCTTCAGTCTGCAGGTAGAGTCTAACTTTGAATCTCTGTCATCCTAAAGACAGGCCTCTCTGTGAAAGCTATCATCAGTGTGTAAACCCTGGATTGGGGCTAACAAGCTCAGCAGTTTCTGTCAGGTATCTATTGTGTAACTTTCCTATATTAAGTAATGATTAGAATGGGTCCAATAGATATCGTTGTGCTGTTTAAAATTTGCTTGAGTCTGATTCGACTGCCAGGCTCGTTCACAACAGCACCTGCAGGATCAGGCTGGAGGTGAGCAGACATTAAGCAAAAGAAGATAATGTTGTTGAACATCAACCTCTAAAAAAAAAAAAAAAAAAAAACAGTTCTGAACATAAATCCACACTTCACACAATCAGAGGTCTATAAATAAAAACTATTGGGCTGCATCAATATGGAAAGCAAAAAGTGCTATAAATTCAATCCATTGAAAATTGAAAATATTTCTTAAGAAAAATCATTGTAATTTGAGATGTATGTGTCAAAGTGATTAAAATATTTTTTTCATCACAAATAAATAATAGTTTCAATTTAAATTAATATTTTTATTTAAACTATTAGTAATCATCTAATAATAATTATTCTATAATAATGTATATAATAATATTACAATTATTCTAGTGATTCATTCTAGTAATAGTTAAAATAATTACTTGATTGCTATGGCCTGGTTAGTAAAAAAAAAAAAGTATCATAATTGGTAGAGGCCCATACCCATATATTCTGTCCCAGGCCCATTCAAGGCTGTCAGCTGTCATGTCCTATATCTATTCTTGTATAACCAATGTTAACATGTCATTAACTGCAAAATATAGATAGATACAGTATTTCTTTTTCATTATGATTTACCAAAAAGAAAGCAACTTTAGTTAATTTTTAAGGTTTATTGATCCAATATATAACATAGCACATGAATATCAATTGAAATGTGTATGCCACATCTTGTTTTTCTTTCAAATTTTGTTTTTGCTTTATGTTTCACTTGTCTGTGTATTTCTCATCGTACCTCTGTTTATCTCACATAAGTTGATCCAGGCTGGAATTAAATTTTCTATAGCAAGCTTTTTAGTAATATTTGTTCAAGGGGCTCAACACAAACAAATATCTGTTTCATGTTTAATTCCTCACATTTTGTCCTTACCTCCTGTCTCCAAAAGCTGTCATCTATTATCACCCAGGCAGCACTGATGGCCCTGCACTCGTCCTGTGATGACCTTGATGATCCTACAGTCAGCGGCTGAGGATGTGCTAAAGCCCCTAAACATATTTGTTCTACATTCACTTGTTCATTTTTTACACTTCAGTTGTTATGCTTGTTAAGTCATGTTCTCAGCAGCCATCAGAAAAGGTCAAAGGTGGTGTTTTTCTTTTATGGATTCACAATGAGGACCCGTGTGAAAACCTGCTGAGACTGCAGGTGTAATTACTGGCTTTACAAATAAATATGACCTGAACTCAGCTTTAGTTAGGTATGATATTTTTTATGTTGTGATGTGCCAGCCTTGAAGACCAGAGGCGCTGTGCTTAAATATTAAACATGTCTGCCTTCAGTACAATACAATACTTCTCAGAGATGGCATAGCTCTTTGTCAAAGAGAAATCCTAATATTTAGAGCTATTTTTTGTTTTCTTTTTGTACCGTGCAAAAAAAAAAAGAAAAAAAAGAAAAAAGTTAGCATGATTTTAAACAAATTTAGCATCAATTTTCATATTCATTTCTCTAAAGACGCAAATCATAATGCTCCTCAGAACTTTCAGATCAAAACGAGGGAGGGAGGGGGGGAAGGAAGGAAGGAAGGAAGGAAGGAAGGAAGGAAGGAAGGAAGGAAGGAAGGAAGGAAGGAAGGAAGGAAGGAAGGAAGGAAGGAACAAGCGAAGGAACAAACAGGAACGAAGGAAAGAATGAAGGAACAAAGGAAGGAACATAGTAAGGAATGAAGGAAGGAATCCTTTCTTATATAATTGTAATATTTTCAGAAGAATAAAAGCTGCTAAACAAAATAACACTTAAGTGTCATATCTTGTCTAAACTTGGTTAATTTTTTTTTTCAAACAAAGCTTTAGTTTTCCTTCAAAATATCACCAATAAGTAAAAGCAAACACACATACACATCCATAGCCTTTGCAAGCACAGTGTCAAGCAGTTATTGACCATAAAGCTAATGTCAAGCCTGAAAGTTAATGTCATTCTAGTAAATCTTCCTGTGCTTAACTTTGCCGCAGGTGAGCCATCTGTGAATAACAGCGGGTTTGCAACAAGTCTGCCAGAGTGCCATTTCATTCCAACAAAATAAATGTCATGTAGGAACACAAGAGTAACAGCTCAAACATTTAACCTCAGTATTCATTCCTCCCCTCATTGCTCTGTTGCATGTTTGTTAGCAGTTTGACCTTCAGCATGAACAAAAGTAACCTGCATCACAGTACTATTATCAGAGGTCACATTTCTTCTTATCATTTCATTTCTTCCCCCTCTCCTCTTCCTTTTATGCTCTTCAATTTCTCACATTCAAAACATGCTTTGCCTCCTCGCTGCCTGCTTCATGTTTGATAAGACATCTCAGTGTGGCTTTCCTCAACCTTTAACAATGCCTTTGGGATTAAAGTTAACCATTTTAGCCATTCAGTGCTCCACACAGGCTGTGGAATGACAGGGGCAGCCATGGAATAACCCTGTTGTACAGGGATAAAGAATGGATGAATAAGTGCTCTTTTCTCAGATGAGGAAACATGTTCTGGTATATAACCACAGGGATACTATGCACTTTTAGCTTTAACTATAGAGAAGCTTCCAAGTGAGTTCTTTCTTAAAGATGGGGATAACAATTAGGAAAGTTGGTCATTTTCATCAATAACTGAAATTGACAAATTGTCCTTCAAAGTAAATAAAAGTGACTTTTATATAGTGACTAAATCCCATGCATATTTAAACTGTAACGGAATAAGATATGTAGTAATTTTAGCAGTGAGCTTTAGGCGGGGTTGATGCAATATTTTAAAGTTTGTTAACATTCTTTCTGTGCTTTATAGTAGACTTTCAGTTCTTACCTGTGGCATTGGGTGGGCATCTATTAAAGGCAAGCTCTCCCGACGGGGTCCGTCTCCAAACCATCGACATTGCATAGTCCTCTGGACAAATCTCATATGGCGCTGGAAAGCAACATGATACAAGTGATGCTACAGTAATTCAAAGAGCTTTTTTAGGATTTCCAAAATGATGCAATAATTTCTTCATACTTCATGCAAGAATGTATGGAGACATAAGGGATCAAAGCTATGACAATGTCTGTGAATTTCAGGATGTAATTTAGTGATTATAATATAACAGGTGCTGCTTAAATGATTCATTTCTTGCAAAAGTGGGCACTACAATGTTTACATGGTTTCAATGTAAGTGTTCTTCAAATTTTTTGTGTCTTTCATCAGAATGGTTGCACTAACATTTTTTCTGCAGACTGCAGTGCAGAAAGACAGAATGCCAGCTGATGATTATTCTGTCTCTCATTCTGTCCTTAATGCATGAAAGCATACATATTCATACTCCGTTATGCACGACACTTTATCTCCATCTCTTTTTGATTCTGCTTTATCTTATCTTGTATAACAAGACGCGTCACTCAATCTGTTCAGATAATTATCAACCTGCATTCCCTTTAGCTTCACTCTGACTCCTCAGACTTAAGGCTTATTATCCTCTGACTCACCTGGGCAGCGTTGGTCACTACACTTTCGTACTTCCTCTCCTGTTCCATCGCACTGCTGCCCGGTCACTGCAACCCCCTGACACACCCTGGTACGCCTCTGCCATCCTCCATCACAGGACTTAGAGCAGCCGCTCCACAGGCCCCAGGGATTCCACTGGCCATTAGCTAAAACAGAATCAATAGTGAAAAACTGATACTTATAGGAAAGAAGAAGAGAGAATGCAAAGCCAAAGATACAGTGCTTTAGGGTATATTATTATTTTTTAGCCTTGATTTCACATTTGGAACATATTTGATCTATATTTTCAAATTAAATATTATTTTTGGAATTAATGGCAATTTTTCAAAAGCATTGGAAAGCTAATGTGTGTCTTTGTAGAGATATTTATACTGTTGTATTCACATTTTTTCCTTAAAATTCAATTACTTTTGGGGGGATTTATGATAGTTCAACATTTAGTACATCATTGTGGAGTGGAAAGAAGGTTAAACATATTAAAAAGAGGAAAATCTAAAACATTTAAAATGAAATTTAATCAGTTCCATTCCCAATTACCTCCCTGCATTTCTAGATAGATAAACAGATAAAAACATGTACCTTTTTCCTCCTAGTTAACAATTAAACACTACTTTGTTGGTCCATAGATTAAAATCCCAATGTAGAAGTATGTGGAAGTCACATGACATAATGACCAAAACATTTTTGCTTTGTTCCTCAGATATCTTTGACAATTATCATGCAGAAAATTCTCTGTTCTTGTGGACAATGCTGTTAAACAACAAAAACTCCTTCCCTTCAGCAATGCGTTCAATAGCATGCCCTTGTCTGAAAAGAGGCAGAGCAACCTGCAAGCAGGAAACATGCTCTGCTTTTATTTTGACCTCCACTTATTTCTTATTTAACACATTTGAACACATTTCATGTCCTACCACTAACCTATGTCAGAAAGGCTTCCAGATGAGACAAAGAAGCAACCCTTGTGACCTCTGGGCCAAAGTTCTTCACGGACATACATAGGGAATGAGATCCAGATACCTACTTGTGGGTCAGTCCACACAGGAGTGATCGACTCCTCACACAGATACATGCTCATGTACGAAAAGAGTTCATTGTTGCAGCAGTTCAAACTTTTTTTTCTTGTATATTCAATAGACTATTAATGCCAGATCTGGCTGAGTCCTAAGTTTGGGAGTTGTTTCCTGAAATGGTCTCTTTCTTAATACAGTAATTACTGGGTTCTACATAATTTGCAATTAATATCTAAAGACTAATTAAAAATAAGGATTTTAATTACAAATAATATTTGAGAAAATGTAAGAATTGTTACACAGACCCATTGTATATGAGTAAATAGTGCAATTGTTGATTTGTTCAGAGGCCCAACATTCTAAGCATAAATAAAAGGTAAGAATCCTTGAGTGTTAATATCTACTGGGTCGAAAGGAGAACAAGGTCAGCCGGCTGGTAACGAATTTTAGACTGACAGTCAGAAATAGAGAGATGAACACGTCGTAGACATAGACACACAAACGCATTCCAGTGAAACACAGCACTGAAACCTCTGTGTTTTACGTTGGCTCAGGGAAAATTGCATCAGGAGATTATGGGAGCGCTCAGACCCTTCACATGATCAGACAATTCAAAGCCTGATCGAGCCTATTAAGCTGACTTCTTTGAGCGTCTAATACATCCACAATGTTGACAGTTTGGCAGCTAACCCTGAATTATGTGAAATGCGTGCCGTCTATCTGAGAGGATATTTTCAAATTCAATTGATAGAGCAAGGTCTTAAACATTTTTCTTGATTTGTACGACACAGCTCTAATTCATGCTATTTAGGGTTTTTTTTCTGAGCAAAGTAGTGCATAAGCTAGGTAAAAGCAGGTTAAAATTCTATCCAAACTCTATTGTTATGATACAACTACTTCTTAATGATTCCATTCAGTATTAGCCTACACAAGACAGGCATGTTGACTCTGCTTGTGATCATTTCAAATTTAGACATTAAAGTGGATAAAGAATTAGGAGGCTCAGGATTTTTACCTGTGCAGTCAGGATTATGGCACTCTCTGCTTTCTGCCCAGTGACCGCGACACTCAGATCCCCCATGGGCGGCTGCTGAGCACTGCCTGGTCCTCTGCTGAGTGCCATTGGCACAGGTCACCGAGCAATCGCTCCAAGAGCTCCACTCCTGCCACTGTCCGTCCACTGATTCACCAACCACAACCCAACAAGCATGTCCCAAGCGAGGGGAAAAAGAGGGCAGACAGAAACGGGGAGATATTCAGAATTTTGTCTCCTCTCTCAGATTGAAAGCCAATAAAACAGATCTCAAGCACTGAGCAAACTGTTACATAAATACTTGTCTCTTTCAAGAATTGTGCAGACTGGGATTCTGTTCCGCAATGCCTTGCAAAGGAAAAATAGATTTTGAACATTTTTGCATTTGAACTCACTAAAGAATATGTTTTCTTCCATCTTTTAATAGTGCACAACGTTTATTACATTAAGAGATGATTATTATTATTTTTACTCTTTGTCAGAAAAAAAATGCAAAACTTGCTGTGTGCAAGTACATTTAGCCAGGCCTTTTTGCCACAGTTACACCTGTAAGTCTTTTAGAGGACATTAAATGCCCTCTTCTGTCTTTTTTTTCTCCATAGTTTGTAAATAGATAAAAAATAAATAAATAAATAAATATATATATATATATATATATATATATATATATATATATATATATATATATATATATATATATATATATATATATATATATATATATATATATATATATATATATATATAAATATAAAATAGAATTAAAAAAAGAAAGAGTGATTGCAGTACCACAGATTAGATCTGGAATTTCACTGGGCGATGCTAACTCGTACAATGTTTAGATGGAAGGTAAACCTCTGTTTCAGTCTTCACTTCTTGCAGTTTGCTGTTTGTTTTTTTCCTGTATTTAGGTCCATTCATGTTCTCATCACCCGCAACAATGCCAATATAATAAAGCATCCCCACAGTGTCATGCTGACACCACCATGTGTCAACCATGGGATGCTCTGTTTAGGGGGATGTGCGTAGATAATTCATCGCATATAACATTCTGCATGTAGTTTTGGTTTTATCAGATCCATGCATCTTGTTTTTCACATGTCTAGTACATGAATAATGACAATTGAAATTTAAAATGTTTGAATATTTTTGCAAGGCATTGTGGTTATTTTTGTTAACTTGATTGAATCTGAATTAGCCTTTGGGAAATTTTACTCAAACATGATAATGATAACATTTTTTGAACTATTCCTCATATCAAAACTTATCTTATGAGGATTAATAGATTTCTGGTAGCTGTTTCCAGAAAAAGAGCTTTAGAAATGGAAGAATATGCACAGAATCTGCTTCCAGTGCACATTTAACATTCACTATGTGAAAAAAGTAATCATCACTAATCTGCTTACCATTTTCTGTCAATTTCAACTAAGTGATTTTGATGTCGGTTACAGTCTACAGTCTTCAATCTCAACAGGGTTCCTTAAGCTGTATCATTGTGCAAGAAAGCCTGAATGCAGCACAAGTCCTCTATGCAATTCTTCTGACTTACCTTAATAGTATTTCATTATTAAAGATGGCACAGCTCAAACTGTGTAATTCAGATGAACTGACCTATTGAAAGAAGCTTTTCAATGTTTTTAAAGCCCATTTTGTGTCTTTAAAGAATTTAGTTAAACTTGTAAGATATAAACATATTTAGATGGCGGACAGATGGTACCTGGGCACAGGGCAATGTTGCAAAGTTTAGTCTGGGTCTCAGGTCCATCACAGGCCCTGCCACCGTGCTGGGGAGGAGCACACATCCTAGTCCTAGTGCGGTGACCCCGGCCACATGTGAATGAGCAAAGGCTCCACGGTGACCACTCCTCCCATACACCATGTACTGCGGGCACAGAAAGGGCGTCAGGCCTAATCAATGTCTATGTCTCTTTTACAGCATACAGAAACCACTCAAACCTCACTGAGCCAGAAAAGAAAAGAAAAATCAATCACAGAATTTAGCCACATGTTAGTAAAACACGCAACACACAGTGCTGGATTCGCTAAACTCTGCCAGGGGTATCCATCTTCTCTGCTCTATCTGGTATTTGCAAAACCACAGAAAATGAAATAATATGAAGAATAAAGGAAGTAAATCCTGCATGGTTGTTCTACACACATCTAGGACTTAGCCTATCTCTTTTAGCTTGAGGCTACTGGTTAGACAGGGAAAATAAAAGCTGTGGATAAATGTGACTAGATGATGGTTCAAGGAATCTGTCAAGACACCACAATAAATATCCTGGGGTTCCCTCACAAGTCAAAATATGGCTATATTTTAGAGCTTTTCAAGTAGTAACCTTTCCAGCAAATTATCATGTGAAATCTATTTTATATTTATTCTAAATTCTAAAGCATTATGTGTTTCTATTTTTAGACTCTTATGGCATACCGATCAACCCCATGATATATGAGGTTAGAAGAATCTATAACAATAAAAATAAGAACCTTTATATCTCTTATTCTAACATGTACATTTGCCACAACTAATCTAAAGCTGTTTCCTGTTATTTGATGAAGTTTTACCCAATAACTGAATATCAAATGTAATATTTAAACTTTAAAAGCAAATAAATAATTTTACTAGGTAAACATAACTGGTATGTCTTTTTCATAGACCATTTTTTCTAACTATTTTTTGCATAAAACAACCTTTTTATGAACAGCAGCCACTGAAATGCAGCATCACTGTGGAGTGTTGAAACTTAACCATCTCTCAGTTGAAATATGGAAATATGGTTATTTTTTCTGTGCTTTAAACAATTTTTTCACAGGATATATTTTCTATTTGTGGAAACCAAAACATGGGAATCTGAAAGGCATAAATATGCAGCCTCCTGTTTTGCCTGACGCTTCGAATAATTAAATACACTTCTTGTTAAATGTTTGAAGATCCAGCAGACTTATTAATGGAACTCAAAAATGCGTTCACAGATAAAAACTGAACTACAAAAAATATTTTACTTTTGCATATCACTCAATTGTAACTCAATAGAAATAAAAGGAATGTATTGATCCAGCTGTGTAAATAAAAAAAAATATATATATATTTTCAGATCCGAAAGATAAAAAGCATCTTAGTTGTGCAATTTTAGGAAGGTTGAAACTACATATATCCAGGATCTCCATTGGCCTTTTTCATCTTTTAACTGGTAATAGGTTTTTCTCCATAGGGAATGGATTATTGCTCCTCAGAAGGGTCACTATCCATAAAGCACAAATCTTGGGATCAGTGTGATAGTTGGGAGGCATGCTATCATCTGTCCCTGCCTCCAGGTAATGCTTTGATGCTCTAAGCTAAGATTCCCCTTGTGGTTAATGCGTTTACTTTGAAAATTTAGGGTTCAAAGCGGCCATTCAACACAACCTGATGAAACAGGTTTCAGTCTCTGTCTTTTTTTTTCTTTTTTTTCTTACTACAACCACTATTATGGCAAAAAGTAACAATGTTGTGAAAACCATAAGTGCAAATTTTAAACCATATTAAGACCAGGGTCAAAACATTTACAAAACATAATGTAATATTTTTGCATTTAACATGAATATTTTGAAATCAAATAGATTTTGCACAGACTTCTCAGCGAGCTACGACCCTGTTACCTTGTTATCTTGGAGTCAGACAACAGGGATTTCTAAATCAAATACCTTTTTGCCTTCATAACTTTCTTTTTTATTGGCAACAAAAATGCTCTTTGCATTACAGTCTGGGAATTTATTTATGTACATAATCCACTTCAGAATGGAACAATAGTTGTTGATGATTTTGATCATAGTTATGATTTTGATTATCATCAACATTAGAATATGATGCCTCTGGTTATGGTTTAAATTTGCAATATAAACTTTACACAATGTTATAAAGTATCCTGAATCTGGATTACAGGTTCAAGGCTACTGTTAGAAGATTTAAGCTTAAAAATGAACAAAACCTCCAAAGTTTACTACGTGTGGGTGTTGTGTGGGTTGGTTTCTGATGTAAAATATATCATAGGTTTAAAAACTCACAGGTTCCAAACCACCAAAACTGTCCATTATACTATTTCTGTAGTTTACATTTTGGTTGAAGTGATAATATAACCACCGCTCAGCATTTTCTAGCCATTCTTCTATTTGTGACCATTTGGCTGCTCCTTTAATCAGGAACATCTATGCATTATGACTTGCTCATTAGACTTACCAAAGGTTTTCTGCTGGATAAACTTCCTTCTATAAGCAGGAATCAAACCTGTGTTCCTCCAAAATGACAAGCAGATACTTAAACCACTGCACCATGAGGGACTTCTTTCTGGCCATATGTAGCTTAGAGTAAAACTGGGTTCCTTATTGTGTGGGTATAGACTATCATAACATAAATCTTTTACTCGTTAAAGACAATATAGTAACTTAAAATAACATTGAGCAGTGCTAGGAAATTATCAGGAAAATAATTGAAATGTATTGCTGCTGAAACCGACATATTAATATTAATGTTATGTCGCCAGGACTGCGTGCACAGCTGTCTACTGTAGTGAGGAACAGTTGTCTACTGTTCCTCACCTTTCTATTGTGTGTTTCTATGTTAGTATTCTAAAATTGACAGCAATAATGACATTTTTTTTATTTCTTGTAGAATGATTGCTACTTTGCTGTATGTTCTAGCATTAATGTGGAAGGGGGTAGAGATAATCTTTAAATATATTAGGCTTACATTAGTCTACAGCATCTCTTAGTCCTTTAACATTTTTTGATATGGCACATTGTGTGGCAGCACCACCCTACCTGCAAAAAGTTTAGTTTTGAATGTTTTTTCAGATGTAAACAGCAGAGGCCATCAGTGTTCAGTGCATTTATGTTTTTGAGATAATAGCATTTTACAAATTAATACAGCAGGCTAAAAGATAGAAGCAGGCTGAAAGAAAACAACTAAATGACATCTATCCTTTAGGCCTGGCATTATTTTTCAAAAATGGAATGTTAGAAAAGCATAACTTTATGTACAATAAATGCATCTATTTTGAAATCCATTGGAATTTAGCAAGTCTATTTTTTAAAGTAAATTTATTGGCCAGTCAAACATCTGTATTAAGCATAGAACTTGAAAGTGATCTTTGAATGTAATTTACTTTTTCTTTATTATTAGTATTATAATGTTCTAATTTAATCTTAATTATCATTTTAAAAATAACATTTTTGTCCTTGATTGTTAATTTTTAAAATGCTACTAGTGAATAAGCTAATTATCTGAAGCCCATTTTGTGATTACTGAACAAATAACATAAATTTTTCATTACCATGATTGTAATTTATTACAAATACCATTGTTATATGTATGATAACAATGATATTAAAAAGTTATGATATTCTTTGACAGTCTAGTTTAAAAATATATAAATAAATGTGATAAATTTTTTTGATCAATGCCATATTTTTAATACTGAGAATAAATGATTAAATAAATTGTAGTGGCTTTGCTTATAATCATACCGTCATAAGAACAGATTAATTGCTACTTTAAAATATAAAAATACATGTTTGCTCATCTTTTTATTAAGCTATATTGTGACATTTGTCAGCATGGATAAATATGCACCTCAATAAAAAACTATTTAACATTGATTATTAGTGTTATATTTAGCATAAATTATTGGTAAAATAGTGCATATCCTTCACGGTGAAAATCTGGGATCAAATTTCTTGTTTTCCTTCTGCAAAATATAGGGAACACTAATCAAAGGCAAAGCAAAATCTCTGTCACTTCATTTCTAAAGTAGACTAGTGAATCAAAGATGATTTTTCATGAAGAAGAAATGTATTTTGGCAGATGCATTGTTTTGAGAGCAGCATAAAAACTTTTGTGGGAGCCTCGGTTTTCTAACAGCATGTTTGATTTCACCCTGCAGTGCTCACCAGTGCTGTTGCTGTTTTCACTGATTGTCACTACAAGACATGAGTTTGTCTTAGACGTGAAGTGTTACATAAAAATATTTATCCATTATTGGGTATATTTCCATCCTGGTATACAACTGAAAGCTGAAGGAAAGATACACGCACACACACGCACACATATATATATATATATATATATATATATATATATATATATATATATATATATATATATATATATATATATATATATATATATATATATATATATATGCTATGTCTGTATCTCTGACTAAACTAAATATCAGCTGAATTGTGAAGATACAGTGGTTTCAGAAGATTAGGTCCTGATTTTATTACATTATGTCATCAAATTATCTTTATTTTATTTTGCTACAGTAGGACTTACAAAGAAAGAAGCATAAAAAAATTTATACAGCTAAGGAAACAGAAAAGATACTGAAAAACACTAGGTCTTCATTAAACAGTTGTCTTGAAGGAAAATATTTGTGTTAAATCAAATTATATTGCTACAGTGTGAGAATCTGCATTTTCTAGGGGTTTAAATAAAAAAAAAAAACTAAAATAAACAACAACATAAAAGAAATACCTGCCTGGAAGCTACTTATTTCTTACTTAAACATGCCCCATCTGGAAAAAAAAATGGTTTATCAAAAATCTTAAAAGCTTTCAGAGGATGCAGCTTTTAGTGTTTTTTTAATCATTTCAATTACTCTGGTGTTTGCAAAGTAGTCTCAGAAGCGCCGTACTTATCAGCATCATCAAACTAAACATGAGTGCAGAATCTAATTACTAAATCTACTTATTTATCTGTGTAAATATTTCCAAAAATGGATAATGGTGACAAGGGGGCCTGTGTTCCTTTCAGATGCATACTAACAAGCATTAGAATGCTGCAATCACTAGTCAGAAAAGCTTTGGATTCTGATATCTGGCTGCCAATGACTCATTTGCCACGCCATCATAAGTTTATGATGAAATGCCTCACAGCTGTTTTAGAGAAACACTCGAATGCTATCTTAAAACGCACAGTTGACCCTCAAATTACGGTACAATATCAATACCTACAACTCCCCAAGCTCCTTGGAGATCCACATGTCATAAAACCATTTTTTGATGCTGATGTATTGCTTTACACTTATATGGACTATGAAAACACAAAAAGTGGTGATGGAAGAAAGAAAAAAACAAAAATAATTACAAAGTATTCACAAAAAAGGGAAGTTTAAATTCATTAATATCTCTAAATGATAAAAAACAAAAACATTCTTAAATAGACACAATTAAAGTTTTGTTAGAACAGAACAATAATATTCCTCCCATATCAACAACAAAGAAGCAAAACATTCATAGTCAAGAATCTGCGGGCTAACACTACCTGGACAAGGGGCAGTGTTATTGCAAACCCTTGATTCTCTTAAAGGGCCGCTGCAGTGTGTTCCGTATGGTGAGACACATGTTCTTGTTCGCACCTGCGACCCTTGACCGCATGTTACAGAGCATGAGCTCCACTGGGACCACTCCTCTGCACCTGATTCACCTGTGTGGGAGAAGGGTGACACTAGTTAAATGCAGCAATACGGTCCTGTGGCGCGGTTTAAGGAGCTAGGATGGGGCAAGTTGGGCTGGGTTAAGTAAAGCTGAATAGGGCCAACAGGATTTACGTTAGGGTTAGAAAGGGGAGTCTAAGGATTCAGAGGACCTCTATTAAACAGTTTGGCCACTTTTTTGTGATCTTTGATGAATACGCGAGCTTAAATGATTTGGTTTCATATTCAATTTGCATGCAGCAAATATGTGTTTTTGCAACCGCAGTTAGAGTAGCTGCATTAATTATAATTGCAGTTTCACATAACTATGTAAAAAAACAAAAAACAGACTTCTTTGGGAAAATGAAAATGTGTATTTATACAAAGATCACAGAGAAGGCATTATAGTAGGCATTGATTATATCTAATTTCACTTCATTTATTTTTGAAAATATGCATGCATTTAAAAAAAAGGCTAATTGGCAGATCACTACCAACAAAAGAGTGTGGTGACATGCAAGAAAGACAACAACTGAAAAGAAAGAAAGAAAGTGGAATATAATGGGTGTTAGTTTAGGAAAAAAAGGGTTTAGAGGAGGATTCCCTTGCACTGCTTAGAGCCATTTAGATTTGACGACATTAGACTAAGTTTGTTTGCCTCTGTTTATTTTTAAAAGTATAACCACCTTATCACTGAGACTACATTTTATTGTTTTTTTTATCAGATCATACAATTTTTAGGCAAATTTTCTTTGAATTGTGGGTGCCCCAAAATCCACTCAACAAACTGTCTTTGAATCATAAAGTAAACATTTTGTTTTCAAGGATCAAACCTTTAAGTCTGGATAAATTTAATTAGCTGATTTTTAATTTCTCAATTGATTTTTTTATGGTCCATAAGTCTGTGATCAAAAATAGGATCCAAAATGCCCTAAAATACTGAAAATGTTATGCCTGTACAGATTATGAAGTAAATAACATTATAATATTACAATGAAGCATTAACATGAATTCCAAATTGATGATTATCTACATGCACAAGGAGTCATTTAGTTGGAGTTGTGGAGACAAAATCTTTCACGAGAGTTGTCATCGAATAATTGACTTCTGATTATGTCAAACCCCCAGGTGAAATATTAATTTGCTTTGAGGCTTAATATGCAAGAGAAACAATTTAACACAGAGATGAACATTTTTTTGTTGCAGCTCTGAATACATTTATGTCATTGCAAGTCATCAGACTGGATCAGAATAACAAAACAACATAACATTGTATGCTTTAAGGTTGTGTCAAGGGACACAATTTCCGCCTTAATAGAAGCTTAATCCTGGCTTTATTTTTTTGGAGATCATAAAATAAATTGAAAGGTGGATCAATTTGTTCAATGAGGCAGTATAGGGAGAGTAAATTGGATGCGAATGAGAAACAGAAAAGCCCAGCTATGTGACCAAACAGGGGAACAGACACACCTGCGGCAGAGGAGAGATGTTAATGGGTGTATATTAGTACAAGCAGGTATGTATTGGATGTAGAGTGTTTTGTAAATAAAAACAGCAATGAAAGGAAAGACAGTTGTCAAACAACAACAATAATATAAATGGAGCAACACATGACAAAAATAAAAGCAAAAATCTCATTAATGATTAGATATAAACCCACCCCTGTCAAAAACGATCTAACTTAAAAAACAAAACAAAAACTTCTTACAACTAACCGATAAACATTTAGATTTCCTATTGGCCTTATTGGATTTTTTATTATATTGAGAAATAGGGTGACATGTCCTACAGATCATTAAATAAATTTAGAAAACTTTAACAATTAATTTGATGCTACATGTGAAGAAGCCATAAAGCTTTGGTGATTCCCTAAAGGCATCATCTATCAGTTCATTTTTAGAAAGGTTTTTTTCTGGTGGGGCTTAAGGGGTGTTTTTTACTATCAAATGACATTTAGTTTATCAAGTCTAGAACAAAACGCCCACATCATTCCCTTAGTTTGAACTGCCATTTAATTAGATTAACTATTGTTTAAAAATGCAGTGTGCATAAGCCACATGTCACCTCACTTTATGAAAATAAAACAAACACTCACACAAACCCAATTAGCCTCTAAGTCCAAAGTAAATACTCATGAAGGGATGGGGAATTTTTCCGTCCTCATTTTTATATGTAGCGTTTGAGAATGGGTAGGAAAAAATAAGAATGCAAAACATTTTCACCTGAAAAGTGCAGTACAAGAGAGAGCATGCATGATGAAATTAAGTTTAGTTGACAAAAAAAAATAAAGAAACATAACTATTGCATTACCAGTTTGTGCCATAAATTTAGCAGATTCAGCTTGCTCCTTCAGGGCCTTTGTGTCATGAACTGATCGTGGCCGCTGACTTTTTACAGTATGCTCTCCGATCATTCCATATTCTATGGGACAAAATAGAGGTTCATATGAAATCTAAGCTTAAACATGATCTTATAGAACAAAAGCTTATTACATTCTGTTTTCAAGATATCTGAAGCAAACTGCAAAACATGGCTAGAAACAAAGACCACACAAGTTTTTTTTTTTCCTTTTTATATAAGTATAGAAATATATATATGTATGTATTTTGTTCTAGCATAGAACAATGAAACAAATTTTTTAGGGTGAGTTGGAAGTATTAATTAAACTTGAAAGCACAGCGAAGACACATAGCAAACATGCAGGTAATCTCATTTTGGTTTAGAAGACTTTAGCAACTTATTCGACCAGCTACAAACCCACCCTCCTTCCCTCCCTCCTATAAACCCATAAAAGAAATATATAGAAATGAAAGTAAAAATGTGTAAGCCATCAGAAAGCCACATAGGAAGGGGTCATGGACATAGCATGCTATTGATCCACAGTTTCCTCAGTAAACTTACATTTTCATGTCCCTTCTTTTTGTTTGGAGAAAACCCCAAAATATGACCGTGTAGAAACGTATTCTGAGCTGTATACATTACAGGTAATGTCCTCTTTGTTTCCCACACAGGAACAAAGACACAATGAGAACAGTGCTCCGACACTGAGAAAAGTGATGCTAGAAATAATGCCATTTGAATTTGCATCAGCCGTTTGAAGTAAATCTGGGAAACTAATCAATACTTAAATAGCTTATGCAAATTATTTGTTACTTCAAGTTTTGATTTAAGACTAGCATTACTTCTGGCAGTGTGGGCCTAATGAGATGGTTGTTTGCTGTTTGATATTACACGTGATGCATTAACAACAGATTCACACATAACTTATGTTAGTACATCAGACAATGCAATGCATCAGCCAGTGATATGGAGGTTTTAAGCCTTGACTCTTCTTTTAAGGACTGTTACAGCATTTTTAAAATGAGGTTCTATCAAATTTTTTTCAGCAGTAGTGAATATCTTACCTGCAGTAGATAGTTCTCTTGGTCTGAGAAAGTACCAAGACCAAAACAAGCATAGATTGGTTTATATAAAGGTCCGCTTATTAACATTTAAGCCATTGTCATGTTTAGACTGAAAGGTTTTACAAATGGCATTATGAATATTTGCACAAATGGAGGCAGAAGAAGTGCAAGGGCAATTCTCAAACGGTGTGAAAAACACTTTAGTAATTAAATTAAGAGGTTTTTTTTTTCAAAGAAACCACTTGAAATGTTAAAAAAAATAGCTTAGACTTAAACCACTAAAATCTGATTCCTTTTTTACATTTAATTTAAATCTGAAAATTACTTCACTATAAATGATAACATTTGGTTAAAACATGTTCCATTTTGGATAGGTCCACTGCCTCCAGCATCCTCTTCTTTGCATTCAATCATTAGCTTCTTTGTGAATAATCATAATTTGCAAATATGTTGATGTTTTCAAAATTGGCAACATTTTGCTCAAATAAACTGCTATGATTTATGTATTTTTTTTATTATACAATGTTTTGTTTTGGTCTTGGCCCTTTCTTTGACTGACTGTTAACTTTAGCTGCTGGGACAATCTATTCTGAACTCATGCTAAATAATAATGCCTAGAGAGTAATCCATTGCATGAATGACATTAACTTTTCATAACGCATTCAAGAGAAACTTCCTTCAAAGTTTAGATCCATGCTTTAATTGTTGGCCTCGAAACCCTTGTTGTTAATCTGATTGTGTTTTAGGAAAAAACGTTTCATAAGGTGAGTAGGACTAAAGATTACTATCCAATGTCTAGCTTCTGATTATAAGCATCACTTCCCTGGGGTAGCACCAAGAAAGCTGTTTTTCTGTTTGCATAATGAACTATAACATTTAGAAAAGGCTATAATAATTAAAGAAAAGGGAGAAGCCGCCAGGTACCTACAAACACCATAGCACTTTTGATGCCGATAACGATCTTCAACATCATAAAGTACTCCTCTTCAAAGCCTCGTTCAATAGATCTTTGAGTCTGAGTTAATTGTGTCCGCATCTGTTTGGCTGAAAGGAAGCTGAAAGCTTCTGTGTGAACCCTTGTGCCCAAAGAGAAATGTACAGCTGTCTTGAATGTAAGAAAAAACAACATTTAGTTAAGCTAATGGCCAGATGTGACCACTAGAGTCATGCTATCTCTTCTATCCTGCTATATCTGCTGGTGTCCTTCATTATAAACCTTTTTTTTTTATAGAAAGAAAATCCTAGTTGGTCAACTATATCTTTTTTTTAATCTTTGAAGGTCATCATAAAAATAACAGCACAAGGTTTTCAGGTTTAGGTTGAGTAAATAAACTAATTTGTGAAAATATTCTCACTCCATTATTTGGTCTGAGCTGATCACCTTAATTATTACACGGTAACGGTGTGAAAAAGAATAAATAAGCAAACGTAGATGCTTGGGCCAAAAGCCGTACATATGAATGTAAACACAGAATACCAAAACTCAAAGATTAGGTTTAAATAAAACTCCTGCATTAGTCACCAATATAACAGACAAAGTATGACCCTCTCAAACGTTTCTCATGTAAAGCTCTACTTACCCAAAGGGATGGAACTGCCAACAAATTAAAGATCTTTGCTCCACTTTTCTGCACAAATTCTCAACTTCAGTCTATTTTATTGAGAATTTTACACTGAATATTGATATTGCTTAGCTCATAACTGTCTACAAGAAGGAACATGATATTGGGTTTTATGGGTTATAATCTAATAGCATTTTTGGTTTGTTTTACACAAATAAAATACATTAGCATTTGGATTCAGCCTATTTTCTACAACACCTCTAACTGAATTCACAGTCCTAGAAATAGCTTTAAATCAGTAAATAAAAACTTGCTAACGTGTAATTTGGTAAAATGCATCATAGATATCAGGAAAATTCCATTCTGAAGTTGTTAAAAAAATGAAGAAGGGCTACTTTATGAAACAATAGTTTAAAAATCTCAAAAAGCAAAAAATAAGTGATACAAATCATTCAAAGTGACATCACTTGTTAAAAGCCATTCGAAGTTTGCAGAGGGCACAGCAAACAAATAACAAGAAGACACATGCTTGCTGTGTCAGATGAAAATGAAATGTAACCTTGTGGTCTATAACAGAATAATACATTTTGCAAAACACTAACACTGCACTTCAAAGAGAAAACCCTTTCCAATGGAGAAAATTGTGGAAGGTATTGCGTGGCACAATTTTCAGATCTCTTGGCAAAATTATTTCCACACATATTTCTTTCTTAGCCCTAGAAATTATATGGTAGTTTGTTTTGGCCTGACATATAAATCGAAATAGAGTAGATTACAGGAAATTTGAAAATATGGATTTTGTAAGGGTTTTGTAAAGAAACATTTTAATGTTTATGCATGAAGAGATTCAGTTGCATTCTATGTATTTGCTTTAATACATAGAATGTGTTAACCAACACCACCGGGTTAAGAATATTATTATTAATTTCTTCCTAATTTATTCGCCTCTGAAAATTATTGATAAACGTAATCTACTATCAATGTTACATTATGTATATGGTCAATCCCAAAACAGTCTATTATAAACAACATAAAAAAAACAACATGCCTTGTAAAGCCTCACAAAGTTTGTTAGATATTTAGATCCCAAACAATTATGACAGAGCACACCGTGCATGAATTAAAGGCTCTGACATTTAAGTTAATATATCTACAGCAGTTTGGACAGGAGGGTGTTAAAGAGTTCAGTTTGTTGATATATAAATTAAAATGAGTTAATGTGGGACACAATATATCTCAGCTTTAGCTCTCAGACTAGAGGTACTTTTGATGCCACACAACTAAGATGTTTTCAGAAAGCCTGCAGTAGAATGAAAAGAAAGACATGTGAAAACACAAAAGAAGAAGCAGTGTAAAGCATTGTTTAATTGAAGTACTTTGGTTGTATTTATACCTGTGGCCATGTGAGGGTAAACATGAAAGATGAACAAGAATTTTAATACCCGGAGGGGTGAGCTGTTGTCATTTGTCAAAGCAACATAAGAATGATTCCTCTGAGCATTACAAGGCAAAAAGCGCAGATGATGCATATAGTGTGAGTGTTACAGAGGAACATTTCTTCTGATCTTAGCCAGTATTCAAAACATATAAATGATGCAGTTGAAAAGAAATTAACTTTAAGATTTATGAGGTGTCTGTCATTCAGTCAAAACTAAACAGAATACTTATTATCAATATCCATCAGCCTTAACACTTCAGCAACAATGGAAAGACAATAAGTTTTAGACAAATCCATCATATAGAGCTTTCTTTCATTTTGTGCTGTAAAAAATGATTTATTTACTTTGTTTTGCTTGCACTTTACCTCAGTCATGAATCATTATATCACAGAAAGTCTCTGTGCTACAGTGGTTGTCCCTGAAAATGTGTTTCATTAGGCAAATTGAGAAAAAGAGGGATTGCTCTTTGATGCTCATTTACGTAGGATTTTTGAACATTTTGAGAACCGTGTGTGTAGCAACAAGGATTCCTTCAATGGAAGGTATGATAATTAACATGCAATTAAGCTCTTGGTAAATTATGGCAAAACGCCTCTTCATTTAGCAGTTTTTTTTCATGCAGAGAAACATTCTATGAAGAAAACCTATGCCCTTATTGTATAAAATTTTGTAAAAAGAAATCTGAACATATCTAATAATTATTTTTAACAGATCAAATTGTTCAAGTATTTGTAATAACTTTTAAGATATTAAGTAAAAAAATTCTGAATCTTTTACTAAAACTGCCAGTACAATTATAAAACTACACGTTATCCATTCACTCATGTAATTAAAAGACAATTATATAAAAAAAGGGATATTTACTCACTTTAAAATTTAAAGTTGCCTTCAAAAATAATCTGACCTGTACTGTAAAAAATCCTGAATACCTTTAGTATGAAACAAATGGTAATGAGAATAATGGACAATACACTTCCTCTTAAACAGATTATTTCTAAAAATAACTAATTTTCCTTTTTCCCTCAGGGTCTTATTTATTACCATTATTACTGGAACATAAAGTAGAACAATAATTTATACTCATGAACAACAATGGTTCATGGACTTTTGTGGAAGGTAATAGTAATTAAATAAGATGTTGTTTTGCACTAGACTTTAAACCTAATAGGTTTTAAAGCATAAACATAAATGTTGATTTTTTTATCTTTATTTATTTTTTCCAGTTTGGCTCTGCAGCAGAAAGAGCCTGTGACTTAGACTATAACAAATATATACATACATATTGAACAGTGCATCATTTGTTTGAACAGTAAATTTACAAAATAAACAGCCTACTGAATATATTTTTCTTTGTAAATTTTAGCAAACACCAATATATGTTTGACACTTACTTGAGTTATATAAAGAAAATGAAAACATTATATTAGATATTCTTTTAATTGATTGCGAAACGTATGTTATTGATGCAATAGAAAATTGAAAAAATATCATAAATCATTTTCGAAAAGCTAAAAATATTTTTGTTCATTTTTCCTCTCTCATATGTTTTACCTTTTCTAAAGACCCTGATTTGCAAAAAGGAGCATTATAATTGGCTCTTAATTCAGCACGCAACTCTCTGCCTCATCAAACCTGCAATTACTTTCCTCAGAGATGAATAACTCAATAAAAGGATGTCAGAAACTGCAAGTCAAAACGTCCTCCTGTCACCCTGCTGTGTCATGGACTTAAAATGGCAGACACTTTGCTTCTTACATGAGCAGATGAGTAATAAGGATCCTGGGGATTAGATTTAGCAACCTGAAGCAAAATTTTGTGATTAAAATGCCTTCAGAGTTACCCTGTTATACATACAGTTAGCCACTCTAATAAGAAAAAAAGGAACTAATTTATTCCATTAAGCTTTATAAGTTGGTCATCTGTAATGATTTTTTTTTAGCAAAGTTCAACATGGAATGCTGAAACAACAAAAACTATTTCCACTGCTCCATTGTGGAGCATTAAAAAGAATAATAAAAAGAAAAAAAAGTGATTAACATATCAAAAATATATGTCTGTTCAGATTACTTGCAACCTAGGCCCAGCAATAATCTAGTTCCTGGTGAACTTTAAAAGCAGCAGATGATCTTGCTGTTGCATAGTAGTAATGTCATGTTGGTTGGTAGTTTTTTGACCCACATGCCAAATCACACAAAGAACCAGTGCATTTTCATATTTTATTTACAAAAGCAAAAAAAAAGCTCAAAGTGGAGAAATGCGGGAAGTCATATGAACTTTCAAGTTGGTCTAAAGGGAGAAATCAGATTGATCAGGAAGGATTTGATTGATTACCACTGATGAGAGATTGATTTGCCTACTTAAGGTTCATTGGTTTTTTGGAACAATAAGTCCACAATAAAAGAGATACACAAGAAGACAAATTTCAACATAAAAGATATTCCTGGTTTGGTTCTTTTGTTGGAATGCCCTCAGGGGTTATCATTCAGGGAAGAGAGAGGATCCTTTTCTCTCCTAATATACAGGCTAGTCATTTTGATTGAGAAATGTTCTCTGGTATGCAGCAACACAGGTTGGCCAAGCCCCCAGCAAAGATCCTGACAGGAACTTTACTCACACCAGAAAAAGAGTAAACCACAGAGATCCTAACATTACCCCCTTTCAAGGACACCCCCTTGGTGGTTCAGAAGTAGAAGGCGTAAAGCCCAGAAGTCCAGAAAAAGGTCAGATTTCAAAATAAAAGAACCAGGGATCCAAGACTGTTCCTCATGTGCATAACTTCCCAATTGAGCAGATATTGAAAACCCCTTCCTCAGTGACAAGTTATCAAAATCCTTCACACATTGAAGCCCGGTTGCCTGCCAATCTCTTGGGCAGAAGGAGAGGTTGCAGAAGGAAGGCAAAATGGACTACACAAGATTGGCATCATCATAGAGACATGAAAACTGGAAAAACTGGATAAATGATCCAGCTGCTTAAGAAGAACCTCAGAGCGACCGAGAACTGCCTAGATTTTAAATGGACCAAAGAATCTGGGAGAGAGTATGTGATTAAAAGCTTGAAGCTTTGGGTTAATGTCTTGAGTTGATAGCCAAATATTTCCTGGAAAGCAGGAATCATTCAATTTAAGAATGGAGACATGCCAATTTTGGACAGTTTGACATACAGTGGTTTATGCATGACTCTACTGTATTTCCAGTTCAGATGAGGATTATAAAGGGTAAGCCAAGATTACCCTAAAGCAATGGGAGAATGAGCTGAGGAGGACAGGAAACATTTTTTTTTCTTCAATATGATTGCCTGAAACCAAAATTTTTATTGGTTCCATTTGGTGTGTGTTCACATGCACTTTCATCTAGAGCCAAGACCTGGAGTGTGTCAGGTAGGTGTACAACAGGAAGAATTAAGCTAAATTGTTATGACAACCAGAATCACTTAAAGCAGACGAGGGAAAATTATTGATTTAACGGGTAGAGAGAGGGGTTATGTCAAACAGAAGGGTCTGTTCTCAAAATTGCCCACTGGTCCCTTCCCTACAACTGAGGCCGCACTTTTAGTTGTTTTGGACAGGAAGAAATGAAGTGACCACTATAATCGCAATACAGGCAGAGTCCAGTATTCATCCCGCTTTGTCTTTCCTGGGATGACAACATGGCCAAATCTTTCCTGGAAAGCAGCAATCTTTCTCTGATCAGCCATTGATTGATTTGTTTCCACTGACTGGTTTAAAGCAGAAACCACCGATTGTGGTATTTGACTGAGGTAACTATAATGTCCTTCTCGTCAGAAAGAAATAGGGGAGGTTGTAGGGGAAGTTTGACAATTATGTGTATATCTGACCCAAGGCAAATGATTATTCCATGAGTATGTGTGTGATGAATAGAGGCAGTGGAGGGATGCCTCAAGCTCCTTGTCCATGCGTTCGGATTGACTATTTGCTTAAGGGATGAAAACCTGAACTGAGAGCAGTCTTGGCCCCCAAAGTAGTACAAAACTCCTTCCTGACCGGGGAGATAAATTGTGAACCCCTGTCCGACAGGTTTCACAAGGGAGTCAGTAAAGGCAAAAAACATGCTTAGTCGGGAACTGAGCTGTCTCAAGGGCGGCGTAAAATGACAAAGATAGATGAGGTGGCAGGTTTTGGAGTATCAGTCGATTATAGTGAGGATGGTGGTGAAACCCTTAGATGGTGGTCGTCCAACAACGAAATCCAAGGCAATGTGAGACCATGGACATTTAGGAATAGGCAATGGTTGAGGAAAACCACTGGAAGGCTGGTGAGTTGTTGTGGGCACACACTTGACAGTCTATAACATAACTTTTAACATCCTTATATATCATAGGCCACCAGAGATTTTGTTTAAGGAGTGCGAGAGTTCAGTTGATTCCAGGATGGCAGGAGAATTTTGCCTTATGGGCCCCGTAAATTAGGCAGGACCCTCAGTTTCAGATGTCCAGTGTCAGGGACTGGATCAGACTGTTGAGCCTCCAGGACTCAATGGTTTAGTTCTCACAATAAGGCCTGTACAATGCAGGAAGATTGATTGGCACTTGAGATATTGGTTCTCTGGTTACTGGAGTATTGCCTAGACAGGGCATCAGACTTTGTGTTTTTAAGGCCTGCAAGCTAAGAGGTGACTCTTTAAAAGCCATTTATATGGGTAAGAGCTCCCTATCATCCCCATGGTAGTTTAATTGTGCTTGAGACAAATAGAGGTAAAAGAAGGGACATGGGTAAAATGTATTACTGTCAGAGGAAATTTGAGAAAGGACTGCAGGGTCTCTGGATCTGGACGAATCAGAATCGGTGCAGTGGCAAACCTTTTTTGAGACCTTTTAGCTTCAGGCAACCAAATGAAAGGTCTTCTGAAGAAAGTAAAGCTAGTAAGTGGTGGAGTAGTTTGATCATAGTTTTTAATAAATCAATGGTAGAAGTTGGGGAACCAGGGAAAGGTTTACTGCCTTTTCATTTTGTTGAGAATTTAAGAATGGAGACACGGCCAATTCCATCACTTCCATCTAAAGCCAAGAGCTGAAGTGTGTCAAGTAGGTTTACTACAGGAAGAAGTAATTGTTCAGCTAAATTGTTATGACAACCAGAATCAATTAAAGCAGAAGAGGCAAACGGTTGATTTAATGGGATTGAGAAGGGTTATGTCATACAGAAGGGTCTGTTCTCAAAATTGCCCACTGATTTCTTCCTTACAACTGACACCGCCCTTTTAGCTGCTTTGGACAGGAAGAAATGAAGTGACCACTCTAACCGCAATACAGGCAGAGTCCAGTATTCATCCCGCATTGTCCTTCCTGGGATGACAACATGATCTGGTCTGTAAGACTCCAAAGCTTGTAAACTATCTGGAAGATGAGGTTGGGGAAGCGGTAAATGATACCATTGGTTTGCCCAACTTCTCTCCCAAATTCAGCAGTCAAAGTGAATAGCCAGGGAGATTATTTCCTCTCAAGTTTTAGACTTCTCTTTGCATGCTACTTCATTCATTCAAGGCTTGAAGAAAAGCTCCCTTTAACGCTTCAGGGTTCCAAGCTGAAAGGGCTGTTAGAGTTTGCAACTTAATGGCATAGTCTTATACTGGCTACCCGCTTGTAAATTCCATATAATACAGGGAATTTCAGAAACGGACTCAGTGTATCTGAATGTTTGTTTGAACTCAGAAGTAAACTGTTCCAAGGAGATTTGGAATTGAAATTCACTCCCAAATCTTGCTTCAGCCAACTGCAGGGCTCAACCTCTCAATAATCCAATCACAAATTAGACTTTATCAACAACAACAACAAAAAACCTAGGGGATTGACTGAAATTTAGTGAACATTGTAACAAGAGTCCACAACACCTTCCAATTTCCCCTGCCTAAAGCTTGGGTGTGAGAAAATTGGCAAAATAAAACTGAGAAGTTGTGGGAGGATTTAGTTCAGGAGCAGCGATTGTCCTGGCTATAGAGGGGGTAGACCCGTGCGGGAGTGGTTCTGTTAAACAGCTAACAGTTAACATTTCAGTAAACTGCTTCATCTGTTGGTATGAACTTGCTGTCCAGCCGAAGAGTGGATTAGCTGATCATTGTGATGAAGTAATTCACATTCAGTGGAAGGAACCAAGGGAGATTATCCTGGGTAAGACTGGCTGGATGAGTCTGTCATGTTTGTTAGTAGTTTTTTTTTTTGACTCACATGCAGAATCACATACAGAACAAGGGAACTTTAATCCCTTATTTATAAGAGCAATAAGAATCTGGAAGCTGAGAACGGCAGGAAGTCAGTTGAACTTTCTGGTAGGAGTGAGGGAAGAAAACAGACTGATCAGGAAGGAGTTACCTGTTGACAACTGATGACTGATTTTCTTTACTTGAGACATGAAAGGGAAGTAGCATGGATCTGTAGGGGTTTGATTTCGCGGGCTTTGCAGAATGTACCCCAGAGTCCCAGTAGAATATCAGTATGATCCAACAGCACTGGTATTTGCAAGATAAGTGTTGGAGAGCAGGGAGGCAGGTGATGAAGACTGAGAACCTCTGCACACAGGTAAGACCTTCTCAATGAAGACTGGAGACAAACTGGGGTTCAGTGGTTGTCTGGAACAATAATGGAGTCCAGATTAAAACCCAAGAGGACAAATTTCAACAAGAAAGAAATTCCTGGTTTAGGTCTTTGACTGGAATACAATCAGGGATAATCATCCGGCGAAGGGAGAGATGATCCTTATATACATGCTAGTCATCTTGATTAAGAAATGGTCTCAAGGTGTCCAGCAACACAGGTTGGCCAAGGAACCAGCAAACATCTCTGTGACAGGAAGCTCACTCACACCCAAAAAAAAGCAAAACCCCAGACACCCTAAAAGATAACAGGACTCAAAATTTTGGGCAATATATTACATTCACTACGCCCACATAAGCTGTCATTCTATTTCCAGGGTTTTCTATACATGGTTTCTATACATTACTAAACAGGAGGATTCCTGTTATAAAGAAAAGGCAGGTCACTATTTTCTTCCTTTTAAAATTATTCCTTACCTATCACAGCTCATTTAATTTTTTTTACTGATTAGGATCAATAAATAAAGTATTATCTGGGCTTAATGTAGTTCATGTCATGCTAATTAATACACAGCCTATGTTCAAATTAAATGAAGATTTCTTGGGTATGTGGCCCTCAGTAAAGCTTTGATCACCTACGTGCAGCGAATATTAAACTCAGTCTGACACCGACCACACCAGGTGCAGAGAATCCAGATGTAGACATTTTATATCCAGGTTCTACTTCACCTTGTGGACACGTTCCATGTGTAATTTTATTGAAAGGCAGTAAAAGCCAGCCCCATGTCCAATGACTGATGTGTCTAACCTTGCATGAAATGAGCCTTTACTCAGAAGCCACGAAGGGTAGCTTCTATCTGGGGCGCTTCGCTTACTGCCTCCCCATGCATTCCTGACTGACTGACTGGCACAAATGCAGGTTTTAATGAGAGGCACTTCATTGCTACTGCACTTTGAAAAGGTAAAGTCCCTGGAAATAGAGAGAATAGTGCATGCTGATAGCAAAGAGTAATACCTCCTTAACCTCTGCTTGTCTGTAATCCATTACTCAACCCTTGCTAAACTACTGGGAGTAGCACAATGTTTTCATTTAAAGTTATTTTTGATGTCGGGTGTCGAAGTACATTTTAACAAACACTTACCAACATACAAACACACACGCACACCCCAACACCCACACACACACACATATATATATAAAACACTGCTTGCTTAAAAGCTGCATCCTAGCAAAAATGATGCAATCATGCATGGGTCAGATTGTGATTTATGATAAATCTTTATAAAACATATGCTGGTTTTACCTAATTTTGATCTAAGCACAAAAAAGTAGTACAATCTAAACATATCTTCTTCCTCACAGATTTCTTTTGGTTATGATGTTTGTCATTCTCAAATATTTCTGATGTATTTTTTTATGTCAGAAACATAGTAAAAATGATCAATTAATTCAGTACTATAGTAACTGTTATCAAAAACAGACCAAGCAGACCAATTTCACCATTCGAAATTGTAACTGGACCGTTGTTGAACAATGAATGAACCTGTCATTATATGCAAAAGATATTTCCAGTTAAGAAATCTGCACAAAAAAGGCAAAATACTGCCACTTTGAAGGCTTTTGGAATATAGCAAACAACATCAAGCGACTGTACTTCCAAAATGACTCCAAGATTACCTAATATTCATCCAGAAGGTCACAGGAAAAAACAAACAAACAAAAAAACACCAACAAAGAACTATATGTAAAGTGTCTCACACGTCTAAGTTGTATTAAGTAGCTCAATAAAGAAAAAAAATGGTGTAAAAGGCATCAATGACAGAATTTTAAGGGAAAAACATCTGCTGCCTACCAAAGCAGAAAAGCCCATCCCATATTTTCAGAAAAAGCATGTACTTATCCTCTAAGACTTGGAATGTATTCTAAATATGGAGGAGGAAAAAAAAACGAACACTTTGGAAGATACTGTACATCTCCAGTAACATCCCAACAGTCAAGAAAGGTTCATACAGTTCTGACACTACTTCTGGCATCTCACTTGGAGGATGTTCAACTTTAAGAACTTTATTAGATAAACCACCTTTAAAAACACTTTTAAAAGACTAGTGTAGACTTACACCAGTACTCTGCCCCTGGCAACAATAAACATATTAGAAGAGTCTGCCTTGCAGTTTGTGGTTTGAAAAAATCCTGAGAAAGAAGTCTTAATTATTATCAACACCTTAATTGAAAATTTGAAAAATGATACACTCAGACCTTGCTCGAATCTTCCCCTATAAAAATGAATGCACCTATATTTGACAGAAAGAATAACCTCAGACTAAGTGACAAATAAAAAATTAAACATGTTCCATAGGATGGCAAATTCAAACGGAAATATATAAATATGCATTAAAAAAAGTGACTTATTAAGATTATGATTGTGAATATGACTTATTACAGATGTCAGCTTATCAGTGCAATTATGATTACAAGAAAAAAAAAAAGGAAAATAGTTTGGGATGAAAAAAACATAAACAATATGACGGACAATGTGATTATGATGTGATTAAGACCCATGATATTCTGGCATATAAGTACACTTTTACTTCCATACCCTGTATTAAATAACCATCCAAGCATAACAGTCAAGACAGTTCATCATGGTTTCCTCAACATATCTCTTTCCTGCCACTTTTCTATCTAGCCAGGACCATATGCTTGAGCCAATGTAAAAAAAAACTCAATTAGTCCCTCATTAAGAAAATGAGGGGGTTGCTCGGAATCAGATACAAATTACGAATTGTCCTCTGAGACGTACAATTATCCATCATATTCTTTCTACCATCTGTTTGCTTCCTGTTGACTCTCCTAATGACTGAGATTGAAGCCAAATTAGAATTCTGTGCAACTGCCACTGCACCTCATTGAAGTCATGTGAACTGCCCCCAAAAGGGAGGATAGAAGACCAGAATATAATCTGCTCTATGCCCAAAGTATTTGTTTTGTACAAGTGAAGCCCATTCTATTCAGTAGCTATGGGAGATTGCATTGATAATTTACAGCACCATCTAAAATCACAGCGTTATTGAGCAGTACCTCACACAGCAAGCTAGATGGAGCTCTGACGTTATCAAAGTACTGCATCAAGAAGCACTGTTGCTGGGTGCTGTGAGCAGATATCTTTTTTCCTCACACTTTGGCAAGCAGTCTATTTTTCTATCATTTCAACACAACCAAACATGTATATTCCTGAGAAAATCAAACAGTTGAGGTACAGAATCCAGTCCAAACATTTCATTTAGTTATGCCATAACAAGCATCCATTCAAAAAAGCAGCAACAAATTAATGCAGCTGTTATCAAGTACTTGTGAAATATAAACTAGATGTTGACTAAATTCCTTGTCAACTGTCCATTATTTATTTATGTGATTTTTTTCTTCTCTGATTCAAGAGGCTCCAGAAATATCTGCCTTGTAGAATGGTAAATCTAAAGCAGTTCCAAGACAGCAGCTTCTAACTTCCAGAATTACTAGCTCGTTTAGAAAAGCTACGCTGCTGAACCACCCGTGACTAAAAGTAAGGCTGCTGAGGGGCAGACACTGAAAGGACTTACTGTGCACTGACAGAAACAAAGATGGAAGTGGATTACTAATGAAACTATTTCAGAAAGAAGCCCACTTACATTGATGACGTAGAAACAATTCAGCAACTTGGACAGAATTGGAGTACTGAGATGTTCCAAATCTAGGACACTGCTGCAAATTTGATGGAATACAATTATATATATATATATATATATATTTTACTTAAATTATACATTTGGTTAAGCAGTATCTGGACATGTTTGACTATATATATATATTTAAGTATATACACATATTTCCTTTCATATAGCACGCGGAAAAAAAATATGGCAAAAGTTCCTGGCAACAATAAAGAAAAACACAACCCTAGCAAATAACCTGGAAGTCACATGTACTGCCAAGCTCAATGCCACCATGCCAAGCAATGCATCTGTCAAGTGAGAATCCTGACACATTTTTTAACACCTTTACAATTGCAGCCAATTTCCAAAGAGCATACCTGTCCTTTACTGAGCTATTTTGTCTGGCAGACCAGACAGTGACCTTCCATTTAATGGAGTCATGCTTTAATGTCCATGGAAATCCCTTACTAATAAATTGAAAATTATAGACCTAAAAAAATAAATGAGCAAAACAAAATCTGGACCCTGTAACCTTGGTGACAAATGTGGTTGGATGACCATATTTTGTGATATGATAAATCATTTCCTACAGCCCGTAATGAGACTTTCATAATTCATGCTGTCAGCTTTTTCTACAGCACAAATCATGTCTGATCTTTCACAGCAGTGAAATCCACTGCTTCAGACTGCCACCCTGCATCTATCAGCGAAGGGAACATTGTGTCATGTGCAAGTTAGTCATGAGGAAGATGCCTGCAACATGCCCTGTCGTGGCTCATTGGCTAAGCTCATGTTAAACCAAATACATTCTCCAAAATAATTACAAGGACACTGACATGATGCCGCAACATCCACAGACAAATCAGAGCACAAAAGTGGTCCAGTAGGATTGGCCTTTAATGGATTCTGATGCCTTGTCTTAGAGCATGAGAGCAATCAGGGTTGTTACAAGCTTTAAGAGCCATGCACGGATGCACTGCAGCATAATTCATTTCTTATATTTCTTTCTAATTCATGCATGTATAGTTTTTAGGCTACACTTATTCAATTAAATTGTGCGCTGTCACTACAGTTCATATTTCATTTCCCCCTGAGGTGCATCAATATATGAAATTGATGATTTCATTAAATGATAAAAACACTTTTTTTTAGCCAACTGTTAAAGTGGAGATTTTTTCTTGTAGTGCTATTGTTTCAATTAAATGGTTGATCAAACTTTTTTTTCCGAATGTTAAAAGTGATCAGCTCCAATGATCTTTGAAAGATTTTTCTTTTTTTTTTAAGAGCAGGTCTTGATGCATTTTCTACCCACTATATAGACTGCACTCAGTTATATACAAGTTTTCTTAACCCCTAATGATGTGTGAAATATTTATCACCCGAGGGTAACTAGCTTCTTTACATATCTTTATTATCAAGCTAAATTATGGTTCATTAACCTTTGCCTTTAAGTCACAACAAAGATTCATATGTGTAAAATAATTTTGCAATATGACTAAACAGGGTGGGCATTTCCAAGTTTAACTAGAATAAAGAATAAAGCATATCGAAAAATGCACAAGCTTTATGCTGTTTTTCTAATGCAGATGCTGAGTAGTCTAAGTGTTTGAGCAAATAAAACTGATAATTCAGATATTTTCACATATTTAATTACTTTGTAATTTGCCAGGATGTAAACACCTCTATTGTCAATATCGTTGGACAACAACGAAAATGAAAACACCAATTTTATGCAGTTTTCATTTATTCTAAGGGACTTTTTAAAACTCAGATAAGCACCCTGCAACTAAACAATAAATTCATTTTAAAGTATTATGATTAAGTTATTTTTGCCATTATTGATTGGTTTCATTAAAATACACTGCAACTATCTTAGAATAAAAGCAGTAAAACTACAATAAAGAAAACATGATGAAGTGTGATAAATCAATCTCTGAACTAAAGAAAACTCTGTTAAACTTCTTGCATAAAATATTCAACAGAGAGCTATATTGATCAATCATGTCCTTGTTTACCTGTTTTTGTAGAGATTTATCTTTAGAAAACAGCTGCGAAAGGAACTGGCTAACTTTAAACTTGACTGATGCCAATCGTTTATCAATCAGTTCAACTGAAAGTTCATACATTTTCACTGCAAGGTCACAGAGGTAAGATATCACTGAGAAGGCTCAAAGTGAGTTACTTAGAGTAAAAAATAAAGGAAGCAAACCAAATCTGCTTAAAGTTTCTGGAAATTCTTTTTCGTGATTTATCTTATCTCCTTTTTTTCTGTCACAAAAGACAGAAACTAAATAAATTGCAACAAATTCTTATGATTTATCACTTCTGAAGAGTCCAGTAATAATATTTCTTTTTAAAAGTTTCAATGGGTCTAAACATATTAGATTAGGACATTTTAGCATTCTCTAAAAAATCTCACAGTTTAATAGATATTCTTCTCAGTTTAGAATATGGAATGCTCTTTACAACTAACAATGTTTTCCCAACTAAGCACGGTACTTTATAATTTACTCTTTCAAAAAACTCTGAAAGGCTTTTTATCTGCAGTGCTTTGCAGTTCTTTCATACTTTTTGTACTTAAGAAAATATTCAACAAATTAAATTTCCCTGAAGTGTATTTGAAATGAAAGATAAATCATTTATACACGACAGAAATAAAAACACATTCAGTAACACAGAACAGCTAGCTTTTATAATCACATTGTTATTTGTTACAAATTGAATAACACTATCTTTTAGGCTTTACATCAAAGTACATTAACCACCTAAAACAACTTTTTAGCTGAAAGAAAAGTCAAGATGCAATTCTTTCTGTTGGGTCCATCAATCCCAAATCTGGTTTAAATTATGATGCTGTTTAACAAGTATGTTTTGCTTATCAATTAATTTTCCAGCATTTGATCTTTGTTCAAATTTACTTTTTGGGTTTTTATTAGTTGTAAAGCCATAAACAGAAAGAAGGGCTTGAAATATTTTACTCTGTTTGCAATGCATCTATAATATATAATTTTTTTCCTTTCTAAAGTGACTTACTTTCCCAATTATTTTCTTTTTTTCTTGTCCTATAATCTTAGGAATATATCATCTTAATAAATTATCAGGGATAATTAACATTTGTTTACTACGAACATGTTTTGTTAAGTTATTTCAGTATTTTTTGTATTAAAAAAAATCTATATATTTTTCTTACTAAAAAATAAAAAATTAAGAGAACCAGCTATAACTAATATCTAGAAACTTGTTGAAAAATGAACCCTGTCCTTTGAACAAATCTGACTTGCAGGAATTATACAGAAATAATTATCATTTACCCCAATACTGTCTCTTTGCAGGTAAAGGGTTTAAGATGATCTTACAAAGTGACTCTTGACAGAAAACAAAAACACTACAATGTTCCTCAATCCAACAAAAAGCCCCCTTGGCATTGCCCAGCCTGGATCAAATTGCGCTTTAGATGGAGTGTGAAATGACTTATCACTGACAGCTACTTGTTATAAGCAGCGGCAAAGCCAGCCAAGAGTGACAGTAGTATTGGAAATTAATTGTTTCTTAATGTGCATGTCTTCATTGTCCACCACCACGCAGCTATGCACCATTACTGTGGTCAATTAGCCATTCAGCATCCTACCCTTGGCCAATGTATGGAATTGATTACCACACCACAAGCTTTCCCTGCAGTTCAACATGTCTGGAATATTAAGTGCTATGTAAAAAAAAGGTGAACATAATCAGCTTTAACATAGACAGGAGTCTTTAATTACTTTACTTAAAAACTGTAAATAATAATAATTAAAAAAAAAACGCAATTGACTGTTACACATTTCATAGCTGCTACAAACAGAAAAACGTTTGCATCAGCTGCCCAGAAAGTATTTATGTGCAAACCAATCACAATTCCTTGCCCCATTATTAGACATACCTTCGTTTCCCAGGATATAGAGGCCTGTTCAGTTGACATTAAGGATGACTGAAGAGTGTTATCTGTGAACACAATGATAGCTGTCTATCTAGCTCTGCTCTACAGAGTACTGAAATAGGCAGCTGTTGTCATACTGACTGTAGAGAAACGTTGAGCTGTAAAGGCCTACAACGCCAAAAGCCCAGATAGCCTACCGGCCTTTAGCAAGTTTGTGTTATTGTCATATGTATCTTACTGATATGCAGTCTATGCATTTAAGTAGTCTGCTAATATGCTTGGTGAGTTGCTATAATGATGAGGGAGGAGGGTGATGCTGATTTAAAACATGTCCTTCTTCAAATCACTGATGGAACCATTGGAGACTATTAATCTAAAGGAAATAATGTGTCTGTAATGGCTATAGCAAGTACATAATGTCTTCCAGTTTATCTAGGTCTTGCATGCATGGGTTTAACAGAATAACTTGCCTTGTTAGGCAGCCGCTGCGCCCCTGGCGGCAGCGGCTGGCATACAGCTCCGACCAACTTGCGGAGATTTTCATAAAAATATACCGCCAAACCCGCTGCAAACTGCTTATCTACCTAGCAGATCATCACTGGACCGCCAGCGCCTGCTGGAGTTACGATCATGCAGTGTATTTGGACTTGTAACCACCACTACGCTCGACTGTTTACGTGACTCCGGAGTGCTCCGGGATCAAGCCCCGGAGGCCTGCGATGCAGCGGACCCGTCGAGCGGCTCACGCTGGAGGAGAGCCAAGCGAAAGCGGTGCAGCCGGCCGAGGAAACGCGGCTGTCGCGGAGGTTTAGCAGCCAAGCTAAAGGCTAACCCCCACAGACCATCGCTTCCATCCATCCTGCTCTCCAACGTACGTTCACTGGATAACAAAACTGACCATCTTCAACTCGAGCTCTCAGCAAAGAGGGAGTTTAGGGACTGTTGCGCTCTCATTCTGACAGAGACGTGGCTCACATCATCAACCCCGGACAACGCCATTAGCCTGGAGGGGCTAGCTACTTTCCGCGCCGACAGAAACAAAGAACTCAGCGGTAAGAGCCGAGGAGGCGGACTCTGTGTTTACATCAATAACAACTGGTGTAAAAATGCTAGAATAGTCTCAAGTTTTTGCTCTCCGGACATAGAGCTTCTGACTGTTAGCTGCAGACCCTTTTACCTGCCCAGAGAGTTCACTGTTGTTACCATCACAGCGGTGTATGTCCCCCCCAGCGCTGATACAAAGGAGGCCATGAGTGTTCTCTATCGGACTGTCTCTGAGCTGCAATCTACACACACAGAGGGCGTTTTCATCATTGCTGGAGATTTTAATCAGGCGAATATGAAAACTGTTCTCCCTCATTTTTATCAACACGTGGATTTTGCTACTCGTGGAGAGAACACTCTGGACTTAGTTTATACAAACATAAAAGACGCATTCAGAGCAGCCCCCCGCCCCCACATCGGCTCCTCAGACCACCTTTCTGTGATGCTAATTCCTGCATACAGACCCCTGCTGATCAGAGCAAAACCTACAGTGAAGCAGGTGAGGGTCTGGACGGAGGGGGCCATGGATGCACTCCAGGACTGCTTTGAATGCTCTGAATGGGACATGTTCAAATCAGCAGCAACATATGACAACAAGATCAATGTTGATGAGTACGCCATGACTGTTTCAGCCTACATCAACCACTGCATCGAGGACGTCAGCACAACAAAGACCATCACCACCCGAGCCAACCAACGGCCCTGGATGACTGAGGAGGTCCGCCACGCGCTAAAAGCACGGAACTCAGCCTTCAAGTCTGGTGACAAGGAGGCACTGAGGACAGCTAGAGCCACCCTGAACCGTGCCATCAGGTTAGCAAAGCGGAACCATAACCAGAAAATCCAGCATCTGTTCCACGACGCCAACAACACCAGGAGCATGTGGCAAGGCATACGGGCGATCACAGACTACAACACGCCCCCTGCCCCGGTGGATGAAGTTGATGCTGACTTCCTAAACGGACTAAATAACTTCTTTGGGAGGTTTGAGGCACTAAATCGCACTCCAGCAGTGAAGGCTGTCCCACATCAGGAAGAGGAGGTTCTCTGCCTTGACACAGCCGACGTGTGGAAGACTCTGAGGAGGGTCAACCCGCGGAAGGCCCCAGGTCCCGACAACATACCTGGGCGGGTGCTCAAGGAGTGTGCAGGTCAGCTAGCTGGTGTCCTCACGGACATTTTTAACACCTCGCTGGAGCAAGCCACAGTGCCAGCATGCTTCAAGTCTGCCTCCATCATCCCAGTGCCAAAGAAACCTCAAGTCACCTGCTACAACGACTACCGGCCCGTCGCACTGACTCCCATCATGATGAAGTGCTTTGAAAGGCTGGTAAAGGAACACATCGTCTCCAGTCTCCCCCCAACACTCGACCCGTTCCAGTTTGCCTACCGGCGAAACCGCTCCACTGAGGACGCCATCTCCTCTGCTCTTCACCTGAGCCTGGCCCACCTGGAGGAGAAGAACACCCACGTGCGGATGCTGTTCCTGGACTTCAGTTCAGCGTTTAACACCATCATCCCACAGCACCTGGTGGGAAAGCTGGAACATCTGGGCTTCAACACACCCCTTCGAAACTGGCTGCTGGACTTCCTCACCAACAGACCTCAGTCAGTCCGGGTCGGTCAGAACACCTCTGATGTCATCACCCTCAGCACGGGCTCCCCTCAGGGCTGCGTCCTGAGCCCCCTGCTGTTCACCCTGATGACATATGACTGCGTCCCCAGGTTCACCACCAATCACATCGTGAAGTTTGCGGACGACACCACGGTGGTGGGCCTCATCAGGGACGACAACGACCGGGACTACAGAGAGGAGGTGGAGCAGCTGGTGGACTGGTGCAGTGAAAACAGTCTGATCCTGAACGTGGAGAAGACGAAGGAGATCATCGTCGACTTCAGGAAAAACCGCCCCCACCATGCTCCACTGCTCATCAACAGCTCAGCTGTGGAGGTGGTCAGCAGCACAAAGTTCCTGGGGGTGCACATCACGGACAACCTCACCTGGACTGTAAACACTTCATCTCTAGTGAAGAGGGCACAGAAGCGCTTGTACTTTCTGCGGAGGATGAGGAGAGCCCGCCTGCCCCCGCCCATCCTCACAACCTTCTACAGAAGCACCATAGAGAGCGTTCTGACCAGCTGTCTCTCTCTGTGGTGTGGAGGCTGCAGAGCTTCTGACTGGAAGAATGTGAGGAGGGTGGTGAGGACAGCGGAAGGAATCATTGGGGCTCCTCTTCCCTCCATTAAGGACATTTCATCACAGCGCTGTGTCCCGAGCCCGTAATATCATCAAAGACCCCTCACACCCCCACCATGGACTGTTCTCCCTGCTGCCCTCTGGAAAGAGGTTCCGCAGCATCCGCTGCAGATCCACCAGGTTGTGCAACAGCTTCTTCCCCACTGCCATCAGACTGTTGAACCTTTGATCCACAATCCGAACTCTGCACCTATTGCACATTATCGGGCATCAAATGCTGCTGAACTTTTAACTTTTAGCCCTTTAAATTGTTCATCTCATTGTATTTTTCAATAACGCATTTTTTGCACAAATGCCATTTTGCACTGAACCACTGCAACTTGCACACTGTCTCTTATCCTCTGCACTGTTCACACTTTGACCACTGCTGCACTTTTTGTATTTTTCTATAACTCGTGCCATTGTGAAATATCAATGCAACGTTCATAAGCTGTATGTAACGCAATTTCGTTCTGTATGCACCCTGTGCATACAAAATGACAAATAAAGAAGTCTAAGTCTAAGTCTAATTAATCACAAAGCTTGCAATAACACAGAATTCTGAAAAGTAGTCATGTTAAATAATTCTGTCTGTATGCTGGCATTGAAAAAAAATCTAGAGTTATTTTTTTCAGATGTTGCACTAGAGCATTAAACATTTCCTTTATGTGGAAGCAACCATATGTGACTTCTGCTGCACACACATCAAACAACGCATGATCTGTTGGTTAGCCTGGGTAACAAACCAATTTTTCTTCCACTTCTGTGAAGGCAGCTTTAATGAGCTTCTCGGTGCACAAAATGTTACCACATGCATATGTTTTTTTTTTTTTTAGCTCTAATCAGCATAAGAGAAAAAAAGAGCTGAGCTCACTTGCTGTAATCTAATTAGCATTTCTTAAGCAAGGCAAAAGGTTCTGAATGTTGTTCTTCACACATGGAGTTAACTTTTTTTGATGAGAAAAGATGACAGTTTAAACAAAGAGGTGTAGCATCTTGAATGGCTAACTGTTTAAATCATGACAGGATTTAAAAGAAATAATAAATGTTGTGTATTTCCCTCAATTCTAAATCATGCATTAATCAGCAGTAACATAAATTACCAGAATCAACCCAGTAATTGAGTCTCCACGGACATAAGATAATATTTAAATTGAGGTCATCTACACGGCAAAATATATTATGCGTGGCTGCAGTTCAAAAAAACAAACTACCACTTCATGGAAAATCAAGAATATATATGTTTTTGATTAATGCGGCTACTTTAGGTTTATCTCATTATTTAGTTTTGAGCCTCTGTTTTAAGTAATGGCAGTGCGACGGATTATTGAAAGCCAGCAGCGGAGAAAGGAGTTTGTAAAAAAATCTATTTTGTAAACTTATAAGGCAAAACAGATGTATAAAAAAAAAAGAAATTCTTTGAATCCTTTTTTTTTGGTCCTGACTAAATGTTATAAATGAGTACTTTTTTAAAATTATTATTATCGTATATGACATGTATTATTAAAGTGAGCTTAAAAACAAAAGTTAATGGATTTTATTAAGTAAAAATATATTTCTTCAAAAAGCACTGAAGACATACATAAAACGTCACTTAATGGCAAAGCAGTGCACTTGACTAATTTAAATACTTTTTGGAATACAAATTGGACTCAAGCATGCTTTCAGCTATTTGTTGCATGCTTCATTTGTTCATAGTATCAAAGATGTTCACTATGACTTTTAATGGGAAAAAAATATAAATTTACATTAAAAAAAATTATTGCAGCAGCTGTGTTTTTTTTTTTTATATTTTCTCTAGTAAAAGGCTCTGTCAGAGATTCAAATGTGTATTTTAAAGATACCCTTAAGCAGCTTTTTGTTTTTAACATTTTGTAACTGTTTTAGTTGTTGATTTGACATATGAAGCCTAAGCTTTAATTTAAACGATAAGGCTCTTACCTGCCTCCAGTCTGCATATCATGTGCCTCTGATCCGGCCTATCAGCACAGCTCCATGTCTTCATATCAGCCCAATCGACCATCCTCCAGCCCTTTACCACCTTCATTCCACCGGTCGCTCTATTTCTCCCCTCGTTCTTCAGCCTTCATTCCACCCCAAGTATCAGACTGCAGGGGAAAGACGTCTCTAACCTAGATCTGCAGTATCTGCTCATGCAGATCAGCTGCATGCACAACCACCATCTTCTGCTGGGGTCTGAGGGCCAAAGTATTTTTTTCATTTCTACATTTATAATAAACTTTTCCAATGGTTGATTTTTCTATGTGTGAGTCTCTCCAAGTTGAACTACAATTAAGGGAAAATTAAAGTTATATATTATTTTCCTTGTTTGCTTATCAACAAATATATTATTGAACTTTTTATTGATCTCACATTGGAGAAATTTACCTCTGCATTTAACCCATCCCCTTGGGGAGGAGTGGGCTGCCATTGTGGGGCGCCCAGGGAGCAATCAGGGGTTAAGGGTCTTGCTCAGAGAGCCAGAGTGTCAGTCTGTGGGTGTGGGTTTTGAACGGATAACCTCAGGATTTCAAGCTCTATGCCGTAACCACTAGGCCGCCACTCCCCTCCAGTTATTCTCAATCCACCTAACTTAAAAATACAGATTAAATAATTTTAAATGATTCAAATCCAGTTTTGTTTAAAATTGTGTTTAAATCCAACCAAAAGATTCTGTTACATTTATATTGACTTACATCAACCGTGTTGTTCTCCATCCAGTTAGAATAGGTACATCTTGCTAACCTTTTTTTTTTTCTATTTGACAATTTAAAGATTGAAGCTCAAGTTCTTTTACATAATCATTAAGTACTATTAAGTTGCTCAGACTTTATCTGCTGGCACCTCTCCCAGCATCAACTGTGCTAAGGTGAGTGAGTACGTACCACAGTAAAGACTAAAGAGAACAGCATATTTTTGTTTGACATTCAGAAAAGTTGCATGGGTCCATTTTTATGACACTTATATTGAATTAGTTAATTAGTTAAGTGAAAAAACAATATGCGTAGTACAAAATTATACGGAATAAATTGGAAAATGATTGAAAAGTTGCTTTTACCTATCAGTTCTAATCAAATAACCATGCTGCTCAAACAGTGAAGGTAAATCACTAATTTTGTACAGGAACACCTTGAGCAGTACCCGGCTGAGTAAAAGTGGCCATATATTCTGCAAATAGCTAAAGTATAAAAGTCTTCCCTTCCTGTGTTCATGTTTTAGGAAATAAATTGATATATAAAATGTGTATTGTTTGCTGGATCCCCTCTTTAACCAAACATGCTGGCAATGCTTATAAGGTATATGCATTTGTGGAAATAATTAATTTTGAAGAAAGTTTAATCATTATTCTTTTGTTTCCAAATCAGACCAGGGCATTAGTTTAACTCACTGCTAGTCTCAAACCAATAAAATAATAACCATGGGTCTCTCATTGGGAAGTTTAGATCTGTAAAATATTATTGCAAAATCATTTTGTTCTGGAATTAAAGCAGAAATAAAAACAGAATTGGTAGATTTATTATTTTAGTCAGAATTGTGTTTGCAGAAAATCTTAAGGATATGCATTATTTAATATTCAATTTGTTTTTTCTACATGATGACTCTTTTTATCTTTAATCCCTGGTTGTAATTATATATTATAACAAAACACATATTATGAATGAGCAATCAATATAAGAAAACTAAAATAAAACATGATTTGTGGCCTAATGTACATGTTTTAAACTCAAAAGTTGGACAAAAGCTGAAAGAAATATTGAAAAATGTGAAAATGGTTGTACTAATGACAGCTGCAGTCTATCCCAAAATAGAGAAATACCATGCCATCCCATTGCATTGGCATTTTTATCCACTGCTTGTCAGAACTAGTCCAAGAGCTCCCACACAGCTCCTGTTCTTCAGTCTTTTCTCCCTGACTATCTCATACTTCGGGTCCAAGTAAGCAACAGCCATCTCTCATCCACAACGCACATGTGTTCTGTCACACAAGATGCTCCGTAATTCAGTCTTGGAGATAACAGATGCATCACAACTACCAGCTGCTATAAAGTACTGTTAAAATACAACATTAACAGCTTTGCAGACATTTGTGCTTATATAACATACCCAGAATATTTATAATCATGTCAGTAAATTAACTTTTTTCTTTCCTTTGGTGTGAGATTTAAAACACTTTACAGATAAATGCTGATTGCATATTAAAGAGTTGTTTTTCAAATATATTAAAGGTTTACTTATGTAACAGGAATTTGTCTAGACAAACGTCTGGGTTTGCCTCATTAAAAGAGCTCCTACTGTCTGTATTTATCCAACATTTGCAGATCTGCATGGTAAATTATAATACTAATCCTACCCTGTTGGTGTAAGGAGGGATTTTCACATGATACAAGAATGGCCGACTATATATATATATATATATATATATATATATATATATATATATATATATATATATATATATATACGGTATATATATATATAGATATATACCGTATATCTATATATATATATATATATACTTTGTGTTTGATGTACACAAAGAAAGTACATTATTGCAACATCAGTTATTTACCAAAGGTAATTAAAGGAGATATTTCTTTGCATCAGTATCAATAAATTGTTTCTTTGGTATAAATTACACTAACATGTGCTTTGGTTGTAAACTGAACTGATGTGTAAAGTACGAGCACAAAATTGTAAATCTAATTTGGTAATATGCCTTTCAAAGCTAAAAAATAGCTGTCATTGGTGTCTGTCATGCCATGTACTGTATGATGCGGAATTGGAAAACTAAGAGAAATTTTCAGAACATCCAGTCCTGTAATGACTTTGAAGGATATATGTGTCACGTTTCATGCACTCCTGTTCTTAAAAGTGCATGTTTATCAAGGTCAGGTTTGTGTGTTGAACTTAAAATCTTCTGATGGGTTTGGGAACCTTAGTTTTTAGTGATTTCACAATCTTTATTTGTATATATTTTCAGAATTTCTTTATGTGTGGTAGCATTAACTGAGTATCTTAAAATTCAATTCAGTGCTCTAAGAATGCATCAAAATCAAAACAAGCAACCTCTGTTTAATGATTTTATGCACACAGCATGTCTTTAAAGCATCTTCATACTGTTGCCTGTCTTTAAATCATGGCATTGCTCGGTCATTGCTGAGATATTTGCAAAGCAAATGTCTAAATGAATAAGCATTTGCATACATGTCCAATATACCTTTGTTAGTACTAATCAAAATGTGCATGCTACAGTGTTAAATGTTGAAAAATATCGCATAAATTTATATTAATATTTTAATATGGTATTGTTTCCTTCTATGTCAATGAAATATGTATAATGTACTATAATACCGGAAATTGTGGATATACTGTATGTGTGTAGATTTTACTTATTTAACTTTCTCCCAATAAAAAAAAAATCTAATACTGATTAACCCAGACAGTTTTTCCCTGACTATTTAAAAGTCAATAAAAAATGCAGAATGAACATTTGAAGATGGAGTAATCAGTAATTCTTGTGTCTCTGGACACCCTGCAGAGATGGAGGACAGGATTCATTATAAGACATGTTCAATAATTCATCACAAATGAGACATTCCTATTTCTCCTTGTTTTAAAATCCTGGCCAACCAGTGCTTTGCAGTCAGCACTGTGTGACCTCCTTCATGATCAACTTATGATTAGCAAAGAAAGATCCAATGCTCATTTTGACAACAAATTCAATTTTAAATGTAGGCATGTGGCACACATCAGAATATAAAGGGAATTCAGCGAGACAAAAATTTGCCTTGTTTGAGAATCTTACTTTTTATCTTTCTGTCTCTTCCAAATAGCAGGAATCGTAGACCCAGAATATTTTCTTGTTTTCTTTCTTTACTGTTCATAGTTTTAGAGATTTGGATTAACGTCATCAAGTCATGTTTGCTCAAAGTACAAGATATAACATGGTTTGGATAAAACCGCTTCCTTAAATTACTCAGCTGATGACAGCCATTCAATTCAACAACCCATTCTGTCAAAAATAAGTATTACAATGGATTCATAAATACGGATAAGGTTCAGTTTGAACCCTAATACAATACTGCACCAAAGATACAGTAGTAGTACCATATGGAAGGTTAGACCATAAGAAGAGATATAGAACAGCAGCTTATTTAATCTTTGCCTTTTAAGGCTTTTTTAAATTTGTTGTGGGCAGTTAACAGGTTAAGGAGGGAACCATCATGGGATAAAAAAAAAAGAACACAGAGTGAGATGTGTCCCCAACAGATAGCTTATGTGGCTGATATGACCAAATCCTACCAATAGCTAGAGAGGGTCAGACTGCCGGACAGCATGGAAGCTCTGATCATGGCAGCACAGGAGCATGCCTTGGACACCAGAGCAACAGAGGCCCAGATCTACCATACCAGGCAAGATCCCAGATGTAGAAACAATCCAGCATCTCACAGCAGGGTGTAAGACATTGGCAGTAAAGGAATACATGCAACATCATAACCAAGTGGCTGGTACAGTATAGAGTAGAGAATACAAACTGGAGTCCTCCAAGTCAAAATGGTAGCCACCTCCCAAGGTAGTGGAGAATGACAGAGCTAAGACTCTGTGGGACTTCCAGATACATATAGACAAAATGGCTGCGACCAACCAACTGGACATTGTGATCATTGATAAGCAGCAGAGGGCAGCAGTAGTGATAGATGTGACCATCCCCAATAATGGAAATACCAGGAAAAAAAAAAACACGAGAAATTGAAAAAATATCAGCGATTCTTGGGGAGTTGAAAGTGTCGGGAAGGAGTAGGCCACTGTGGTGCCCATGCTCACTGGAGCGGTCGGGCAAGTAACCCCCACACTGGAGAAGTGGCTCCAACAGATACCTGGGGAAACATCAGACATCTCAGTACAGGAGAGCATAATCCTAGGAACAGCTAAGATACTGCAGAGAATCCGTCAAGCTCCCAGCAGATGGGCTTGTGATGAAGAGCAACCAATGAAGATGTATTTGCCAATAAAGCAAGTACATTTAAATAATCAGATAGATCCAAGCAAAAAGTGTTTCCCTAACATCCTCACTTAATATTTTATCCACTTCCTTCCATTTATAGTCTTGCCAAAGTCATGCCAACTATCTATTCAGAGCATATCAAAAGAGGTAAAGGGGGAATGCCACAAAGACTGCTGCAATGAAGACTGCTTTCTAGAGAACAAGAGCACTGTTGTTTATCACGGCAGTGGGCCTCCATCCTCTGATGTCTCCCTTGCATTTAGCTGATACTTTTAAAATTACATTTTTTTCTTAATAGAAGAAATGAAATGGGCAGCAATACTTTCACTTTAGTACAACAGAAATCAATAGGCAACATTTATGAAGGATTGCCAACATTTTGTACTGATCCTTTAGCACTTAGTTTAATGCTTGGGTTCCAGTTTCTGATTTGTCTGATATTAACTTGGGTTTGTTCAGAATGAAGTAACCAACCTTTCTCTTAAAGAACATAATTACATTTAAAACGCCTGAGAATAAAATGAGATTTTTGCTTTCTTGTTACTAAGCAACTCAGTCAGAACCAACCCTCATTCCACTTTGTCCATATTAACGACAGCATAGGGAGGAATTGGAGAGCTGTGTCTTTTTCCAAAGCTTTCTTTGGATGTATCCTTTTAATGGACACAGCAATAGGATTGTGGATGGAAGACCAAGCTTAAGTAGGGTGTTTGGAATTCCTTTAATGACGAATTGGGTCATGTAGAGGCATTATGGAGACTAGCAAGCTGATGTGTCTGGAATTCAAAGCAGTTGGCCTGTGGTGCCTAGGGTAATAAACTCTCTGCAGAGTTAAAACAAGGCAGAAGATGATGATGGGTATAAATAGGTAGATTTGGGAATTTCTTTAAGAAATTCAAAGGGAGAGGATGAAAAAAACAGCAACTATTTGTTTTTATAACTTATTTCTTTTCAAGGTTAAGAATACTTATTCAGATATAACCAAGACTTAAAAATTAGATGATTTTCATAAAAATCAAAGCTGAAACAATTATTTGGGCTTATCATGATTAATAATATAATAAAAAAATTATCATCAATTAATTAAGTAATCAATTAATCAATAAATGGAGCCATTAACTATAAGAGAAACCCTCATAGAGCAGTAATAATAACTAAATTGTAAACATTTCGCATTCAGAAATGTATGTCAAAATGCTTCAGAACCAGTGGAATCAATAGATGGTGTTAGGGCGCCGCATCACCCACCCAATGAGCATGATTAAGACATAAAAAATAAATAAATAAATAAAATAAAAACAGTAGCTCCCCTGCAATACAGAAGTATAGTATAGGATGGCCCAGGGCTCAGCTAAGCATGACCTGAGGTGACAGGACTTTCTGTGACCCCAGGTCTCTGAATCAGATCTTCTTAAGTAGATTAGTTTTAGCTTTATCTTTTTAAACTTACGTTTAAAATCTTCTTTAAGGAACCTTTTGCAATCCGATAATTAAAATAAAATTTATTGATTAAAATTATTAATAAAAAAAAAATGTAATCCACAAAACATATAGAGTTTTGCAAAATCAAAATATTAAGTTTGCTGAAATCCATATGTAGTATAACAATTATTGTTTAGTATATTATCACCACTCCAAACTGCATAAATATTTACTTCTGTTATAATGCCAACATCGACATCAATGCATTCTGCACTAATAGTGGGTTGAAGTCACTTGAGACAGGGTCCAGGCATTGCCAGATCCTTTTGGCCTCTGTGATAAGAGCAGAGAATTACTTCTTCTTTGTTTTACATTTTTTTTTTTTTTTAGATTCAAGCCAAAAAAAAAGCAAAAAGAAGCAAAATGAGGGGGGAAATCAGTCATATTTGAGTGTTTATTCTGCCTAAAGGAAGCAAATGGGCATGCAGAGGTTTCCAGTTCTCATCTAAACAAGTATATGTTTGGTAATGCTAGCATTAGTGGATCTGGCAATTGGCTGACAAATGGTATGGAACAAGAATGGGCGAAGGAAGGTGCATAAAGAAGACAGAGCATATCTATAGAGTCATGTTAATATTTTTTTTGATAAACTATTCTTAGATGTACCAATTCATATACCATATAAACGAGTTTGAAAATTTGCATGAAGCTCTAATCAATGCCAATTAATAAATTGGTACTTCGTGAGTATTTACTACATTTTTTCGTTTTGATTTTTGTGATATGATTCTGCTTAACATTTGCTGGAATGCAGGTTTTTGTAAATGCTGACTTGTGCAGTTTTTTTAAACTATACAGACATCCCTCAATTCCAAGAAAGAGTGCAGTTGCCGATACACAGTCCTTAACTCATAACAAATATGTCCCTGGTTTGATGCTTCTGCCTGTGTGTCAAATTCCTTTATGTTTAATAGAAAGCAAGATACACAGATAAGCAACCCCACTTGCTATAGTGTTTGACAGTCCTTTGGGTGACAGATGACAGAAACAAACTGCATTTGAATAATGCACAGATTCTCTGTGCTTTGCAGTAAAACAAAGTAAGGTAAGGGTTATAAGACATTTTGATGCATATACTCTGTCCTGAGTGGTGCTCCAACAGCTACATGTGCTTACAAAACCTCAGCTATTCATAGTTTATTCAGTATTTTGGATTCATTTTGGAAAAGATTATATTACTATAGAATCCAATTCATCCCTAGGCTCCAATATGAGTGTGTCATTCAGAGGGTAGAACTACTATTTTATTTTTGATTGAATTTATTGAAACAACTCCACCTTAAAATTTTCTTTAAGGTACAAAGACTAGTTATGTAGGAGGATAAAGAAAGTTTCATTCAGTTTAAAAAAGATGTTTCTGACTTTACTAAAACACATTCTACAACATTTTAAATAGATGGCAAAATTACTTCTATCCACTAGTTAAAGTGGGTGGTTAGAATGCTTAATTTTAGAACTGCAGGGGTGGAAATGGTAGTGCCCTAAAAGAAAAAAAAAAAAACACAGCAAACTAAAGAATAATGTACCTCAAACCAAAAAAAAGACCATTACCCTGAAAGTCAACCACCCCCAGGAGCTGATCAGACGCATCCGAAAGAAATTAGGTAAAAACAAATTATTCAAAAAAATAAAAAATTTACGCAAGTACAAAAGATTAAAAGGTTTGATCAAAACTGCAAGGATCAACCAAGCAACATGAGTCTAAGGCATGTGATCGCAGTCAAGGGTCTCAGGTACGTTGGGAGGAACTACCTCCTTCTCTTTATTTGGGTAGAATGTTGAATGAAAACAAATCGGGCTTGGCTTTATTTAATAAATAAAGGTAGAGAACCCGCCATTAGAGGCATCGGCGCCAGTCTGGATACACCAAATACTTCAGAGGCGTTCAGTTGGTGGAAAGTTTTTGTCTCACATCAAGAAGCAAAAAAAATTCCCATTAAAGCGTTGGTTGCTTATGAAGCACCTCAAATGTTTAAATTCTCATAAAGTGTTTTTCCAGCTGCTGAAAATGTGCTGCGGGACCTTCTGCTATACCTTAATATGCATCAACCATAAACTTTGCATGTAAACCGGCTGCTTCTACTGCTCAAAGTGCGTTTGGTGTGAGTGCAGCAATAGACTGAAGAGTGTTAACCTTTCCGAACTGACAAGTTGTGTAATAAATACTCATGCTGTAAGTCAGTCAGGCTGGAATCCCTTAGTTTTGATATACCACATTAGTGACCAAACAGCATCATAAAGACTTAGGAAAAAAAGCAGAGAAGTGAGACATTAAATGTTTAAGAAGTCCAAAGCAGTACCGGTAATAGGTTATGAAAAATATACAAAGTTTTTAAATCTAAGGCTCGCACTGTTAAGTACAACCTCTTCAGATGAAAAGAGTGTTTACCAACTACAAACCCAACTGTAAACCTTAACTGGTTTACATTTCAGGCAATGTTAGCATTAATTTAGAGAAGCAGCTAAGAGGTGCGTGCTTTCTGGGAGAGCAGAAAGTATCCGGATCTCAGGTAGGAGAACTAGACTGATAGCACAGCTGTTGATTATGCCTGTATAAATCTGCAGAAAAAAAGTGAATGACCTTACAATTGAAGTAAATGCTTTAAAATTAAATGCTTTGCTCAGATAACAGCAAAGTTAAGGTTTCTGACCAAACTACTGAACATCACCTCAAACACACTGCCCCCATGATGAAACAGGTGGCATCATCATGCTCTGGTGCTGCTTCTCTTCAGCATAACCTACTAAGATTCTTCAAGACAAGTCACATTATAACTCTTTACAAAAAATTGACCAAGAACTCTTTGATCATGATTAATTAAGGTTACATACACCAGGGGTCCATCCTGATAGTGTTTTATTAGCCCTTTTTGAGCCTAAATGGCATTCCAGAACCAGGCATGATGGGCGGACGTATGCTCCAACAACCAACAGTAGCCAAGATCTTTCAAGTGACAATTGACACAGCCCTTTAATAAAACCCGACTGAGCTTACGTGTGCTGTAATGAACTGCAGTACAGTGTCTGCTGAGCAATGCCAAAAACTAACAAATATTTATGAAATAAACCAATCTACATTTTATCCTCCCCAGAGGCTCCTACCAGAGCATCAAAGAGAAAAACAGCAAAATCAAGGATAGAGCATCAGGGTAAGAAAAATATGCACACACACACACAAAAAAAAAAAACACTGGCATACACAAAATACACACACAACACACAAACACAAATTAAATGCAATGAAATGTAATTTACCTGGTAAGAGTATGTTATGAACATTGAAAACCTTGAATCTTATTTTAGCCTGACAAAAACCTGCACCGCCCCCCACCCCCTGTTCTGTATTTTGATCTAAATTTATGATGTTGTTTTTACTCTGACTGTAGAGGCTGATTCCTCTTAAAATATAATACTTTTTTGAAATTGTTCACAATGGATCTTGGATTTTCCTAATTATTACCACAACTCTACTGAAGGGGCTAACTTGTTAAATCCTTTACTTTCTTGTTTACCACCTGCATGCATGGACACTATCATAATTCTGTTTTTATTGTAAATATAGACAAAGATCTTTATTTACTAACAAACTGAGTTAAAAAAGCGTAAAACATAAAAATAACCAATAATATGTCAGCAGGACGCGTTGATTTTTTAGAAAAACTGGAGGGAGGCAGTTGCGAATAAATTTAAACAATGACTTATAAAATGACTATGCCCCGTTAAATCAACTGAGAAGTTATCTGAAACTAGCTAAAGTCAACTTCCACTACTTATGCTGGACATATGGCTAAGTTGGTTACCGACACAGTGGATGGAAGCAAGGGTAGGGTCCTATAATCAAAATGACGCCATTGTCTTTTAAATAAAGTTTGCACTGGCATGACTTGGAAAATGAAACTACCCCATGCCTTTTGTTCCCATCACCTTCATTAACATTCCTCTGTGTCTGAAGAGCTGGGCTGTCAAAAGCTTTGCAGAGCTCCTCAAACCTCCCACATGCCATTAATCTAAATTAATGCCCTGACAAATATGTCATAATATTAGGTGTGAAATGTGATAGATGTTCACTCAGCCCCATCCATAATTAAATCTCTTTAGCAAAATGGCAAAATTTCAAATTGCAGAGCTGCTATGGCCTCTGGAAGTAACAGTGGCGACCTTCTGCTTTTGTTCTAAATAACCACCAAACAATTGAGTTTGCCCTTTATAAAGGCCTGGCAGGTGAGTGGGCCATATGACTGTACAGCGGATGTGAAGTCCATACAATTTCAACCTGAAGCCTTACATTTTTTTTTGTTGTTGCAGTTTTCCATTAACAGCTTCTTTAAACAGAATGCTGCTATTGTAATGTTAAATAATATGACCAAGAAGTTTGACACATACCTTATGATTAAAAAATACTACACTGTGTTTTGTTTGCTATTAAGAATTTAATGAGCTATGACTACACTTAATGTACTCAGATCAGGCTCACGGACCAAAACAAATAGCAAGCATTATCACAGAACAAATCATTATGTCATTAAATTACCAGCTTAATGGTGCAAATGTTTCAGAGTCGTGTCCAATGAGGGGTTTAGGGAGTGTGCATGAATATTCTTTGAAAAACTCGCCTGCTTTAAATATATTTAATGTAATTTATGAGCAGAATAATTTCCAGTCAATTGTTCAGAAGGGATGCATTTGCAATTTGTGAAAGAAACTATTAAACCTCAAAATAATGATAAAAAATGTCTCCTGCCGAAGAGATAAATCCCTGAGGACGATGCTTTGGTTCTTAGTTTTCTCAGGTAAAGTACTGAAAAGCTGCAGGTGTTAACCTCTAACTAGAGTGTCACTTCATTCTTTCCACTAATGAGACAAGGGAGAGAGGAAGCCTGTGGACAGATGGGAGGCCTAGCCCACTGATGAGTCAGTCAGAGTGTTATAGACATAAGTGTTGACATGATGTGAAACGGTTGAAGATACGGATGATGATGGAGGAAAAGCTAGAAAATATTTTGAGGTATCAAAACACACGAAGCTAGGTATATTCTTTTAAATTTAACCATAGTTTAAACCTCTCTACATCTTTATATCTGACTCTTCTAATGTGTCCTTGCTGTATATGATACTGTTTATCCTCTAATGTGCTCTAAAAAATATTTGAAGCATTCATGGACCAGCTGTGTTTATTGACAAAATACACTAAACACAAGCTGCCATGATCATATTGTATAACAAGATAACTTTTGTAGAACAGTGATTGCACAACATGTTATTTAGGGTTTCAAAGTAAAAAGGGGTGTGGCTATTTTTTTTGTACATCATAGCAACATGGAATTGGGTGATTGTGTGGTAATGTGGCCTTTTTGTTTAGTTGCATGTATTCTAATTTTTGGATTTTCTTTATTTTTGAACTTGTTTGCTTGTTTTCAATTTTGTGTATTGCATGTTTTTGTTTGGATTTTGTTTGGAGGCCACATTGCCACTCACACCTGGACACGCCCACAGCAACGGCACAGGTGTTTCCAATCAACCAAGCAGCGTGCCGACTGGGACGCTGATTTAAAAAGGGCTGCTGGTTGGTTGGGGAGAGACACACCTGACATGGGAAGGTTTGACATGGGAAGGCCGATCATGGAGGGAGCCGGACGGAGCGGGTGAAAGAGTGAAGCAGCGGGAGAGGTTTGGGGACTGACGGCAGGAGGCCCGCTGGAGCGAGGTGCAGAGACGCGCACCGGAGAGACAGACGCGCACCGGAGAGGAGCGCGCCGGAGAGAGAGACGCGCACCGGAAAGACGCGCACCGGAGCAAGCGAGGTGCAGGGACGCGCACCGGAGCGAGGTGCAAGGACGCACGCCGGAGAGACGCGCACCGGAGCGGGGTGCAGAGAGGCCCGTCATGGAGCAAGGCGCAGAGGCACGCTGGCGAGAGGCGCGTGTTGGAGGAGACCTCGCAGGCCAGCTACGCTGGAGAGGCCCACACGCCCAGCGTACCGGAACTAGGATCCAGTGCTGGGGTGGACGGTGCCCTCCATTATACCCGCCAAGAGTGCGTCTTTTAACAGACTTGCCCATTGACTCTGCTGCTCTCCACCATCTGGATTTTTATCTTTCTTTTAATCTTTCCCTTTTAACTTATCTTTTTATCTCTTTTTTTATTGGATTTTAATCCATTAAACTTTTTAAAGCCCTGCTCACAATCGCCGCAGTCTGTTTGGTTTTTATGGTTTGTTTTTAAGATGATCGCACCTCTCGGGTGCCACAGAATCTGGCGTTGCTGGTAGGAGTGCGAGATTGTGAGCAGTGTTTTAACGAATTTTATTTTCTTTATTTTTTTTTAGATCAGATGGGAAGGTGCTCTCCCATAAGACTATGGATCGGCCGGGACGGGCCTTGTTAAAGTGTGGGAGGATGTGGTAATGTGGCCTTTTTGTTTAGTTGCATGTATTCTAATTTTTGGATTTTCTTTATTTTTGAACTTGTTTGCTTGTTTTCAATTTTGTGTATTGCATGTTTTTGTTTGGATTTTGTTTGGAGGCCACATTGCCACTCACACCTGGACACGCCCACAGCAACGGCACAGGTGTTTCCAATCAACCAAGCAGCGTGCCGACTGGGACGCTGATTTAAAAAGGGCTGTTGGTTGGGGAGAGACACACCTGACATGGGAAGGTTTGACATGGGAAGGCCGATCATGGAGGGAGCTGGGTAATTGGGGTAATCACTGCAACCTTTTGTGTTATTTGATGTTTCTTTTGTTATGATCATAATCTGTGTGTAATATATGTTTTTTTATTTCATTCAATTGTTTATGTTACCTATGACTATAGGGATAACATTTCTACATTCTTAAACATTACTAAAGTTGGGTAATCTGAAATGATGCATTAACAAACAAAGAATTGCTGTAGCAGGTCAAAAAATACACAATATGCATTGTCTTTCAAAAGTATTGATGCTCCTTTTTTATTCTTCTTGTCTTGTTTTTTTGTCTTGGTACTTTTTAATAGATTTACACAAAAAAAAAAAAACTAAAATATTAAATAAAGATAAAAGCTACTTTTCTTGCAAAAATATTTTGCAACTTAAAAACTGAAAAGGGTGGCATGCGTTTGAATTTAGCCTCCACTGCACCCATACTGTGTAGGCTTATTTTAAGTTTAGTCAGATTGGACGCAAAGAGAATTTCAGCAGCAACTTTCAAGTCTTGCAATTAATGTGCAATTGATTTTAGATATGGACTTTTACTGGACTAGTCTAACAGATAATTATACCAAAATTTACACTTCAGTGTAGACTATAGGTTTAGGGTCTTTGTCCAAACTTGTGTACTCTGTGTTTAGAGATGTATTTATTTATTAAATGTTGTATTTCTTTAACCCGAGTAAAAAATCTACTGAAACATGTTTGTTAGGTCTAACATAAATTTTGTGGGGTGTTCCAATAAGGGCCTCTTACTGCTTTTTCTCTGCACGGGCTTTCTTCCAAGTGTTTATGAGGATAAATACTGATGCAAGGCAATGTGGCATTTCACCATTATAAAAAATGTTTTCTTGTCTTTACCCTATCTTACAGTTTACAGCCACAAAAAATTGTACAGTATAGCAGCAAAATAACAGCACACTATAACTTTGTATGTACATGAAAATAAATTAAAGGTCACGCTATGCCAGAATCAACATTGTTTTTTCTCTAAAACCATGTATTGTACTGAATTATGACAAGAAAACCACACAGTTACAGTGAAAAAAATCTAGTGAATTTGAAATACTACTATTACTCATGTAATAGACACTAAAATCCACAGCACTCTAATCGCAGCAAAGGCAACGTCAGTATCCAAAAGGGGCTTTAAGTAATACTGTGTTGGGAACAAGTTAAACTTCCTCATAGACATTTAATTTACATTTTTAAGTCTTATGAGAAAATATTGTGTTTTCATTCCAAGATTGTGATGAAATTGTGTGGGTGTTTACTCTGTCGAAGCCAACACTGACATTATCTGGTGGCATTTTTTTTTCCCCAGACAAAGTCTTGAATAATTAATTGGTGTTGACTCACTCCTCTTTTCTGTTAAAGACAGCAGGTATTGTGACAGTTCTTGTTTGACAGGCTTTGGCCCTCTAAGACTGTGAGGGGCCTTCTAAATGAATCTTTTTATCTGTGCATTAAAATGAGACAAAGAGTATCCAGATCAAATATCTCTTTCACTCTGTTCACCAATGCTTTTCTGTCCTGAATGGCAGACTCTTCTAGAAATCTCATTGCTTGCCTTAGATTTGTCCGTCTGGCCAGCACTGATGGCTTCAGTCCATCAGGGAATTCAGTCAAGTTTCAAGTTACACACCTGACAAGCAGGAGTAATGAATACAAACCCGAACTCCCCCTGAGATTAAATTTGTTTTTTTTTTCCACTGCTAATAAATCAATGCATTTTCAGAGTATCTTGTAAAGACACTGATGGAGGACATTTGTAGGACGGGGGAAAATAAAGTACTGGCCAAACATCCAAAAATGCCCCCGTAACCACAAGGACAAAAAAGAAAGAAAATGATTTCTCCTCCGTTCTCTGTGAACAATTTTGGCCTTAGGGCAGAAATCATACAGTGAGATTCATTCAGGGTTTCGTGTTCATATAAAGTATCTCTCAGGAGTAATAGAGTCCCCTTAATGCTCACTTGAGCATAAAGGAAGAAATAAAGGAAAGAAAAAAAAAATCCCAGTTGGTAGTAGTGGGACTGAAATAAAATATCTGTCAGTAAAATCAGTCAGGGGCCAGAAAAGATACCATAAGCTTTGGCTAAAAAATATTTTACAAATTGAACATGCATAGAATTAGACTGAAGATGTCATGAGAAAATCACACTTAAGATAGAGAATATAACAAAACGCACTAAATTCTACATTTTAAATTTTAGCAAAAAAATACAATGTGCATTTCGACTTGACTTAGATTTTTACTGTTCAAAAGGTTTCCAACCTATAACTTCAACTTCCTACATATTTATTTTTTTGATATCACTCCAGCCTACACACCTTATTTCTACAGCTCACTGAGTTAGGTGATACCTTAAATAAAGTTTCTCATCGACAATATTTCCTCAAGATAAGACAGCAGACGTGTTGAGAATCTGGCCTGTTAAAACAACAGCACTCTATAGCGACTAAAATATTCACACCTTTTGACATTTAATTTGTTTCATTCCAAAATCCTGAAATACTTTATTTATTTTATTGGAAATTAAACTCTAAAAAGAAAATGCTGCTTCAACTTAACTGAATTGCTTCAACTGATAAGTAACTTAATCAGGTTCATCCAACTTAATTTATTGAGCTTATAAGTTGAAAACGGAAATAAAGTATGTTGGTCAAACTTAATTCAATTAATTCAAATTCAGCAATTCAGGCAATTCATTTAAGCTGGAGCAGCCTTTTCATTTTAGTGTATTTACAAGTTGATGGTGGGTGCTTGATAAAGTAGAAGTATAATTATGTTTTGGGGTTTTTTTCCCCACAAAAATATGGAAAGTGTATTGAACCCCCTTTTAAAACCTTAATAAAAACTCAGTTGAACCAACTGCAGTCAGAGAGTCACGACTCCATCTGTGTGTAATGTGATCTGAGCAGTATGAGCAGAAAGGTCAGAGATAACGTAATGGAGGCAGAATTAATCCCAGAAGCAGCCAAAAAGGCATTTTAGGTGGAGGGATTTAGGGGGCAACCATTAGACTTTACTCCACGGATATGAACTTTGTGGAAAAGAAGGGCTGGAAAAAAACAAAACAACAACAACAAAGTTGAACATACAATTGTAGTTTGCCAAAAGCCATTGAAAAGAAACCAGCATATATGTAAATATATGTAATTATATGATGATAGAATTCTAAAAGTGACAGAATCCCAAATGCTGCTTATGGCAAAGGAAACACCATACTTCCACTGGCCAGATTTCTGCACAATGAAACTCAGTGTTGGCAGTACAGTATAATTCTGTGGAGAGGATTTGTTTTTGCAAGGACAAGATCATCATTAGAATTAATGGTACTGTCCTTGCAAAACAAAGAAAAAGAGAGGAAGAAGAGGTTTCCAAATTCTTATAGCTGGGGGAAGGTTCCTCTTCCATCCGGACAAAGGAACACTGCTTTGTGTAGATTTATCAACTAAAGTACAAACACATAGTAGATTGTGGTTGTAATATCAGTAAATGTAAAAGGTTCAATGGGTATGAAAACTTTTGTAAAGAGGTGTAGCTACAGCATAGTTTATTTGTTTTTGCTTAAGCATAATATCTGATGACTCTTTAGATGTGAAACAAACCAATTTTAGACCCAGGCTTAGCATCTTAGTGCAGCATTGGTTGCAAATCAAATCCCCACCCCATCCCATTTTTATTTACTTCTGCATTATTTGTCAGTTCTTTGTGACTCTGAATGTGATGATCAACTGCTGTTAGTTAGAATTCATGCTCCACTTAGTTTCCTTGTGCATGCCTGCCTTTACTGGAAGGGGTAATAACCTCCTTACTGTATATAAAACTGTCTAAATTCAACTGTGAATAATTTTAGTTATTAGTCTATCACATACAGTATGATTCAGAATGTATTTCGGTTTAATAAAAACATATTCAGATTATTTGTTTGCCATAGAATTCAATAAAAGTCAAGTAATATTCAATTTCCCCTTAATTTACAGATCCATATTTAGATAAGGGGTTGATAAAGCAAGATTATTTCTCAAGGCATTTAACTTATAAATTTATCTCTATGTATATTTAGTTCTCAATTGTGTTGCAATACAGCATTAAAGATGCCACTTTTTAAATCCACTGTTTTTCATTCTTGTCACAGCTACAGAAAATATATAACAGTTTAGAAAAGCAGTTCCAGTAAGTAATCTGTTAACTGGGCACAACAAAAGCAGCACAGCAGATGGACAGTCAACACTATGACAGCAAGTAAGGGATAAAATTCACCTCAAGGACTCAACTGTGAGGCTTTTGATGGATACTTATCATAACAGGGCTGTGCAGACATGGATACTTTGCAGCAAGCTGCTGTGATAGGAGTTGACATTAGGGATGAGCAATCTCTTTATCTGGCTATAGTCCCTGATCTCACAGGGTTATTATAAAGCCAGTGTGCTCAATGTAAGACAATAAAATAAGCATATTTTCTTCATGCGTTCTTTGATACAAAACCTAGATATAAAGCTGGATTTAACTGTGCAGATTACTATTCAAAATTCATGATCTGTGTCATTTTCAAAGAATTAAGCCCAAAGAGTCTATAGTTTTCATATGAAAGTGTAACCATGCAGTGCTGCTTTGTGAAACCAAAAAGAACAATTCTCACAAAATCCTCTATTACAGTATTTCCAACAGTTTTGTGCATGTTCATGTTGCCAAATGGCAGAAATGTTTCTCGCTTTCACAGCTAATGTTCAACTTACGCCCATTTTCTAATTGTCACCTCATTTCAGAGAACAATGCTGCAATTATTGCACTTCAGTAACTGTTGAGACAACATCTCAACAGTGGAACTGTGGACTCCGCTGAGCTGATGGTTCAGCAAGATGGTCTATAAAGCAGAGCTCTGCTGGAGCATCTCCAAACTCGAAGGCACCTGCAAAGCGATCACTTTTGATCACTGCTTGAGTGAATTGTGTTGTAAAGAAATTTTTATATAAATGTGCACAGAGAGCTGAACCTCCTTGAAGCCTTTCCAGGTGTTTGAAAACCAAGGGAAAGCTTGAAGTGCCTATATCAATGCCTACATTCATTTTCACTTTCAATAATGGTACCAATTTTGAATGTTAACTATGTTTCCATATAAACACTTTTTATATGTGCTACTTACCTGATTATAGATATAAGATTGAAACGGGAAATAAAATATATTTTTTCCTCATATCAAATAAGACTTTCAAATCAGATTTTCTCTCTTAAGGTAGTCAATAGTATAAAAATGTATGTTAAATTATGAGAGGCACTTTTTGTATCACTTTATTTTCAAGTATGAGGCCCAGTGGGAGATAGTAGTATTTCAGTATATTGGAATCATTATATTTTAAGGTAACATTTTAAAACTTTGAATTCCTTAAATGACATCATGGCAGAAGTGAAATTGGCGAATTTCCCCAAATACACTCAACTTCAAAATGAAAATCAGTTGATGTAAGTGCTTTACACATCTTTAAAAAAGCTAATAATCTAAAATATAACCACAAAAAAAAAATAAAGGCAGAGATAAATAACACTTATAGAGAGAAAGCAGATTAAAAGTAACTATAAAAACAACAAAAACCAACATCTCAAACTGGTTTTAAAGCCAGAGAGAACTGTGAAATATCATGTGGGAGTATCATGTTGTGTGTCTTTTTGGGTTGGTTTTGGGGACTTTTTCATAAGGGTTGGAACACCATGTCCAGTTTAAATTACATGTAGGACTTATATGAGTTACTGAATGAGACCACAGTCAATATTATCTGTGTTATAAAGGGTGGTTCGCACAGCAAAATAATCTTCCCCTTCTGAGAAACCTCGATATGGGGGCCTCTCAGGCTCAAATATTGGAAGAATAATTCCTTGTGATTTGTAAAGAGTGATCAAATCTGTTCAGTAGAATGTCTGGCTCCTCCAATTGCAAACAAGGGAAATCTAACAGGTTGGATTCACTTAGCCCCATATTCTCTTAGGCTTCCCCCGAGGACAACTGAGCAACCATATATAACAGTATCATAGCTATTCTCTCTTCATTATGAACATGAGTATTTATGCTCATTTTGATCTGCACCAGAGTCCTGCACAGGTCGGATTTTTGAAACTCATACCCACCTGTAAAGCTCTAAGTTGAGAACCAACTTGTTTTGTCCATTGTCCCCATTTAAAACCCTGCCCACACCCATGAGTGATTAAGCACAATACATGAGCACAGTGTATACAGACAGCTACTAATTTCCATTAAAGGCTTTTAGCCAAAAAGTGTTTTATTTTTGTAGCTTCAATGGCATGCTGTGAAAAAATTGATAAAAGCCGTACTATACCTTATCATTCTGAGGGGAATGTGCAGTTAGAGCATTTTTACTGCACAGTACATAACTTGCTTTGAACTCTTCAACCTGAACAGAAACATAAGTGGCCCTGACATCTTTCTCAAGTCACCTTTGTATATAATGCAACTGTTAATCAGTCTAATGGTATGATATTCTATTTTTGATGTTTGGTAGGAGATCACAGTTGCCTGTGGATTTTTGGTGGACTGAGTGAAAACAACGAGGGATCCTGACCTGCTATTGGGACAGTGGGTAGAAGGCCACCAAAAATCACTAAATGCACCCTATGACATAGTACAACAAAAACTAGAGAATAGAATAGTTTGAAAAAATCAGGATGTGGATGTTTCCCTAGATCTTTAGGAAAGGGACCAGGTGTATACAAGAAACTATTCAGTAAGGCATTGCTGCAAACTCATTACTTTTATGACCCAACTCCCTATGAAGTAGTTTGGTCACTTCCTGATTAAGGGGTACTGTATTCTATAGCCCCTGTGGGGCAAGAAGGATCCCTTCATCAGGTCCACAGGTCCATGCTTAGAGGTGTGCCTGATAATAGTGGGGTGGAGGGGTGTTAAGAGAAGAGTTTGGAAGATGTTGAGACTTATTTTAGGATGGGACATGAAATGGAGGATTACTTTGAAATGTTAGAATATGGTATTGCTGAAGATGCAACTTCTGATGTTCATCCTCTTCCTGACCAAGAATCAACTGAGAAAATTGACACAAGCGTCATTCCTGAGCATAAGAGGTGAGCTAGAAAAACTGCAGGACAACATTCCAACCATTATAGGCTGCCCTGTTCCAGGCAGAAAATGTTGTCTGTTCTTTGATACATCGTCGGGTTGCTGATGCACGGCGGTGTAGGCAGAATCTAATAGTTGGTACCACAAAGTGAAGCACACTCTTTAAAGCCAAAGCTTCCATAAAAGGGTGTGTGACCAGGTGTGTGTTGGGCCCACACACTACATTGCTTGGTGACTGTGCCAGGTTTGAAGGAAACCTGTCAGTTTAAACTGAACATTTTTATCCAACGTGTGCTTCTGTGGTGTTTTTATACAGGCCACACTATTGAGGTTGCTATAGTAGCATTGCCTGAGCGTGTGGCTTCTTAATGCTGCAGGTAGGCTTTATAAATTTGTGTTTATAATAATTTTGTATTGCATGTTTTTTACATCGCTGATTTTGTCTGGTCTCTGTGACTGTTGGCTTATGTCAGGCATCCCCAAAGTCGGTCCTCGAGGGCTACTGTCCTGCAGGTTTTAGAGGTTTCCGTGCTTTAGCACGAATGCCAAAGGGCTTTTTCTTTCTTTCAAATACGCATATACACACTGAGACCTTCATGCAGACAACACATTAATTCAAAACAAGTCTTTTTTAAACAACTGTTTGATTTCACATTGATACAAAATTGTTATATGAATAAAATTTACATCTTTGAGTGTGCAAAATGATGCTTTCAGGAGCCCCATAAACACCTCAAATCTCAAATTGTAGGGTTAATGTTTATCTGATTACCTATTGTGTTTACCTGTGCAGAAAAAGAGTAAAGTTGTTATCATGGAACTTTATTTTAACAGACTTTATAGAACAGAATTATTACTTTGCAACAGAAGTTGTCTTTAATTTGAGTTATTTAATACTATTTTGTTAGGAGGAGGGGATGACACAAAAGGAGATCTTAGTTCATATTTAAAGAAAAAAATACTAACTTTAAAGGCACACTATGCAACATTTTTCAGTTAATTAATGTGTTCCATAACGTTTTGGATGATTAAATGAGTCATTTCAGGTTGAACAAACGTATTCTCGGCCGCCCTGGTGGTCTGTGGGGGAAATACTGCACTTGCAATTGCAGGAGCACCGACCCGCACCCACAGGCTCAGAAGTCTCGTGAGAGTCAGTCTTGCTTTACGGCCGAGAACTGCTACACCCCCCAGTTAAAAACATTCTCGTTGCTAGCACAGTGGCGATCCTTGTGCAGTTATGCTACGTTCACACAGCAAAAGCAGCAAAATCGTGTCTGCTGCTTCATTTTTGCTGCTTGAACCAGTTAGTTCTGACGCTCTGGCTGTGCGGTGCAAAAGTGTGTCTGACGCGCGTTGGGCGGAGCTTCACTATCCTTTCTCTGCCTTGCAGCTATATTTGCTGTGATCATTTGGAATAAAGTAGTTTTAATATGTGTTTAAATGAGAAAATACACCTGAAAACGTAATCAGTGCCGTCAGTTCATTCAGATTATTATCCTGCCTTCAATATTTTTTCTGTCGGAGCCGCTCAGACCCCCACATACCAGCGGTGCACCGACAGAAGGAACCCCTTCATCAGCAGCCTCTGGCCAGGTCACGTCCTCGCGGTTCACCGCGGCAGCTGGTAGGTGTTTTTCATCTAAATAATCCAAACTGCATATTCTGCCGGCAGATTTCTGCATTTTAAGTTAATTTAAGCGTCAATAAACTGTTTAAGAGGAGAGAGATCATAGCCTCTGATCATCAGTGCTGTGTCTCTCTCCCTGCTTCAGCTGCTCAGACGCGCTGGGCCTGCTGCTCCTTTGCTGCGCCTTGACGCGCGTCAACCATTGACTTTGCATGTAAACTCGCCGCTTCTGTCGCGCCAGCTGCGGTGTGAACGCAGCATTAGTCATTCGTTGCGTTCGCCTGTCTGCTAAGCTCAAAACAACCGCGCCTGGCTTGACGGTGAAACCAGGAGAACAGCTGTGCATATTTACGACAGTGCACTTTTACTTTCGCCCTCTGGGGGGAGTCTCGCTGGAAAATCAACACCGGTTGCATAGTGTACCTTTAAGGGGTACATGTAAAAGAAATATGATTTACTGTATCAACAATCCACTTGACCATATGGCACTGAAAAGTCAATGATCTATACATAGTGTTAGAATATCTATGTGGTCAAATGCTCATTAGCAAGATTATGTAGAAAAAAAAAAAAATTTGTAGGAGGTCCCCTGGCAACTCAGCCAAGTATTTGTGGTTAGTGATTCCACATGGATAAAGGAATTCTTTGTTAAGAATATGGATGCATGGCATTACTGGCAGTTCATTAGTATCAGCGAACATTACCTTTATAACTAAATATTGGCAATTCCATATAACAAGTCTCCAATATAAAAGGCACTGCTTTGTATTAGATAAGTGAGAATTATGCCTGCAGCACCACTGGGTCACTTTGACCCAACTGATGCATTAGTTTCCCACAGGAGAGATGCTGCAGTAAAAATGTCGGTGGTGTTGATGTCTTTGAAAGTATCGAAAACAGACAGCATTACTGCAATTTGCAATGACACCACGGGACACGAGGGAGGCAACAGTATATTTAAGATGAACTAGGAGTTTCTAAGCAGCTACTTTCATGCTTTTTAATGAATAAAAAACCACATTCGGATTAATGAGTCTTTATTCCTGTTTTAAAAAGATCCATATATCCATTTGGTACATCTTTTGTATACTTTTTTATGTTTAATATTAACCATTAAATCAGTAGTTCTTTACATATCAGAGAGCACATGAGTACCTACTGTATTGAGCCACAAGAACAGAGCATTTAGACAAAACTGTGCTAATGTTTTAGTCAGTATAATTCAATATAGGAGTAAATTTGATTTGGCTGTTATTTTTTTTCCTTCTTAATTCAGGAGTCAACAATGAATCGTGAGTCATTCCAGATAATTTATGACATGCCCTTCACTTATAAGGGCAGAGTGGCTGCATACAAAACTGGAACAGAAAAAGGAACCTACATATAAAAAAAAAACAACAACATCAATTTATGATAATTTTTTTTAAATTAATTTTACTTTTAATATTTTTTTCCTGTTCAGTGGTCATGTGAGAAGTTAATTTTTGTTTCATTGTCTAAGTCATCATAAAGCAGTAGTTCAGGATTTTTAAAAAATTATATTGACAAAAATTAAATACAGCTCAAAGAGGAGAGTGGAATAGCGCAATGAGTATCCTCCTCATCATTACTTTAGTGCCATTTGCTATTCATTAGCTTTATAAAACACTCAGTCACACAAACACACACATGCACACAGAGCAGCTGTGTGTCACATGATCTCTTTTCATAGATTTGTTTTTCAAAGAGGCAAAATCAAAGCCTTGTAAAAGTGCTTCACACGTAAAAACGGTCTATTAATGTTTCCTTTGGAAACAAAGGTGCCTTTGAATGCACCAAATCAAAGACTAAACAGATTACACAAGTGAACACTGAATTTTCATTGCAGCCATTTTTTGTTTAGCTCCCCCTCAGTGAGGTAGCAGACAGCTTTCTGGGATACAGGAAATACAAAATAGAAAGTACCTTAATATCAACCATTATGAAAGGACTAATTCACACAAAATGTATGAAACACCAATGCCTCTCCGCACATCCATATTCAAATATTCAACTGTTTTAGATATAAATATCACATATCTTTTGTTAATTCTTAATTTGCAATTAACTTAAAATGTGTGACTTTTCTGTGTTTTGGGAAAGCAACTGCCATACTGACAAGTTTTGCTCATTTTAAAATAATTCTAAAATGCTCTTTTTGCTCACAGTATTTAATAAATATCTCTCCAAATGTTTTTATCTAAGAACAAATTTGCAATATCACAAGTTGTTTTAGTCTGTGTCTGAAAAAAAATATGACTCTCTAGTTGTCATTGCATTGCAAAAGTATTTATACCTCTTGAACTTCATATTTTGACATGTTACAATAAAAAAAGTTGATGGATTTCATAGTTAATCAACACAGCGTAGCACACATTTGCAGAGTGGAGGAACATAATTTAAAGATTATTTCACATTACTTATCTTTTTATGACCACCTTGATCCAGAATTCATTGAATGATATTTTTATCTAAATCACACTCAATTTCTTGGTGCCTCTAAACACACAAAAAAAAAAAATTCTAGAAGCTGTTTTTAGTTAGCTTTTCTTCCCATCTACTTTAAGGAGGTTCCCATTTTTCTGTGAAGAAAAGCATTTCCATGGCTCGATGCTGCCATTGCTCATTAAGTTAATATGTTGTCTATGATTGCCTGCACATAAAGGATTTTGCAATTCACTAGAGCACCCTGCTTGGTATGTTCGCTGTGTCCTCCAGTGGCCAAAAGCAAAATTGGATGTGTATGGCTTTTGCTCAAAATTTTCTCCTTCTTCTTGTTATTCATTTAGGCCAGATTTGAGCTAAGCACAACTAACAGTTTGGGTTTTGAGTAAGGCCAATGTTGTAGAACAAGCATTCTAGGCCTTCAGTGTAAATTACTCACAGGTAGAATCTATTTACAACACCTCATAGCAATTGGTTGCGCTGGATTTTATGTAGGAGTAAACCATCTATCCTGTCCATTTCACATCATAACATTATGCTATTTTTAATAAAGAATGTTGAAGTTTGTTGTTATAATGTAAAAAAAACAAACATTTTACTATGCCTCCTACATAGCTGACACCTACACAGATGCTACAAGCCATCTTAATTCCCAATTCATTAATTCTTCATTCCCGACCTAATCTTAGGTGCACCCTGTTTATCGCCTTACTGCCTTCCAGTCATACCATAATACAGGGGCGTGCACACATAGACACTAGGTGGTGCTAAAGCACTAGGAAGTTTGCCCTCTATCAAAGAAAATGCCCTTTTGAAACTCGTTTTTTTTTATTATTATTATTAATATTATTAAGATTTTACTGAGGTCGGTTTTGAAATGATCTTTTGAAAACCTGAGCCATTAAAAACGACTGAAACAATGCCCCGAAATGACCGACCTACTTGCGCACAAACGACCAGCCTCTCTCTCTTCCTTGGTCACGTGAACTCGCTCGGTCGCCCGCAGGGCATGCCAGATGCGCAGCATCATAGCAGTTTTCAGATAGCAGGAACGGTCGCTGACAGGCTGCTTCTCCCGTGCCCCATTAGCCAGGTAATATACAGATCAAGCAGAATCTTGCATTTTGTTGTGCATTAAAATGTCTCATTCAGCAGCACCAAACACGCATTTTGCCGACTGGTCACCAGATAAACTAGTTGTCTCCTTGTAAGATGCTATTTTACTTTTTATATTTTGTATCCATATTTTTTATCTTAAGTGTATACATTAGTCTATTTTATTGCATGACGTATACCCACAGTTTTATATGTTTCATGTTGCACGATTGTACCATAAAAAATTCCTAGTTTGTGAACTCCTTCACTAACAATGGCAATAAACCTGATTCTGATCCTGAAAGTTTTACACTGTAGCCCAAGTCAATGACAGATAACGTGAGGACGACCACATAGGCTACAAATAATTTTGGTAGAGTTTGCAATTGCAAATCTACGGAAGAGGATTAGGGCCACTGAAAAAAAAAATAAGTTAACTGATTTTTAAATTTTATTTCAGTTTAGTATGGGAAAAAAGTCAGAATGCTGACTTTAATCTCATAATTCTAACTTTTTTCTCATAATTCTGACTTTTTGCTGAGAATTCTGACTTTTTGCTCAGTATTCTGGCTTTAATTATTATTATCATTATTATTATTATTATTATTGTCATGATGGTTATTATTAATATATTGTAGCCAGTCACAGCAGGGAAGCTCTATACCATCAACATATAACAGGACAGGAGATGAGGAAGAGTTCAGGGAAGACACAGAGACAGAAAAAGACCAGGATGAGGGAGAACAGATGGGTGAGGGAAAACAGGGAGATGAGCCAGATGAAAGAAGTATGCTTTAGTCTGTTCCGTTGGTGATGTGACTTTTTTCCATTGAAAACTCACGTTTAGAGAATGTTACAAGTAAAAGTCAAATTTCATTCAACATGCGTTTATTTTTTTTTTTATAATTAAGTGTTACACGTGCGCTAAAAAGTGCCCCCCCCCCCCCCCCCCCCCGAGCACCTGCCCCCCAAAATGTCTGTGCACGCCTCTGCCATAATATTATTCCAGCAAAATAACAGCATTTTTCAGTGAGTGAAATTAAAATGTTGTCCAAACACAATTACCGGTATGTGCATAAAAATTTAAATTGTGGTACAAGACATATTAAAGGAAATATCTACAAAACTGACTAAAGCCTTTTTCCTTCAGGCTTGTAAATCAGATTAAGCAACAAATTTTTGACTGGGTTTGGCAGGACAATATGGATCCAGTAATTAAAAGCCATTTCCCAAGGTCTTCTCATTTATCTGTCACATTTCATTAGGCTTGTGTGCTCTAAAACCATATATTTTTATTTGATGCATTGCAGCAAAACATTTTACCATATAATTAATCATCAGTTTTGGCAAAATGGACTGGTTTTTGCAGCAGGCTTGCTCTAAGTTGATGAACAAACTCGTCAGTCAAATATTGGATGATAGGGTTGGAGATTTGAAGTGGGAAAAAGGCACAAGTAAAAACAATACAAGATGAAAAACCATCCATTTGTAACAAAAGCTATGCTGCAAATTGATACTCCAGAATTAGCCTGAAAAGGTGTGAGAAGGAAAAAGAACAAGGTTTAAATGTTATATTTTGTTACTTTAATGTAGATCAGATTATATATTCAAAATATGCACTCTACAAATTACACTCAGTGTAACAAACACATAGCAACAAATATTGTGGCTTTTCATGCCAAAAGACCCAGAGCTGCAATATCTGCTAAAAATGGTTTAACTTAGAAATATGTTTTTTTTTTAACAAATATACTGCTTATTTTGAGATTACTGCTAATATTTTCTAGACATGTTTTAAATTTAAAAATAGGACTGAATTGAAAATCCCTCTATTGTCCCACGATGGGGATATTGGGAAAATGAATAAGAAAAGATAAAGGAGAGGGAAGACTTTTTGTGAGATTTAAGGAACGATGTGTAGACTTGTCATTTGTTGAAGCCCTTTTTGAAATGAACAGTCTGGAAAGGGCATAAGATGTTAATCTAAGATTAACATTAAGATAAACTTTACAGACAATATGACTTGAGGTCTTGAAACTTTGGCAAAAAAGTGCATATTTATGTTGGAAATAAATAATATTTTTATAAATAAGGATATAAAAGGTTATAACCATGGTTGCACATATGTATGGTTATTTTAAAGGCTTGTTTTTAGTTTTTTACATTTTAATAATTATACGTTGCCCCATCGCCTACAAAATAAGTTGCCATGGGATAGGTGAGGATAGTTTAACTATAAAAAAACAAACAAACAGAAAAAAGTGTTATAAATTAATTGAATACAATATTAACCACATAAAAGATTATATTGAAGTATGCCTTAAAATCAACAAACAGTAAAGTTTGAAAAAAAATATATACTATTTTTTTGTGATTTCCAGCATTTGTCCAACACATTTCTCACCACTGTTTATTTATATTATATAATTGATTATAAATATTATAATATTACAATATTATAATACAATGTATAAATACTCATATATTTCTAAAAAGCTATAAAATCAGGAGACTACAAGGTCATCTAGGTTCTGAAGACCTAATTTTCAAACCTTCTGCTCTACTGCAGGTTCTCTCAAGCTTCAGTTTTTTTTTTTCTAAATTTGTTCATAATTTTTTCATTGTTGTTGTTACAACCATAACACTATTTTACCAACCATCAGGCTTTTATAAAAATATTAAATAAGATTATCAAACAAATGTCCTGTTTTTAAAAAGGGTTCGAAAATGCCTAGTAATAGAGGAGAAACAAGATGACTAATGTAAATTAATCGTACATACAATATGAAAAAGTATGTTTTTGTCACCACCATCAGAGACCACTGACAGATTTTTTTTTTATCAAACGGCAGTGGCAAACATCTCCAAATGGTTCTTAAAAGACGCTGGAATATATTTTTTCTGTCAAAATAATTGAAAATATGACCTATATTATTACTAACATTGATAAACTATTCCATCAGCCTATTGCTTAACCTTGGGGTACGGGGTGTGCCCTCCCTGCATGTTCATTCGGCTTACATCATTGCGGATGCATATAGGACACAGAGTACCAACCCAATCTCCAATATCACTTTAGAAAGTATGACATTACAACATTTGCGTCCTTCACTCAAGTTTCAACCAATCAAAGACATACCATACCCTCTCTATAGCCAATCATTTCTCAAGGCACTCTTCATTAAGATGAAGGCAACAATTTCTCATTCAGAGCTTCAGCTGAACTTTGACCCACCACCACTTCATCTACTCCCTCTCTCATAGTCCACTCTTAGACCCTCTCATCCTGTGGCTCACTCCACCACCACTGTCCTGGCCCCGGGGAAGACTACCATAATCCTCTCCCTAAATCATTCACCAAGGCTCATGATGACTTAACAGCATAATGTCTGCAGCCAGGGTCCGAGCACCAAAGAACTTATTTCAATCATGTCAATATAATTTTTCTAAATTGCTTTTTTCTCTGTGTGAGTGTCTCTGGGCTAAAATCATAATTGGTATACAGTGAACTGAGTTATTCTCACTTGAAGTTTTTTTTTTTTATTAAACCAAATTTTACATTTCACAGTGTAGAATGAAAAGGCAAAGATTGAAGAAGAGTTTAGAGGAAGAGAAGCTAAATTTTATCAGTGACTTAAATAAAAGGGAAAAGATAAGTCAGAAGAACCTTTTATTAAACATAATGCTATTTGTGGATTGTATTCCTTGAATAACATGTATCATAGTGCTCAAGATATTATGAGAATAATATGTTTTCAAAACATTAATCAAGTTGTTATGCAAACATTTTTTGACTTCAGTGTGGTGAATTTTGGAGCAGTGTTTTGCCAGCGTGTTCACCACCATAAGACCTAGAGTCACACCATTATAGGTAGTTTATTTGCTTTGGATTATTATTTCTACAATATCTTTTCTACGTCGTTAGAGTATAGTAACTCTTTTAATATAATTTTTTATACCTGAGAACTTTCTTTATTAATACTAAATGTAAGTGATTGATATTAGATATTTTAAGAGGGTTTGTTTTGAAACAGTATAAAAATGAACAAAAAGTAGTATACAAGTTTTGATAGCGTGGGTGTGTCATAATACTGCTAGAAAGTAATTTCAAAACTTTAAATACATTAACGACTCCACAAACAAAATAAGATTTTAGTGCTGACTGATGGTCGATGGTTACAAAATAAAAAAATACTGGACTTACTTTAATAAAAAAAAAAAAAAATGGAAATTGCACCTATGCATTGCTAAACAGCAACGACATCTGTATACATTGACATACTTTTAGTAAACTTGTTTTTTCTAAATTAAAACCTGTCTTGTCAAAATTCTAAAAAAATAAGTGAAATAAATAACTTTATAATTACTTAGTTTGTAATTATCTTAAGAACATAATTAAATTCAGTCATATGCTGTTAGAAAACAATGGGTAGGAACTATTGCTTTGTCAAACATAATTTGAGATAGATTGGTTTAGCATGATGGCTGCCAGGACAGGATCCCTGGGAAAATGATAAATGACAGTTACTTGGCATCCTCCATAACTTTCTCCCCATCTATCATCATCTCTTTTGGTAAAGGATTTTAAGAGTGGATCCATAAAAAGGAACTGGAAACTAAAAAATGAAGAAGAAATTGTTTATGGTAAGAACTGAATCAAGTAACCAAGGAAAAAAAGGTGGTATGAAAATAAAGTAATTGTATGGTCCATATAAACAAGAATGGATATGAAGGACTGTATTCATATGTAAAGGAAATAATATGAAAATCATTATTTATCAAATACAACGGTGAGTATTTCTCAAACAAAAAGTAATGTATTTTGACTTGCAAAGACACTTTTGAAATAGTGAAAAGAGGATTAGCCAGTCAAACACCCCTTTGGCACTGGCCGAAAAACATGTCTAAACCCAGGAACAATTAGCTTTTAAAAGGCCTGGGAGCGGCTCACTGACCTGTGTGAAATGATTTGGCAATCAACCCGGGTAAAAATCGCCTTCAAGAGGCTGAGCTCCGATCAGCATACAGTGAGAACATCAGACACCGGTCGACCTGCTGATTTACGTAATACCACTGAGCGCAACCTGTGGAGGTGAACATACTGCACCAGTCTTGTCTGATCTGACAAGCTAAGTAAAATCTGCATGTCGCAGAACTGGTTCAGAGATTCAAAGGGTCAAAAGAAAAAAAAAATAACATTTACGCGCATTGGCTTAGTTCCATTCTGCTCTCCATTGTTTACTTTCCTGATTTATGTTGCACTGGTGTCATCATCATCGCTAACCCAGGGTAATGGCATCACCTAACCTGCAGTGGCGGGAGAACAGAGGCCACACAGTTTGCCTGCAGGGGTCAGACCCAGCTTTTTTGCCTATGGGAAGGGAGCTAAAAGCCAACTGTTAGCGGGTCAACTCATCTTTGAAAAATCTGTGTTAACCTGCTATTTTCAGTGGGAAAGAGGCTTAATTGTAGCAAGAACTTCTGTCTCCATAGACCCTTTGCTACAGGAAATTCTCCAACCATGTGGGCTACCAACTGTGGGGTCTAAAAAAGCCAGTGCTCTCAGAAATACAAGTATGCTTTATTCTGTTATATAGAGTAAACCTCTGAAATTGACTTTATCTAACCTTTCTCTTAAAAGTTGCCACTTTTTGACAGTATTGAGTTAAAAAATCATTCAAAAATTATCTCAAATAAAATTGTTATAGGATCAGGTCCTTGTTTTGCACAACAAAGACCCAACTAATATGAAGCTTAACAAAATTGGTTTGAGACCTTTTTTCAGTGCTTGCTGGTTGACTCATTAAAACAACCATGTACGTTTATTTTTTTAAATCCCTTTCACATACAAAAGCATCACAATGCATTTTACAAAAAACCCAACATTTAAATGCCTAACTTTCAATGGTCATAAAAGAAAAATAACACATATTACTGTAAAACACACAATAAAAAATAAGCATTTACCAGAAAGCCTTTTTAAACAAGAAGAGTTTAATTGCTTTTGAAAGGAGTTCAAAGGCTGGGATGATTATTATATCAATATGCTTAGTTTATATGTTACAGGTTTTAGATTTTCCTTGAAATATGGTCTTATGGACCAACGTCACATTCCCTTCCCTGCACAATATTTCACTGCTACTGTACTTACAAGCCTTTTTTTTAAGTTTGGAGATTAGGTGGGCGTACTCAATGGCTTGCAAATTGTGCTACTACCTGCCCTTCCAGCCCACACACTGGACTTTTGGATTGTTTTGTTTTTTTGTTAAAATGCATAGTTTAATTATGTTAGGAAGTGTGAGATAATTGGAGCTTTTATCTTCTTAACACCAAAGCTGCTAGAAATCGAGTTATTGCAACTGGTTTAAAATGTTCACGTTAATGTTAATTTACCTAAATGCAAATTAATTTACCTTTTGTTATAACATGATTAAAGTACTTTTTATTGCAAATCGTTTTTAAGTGATGTAGCATAAGACAAGCCTCAACGTTACATCAGTTAAACCAAAACCTGATTGTGATTACCCGGTCAAATCTCTTTATATGCTCTAAGGAAATATGTGGGCGTAGACAGATGTTTGTTGGGTTATATACCATGCTATTAATTGCTTGAGTAGAAAACAATCAACCCAAAGAAACCTCTCTTTCGGGGCTCATCCAACCTCCAAACTGATCATGGCTGCAGAAGCAGTGTTCTCTCTGAGTTTCAGTAACTTAAGAGACCTGGGGACTGGAACCTCTGAAACAAAGAGGAGATTGCCTGCTGTGGGCCTGCAATGCTAAGTTGGTAAATACTGGAAACAACTCAACCATTTCCAAAACTGAAATCACTATAGCTTACAGGTCTGGCCAGCAAGGGAACAAGTTTAGATAAATAATTAGGATTTTTGATGATTATCATTTCATGTGTCTACTGTTGTTTAGGTAGGATAAGCTTGAATCACATGGTACACCATGCTGACATGTTTTGAGCAGTTTTTTTCATAAAGTTTAAAGAAGCTTTATTTCACTGAGGGTTTCATTTAAAATTAGAAATCTTGTGTTTCTTTATATGGTCATTACTTTTAATTACCAAAATATGAAATAAAAAAGATAAATAATAATAAATATATATAAATAAAAGAACTTTTAAGATGAAGACCCTGGTGCCTTCTAGCTGTTAGCCCAATCAGAGAAGGTTAAGAATCAAATAACTAAAGGTTAATGAAAAGTTATTTTGCCAAATAATGTGTTATTTACAGATTTGCATTGTGAACATTCTACTAGCTGTAAATTAGTTGAAAGCTAATTTGACCTCATTCCAAACTCTTCAAGGTAAACTTTGGATCTCAAACATATAACTGAAATACGTTTGTTTGACTTAGAGCTGTTAATAAACTGTATTTTGAATAGAAGTTCTTAGGAATATATTCCATATATCTGAACAGTTATGATATGGTTCTAACCTTTTTGATTTCTATTTGAGTTTCTTTCAGTTATCTATGTCATTGTTTATCTATGGCTTCTTTACCATTTTGTGTTATATTTAAGTTGTTGCATTTTTTTTGAGTTACTCTCTGTTGCTCCCTTGTGCCAGTCTCCTTTCCTCTAGCTCCCTTCTAGTTACTTCTATCCTCAGCTCATTAGCCCATTCTTTATTCTGCCCCCATATACACCCCTCCTCTCCAGTTTCTCATTGTTCATTTCTCATTGTTACTTGGCTCCTCATTTGTGTTTTCCCCTGTTTTTGGTTTTCTGTATTTTGTTCTTTGCTTTTTTTCTGTTGCCTTTTTGATTTAATTAAACCTGCCAGAACTCATATCTATCTTCTCATCTCTGCATTTGGGTCTTCAACCAATCTGCACCCAACCCAGACATGTTATCTGTTTGACCGTGGTTTGAGCTCGAATCACACCTCCATTTGTTGCTGTAACACCCAGCCAGTTGGGCTTGCAATCTGAATATTATTTGATTAAATAACATATCAGCCACCCCTACTGGGTTGGACATTTAATATATCATAATTGAACAACAACTGCAACGGTCTATTGACAGCCTAAAAGGTTTATCAGACAGCTGCAGTTGATATAGCATTTTTCTACCTGTAAAATCAGCAAAAAAAAAAAAAAAAAAAACACAAAATAGTAAACACCAAAATGCATTACAGACTTGTTGTCATCGATCAACCGCAGAAAACTCTCAGGTATTTTTGTTCAAGTCTGCTCTGCATATCCAGAACTAGAACCAAACATGGAGAAGTGGGTTACATTTTTATGCTCCAGTAATCTGGAATCACCTCCAAAAAAAAACATAAAAGCACCAAAATCCTAAAATGCTTTACATTTAAAGATTATCTAAACAGTATTAGTAAAGATTCTAGTCCACCTTTACTTTCATTTGTTTAATAAATATTTTTTTAATACAATAATTTTATTTTAACAATTCATTTTTATTTGATTTAACTATTTGTGTTGCACTTAAACCCTGGGGTGTACATTTCTGTTCTTTTTCTCATGCACAGCACTTTAAAGGTTCTTGCAACTTAAATATGCTATACAAATAAACCCGCCTTGCCTTCTGTTTGAATGAATGCTACACCAAACCCTACAAAATATTTTTTATCGCTGCACCTGAATACAAATTGGAAACAATGTCTAGTCAACCATTCTGGACTCTCATTAACTAGGTAATAGGTTTTGTTAAAAGCGCAAAAAAAAGAACAACCAAACGAAAATAATTAATTTGGTTTGTTAGTTTAAGTAGACTACAAAAGGACATTATCCAAAAATCTAGTCAACAGTCTTGCCCCTCTTCAAATTTACTCATAGTTTTAAAGATTATCAGTTTTTGTTTTGTTTTTATTTTTTGCTTGATTTTGATTATTAGTAATTTAGTGTCTAGAGAAGTAATTCATATATTTTTTAGCCCCACTTTTCAGAAGTAAAAATGTTATAGTTGGTTAGTTAGATGGCTGGTTTGTTTAAATACTTTAAAGAAATCTAATGTAGGGTGTTGGCATTTTGACTGGGCAACTGGACTATAAGCTAAAGGCCAGTATATGGGTTCATTCCATAGTAATATTTAAGCGGTTTAGAGCTCCAAAACTCAGCTCAACAGCATTAATGAATGACGAGCTCAAGATGTATCGTGTGATCATTGCTTGGAAGAATGGAGAAAAAGGTGAAATTAGCAGAGATATGAGTACATTCTGTTATCACCTTATGGTTAGGCCAAAACATCTAGTTACAATTTAAAGGATGATTTGATTAAATGGTTTAATCACAGCTAATGTGCAAATTAAAAACAGAACAGTTTGAGATGATCGATTGTTTCCAGTGGAGGTTTCTTTTTCACAATAAAAAAAAAAATCATTAGTCCAGTGTTATTGACAATAACCCCTGCAGTTCAGGAAACAAAAAGATTAACTATTAAATCTATATTTCATTCTGTTGATGGTTTTATAGCTGATAATATTCTAAACCTTGTGTAATAGGGAAGCTGCAAAGCACATAGGTCTCTGAAAGGGACCAAATGCTTTGACATTTAAGTATTTTAAACTAAAATTAAACATCCAATAAAAAAAGTGAAATAACTGGGTGATCGACAAAGAATGCTGCACAAACTTTAAAACATGCAAATAAGGTTGGCTCGGTTCTGCCCACTAAAATGTGCGGATTGCATGTTCTACAAGCAATTGAGAAAGGCTATAAAGGAAAGATGAGTTTCTAAATAGGTGGTTGGACCTTATAGTGATTATTATGAAAAATAATAAAATCACCTTTATATTATTTTGTTATGTTTTATAAAATAAGTGAAAAATCATAAAACATAAGCAAACAGCTGCAAATGTATAAAATATAACCATGCTTTGTGGTTTGTTGAAGTGAGGGAGAAAGAAAAACCCTGTTCTGAGGGGTAAGAGATGGGCATTTTTACCTCACCACCCCAACATCTCTTTGCAGGCTCTTGAGGTTATTTTCTGTATATAAACCTTCCACAATATTTAAATTCAGTTACTTTTTTTATTTATTTCAGGTTTATGCATAAAGATTGTCTGCCATCCCGATGCGTTATTAGTGTACAGCGAATATATATTTTTTTTCTTTACTATTATTGTTATTTATCGTCAAAACCTGTTATTATGCACACAGAATCTCTCTCAATCACGTGCTATTGTACTAATGCCTCCTTTGTGACAACAATAACTGCAGCTACTTTTTGCGAGAAAGTTTGCACCCGACCATCAAAATTACAAAAAATACGGGCTTCGACAAGTGAAAACCAAAAATGGAAAACATGTCAGAATATATTTTTACAGCTGACTAATCTTTAAGTCAGACAAGTCAGATCATTATTGAGAATATATCGTGGTTTATTAAAACATGACAACATTTTTCATCAAAGAGAAGTGTGTTGAGCAAAAGCACTATGAAGTCATTTTTACCATTCATGTGAAGCATGTAAACAGAAAACCCTAACCAACGGATTTTTGAACCTAAAAAAAAATATAAGAAAGTGATAGATTATTTAAATTGTAGTTTTTGATTTATGTTATCTGTAATTTAGTTGTAAATGAAAAAGGTATATCTTTAGATCCCCGTTGAAAATTGCTAAATTTTCATTTCATTTTTGAAGAAGCTGGTGTCTGTTAGCAATAAATGTAAAAAAAAAAAAAAAAAAAGCAAAGATATGTTTTGAGCAGACAGGACAGCTTCAATATCCTGCTAACTCTTGAAGCAAACAAGTAGGCCCTAACCTTCAAATAATCCATGTTGCCAGGGTTTTTTATTTTGAAAAGCACAGCATGCAACCTGTTACATGCAAGGATAGATTAGGATGATATCATGGAATGACAGAAGGAAGGTCAGACAAAAAGGTAGAAGTGGTAGAAGCCAGGCCCTAGGAGCTACACAGGGACAATGAGCCACAAAAACATAGTGTTTAAAAAAACTAAAGTGAGCAAAAACCAGAACAAATGAACCCCTTGGGTTATTTCAATTATATTAGAACCTGCATAGCTGAACAAAAATAATAATACAAAAAAAAAATACAGAAAACATTATATTTCTTTAACAAGCAAACCATTCATATTCCATAGTGAAATATTCAATGCTTCCAATGGTTGTAAAAGAGAAGCCATTCTAAGCCAGCTCATGTAACCCAATCTAAAATTAGCCAAATCTTTGAAAATAATAAAAACTCTTATCATTATTGAAAAAAAGCTTTATGCCCTAATCCTAACCTCAAGTACTGAAATCAACATACATTATCTCAAAATATCTCTATGTTGATTCTTACAGATTTTGTCTTTTGAAGTAGGATAAGACCACACATAGATTTACGCCTCCTCTTTCGAAAAATAGAGAAGCTGTGCACAAGCTGGCACAAGAAAGTTGCAAAAGGATGCCCTTACTGCATAACATAACAGCCCATTAAAGAGAGCAGAGCTAAACGGCAAATGACAACATACGGGCAATGCTAGCGTGTATGAGCTGTCTTGGTTCATAATGGCTTAGTTACTGAACAATCCCACCTTAAAGCTGTTAGGCACAGCTGCTGCAAAGTGAAAAGTTAACTGTACAAAATGTTTAAAATTGCATTCCATTGTTATGATTTAAGTATTACAAGAATGTTACTCACAAATATTTTTCTTCTTAGGCTTTGCTTTACCAACTTTTTTCTAAAAGCTAATCAAAATGTATAATATTGATTTGAGTCAGTCAGACAAAGAATAAAGGAATGTGAAAGCATAAAAGCTAAAATAATAACAATCTTGGTGTAATGATATTTATGCTGTTTATTTATTCATACAGCTTTTGTTTTAGATAGCTCATTTCAGATTTGGTGTATTATTTATCAAATTTAATGCATTCCTCCTTTGAAAAAGTCAGTACTGCGAAAACCTCTATCTTCCAATGGTTTTACACAATGTTCTTGTTTGCCTTATTTTCCTTCTATAGATTTTTTTTTTGACATCTTAAAGCATTTTATGCCATTTCTGGTTTGTTTTAATTAGAAGCACATATGTAACCTTCAAACAAACGTCAAGAAACAAGCTTTGTTTATCAACGAGAAAATCCAAAAGAAATATTGTGCAGTGTGTAGACAGGTGCAGAATTAATTGTCCTTCCTTATCTTGACAAATAGGTAGGAATTTACATATTTGTGGAATCACTGGGGGTAAAAATGTGGACCTCAGATAAAATTTGCATTTTTTCCTCATAAAATTCAGCTCCGGACTAAATGCTTCAAACAGTGGGTGCAAGTACTTTGGGTCAAACAGATGTTACATTATTTACCTAGAGCCACATAGACTGCATGTTATTAGTACATGAAGTGATTATGTATGCTGCCCTAGATCACAGCATACCCTGTAAGTTTAAAGGCAACATCCATTACAGCTAAATAAGGACACTTTTCTCTACACTGTATAAGGTTGCCTGTTAAATCAGCTAGAGACCCCTTGAGATAAAAAAAAATAGAATTTTGCCTCCACTGTACCACACAGACAGTGTTTTTGAGTGACAGAGCCATTTGCCAGATTTTGTGGGTGGATGTTTATGCAAATTTATCCTCTGTGGGTTGAAATAGCCATCTAGTGACAGACCAAAACTAACTGTGATGAAATGCAGTTGCCATGCATTTCAGAGGGCTGAAACCTGAATATTATTCACATTAAAATCTCTACCTGCAAATATCGAGACCTTCATAAAATATGCTACAATGAGCTTCCCTACATAAAAGTGGACATTATGTTTTTGATTTGTTTTATTTTTTGTTGGAAAAAAAGATTGAGAAGATATTTAAGTGTTTATCCACACAAAGAGCTACTGAGTGCATGCCCTCTCATCAAGGCTTTGGGGTGTTACAGCAGCAGACTCACATGGATGTTGGTCATGCTTTAAAGAATGAATAGTGACTTGAACAACTTAGCATTGTAAAAGAATTTGTCATATGAGAATCACAACTGTTGTTGTTCCGAATTCTATTTAAAAGACAAGCTGAAATGCTTCCTCTAGCTGTTACGTAAGTAAAAATATCAATCCGCTTCATACCAAAGTGCTGCCTCCAAGCAATAAAAATTCTGATAATTATGTTCCCTCCTCTATTCCAGGCAACATTGGGAGAGTTTTTGTTGCTGAGGCAAATAATGAGACATCATTGTATTGAATTGTGCATATGAGGACAATAAACAATCAGCATAACCAGAATATGGACAAGTTGTACTCATTATAGGGGTAATTTACTCATGAAACGTGCAATAAAAAAATATAATTTCTTTGATGTATACATTTTTTTAATGTTCTTCTGAAACATAAGGTCTCAAAAGGTCAGTTAAAGTTAGTGTATCAGTGGCAAAACAGTGCAGCTGCTCTTATCACTGACATTAGCTGGTCAGAAATTTTAAAAACCTGATCTTGCAATAACATCACTGTTCGGTGTGGATGCTGTTGCTAAGCAAAGATACCTGTCAGTAAGAAGACTTATTATTAACTTTGTTGAGCAGAAGTGAGGTATTTAAAATGAAGTCTGAGAAAGTGTAAAAATTTAAGAAATCAGTCAAAAAACGCCATCTTCATTCAGGCTTCAAGAGTAAGTGGATCTTTCAACAGATAGCAAGACAGCTAAATGGAGTACATCAAAGATAACCAGCCTTTTCCTTTTTAGTTTTCTGAATGCACGCCTTTCAATCAACATGCTGAATTTGGAAAAGCTGAAAGCTTTTTGGAAATCTCAGTTTAAAAAACATTCTATGTTCACCAAAATATCAATTTCTTATTCATTTCTTTCATTTTTTTTTTATGTTACATAAACTAACAAAGACGCAAAACCCTGTTTAAAACATTATCTTTGAAATTAATTTTGGGTTCTTTTCAAACAACATAAATACCCTGTTTTTAATGGACCACAACAAGTTTTTGCCAATAATATTAAGACAGATAAATAAATACTGATCACAACAAGAGGGCTCTAAAATGTTCCTAATTCTATTTTAAAATTTTCTAATACTATGTTATTCATAAAAAAAGATGTCAGAGCATTTTCAGTAAATTTGTATTAGCTTTATTCTTTTGAAAAATATAAAATAGTAACTATTACCAATATGTCCATCAATTCAAGACCAATCAAATGGAAAAGTGATCTTCAAAGCAATATGGAAAAATTACTACTTCTGTGAAAAATGAAAAAGCTTAAAAGAAAAAAATATATCTAAAATATTCAATTTTGACTTCCCTTGTTTTGAACTCCAAAACATTGTCAAGACAGGCTTATGTCAAAATATTTTCATGTCACATATTTTTCATGGTGGATGTCTATTACTTTGTTTCACGGCTGTTTTAACAGCACAGCTGGAAGAGCTAAACAGAAACTTCAAAGCAAATCTGATAAATCTATGGATTTTTAATAATGATTTGTTGCAAGATCTTTGGAGCACATAAATCTAGCTCCGATTCTTAACACCAGAGATTTAAATCTGTGCGATACAAACACAAAAAAAACAGACTTGCACAGTTATTGATTGCTCCTGGTTGATTTTACTGGTTAAGAGGCCCAGGGTTTAGGAGAAAATTCATTGTAGCATTACATCACAAATTAAAGTCTATCACATACAGCAGTACTCCCATTACAAATCTTGCTGTAATATGACATTATTATAGGAAACAACCACCTCTCACAATATTTATTGCTATTTATTTTGCTGAAGACAATAAAGGTGAAAAGAGAGGGACATATTACCTCCATGATGGTAAAATAAGAAAGAATAGCAGGTTCATAGATTAAATCATATAATCACGCTTGAACCTATTTGGGCAAATTTATGACTGTTATTTCAGTAAGTAATGCCTTGTGATGGTAATACATAAAGTAGGAAGATATTTGAGTTCTTTAGCCACTGCATTGCCTTTGAAAATAATCTTACTGCATTTTTTTCCATTTTAGCTAAAAGTGTTCTTTAAGTAACGGGATTTCACTTAAGTTATTCTGTGATGGCCATTAAAAAAAACATCTCACAAAGGCACTAATTCAAAAAACAAAAAAGCAATGCTGATACACTGTGCGCACTTCTGATTTTTTTTTTTTTAAAGGGTGAGAATCACCACAAAACAGACCTAAGTTTGAGGCAGCTGTACCATCAATAGGTTTTTCACGGGTAGACACGTACTGTATACACTGGGAAAAAAAATGAAATCTAGATAAGTCATTTTTTCTTAAATTAAGTGCATTTCATCTTGGACTAAGGAAGTAAAAGAGACATTTTGCCAATGGAACAAGACAATATACTTTTAAAATAGGAAAACGCAATTGTATTGTCCTATTTCAAGTCCATGTTATCTAATTATCTTATTTTAATAGTAAAAATACTCTTCCATTGGCAAACTATCTTATTTACCTACTCAAATTAAGGGTAAATAAACAAAATTTAAGAAATTTTTTACTTATTTATAGATCGTTTTTCCAGTGTAGTAGTGGTCAGTACTCTGCATTGTGGCCGCAGCAACCCCGGTTTGAATCCTGGTCATCTGAAAGCTGGTTAAATGATCATGCCGAAACCTTTTTTTTGTTTTTTATTTGTGGTTGGTGGTGGCCTAGTGGTGAGAGCAGTGCGCTGTTACAAGTACCCAGATCCATCCCCAGAGCCAGCACTCTTGGTCCGTGAACAAGACCCTTAACCCCAGATTGCTTCCCACGTGCCACACAGTGGCGCCCCACCACTCCCCAAGGGGATAGGTTAAGATGCAGAAGTGGATTTCTCCTTTGAGAGATCAATGATGTTCAGTTATTATTATTATGTTTTTCTATAAATGTTTCGAAACCTTCCCAGGTGCCAATTTTTGGTGGAGCACTGGTGTTTATAAGTACCTGCAGAGCCATCCTTCTAAGAACATTCCAAGTCAGATTCAAATCAATAACCCAGCTTTGTTTTCCTGAGTTGTTGGAATCAGTTTTGTATGAGTGTGACCAGGGTGAGGATCACAGTTCGAGCTCCCGAGTATATACGTACGTATAAATCTGTCTGGAAACTCCTTTCACATAAAGCACAGGTGCTTAAAATAATCAGCAGTCCAACGAAAGGTTCCTAGCGCAAGCTGACAGCATTAACAAAGACTTCTGGATACTTGTCAAAACATGTTCATGTAAAACTGAGTGAAAGTCTGAATTGCCTCCGTTTAAGCTGTTTTGTGGTTGCCATGACCCGGATGACTGAGAATTTCCACAGGCATGTGTGAGAATGTTCTAGCTTTCTACTTTACAATATTTTATTTCTTTATTTAGTTGTATCACACACAATTTTGATTAAAGAAAATCTGTTTATTCATAAAGCAACAGCTCAAAACATATGCTGGCTTAATCTGCCAGTCCTCTTATTTAGAAAAAGAAAATCAGGAAAGGACCAGGATGTGTGTACAGAGGAACTATACAATACCAATAATTTTACAGATGAAAAATGAGCACAGAACTAAACTACTCTTCAATTTCTGAATTATTCCCACAACATAAAGCACAAACTTTGTAAGCTCAAGAGACTTTTGTAGCTGGACACCTTTATTTATGGCTCAGATCAACATTACATTGTGAAAGCTATGACATTTTGAGAGGGATATCTTACAAGCTTAACACTGAAATTTAGGAATAATTCATTTAGACATATTATTGGAAAACATAAGCGGAAAATGCAATTTATATAGCTGTGTCTTGCATTTGAAGGGTACCCAACTCATGGCAATCAAACAGTTGAGCTCTAGAAATCCAGGAAAACCTTCCAAGAACTACTCACAGCCAGACAGGAAAATTAAAAGGCCCTGCTTAAAAGCATAAGATCTTAAGTAAACTCAAATGACTTTTGAGGTTTGGTGCCTTGATCTACTAAGCCACATACACACACAAACCCACACACTCACACATAAATAGAATTTTCATGAAAAAATCATCTGAAGAGAACCTTATCTTCATCGTCGTCTCATAATTTACCCTCAGTACTTCACAGCAGTACACTGGCTGGTACATTAAAAAGAAAGAGTCCCGTGAGTTGATAAAGTTAATAAAGAACTTTTCAGCCGCTTTGAGCAAAGATCTGTTCTGATAAAAAAGTAGAGAAGTTAACAACTAAAGAGTGGTAGGTAGAAAGAAGGAAATATGTGCTTAAATACAAGTAGGTGCTAAAATCAGACTTCTGTGCATAACCAAATCCTAGACATCTTCAAAATAAACACATTCTTAAGAGTTGCACACATATTGCATACAGATGTCTTCAAAGTGAGTATATTGAGTATATGTAGAGAATTTTAATAAACAACATAAATCATGCACTGTAGGCTGACCTTATGCACTGTTTATAAGCTGATAACAGCGCGTGATGAGGCGTTGACACAAAGCTCTGATCTCAGAATGTCAATGCTTTTGCTAACAGTTAGTTTTTGAATCTTTTTCTTTCTTCCCTATTTGGAACTTGTGAATTATTTGCCAATCCTTAATATCCCTATATTGCTGAAAATCATCACTACCATTTTGTCTTTTTATATCCAGAACTCCCACAGTACCTTAGGTATGTCATTCTTCACTACCTTGGGAGGTAACCCATATTAATACTTATTGTTTTCTGTACAGATGTTTCTGTACACAATAGCATGTTATGGTGTTCAATGTATGGTGTTCAATTTCCAGCTAGTATCTTACATGATGCTGTGCGATGCTGGATGCTTTTTGCAAAGCCTGCACAAGGGATCTTGCCCCGGTATGGTATATCTTAGCCTATATTGCTCTGGTGCTCAAGACATTCTTCTGTGCTACCATGGTCAGTACTTCTGTGGTGTCAGTATGGCCCTCATTGCTAGGATTTGGTCATATCAGCTAGGGGTGTAAATCACATCCATCATGGCGATTCGATTCAGTATCGATTTTCTGACCCAACGATTCGATTATTTTCGATACTCAAGAATACACCACGATTCGATTCGATTCGATTAATCTGTAATTATTTATTTATTTATTTTTTTTACACCTTACAGGCTAAACAAAGTTTCAAGTTTGAAATAAATCAATGAAAGCTGTAATATCGTTATGCATTTTTTTTTTTAGAAACAACAGCAAATAACATAAGTAGAAAAGTTACATCAAAAAATACTGCAAAAATACTGCAGAAAATCAGTGCAATGAGTGCAATGCAATACCTCAGCTCCAGACATCCCCGCCCCGTTGAGAGACGCTCCGCTGCACCTCTCCCAAATTGTAGCTGACCGCAAACAGTGCCGCAGACAGGAGGCCAGCTTGTTTTGTTTTTATGACTGAAATTTGGGGAAAACAACTCGTGAAGTTTGACCCGCTAGAAGAGTGAGGTGCGCGAGAACGCTGGGACCCTTTTTCCTGGATCTCCGCTCTTTTTGGCCCTCATGTCCCTCCGTCGTCGGACTAAACTCGCCCCCACTTCCTCACCGCCTCGGCCGTATCTAGACCCACAGTGTTTAGCACAGACCACGCTTCAATATTGAGCATAATTTAAAAATGTCTGTGTCAAGCTTACTGCAACACATTGCTGTAAGAGTATAACCAGGAAGCGAGGTAGGAGGGAAAAATAGATTTAGCGCCACCTCAGCACGGGAGGGACAATAACGCCGAGGAGCAAATGGATAAAAATAGACAGGAGAAAAAAATAAATACATGAATCGATTATCTTGCGGACGTGTCGATGCATCAGATCGTCGGCTTTTGGATCGATGCATCGATACAAAATGATTATTATTTACACCCCTAATATCAGCCAATTCAGCTATCTTATGGTGATCCATAACATGCAGGATTTTTTTTCAACCCAAGATGGTTCCTTTGGTTCATTCTATTCTAGCTTTCATTGTATGAAACCTTTATTTTCTTGGAGACTGAATCTCTCCTTTTCTGATGTTCACTATGTCTATGTCTACGTCTGTGTGCTTAACGTATGGTCTGTGGATATTAGATTTGAAATGGAATCAACCATGCATGGTAAATAGCTTTCATGTTTTAACACCAGTGGTCTAAATGTTCTCCTTTAGCCAACTTAATACCCCAGCAGGATATCTGATTACTAGCAAGACAAAGCTCTTGATTGCCTAGACAGGCATTGAGCTTACTTCTCAGAACTTGCCTTACTCTGCAGTTTTCTTGGTGTTCTCTTCATGGTTGCCATTTGCCTATTCCAAGGTACTTATAGCTCTCTTCAACATCTGCTAATCTCCCTTCTCTGAGTGCAGTCCCTTTGTGTGAATTGCCTTCCACAGTTGACAGCATTACCTTCCACATAGAGGGGACCAACTGCCCAGCAGTTTTGCTGCCCACATGACATTGCGATGTCCTTGCTGTAGATCAGCAAGTCAATGTCTCAATCATTCATTGCATACAGCGTGATCTCATCCATGTACCAAGTTGCCATCCATAGTCAGACTTGTTGATTATTGGGCTGGGTAAGATTAAGGACTGTGCAAAGCATGTTCCTGATATAGCACATTTGAGGGAGTTTTGATTTTCACAGCCTTGTAGTGTGTTCAATGAACGTTCTCAGAGTGTTGTTGACCTTGTAGAGCTTCAGGGATTCAAGGAACCGTATGGCATTCTTGACCATGCATAGAGTTGTTTGTAATCAGTCCAGGCAGTCCAAGGTTTATTTTTCTCCTTAGCTTTTTTTTTGTTTTCAATGTCCTTCTGCACCTGCTATCAGCTGTTGATCCACGTGCCTGCTTATAGGTGTGGTACATGTCCAGATTTGCTGGTATTGGGATCCTTAAGCATACATGTAAAATATATACCTCATCTCATCTGCATTAGCCAAACTAGCTTGGTTTAATTCTTAAATGGGGCAACTTAATTTGCGGTTAGACAAAAAATTAATGATACTTTAGGCATATTTAGGTTTTAAGTCATTGTCTAAATTTGCTCAAATGCTTTGTCCAAATTTTGAGAAATCCCCAGCTGGGGACCTGACTTGAATCTGACAAATAATCTTTGGAAAGAGTAAAGGATGAATTAGGTGCTGGCAGGAATACCTTCTAAACCTCTAACCTGAGACCTTCACCAAAGATAAATGGTAAAACTACCAGTGGAAGCATGAAAAAATTTGGTTACCAATTCCAAGAAGTGCTTGAGTATTTTAAACAAATATATTCATTAATAAATATATGAATATTAAGAGGATAACTCATCTTTGTCATTCAATTTTGATAAAATATGATTAAAAACAATTAAACAATTAATTAATACACTTTGTTAATGTTTTATCTTCTGAAAGATGCATTACTCTTTGCTAACTTCTAGGGTAAAGTATAAGAACTTTATATCAAAATCTGGCTTAACTATGAAAAATTCTGGACTTAGTAACTTTACTGTAAATGTAAAAGGTAAAAAGTTTATTTTGTCATTGTTGCCAAATACATTCCTTAAGTGATACATAAAAGTATGTTTTAAAAACACACAAAAAAAGAAAATGAAAATGAAGCTGAAGTGAAAATTCAAACAGGAAGACTCTTAGCCTCACCCACATTTAAGCTTCAGACAAATAATGTCAGGAATAATCTTTCAAAATCCTCTTCATCTACCTTTTGTCCTAGCTTGCCTCCTGCACGCCAGGGAACTTTCACCTACCTCTGCCCCATCTCCTTCTTTAGTTTCAGGCTATTCTGAGTCCCACTCATCCTCCAGGTTATTCCATCACCACCGACAGACTCTGGGAGAGAAGACTAACTCTAATCCTTTTCCAAGGTTGCACATCCAAGCTAATGTCAATTCACAGCATCAGTGTCTTCTGCCGGGGCCAGTTCACCAAAGAACCTACAGGTGCTGGTCATAAAATTAGAATATCATGAAAAAGTAGATTGATTTCAGTAATTCCATTTAAAAAGTGAAACTTGTATATTATATTCATACATTACATACAAACTCATATATTTCAGATGTTTATTTTGTTTAATTTTGATGATTACAAATGACAACAAATGAAAATCTCAAATTCATCATATCAGAAAATTAGAATATTACTGAAGACCAATAAAAACAAAGGATTTATAGAAATGTTGGCCAACTGAAAAGTATGAACATGAAAAGTATGAGCAAGTACAGCATTCAGTATTTAGTTGGGCCTCCTTTGGCCTGTATTACTGCAGCAATGCGGCGTGGCATGGAGTCGATCAGCCTGTGGCACTGCTCAGGTGTTATGATAGCCCAGGTTGCTCTAATAGTGGCTTTTAGCTCTTCTAAATTGTTGGGTCTGGTGTATTGCATCTTCTTCTTCACAATACCCCATAGATTTTCTATGGGGTTAAGGTCAGGAGAGTTTGCTGGCCAATTAAGAACAGGGATACCATGGTCCTTCAACCAGGTACTGGTAGCTTTGGCACTGTGTGCAGGTGCCAAGTCCTGTTGGAAAATGAAATCTGCATCTCCAAAAAGTTGGTCAGCTGCAGGAAGCATGAAGTGCTCTAAAACTTCCTGGTATGTGGCTGCGTTGACCCTGGACCTCAGAAAACACAATGGACCAACACCAGCAGATGACATGGCACCCCAAACCATCACTGACTGTGGAAACTTTACACTGGACTTCAAGCAACGTGGATGAAGTGCCTCTCTTCTTTTCCTCCAGACTCTGGGACCTTGATTTCCAAAGGAAATGCAAAATTTACTTTCATCAGAGAACATGACTTTGGACCACTCACCAGCAGTCCAGTCCTGTTTCTCTTTAGCCCAGGCAAGACGCTTCTGACGCTGTCTGTGGTTCAAGAGTGGCTTGACACAAGGAATGCGACAGCAGAAACCCATGTCTTTCATACGTCTGTGTGTGGTGGTTCTTGAAGCACTCACTCCAGCTGCAGTCCACTCTTTGTGAATCTCCCCCACATTTTTGAATGGGTTTTGTTTCACAATCCTCTCCAGGGTGCGGTTATCTCTCTTGCTTGTACACTTTTTTCGACCACATCTTTTCCTTCCCTTCGCCTCTCTATTAATGTGCTTGGACACTGAGCTCTGTGAACAGCCAGCCTCTTTAGCGATGACCTTTTGTGTCTTGCCCTCCTTGTGCAAGGTGTCGATGGTCGTCTTTTGGACAACTGTCAAGTCAGCAGTCTTCCCCATGATTGTGTAGCCTATAGAACTAGACTGAAAGACCATTTAAAGGCTTTTGCAGGTGGTTTGAGTTAATTAGCTGATTAGAGTGTGGCACCAGGGGCCATCAATTTTGAACCTTTTCACAATATTCTAATTTTCTGATATGATGAATTTGAGATTTTCATTTGTTGTCATTTGTAATCATCAAAATTAAACAAAATAAACATCTGAAATATATGAGTTTGTATGTAATGTATGAATATAATATACTAGTTTCACTTTTTAAATGGAATTATTGGAATTAATCTACTTTTTCATGATATTCTAATTTTATGACCAGCACCTGTATTCCATTCATGTCAATAAAACTTTTCTAACATAGCTTTTCTCTGTGTGAGTCTCTTCGGGTGGAAATAAGTTAGACAAAATTCCAAGAGGTAACTAAGAGGGAAAATATGTACCATAGGTTTTCCATACATTTGCCTGTCTTATTTTTAGCTTTTTCACACTAGCTGTACTGCTTAGTTCATATTAAAGAATTTAGAAAGGAGTTGCTATTATTGTGTATTTCAATTAAATATTTAGAACATATGTATAAATAAAGATGGATTTAAGCATACACTTAAGCAAAAAAAAGGTTATTTGTTAATAGGATGATTAATAGCATATGGGTGACGTGGTATCTTGAAATTATAGTTTTTTTATTTGTATGAGAAACAGAGACCTATTCCTAAATGTTAATATTGTTTGCTTGTTTATAGTTATCTTGGTAAAGGGAAGCATGGCATTATGGAACCTAAAGTAATACAGTTATTTGGTGTTAAACTTTATTTTTGCAGTCTTTTGAAATGCATTAAGTTTGAAATATTATAATATAGTAACAATACGAGGTGCAGCATATTTCAAACATAAACTCAGCTCCATATACAAGCAAAAGATACTAAATCTAAGATTGAAAGTAAACTAAAACAAGAGGGATTCCTGGTGAAACTTGGACACAGGCTATTTGAGATGCCTACTGTAACTAATGACAGATAATACATGTAAAAGACAAAAAAAAAATTGTAGTTAATCTGAGCGCTTTACATCACTGAATTGGAACTAAAATGGCCTCCAAGTGTACTGAACAATGGAGAGAGCATAATGCAGTGTGACTACTGAGTGACTTGACAGAGATCCAAAGTGAATAAAAGACCTCACTATGTGCAGCAGCCAGGCTAAGCTGCTGCAGTGCTCAAGACTTTGACGGGATGACGGTGCATCATAACGTCTCATACACATTTAATGTGCTAATAAATCCTATTGTCATTTTCGACATGGCACACTATCTGCTTCCTAGAAGCTGTTTCAATAAAAACCTTCTGTTTAAAGTCTTACTGATTTCACATAATACAATTAATGTCATAATACAATTACTTCAATAGAAGTAAGATCTGACATTGAAATCATACTTTTCACTGCAATAGTTCTGGTTCCAATAAATGAAAAAGAAAGAACCAACATATGTGACGTCAGAATAAACTCCTGCTTAGGGGATGTTGCCTGTTATGTTAAATTGTTCTATTTTAGCAGTTTTGGAAATCCGGAAATCCAACATGACCTTTTATTATTCGTCATTACTTTAAATTTTGTTTTGTGAAAATACTTTGTTGTTTGGGGAAGATATGTGGTATTTGTGGTATGTTTTACTTCAAAACCAGCACAAATATGTTCAAAGTGACACAAATTCATGTTCAGGTTTCTTTAGTTGCTTTTAATGTCAAACATTGACCTGGGGTGAAACTCAAGACAACATTTCTCCAAGACAGAGTGCCTTACTATTTCTGATTTACTAACTTCCAGCCAGAGAAGGGGGATGTAGAGTCAAAATGTCATCTGTATATCATGTTCTACCAAACCACTGAAAGAAGGTGAGTCCAATCTGCACAGGTTAATTCACTGTGCAGATTTGACTCACCTGCTTTCAGTGACTGAGCAGATAAAATGCAACAAATAGAGATTACTTGTTGACTTTAAATCCCCGATCTCTGCTTCCAGCTGAATGAGAAGATTTAATTAAAATACTTTGCAACATAATGGTAATGGATGTTGACTTCCAGCAACTAAAGGCATGAAAAATAAGTGTAGCAGGATAAAAAGAAATAAAATTTGTAGTATTTCATTGGTTTTAAGTCTTTTTTAATGAAATGGCATAGACATTACCAAAATGACCATAGATTTTTTTACAGCTGAATGGAGCATAAGGTAAAAGAGTGTTTTTCCGTTATCATATGATGTTCTTTTACTGTAGTCCTGCTGGATAACGAGAAAATTAATCCATTTTGAAATAATTCCAATCAAAGATAAAATCTGTCATTGTATGAAATAAGACAGTAAAGGCACATGTAGTCATACCAAAGCTTTTTGCAGTAGTCTTTAGATTAACATATGTTTGCTGCACTGTACTAATGCAGAACAAAAATAAAGAACTTTAAGAAGAGTCACTAAAAAGATTCGAAGGGTTTTAAAATACTGAAGTCTTAATTTTAGGATGTTTTTGTCAAAAGAGACAATGGAGAAAGACAGGTACACTAAACCAAAACTTTATGTCAGTAATATTTAAAATTACTTTACTATGTTACTTGATTAAAGTAACTGTTTACACAAAGCATTAGTAAAATAAAATCAATGCTAAAGTGTACCCTGTGTCGTGAACTGCTGCTTTGGGTTTTGGGTTATGTTCAAGTTTTCACTTTAGGTTTTCAATTAGGCTTTGATTTATGTCGTTCTATGATTGCTGTTAAGATTTGCATCACTTTTGACTTACTTCTTATTTTAACTATTCCTTTTTGATGGGTTTTCAGTTATCTTCTATTCAACATTCTTTAGTGCTCTAGATTTATTTTTCCATTCATTGTTTACAGTTATCTTTAAGTTATGTTTCCCAGGGCATCAAAGTTTTCTTAATTTATCTCCAGTCTCTTTCCCTATCCTCTAGTTTTCGCTGGGTCATTGTGTATTTTCTAGTCATTAGTTTATTTCCCCTTTAACTTCATTTAAGTTCTTTCCTAGTTATATTTAAGCCGTGCTGTATTCCCTTGTTGCTCTCTGTTGCCCTCTAGTGCCCCTCCCCTTTCTCCCTAGCTCTCTTCTAGTTACTTCTGTCAAGACCTGCTCCCAATTAGTTGATTTCTCCATTAATTGTTCTGTTTGGCATATACAGTATAGTCCTCCTCTGCAGTTACTCATCACTGAGCCCTGTGTTCCCCTTTGTTCTGGTTCCTGTGTTCCCTGCTTAGTTATGTCAGGATTTATGCAACCACCCAAATATTAGATCTGCAAGAAACCACCTCAGTCTCTTTATTTGGGTCCTCTACAAACCTCCCACTCGCTGACAACTGAAGCTCATGAAGTATTAAACAAACCCAAAAGGCATGAATTTTTTGTTTTGTTTCTTAATTTGAAGAAGCATTAGTACTGTGTTGTAAATAATCAATTTTTCAAGAGGCTTTTCAAAAACAAATATGCTAGTTTTTATTTCAACACCTCAGCACAGCTACTGTAAGTGCAATTTTTAAAATCTATTTTGAAACAACATAATATTTTTATTTACACCCAATTTATCATCAGATGTCAACAAAGTCTTCGGAAAAAAAAATCATTGAAAGCCATTTTAAGTGCATTTCTTTCTTTTGCTAAATTATTTTCAATTAAAAAAATATCATACTCCTGCCACTGTTATACTAGATTATGGTAGGAAATAATATTTGACAGTATTGCCAGAAAATTTAAGTATTCTTTTTTTTTACTGTTTAACAAATAAATACGCATTTTGTTTTGCATCTTTATTTTATTGAGGAATACACAGCTAATTGGAATATGACCAAAAAAAATGCACCAAACATTGTAAAGTCATGAATTATTACATCTCTGAAAATTAGCCAGTTAATGTCAGGGATTTCCACAGTGTTAGTTCTTAAAAATTAGAATACCAAAAAGGTCTATTAGTAGGTTGATTAGTCTTATATATTTCAATTTGAATCTGTCTAAAAAAAAAAAAAAAATATATATATATATATATATATATATATATATATATATATATATATATATATATATATATATATATATATGTATATATATATATATACGATAACATATATTTTGTGTTTGTAGTTCCCTAAAACTGATAAGCCAAAACATTTTTACACAAAATGATCGTACAGTGAGAATTCTGAGAATTTGGTAGGTGTGTCAGCCCATGTCTAAGAAAGACTTTGGCTACTGAATGTCTGCTTACTCTCACCTTGAATTTATGTTAAAAGTGGAAATCTTTAAAACACTTTAAAGCCTGCCTCTGCTTAAACCAGCAATTACCTCCCATGCTCCAAAATTCAGTCACACTAGCTTGAGCTAATCCGAGCATTAATTGGATTTCAAAGCAAAAGGAAGAAGAGGAAGAAGAATACCGTCATTCACTTTGCAGGAGCTAAGAGTCATCATCTTGATTTTGATTGTAAGGGATGTGGGAGGAAAAACCCACACAAATAGAGAACACCCAGGAAAAAAATGGAAGATTTTTAATCCTCCATGCTGTGAATGCCTCTGTGCCTTTTTCTACAACTTTTTATTCATGAAAGGGGAATGCATGACAGAAAACACTGAATAAATGAGTAACCCAAGTGGTGCATCTGGATTCTGTTTGCCAGTATAGCTTTAAAAAAGACACAGTATCAAGGTATAGGGTTTATCTTTTTGTCTGTCTAATCATCTTTACTAGTTAAGAGCTTTAACCTTTAAGTGCTATCCTCCTCCAACATGGAGGACCATTGGGGTATTGCTGTGGCAATAGCTTGAGTATACAATCTCCAGCCGAGCTTTCCTTTGATGTGAAAGCCATGGTTTACAAGGAACTGAGAAGATTAAAGACATACGATTTATATCAAATGTAGCTCTTGTTGGCTGTTTGTAATGCTTTATTCTTCATCAGCAGCACACGCTCTATCACCATGATGCCACAGGAAGCACAGTGCTCTTTTAAACCCAGTGGTGATCTCACGGTTATCCAGATGAAAAAGGATTTATTAAAACCTCCCATCAACCAACTCTATAAATAGAAGCTAGCAGAAAATCTTTTGAGAGGAGGAAAAAAAATAAGCCGTGCTCTTAAGCTGTTATTAACATGCAAACACAGAAAATATGTGATATGTTATTTTGAAGCAGCAAATATTTTTGTGCAAGTCCTATCGGTATTTTTGTCACTACATCAGACATTTAAAAAAATAAATAAATACAAAGCTGAGTCATACTGAGTCTTAATGCACTTGCTCCTTGACCGTAGGCTGAATTTTAATAGTAATTTACATCAGATACTGCATGCATTATTGCTAAAGAGATTCAAATGGTAGGTGAATTGTAGTCAAAGTGGTTTTGTCATCCATACCTGTTACATCATGCAGACATTTTAAGCAAGAGTGACTCATTATAGTGTTAAAGTTCTCTCTTAATAAAACAAGAAATTATGATTCAGGCTTGTTCCCTAAGATTTAAATGCTTAAAGAAATTATCAGGTGGAGATGACAAAACATCTTACATCTGCAATCAATATTGTACTATTTGCTTAGATAAGAAAACCACCAGCTGTTCTCAATGATGCTGGTTATTACTGTAGGTAAACTGCATCAATTTCTGCTAACAACATTTTTCAGCCAAAAACTTAAAAGCAGATTTATTGTTTATGGCTCTGTCTACTGGAATAACTCCCCATGTCTTACAGCAAAAGAGCCTTGCTGAGCTGTGCTGCAAATTCATCCAAGTATTCTTTTTTCTTTTTTTTTGCTATCTAGTAAATCATAACCATGCATAGGTCTAAAATAAACTTCCCAGAAATCAAGACAGAAAACTATGTTTGTTTGACAGCTTCAACTACTCTCTCTTTTAAGTATGCAAACCTAATTAAGAGGCTTATGAGGACAGTCCATGTCCCAACAGTTTATTTAAGTGTGAATGTATATAGATGCCTGCATATCATCTGCAAGTGTGAATATCAACACCAAACAAGTACCATGATTGTGACATTTTCTTCAGCAAACATTTGACAGCACAGACTGTGTCTGATTACTAAGAAACAATAAAGATTAAAGTGCTCTATGACAACAGTGAACAGCTCTAAAACTGTGAATATGTTGGGTTTTTTGTCGGACATTGTAAATTACAGTCTCGTGTAAAGTATTAATACCCCTAGTTTTTAATTTTATTTTCTACTGTCACAAATACAAACTTTAATTTAGTTTCTTGGTATTTAATGTTATAGATTAATACAAAATTGCACCTAATTGTTACAAATTATTTTCTATTTTTTTCAGTTTTAAAACCTGTAAACTGTTGCATGTTTTTTAACACCATCTTTCTATGTGATTATAGTTGTACATGCTTTAAAAATCTATAGCGGAACATTGTTGGCCATTTTTATGACAAGATTTAGGTCTACACTGTTCTAACAGATTACAATGCTTTGACCTTGACATTACCATTGAAACGTGTTGGTAACTCTAGCGTGGTTGCTGACAACCAAGTTCCACACAGTCTCAAGTCCTTTGCAGCATCTACATACCAAGATTTTTTTCAGGAGTTTCCAGTGTTTAGCTCCATCCATCCATCAACTCTGACAAGCATCTATGTCTGTGGTGGATAAAAGAAATCTACACAACATTAAGCTACCAACACTATGTTTAAAAAAAAAAAAAAAAGTATTTATTTCCTTTCTCCAATAAATCATAAATTATGCTTGTTGTATTTTCACAAAAATATCCAATTTAGAAATGCTATGCTTTGTGTGTATTGATTTTACGAAATGTTCAATAGTTCAAGGGGTATGAATACTTTTGTGGGGCAAAGTATTATCTGGTTTATGTTACAAAGCAATGTAGTTTTAAGTCCTATCTTAAACAATATATGCCAATTGGACACTGCTGCATCAATGATCCCATTCTTTGCCAGTGGCTTTAATGCCAAATAATAAAGACAATATTTCCAGATTACTGTAAATCTTTGAAAGGATGACTTTGACATAAATGTATAAACAAACACAAACAAAGTATCTTTGGATTTGCAGCCATTTTAACTTTGTGCTGATGTGCACAGAAAACATCCATTTTAAATTCACTGCAATGCGTTTTTAATTCAGTCTGACCAAATGAAAGAACCCCTTTAGGTAGCCGGTTTTTTGCTGGCGTGGTCTTTACTACACCCAACTCCCCTGTCAGCTTTAGATCTGTAGTTGACACATTACTAAGACAACTGCAGTCCACATATCTATGTGTGCTCTTTGTTTCATGGGCCATCACAGTTCAAACATGCATTAAGGGCAGAGGAAGGAGTGACAGACGTGCACATTTCATTTACATTTTTACTAACTTATCTATGCAAAGATTAGAGTGCATTACATCTTTCACTAATTGGGCAAAAGGAATAAGATGAGTGGATACTTACCTTCTTTAGGAGGCCGCCTTACTTCTGAACTCAGATTGCAGACCTGACCGACATGCAGCTGAGGTGACAAGCAACCCTCCGTTTGTGGATTTAGAGGTAAAACCACATTATTGAGCATGAGCATGCTCTCTGATTCTCCATCGCCTAAATGCTGGGGACATGTGCATTTGGTGTACACAATCCCACATGCCTCCACTGTCCCTTTCTCTGCTTTCAGGCAGTTTTCCAGCCACGTACAAAGCACTTGACACCCAAACTGGCTAGGGCTCGCCTTATTCAATATTAAGAACTCCAGGATAGACTGCTCCTCGTCATCCAGCTTCTGCGGTGTCAATCCATTGTAATCGTAAGGAAAAACCCTTCGCAGCTGAGCAAAATTTTTGTCGTACAGCAAAAATATGTAATTATTCTTTGAATCACACAGATACACAATAGATGCGTTCACTTTGAGCAACTCATTAATCTTCTCATGTGAGTAGTGATCAAACTGATAAGCAAGCAAAGAGTATTCAGAGCAGCTCAAGTCTCGCTTGTATAGTTTAAGGTAGATGCTGTATTTGGTTGGGTCTGGGTTCTCCAGCGTCCATGTACAGTTTGTGTAGTTCTTGGGAAACATTTCAGACACCGAGTATGATCCATAAATGACCCCCTTGACCAGAGTGGAACACCAATAATCTTGGGCACCAGTAAATCCAAACATAACCAGAAGATAGGTGGAAAATATATAAATCAACAGGTTTCGAACAGCCTTCATCCTATGTCATTTGGCCTGCAGGGAAAGATGAAGAACATCATGCAAAAGGAAGATTAAATCAGAGCATAGACAAATTATGGATGATTTCTGTCAACTCTAATTTACATGCTCCATATAGTTCTCGCCAAGTCCTTCCATGGAAAGGGTGAAAAAACACACATTAACCTCAGCAGCATGTCTCTTGCAACCTCATCTTGTCTCCCTTTTCAACTATATTTTGTGCAAACACTGCCACCTTGTGGCTAACTTCAGCCCTTTTGTGTTTTATATTTATGTATTTTTTAGGGAGGTGGGCACAATAATATGAGTCATTAAGACAATATTAATTGGGTCATATTTGGATTGGCACCTTCCCGGGAGATATTGCCGATTAGAATGGCACGCTGGTGAAATAAAAATGCGAATAATGACATGGCAGTGCTCAAGAGTTGGAATATGCGACGATTTGTTTCTTATCACGCAGTAACCAGGATCCTTTCCTATTAAAGTCAATTCTTTTGAATATGGTGTTTTAAATATATGCATGCATATAAATGCATATTTAAGCTGATGCATTAAGTCCATCCGAATGTATAATTGTTCTTTATTCTGCGCGCTTTAAAACTTGCGCACCAACATGCGTGTCAGTCGATTTCAAAGTCTGACATATTTGATAATGTAATTTGATAAAAGTCCAGTATTTGAGTGGGCTTGAGCGTGTGTGTTGGCGCGCGCGTGGGTTTTTTTTTTTTTTTTTTTGTACCGCGCGTGAGAAGGGAGAGGGAGAGAATGCAATGCGATGTCCTGATTGCTTTAATCCTACAGGCAATGCAGCTGTGAGCAGTGTCACAGCAGAATGTGCATGCGCGTGCGCGTCTCTCAAACCGTGTGTACCCCTGTGGGTGCGCGCGCACGTGTGTATGTGAGTAGGCGTGAAAAAATCCCAAAGTAGGCTGCAGATTTCAGTTTGTTTTTTGCTTTTTACAGGACGAATACATTTGCGTCTCTAACTTATTTTAGGATAATGAGAAAAAAGAGCTCTCCGTCAGAGCATGATAATATGTGTCATGTAAGGATTTGCGGTAGCTGTGCAGAGTTAGATCAGCTTTTGCAGCGATATGTAAACCCATATGATCCCTCCTGCAAGATCCGTAGCCATGCAAGGGTTTCACTAAAAAAATCAGTATTCCGGAGACGACTGATCGAGAGTCTCGATTTTACTGCCCACATCTCAGAATGAAGCACTTTAAAGTGAATTTTGCATTTTAAAAGAGAGATCAGCTTGAAATGATTTGTTAAGCGCCCCAGACTGATGCGATCGGGTGAGCCCTAACTGGCACATATTTTAACAACTTTACCAGAGACATGACACACTGTAAAAATAAAAAATCACAATTAATATGGTCATTATAAGAAAATCTTACCTTACACTGCGGAAGCTATGGCTATTTTTCCAACACTGACCACATCCTTATAAATAAATTCTGCAGCCCTTCGGTGAATCAATACTCTCCATTCCCGACGACAGTAGTCCGGCGCAACAAGATGGTTCAGTGGATGGGAATAAAATGCGTTAGACTCCGCTCTGCCCGCTCATATCCTCCCTGTCCTCTCCTTCTTCTGATGCTGGCTTTTTCCCATCAAAACCGGAGCGCACGACAGCCACCGAGCAGAATAGAAAAATATCAAGAGAGAAAAAGAGAATAAAAAAAAATAAATCTTGTAGTGACGAAAAGAAGCGACCGTTTCCCCCCCCCCCAAAAAATGTGTTCCCATAAATTAAATCGACAGACTCCCAATTCTCTATTCACCCCCCAATGATTTCTTCTCTGGTAAAGTCGGTTTTTTCCTCTGATTTGGGGAAAAAACGGGTAGAAGAGAAAAAAAGAAAGAAGAGATCCTTCTGGTGGAGGGATGTGGAGATGTTTTACCTGGACTTGTGAGTTATAACACAAAGAGAAATAGACGCGCTTTTGCTTGGTGCTTGCAGAGCTCTGGAAGCAAGGCTGCAATATCACGTCACACTCAGCCGCTAAGATAAAGCACGTACGCACGCTTCTTACTGCCGCTGCGTCTCCACCACCACTTTCTTTCCTGCCACCCTCCTCCCCCTTTTTTTTCTTTTTTTTATATAAACCCAAACACAGCCTTCTCTTATTTCGAGTCAAAAAAGGTTCCCCCCGTGAACTGGACCCTCCTCAGTGCGCAGACAACACTGCTGCTCTTTCCAAGCAGGAATATTCTTGCGGAGTTTTATTTGTGAGATTTTCTTCTAGGACAGGAGGAGTATAGATATAATCTAAACTGCTTTCCATAGCCTAAATGGGACCTGGTTTGTCTGGCACATCTCCCCTCACGCACCCCCCCTCCTACTCTTCTGCTTTCAACTTTCACGTTGCTGGAATAACAAACGCTTGTGGGACAACTTGAGCTGTCTTCTGGAAGAAAAAAAAAAGTTGCTGCGCGTTGCTTGTCTCTTTCTTTGCAGGTGCAGTTTCTCCATTCAAGCTCTCAGGGGGAGCGCTTATGTGTATCCTACGCTCCTATTTATCCACCTCGAATATGTTGTTGACCTTTGCCATTTTTTTTTATCTTATTATTTGCCCTTGTTTATCTAACAATTATCACTCATTTAAATCCCGCATAAGCTCATGGCTTCAACAGTTTGTCATTGGCAATATTTTATCCGTGCGTCTCCATGAACCCTCTTTGCTCCTTGGCTGAACTCATGCGCAATGGAAACAATGGACACGGGGATGGATCTGATTCTTTTTTTTTTTTTTTTTTTTTTTTTTATTAACGATGGAGGGATTTGTTTTTATAGGTGGGTGGTTCTTTTTGACAGGTGGCAAAGGAAAAAAAAAACATTTAGGGCATAATTGTCTGTATTATAGATTAACTTCTATAATCTATAAACATAATCTGTAAACATTTGTGTTATAGATAGCAATGGAACGTTGTTTGTTTCCAAAGTTTTTTTTATTGCTCTGTTTAATAACTGCTTTACAAAAGTATTCAAACCCCTCGAAATTTTTAACATTATTAATGATTAATGATTCATTTCAAATCCTACCATCAATTGGAATTTAACTGGGGTATTCTAAGAAATTAACATGCTTTACATTTCTGTTGAGTTTTATTCCTTTTTATTTTGGGTTTTATCCCTGCTGTAACATAAACCTGTCCCTTGGCATAAAGTATTTTCTCACCTCTAACAGACTGACCTTTAATTTTTTTTAATCCTTCTATAAAGTCTGACCTTTTTCATTGTCCTCTTTGAAAAGAAAAAAAAACACTTAGTATGATGCTGCCATCGCCATGATTTATTAGAGGCATGGTGTACTTACCATAATGTCCTGCATTAATGCAAATGCAAATATAAAGTTTCATCTCATCTGAGTAGTGCATCTTGTTGCACATGTTTTCTAAGTTTCCTAAATAGAACTTAAAAGAAACAATAATCAAAATGTAAAAAAGGTTGAATGTATATGAATACTTTGGAAGGGAGCTGTACATCCTTTTCTTTTATGTTCATCTGCTTTAATCATTGTTACAATAAACCGTTAACTATCACCAGCTTTGCCATCTCTTTTAGTTTTTCAGTGAATTGGTTCCATCTTAGCAGATGCTGCACAGGAAAAAAACCCATTTGTTGATTGGTTTCCAGAAAGTTTCAGCCTGAAGTGTTTGTGAGCCAACTTCATCAAAGAATGGTCCAAAAACGTTCAGAAAGCATAACCAGCCACAGCATTGTGAAGGTTAAGAACATGTTTTCATCCACAGCTTTTTGCAGCACACAGTATTTACAGCAGTGCTAATTTGTTACCAAATTTATAACAGAGATTGTAGTCATTCAAACACAGTTGGGCTCCATGTCGTGTGACTGGCAGCTTTTCTGGGGCCTTTCCCAGGCAGCCAGTGGGGCATCAGGGGTGACCTCAGGCCAGCCCACTTTTACAAGCCTTTATGAAGATGACTGCATTCATGGTTCTCTTGGCTCACAGCCAGCTTGTTGGTCGACAAAATTCACACAGAGAATGAGAGCAAAATACAAATCTTTTAGCTGATGCACAGGGAGGGCTTAAGGAATTTAACCACCAGTTTCTTGAGTAACACATTTTAGAACATGGATGGTGCTCTGCATGTTTGGGCTCTTTAAGTATATATTTAGAAAGGAATGTTTTACTCAGTGTGGAACTACTACAACCAAACTAAAATAAAAAGGTAACTGCAGTGGATTATTTATACCCATTTTGCATTGCAATCCTGCCTCACACAAACCTAGATTATATTTTGTTAACTTATGAATTTTGCTGCATGTGCTGCAACTCAGCTGTTGAAGTCCTAATATCACTCTTGTTGGACCCAAGTATTGGATAGATAAAATACTGATTTGCACACAGAATAAAAAACAAAACAAATAAAGGAAAATGAAGCAAGTAATATAAGTATATCACAGTTTAATTTCAAAATCTAAATCTGGAGCAAATAACCTGGAACATTAGAAACAATCTTATCTGTTACTTGCAGTAAAATCAACTATTTTAGGTGTGAACTGCTTTAAACGAAGTAGATTGTGTTGCAAACGTAAACACAAATAGTCAAAAAGACTCTCTAAAATATCAGATTCATATCATCTCATTTAATCACTCAAACTGCATACAGCAGAGTTGTATATCCCATTTGGAATCTCTACAGCATCTGAGATATTTCTCATCAACCTGTCATATTACTCTGTCAAGTTAAGAATCTGTTTTGGTGTCTATATTTAAATTATTCATTGCTCTGCATAGAGAATAGCCCTATTATCACCTGCTTCTATTTGTGTGAGTCTACAGTCAGGCATGTGTATCCGTGTGGTTGACTGTCTGTTTTTACTACTCTTTGATATAAGAGTTGTTTTACAGCATCAAGGCTGACAATAAAATCCTTAGTGATTAATGTCAGTCTGTTGACCACATGCTAAACATCAGTTTATAGATGTGCTGTATATGGAATTTTGTTCATCCATTTAGTAGCAGGGATTTATGTAGATATTACTTTTTCAAAGAGTTTAAGTGAATTTTAAGAATTAATGTAATGCAAACATGCAAAACATTCTTTGAAGCAGATGACATAATACAGTAAATGTTTCTAAGGCACATTTTTCTGAGCACTGTCATAGGACTTCTTAGTACTTTAAGCCCTGATGCATGACTTAGAATTGACTCACAAAAGAGCATGTCAGTGTTGTTTTTCGTTTTAATCAAACTTCTTTGTAATTGGTTCAAAACATTCTCAGGCTTTAACACAGAAACTGGCCTTCACTGAAAGATGCAACATAATGATGAAATATTTATATGTTCTATTTCTGGAATTCGAAATTCCTTAGGATTTAGTTTGAAAATCCGTTATGGCTGCCTTGTTTGTGTAAACCACCACAAGCAGCCAAATATTTTGTGGGGCCCTAAGCAGAATTTGTTTTTGGGTCCCGTCCTGTTGAAATCCAATTTTTCACCAGTTAGTACAGCACTGAGTAGCATTTCTGTTACATTACCTAAACAAAGGTTAGGGCTAGGTTGATTCCCTGTTGTAAATTTAAGGCTCCTAAATCTAGAATAGTGGAAGAATCTGGATTTTGTACTTTTACCAGAGTTTGAGTTTAGTGGTACAATAGCTAGTGAGTAATAAGGTTAATTTCAATGCATAAATGACTTGTTTTTCATACTGTACTTTAGAAAATATTAGTAGCCTCCAATATAAAGAAGATGAGAATATTAACTCAGATGCTTCTCAACAGTATATAAACAACATCATGTTTCATGCTTTTTCCCTTTTTAGAACTATTGTATCGTAATTTTAAGCAGGGGTTGGAAAAATATCAACTCATATAGTTCAATTTGATATATATTGCTAAATGTGCCTTCAATGCACTGCATATGGAAGTGTTTTTTGCTGAGATTTACTTAGAAATGGAAACCCTACAATCAACAAAATTGTCACATCAAATTTATCAAAAATAGTTTTACAAGAATGTATTTGGAACCAATTTGGAATACAAGTTAGAAGTGAAAACCATATTGTTATGCTTTGTTATTTAGTGTTAATAAAAGGTAACTATGTTTAGTTTTAAAGTAAACCTGAAATCAATCAAACTTTTACAGACATACATGTCCATATATTCTTTTTAATAGCTTCAGATAGTGATCAACATTTTCCTTTTTGGCCACCATTACGAGTGAAAGGTTTTACAATTGTTAAATGAACTAATGTTTAGCCCACATATTCCCCTCAAAACAAATTTCAGGCTAGTATTGTGGGCGTATATAATCTCGAGATATTAGGACGATTATCAATTCCATGTTCTTCGAATCTGACCTTCTATACCAGATATCTTGCATATTAATATTATGACTAATGCTCCAGGCATGCATGTAGACTCTTAGTTTCATTTTTTTATTACTCATGAGCCTGTAAAATGTTTCATTGTCTTAAAGCTTCTTGTAAAAACAATAATCTTACTGAAAGAACTCCCAGATGTTCTAATATTTAGAGCAACATGATTAAGTAAAGAAGCAGTAACCTACCCAGGGATATGAACAGAGAAGCATGATCGCTATCACACATGGCATCACACCAGTGAGACTTATGAGCATATCTAGACCTATTGTGAGGCTGCTGGTATCCACAAACACTTAATGTGTGCCTGCCTTAACAGCCCCATAAACTGTTATGAATTAATGCTTCTAGTTATAGGTTTACTTGATTTGTGTCATATGAACTTCACTACCGGTGTAAACAGGCGTGACTCTTATGATTTAACACAGTTATTATGATAATCATTTACTACCCAATTACCTAATTAAAGTGTGTGTGCTTACTTTGCACCATTTTAAGGACTGTTTTTTTTTTCTCAAAAAGTATCATTTATTTAATGAAAAGCTGTCCTTGAAATTGCAGGATGCTGATAAGTTGAAGTAATCTGAAGTGTTGCCTTTCTTCTTTTGCAAACATAAATACTAAGAGTAACCATAATAGAAAAATGTATGTCAACTGATGCAGATAATCAATGCTTGTCTGCAAGATGCATCTATCTATCTATCTATCTATCTATCTATCTATCTATCTATCTATCTATCTATCTATCTATCTATCTATCTATCTATCTATCTATCTATCTATCTATCTATCTATCTATCTATCTATCTATCTATCTATCTATCTATCTATCTATCTATCTATCTATCTATCTATCTATCTATCTATCTATCTATCTATCTATCTCATGTGAGTGATCAAGTTTTGAAAAATATATATATTTTTAAATTTTCTGTTGTCTTATCAATAAAACAGAAATTTCCTTGCCCAAGTGTATCAAATTCTGAGAGAGTATGAAACTTTTAACAGCCGTACAGCATTAAAGTTTAAACACATTATTATTTAATACAAGAAATGTAGTTCAAATGTTTTCAAAGACTTTGTGATATAATTTATTTGCAGTGACAGGCTTATGTGTCTCCACTTTAGAACAACCTTGCGTGATTAATGTGGTGAACCATATATTGCACTACAGTTCGCTCTGATACCCGTTGCAGTAAGAAAAGAATCTTGAAATATCTTTGCTCTGAGAGATTGGACTAAGGTCTATCTCATATGGTGTTTTTAGTCTGAATGTGACTGTGCTTCTGACCCTGGAGCGTCTTCACAGCAATCTGGGAAATCTAAAAGTCAGTTAGCCAAAAGTGTAAAAATGTTTTATGGGGGCGATATGATCTCATCTTTTTCACAGCAGCTACTTTGCTGCCTTTAAGTCTTTTTCCTGCTTATTGTCAGGCAAAGGATGTTAAGCAATAATAGGCATTAAAATGCACTGAAAGAATTGAGTGAGGCTTTGGTAAAACCTTGAGACCATAGAAATAAAACATATTGCCACAGTGGAAGAACAATGCAATATGAACTAGGAGCATTTATTGTGTTTTTCTTCAGGAAAGATTTTGCAGAACATGCAAAATAAGGCTTGCAATTCTGCTTTTTATATTTTACTCAACACCACATTTAATGTTATTTGTTGGCTTAGTTGACAGCATTTCTACAGATGATTAATTTCCCTCGATGAAGACCATCCTTGACAGATTAAAAAAAAAAAAAACATAATCATAACTGTGATCATGAATGAATGGTAAGTTTTGTTTTTATTCTGGTTTAAATGATTATTTTTGTGTGTTTTTACACACCAGGGTTTATACATCAACAGTATTTTTCTAAGGACAACTTGCTTTGAGGGTCTTTTTTCACTCACCAATGTTGGTTTGTTTGTTGATGGAAAACCCACATAACAATCTGCACTGCATGAAAAGTGAGATTTTCATCCCCGTAAACTCCCGCAGATCTGCCTGATTTTCATCAGTTTCCGACAATTTGCAACCCGCGCTTGTCCGCGTTTTTCGTGCCGCAAATTGTCGGAAACGGAATCTGACGTATGTGGAGAGCGATCAGCTGTACTAATGGCCCTAATTAGCATATGAATGCAGCAAACCTGCGCGGCTGGCCAGGTCTGGCTTGAATAACCTTCTCAGTATTGGCTGAAACCACTATTCTCAAACAAGTGAAATCGCTCGTAATTGGTAGCAAAACCAAACGTGGCCACGCCAGGCTTTAATTTTCTTACTGAGTATTGGACGGAACCACTTCTTTTTAAACAAGTAAAGTCGCTCGTGATTGGTTGGCATATATATATATATTTACATATAAATTTACATATATTTATGAATATATATTTATTCATTCATATATTTATTCATTCGTATGCTGTGTATTTATGTTATCCTACACTACTACACAATTATTAGGCTACCATCAAGGACATGAATGAATTTATACAGGAAATGAACATTTGCCAGGAAGCTGTTTATGCAAAGAAAGAGCTTTATTAAAACACACACAACTATATACAACGCGTATCCAAACACATGCATATCTAAAAATTACAACTCCGTGAACGGTCCGTTTGCTTCCTCGGGGTTGGAGGTAACTGGCAGCATTCCCTCCGAGGCAGGTCCGATGTGCAGACGCCTACTGTGCGTGGCCCTGTACTTCGGCATCGCTTCTAACCGGGACTGCAGCTTAACACAGAGTTCAGTGAGATCCGGCCTACGAAATGGCGGCAACCGTACAATCCATCCAGAGACACCGCCGACGACGCCATCTTCTTCGTCGGACATGAGGTCGACGGTGGCGGACTTCCAGAGTTCCACTTCCTCATCTGCTAGCACACTCTGCCTCGCTTTCAGCAGCTGAAAAAAAAACAATGAATCAGCGCACTGCGTATGGACACAACACATCTATCAATGCACCTGAAAAATAGCCACCAAATAAAGTCTTACCCTCTTTCTTCTAGCCTGACTCCGAGCAGATTGCTTGGCAGCCTCCGCACGCAACGTGATGGCTGGCTGCGTATATCTGAAGCTCCTGCGTACCGTCTCAAATTACGTCTTACAGGCAGCTGGAAAACAATTAAATGAGAGTGGTATGAATAAAAAATCAAACGCAAGTCACAGTAACAAGGAAGGAGAAAACATTAAAACAAGTCACTTACACACAATGTCGTCTTTATCAACATCGTGCAAATCTGGACTTGCTGATATGGCTCCGAGCAAATAGGAGGTCTGTGAAAACAAAATGTACAGCTATGATCGGTATCTATCCGTATCCATTGCCTTTTACCGCAGAATGAAAGCATATTCTTTAAATCTTACCCTTGCTCCGGTTCATAGCGCCTGCAATTAGTCTCCGAGTTGTGAAGACGGCATTCTGCTTCCTGTGAATCACAAAAAATACACTTTAATAAAGCTTGTTCTTGCAAGGCTACTATTAGCCGTAGCTTTAGGCTAGTCTGTTATTAGCCGTAGCTTTAGGCTAGGCTGCTATTAGCCGTAGCTTTAGGCTAGGCTCCTGTTAGCCGTAGCTTAGGCTAGGCTGCTTTTAGCTTAGCAGGCAGTAATCGAACATATATTTACCGCTAGCATCTCTTCTTTGAGTTCGTCTTGTTCGATGCAGAGTTGCCATCGCGTCCAAGAGGAGTTTTACCCCGAAATCCCACATACTCCGCTCCAGACCGCCTGCACAAAGCAAAGCATACATCCAGACCGCTCCGCTCTGAGTTTCTTGGAGATCGTAGAGAGCATGCGCGAGATGAACCAGGGTTTCCGCGGATCAATAAAAATAATTAAAAAATCATTCATTTTTTTTTTTAAATCAAGGCCTTAATTGGCACTAAAATTATTTAAATATGTTTATCGAAGTATTTATAATTCTTTAATAAAAAATGCTTATAAAAACAATTTCGTCAGATATATTATATCGCTCCAGGCAGAGAAAAAGCTAGAGGATATATATATACGTATATATGTGTATGTGTGTGTTTACATACATACAGGAGTCATGGAACTGTGCTTACAGCTCCTTCATATTTCATGTACACTAATAACTTGTGTGCATGGTTCTTGTTGATGGCATTAAAATCATTTCTAATAGCATTAAATTAGAGTCACTCATTCCTGTATGAACCCTGTGAGCGCTTAATTTAATATGACATATTAAAAAAATCCCACCATCATCCAGCATATGTTCAGTTTCTGCCCAAATATATATATATATATTTGTAGATTTTTGTAACGGGGATAAGGATAATTCAAAACTGCTTTTTTTGAATGAACTTGTTCTCTACTCCCAAACTCAGCATCTCTTTTCATTCCTGTAATAAGAAGTTTCCTTTGAATGGATTTGATTAAAGTTTAAGTCCCTCGGTATAAAATAAATATTTTGATGGAGATGAGAAATCTGCTTCCTCGTTGGTGAATAACCAATAGTTTGGATCCAATCATTTAAATAAATGGTGTTAGATTTTTTTTTTATATATATATATATAAGAATTGTGCTATAATTTCTAGTCACCGATCTGTTGCTGCTATATTTTAATTTGACGAACCGGAATTTGTCGATGCTCTTTTTCCTGTTTGGTGCGATTGCATTTGCGGATCTTGACCTGGCCGGACCTTATGACCACAGTGTACCAATCTTCTGATGGCTACTTCCAACAGGATAATGCGCCATGTTATAAAGTGAATCATCTCAGACTCATTTCTTGAAAATTTTCCACTTAAGTAATTGTGAATTGAGCATATTGACAAACAACATTTTATTTTTTATCTTAAATGCAATTTTTTTTTTTTTATAATTACTGCTCTAAATGTATTGCTCTGTCAGCTAAAGATCTTGATTTTGGTCTCTATACTTTAATTTTGGTCTCTATACTTTAATTAAATAAATCAATTCAAGCTAAAATGTAAGAGGCTATACTGAGCCTGATCTCTTTGTATCAGAGATTTTCTTACCTTATAGAAAAATGTCACTTGGAGTAAAACTCCCCCTGCAACCCTGATTTGCATTTGTATAGCTCACAGCATGTTCATTTACATGTTAAAGCCTCCCCTAGAATTCCATGGGGGGGAGGCATGGGGGGAACACTGCCTAAGAAAGTCCACGTCAATTTCTGACAATTTACGGGAGTTTTCGGCGAAGCCTGCAAATTGCCGTAAACTGCAGCTAACCTGAAGTTCCACAACAATCCACAGTGCCGCATATTGACGAAAATCCCACTTTTCATGCAGTGCTGCTTTGAATTTATTATTTTTTTTTAGACGTCAGGATTTACCTAAATTACTATACTTTAGTCAAAATGCAATGCCACTTTCCCAATTTTTTCATTTTCAGTTTTGTTGTTTCAGATGATCAAACTATGATTTAAAGAAAAAGTAAAATAGCTGAATTAGATGCAAACAAGTTGTTTTAAAATGAGAATCCCATTGTTACTATGAATTAAAAAGAAAGATCACAAATCAAAAAGAGAGATTATAAACCTCTTAGCTTCTTGTTCATTGGGTCTCAGATTACAGATCTTTAAAGGTCATTCTAAGAGTTTCTAAAAGTAGGATGGGATGTAGATCATTTCAAGCTCCTCTACTGAGGAACCAAATCCCAGTTTTAGTTAGACACCCTGGGTACTTTTAAGACAAGGCTTTCAGAATTCCTTTGCTAAGTCTCATATAGTGTTTTAGGTTAACCCTAAAACACTACATCTCCTATCGGTTTATTTAAACAAAATTCCCATGTCTGCTATTCCTTCCTATGGTAATGTTGTTGGGATGCACTTCTGCAGGGGAGGGCCGCATCACTTCAGAACAAATCAAGATTGTTGATTAGTCATTTGGTGACGAGTCTCTAGGATTAACTGACAAGTGATATCACATCAACTGTAATGTATATGATAGTCTCTGAATTTGTCAATGATTGCATTGCATTAGCTATGTATATATGCACATCAAGTGGATGGCTCTTTATTTTTCTTTCGTGGTTGCTATTTTAAAGTGCCGTGAATTCTGTTGTGACTTGGTGGTGTCCCAATGCAGCTGTCAAGAAATGTGCTTGTTCCCCTCGTTTAATGCAAAAAAAACCCCACAACGGTCAAAGAAATAATTAGAATCTGAGAAAAATCTAAGACAGACATTGCTTTCCATCCATGTTTCAATAGAATGGTTTAAACAAAATTAACTCATGAAACAGGCATGGACAGAAATTATAGTGTCCTGTTGTGAAAATTTACCAGAAGATTATGAATACATCAAAGAACTAGAAGTGAGAGTTTTAGTTAATTAATATGCCATTCAAATCAAAGATAAAACCAATTAATGATTATGAGTTAAATGATTATAAATGTAATTTGCTTATTCAACAGGGTTCTTAGTCTTTTACATAAAGGTTGGACTCTGTATTGCCAAGTCATCTTAAAATGAATCTTTTACAGTTGGTTGGATAAAAGTCTAATGCTACGTTCACACCGCAAGCATCACAGGCAGCCGAAGCAGCTACTTTACATGCAAAGTCAATGTTTGATGCGCATCTTGATGCAGCAAAAGGTCCCGCAGCGTTTTGAGAAGCAGGGGCAGAATGTCTGAGCAGCTGAAACAACGCGTCGTGAGCTTCTGAGGATCTGACGCACGTGATGCGCTTCAGAACCAGCAGCTGCTAGAGTTGGAAAAATGTAACTTTTGCTGCTGATCTGGGAGCCGGCAGGTAGACAGACACAGCACTGCTGTTGCAGATCGCTATGATCACTCCTCTGAAACAGTTCATTCACCCCTAAATTAACTTAAAATGTTGAAACCTGCCAGCAAAATATGTTCAATGTTTTTATTCTTGTGCCTGCAGTTTGGATTACGTACATGAAAAATGCCTTATAGCCGCCTTGAACAGTAGTGGAAAACCACAATGAGGTGACCGGGCCAGAGGCTGCTGTTGAACGGGATTCCCAGGGACAGAGCACCCCAGATGTACAGCGGTCTGAGCGGCTCTGACAACAAAACTATATTTGAAGGCAGGATCGTAATCTTGATGAACTGACTGCACAGTTTAAGTTTTCAGGCAGACCTTCTCACACATATTAAAACTACTTTTTACCCACTGATCACAGCATATATAGCTGCCATTGTTACAGGCAAAGAAAGGATAGGGTAGCTCTGCCCAACACGCTTCAGACCCACTTTTCCACCATGCAGCTGGAGCAGCAAAGATGCTTCAGCCGTGCGTCAGAACTAAACTTGTACAAGCATCAAAAATGAATCCGTACCCGCGTTTTGCTGCCTGCGGTGTGAATGTAGCATAAACCAGTAAACAGCACTGTTACTTCAAGGGTATAGCATTTTTATAGAAAAACTAAGAAAAATACACAAGCCATAATTTACAGTGTTAAATGTATGGATCTAATTGAGTAATACACTTGTAGTGAAAAAGCAAGATTTCTCAAATGTTAAATCATTTAAGTAATACCTGCTTAATTCATCATACTAAAGAGGGAGACCATCGTATTGGATGAAAAAACCCTGGAAATACCCCCTCTGCAGTCTTAATGTAGTGAGATGCATCATTGTTAATCATGGAGCTCATAGGTCACCTATGCAATTATCAATTCTAAATGTGCATAATAACAAACTATCTTTCTGACAGATCATCTGCCACATTTTAATTTCCTGTTCATAATTTATTTTACCCTGTGAGGAAGTCTGAACTCCTGCACTAGGAGATACATTGAAGAGAGATGTTTGGTCATTAATAATGGAGAAAATATAAGTATAGCATTAGGATAATATACTTGTAACTCAAATGTCTGCCTGCGGTGCAGCTTATCAATTATAAGCCATTGATCAGTCCGTTAGCTTCAGTATTAACCCCCTCTCTGCACAACTTTTAAAAAGTACAGTATTTCCCTGAGTACAGGCATACTTAACCAATCTGGGGAACGTTAAGTTGGAATTATATATGATCCTTTCTTTTGCCCAAATCTTTTATCCCATTCATCTTTTCTTTCTCACAGCTGTAGGTAGAATTATGGTTTTAGTGAGTCTTTTACAGCTTAAACATTCATTCAACTAGTGGGTTGCTTTGTCAGGCACACTCTGCATTAAAACAGACATTCCCCTAAAGCTCTTGTCAGATGTATTGCAATATACTGTGCAGAGAATATTTGAGCATAACAAGCACTATTTTGCTCTGACAGCCTGTTCAGGCCTAGTTCTTTGTACATTTTTGTCTGAAGTATAAAACCCCAACACAGACCATTGACTCTATCTGGCTTTTGTTGCCCCTTGAACAACATTGAGATACTACTAATTGGAATTTCTACAATCAAATAATTAGCTTCCTTGGCAGACAATAGAGGCTGAAATTCTTACATAATTGCTAAATTGAAATGATAAAGTTTCAAGCATCAGCTGTTGATAGGGCAGTGGGAAAAATAATACCATAAAAACCTGAACTTTTGAACAAGCAACATACATACTGCAGTTATTTTTTCTAATGTCTAAACCTCTTGTATATTATATTCTTGATAAAAGTGTATTTTTTCAGCAGGTCTGGTCCTCAGCATATTCATGCTCTGCTCCCCACTTGACAAACATGGCTGTGAAGTTTATGGACAACTCCACTGTTGTGGGTGCCACATCTTACAACGATAAGACCACATACAAACAAGATGTCTTGAGTGAGACTACAGACCTCTAGTAGTGGTCTCTTTTCTTCTCTGCCTACACGGGAAGGGAGTTGAGCATGTGGACAGCATAAAGTTTTTGATCATGCATTTCTTCTGACCTCATCTGAACACAGAACACTTTCCACCTGCAAGAAAATGGAATGGAAGCTGCATAGCTAGGTAGATTTTTGGTTATTTTGGGTGCAGTGGATTTGTTTTGGGTGTGGTTTCTTTGGTAGACCTCATATTGTTTTAATTTTTGTAAAAAGGTAACTTGATTTAACAATATTTTTTGCTTAACTATTTGTAAAAGGGAAACACATGAATAAAATAGGTAAAATATCAAAGTTCATTGTGAAATACTCACCTCTGCTGTTTCCCTCTCCAAGCAGGTGTGCAAAGGACTGCACCACTGGAGAATCGATGGGGTTTCTATGTTACGTTTTGAGTATTTGTTTGGGTTGATTTAAAATATTTCTGTTTTGTCTTGATTGGTAAACATATTTCTTCATTAGCTGTTTATTAAATTTTTTTCCTGTTATTTTGCAGTTGATATCCTTTTATAATGTTTCTTCCAATTTAGTTTCACCTCTATTTAAAAAACATGTCTGCCATTGTTTTGTGTTGGTGAGGTTGGGTTGATATGTCAGCTGAAAACTCTTTGGAGAATGTTTTTCTTTCAACCAGGTTGGGTCCCACCCCCTAGACTCCATGGCCTCCTTACCAGCATGTAACAATTACATAATTGCAATAAAGACTCTTTGATCATGAGTTACCGAATAATTATAAAAAGCATTGGAGATAATTCTTTGTTAAAAAATAGATCTCTGTTAATTTTACACAATAGGAATTTTCCTTTGAGTTGTACACCTTTGGCTACATGGACACAGTCGGGGTCCTTTACTAAGGGCCATACATTTTATTTACAGGTGGAGCAGGAGTTTGGTCCACATTTCTGGCCTTAGGTTGTACCTGTTCCTGGTCCATGGTGGACTCTGGTATTGCTATTGTCTTTCCCCAGTCCTCTTCAAAATCTCCATGAACAGGATTTCTAGGTGCAGCTAAGAGCTAGAGAGTTCTGGTTTCCTTCCAGCCAAGACTTGAGCTGTGGTGGTTCGCAACTCAGTATAAGATGGATGGCATGAAGATCAGCTCCTGTTCAAAAAAGGGTGCTTTGTCCTCTTCAGGTCTGAAGGGAGTACCAGTCTCAAGTGGATTAATTCTTATCTTGTGGTCCAGTACACAAGTGATGACACAATTGAGATTGATAGGCGGATTGGTACAGCTGCTGCCATGCAGCAGGTATTTCACCAGGTTGTTGTGGTGAAGAGGGAGCTAAGCCAAAAGGCAAAGCTCTCAAATACTGGTCGGTTTAAGTTTCTACCCTTACCTATAGTTATGAAATCTGGGTCATGACCAAAAGACTATATTGACTGAAACAAGGTTTTTCCACATTGTGGCATGGGATTCAGGGAATTTAGGAGTAGAGCCAATTCTCCTCATCGAAAGTCAGCTGAGGTAGCTTGGAGATCTGTTTTTGGAGACCCCCTAGATACCTCCCTTAGGAAATGTTCTAGGCACATTCCACTGGGAGAAGGATTGGGGCCAGCACATGCCACTGCAAGAAAAAGTGGAAGATAAAAAGTATGGGTAGGAGTAAAAGGATGAGTACAAGCTTATTGTTTGGTCTGCAATGGGTGTAATTGTCAGCAGCAATCTAAAAAGGACAGTTAGATTTCGATGAAAATAACATTTTGGCAATTGGCAAGATTATGCAAATAAACTTTAAGAATGTATTATAAAGTAGTCTATTTAATAATTAACCTTTATGTTGAATATGTGGATCTACTAAATAAAAAAAAAAAAAAACTTCTAAATTTCCTAGAGAAGTCAAAATATTTCCCGACTCACCTCCTTGCTTGCTTGTGCCTAAGTACACTGAGAACAATGTAGCATACACATGCCCCATTCTACTCTGATAAAAGCAAACATCCTAATTATTAACTGTCATTTCTAACACTAGAGAGCTCAATCATTATTTTGGAGCCCGCCTTGTTTGAGGAGCAATTGCCTGCATCACTGCTTTCCTGCAGCCCAGCTGTCCCCTGTGATATCCATATCCTGAGTCTGGTCTGGCTTGTCAATCTGAGCTTGAGGTAGACTACGCCTCTGCTGATCGCATCTGCTCCAAGAGCTGCTTTCAGCAACAGGAAAAGTCACAGTTAACTGTGTTTGAGTCATCGCAACCAGACAGTCAATTTAAATAGCAACACACAACTTTATAGGGAATTTCCTCCTCTAGCATTTTGGGGATATGAGATGAATGTGAGTATACTGAGGGTTATTACAGTTAATGTGCTTAAAAGTTGCATTGTTGGGATAACTATTAGTTTTAAAAATCTAATAAAAGTGGAATCTTATTAATTGCAAGGCCATACAACCTTATTGCATCCTATTTTCAGCTAAACATCTATTTTAGTTGTTTCTGCAACAAGTGACTTTTATTGAATAAGAATGACAGCTGGTGCAACTCACTTCCCTTCCGTTACACATTAGAGCTTATCACAACCTGTCCATCCCTGGAGTTAACATGTTGGAGTACAGTTAAATGATTTGGTAACAGTGAAATGCATTTTCTCTTACACTACAAGTGCACTTTGAAATATTGTTAAAACAGTACTGATAAAGTTTGGAAGTGAAATCTACAGAATGCTCTATCTACTGTAGTTTCACATCTCTTTTTAACTCTATAGGAGGCAGTCAGTGCATTTAATCTTTGCCTATTGTCCTTAATGTCAGGAATTGGGGAGACTGGTTGAAGACCCAAATATAGTAGTAACGAAGGTAACTGCAGTTATTCTAGATGTATTAAAGTGGTGGCAACAAAAGTAAAAATCCAATAATTAACATGCATATAAATGAGGAACCAAAAAAATGAGACTCTGCAGAAACATGCAGGGGGGTGTAGAGAATCCAGCTTATATTCACCTTAGAGGAGCACTATATATGCTAAACAGAAAAATGAATGTAGTAATCAACTAATTGGGAGCAGGTCTGGACAGAAGTAGCAAGAAGGAAGCTAAGGAGGGAGGAGAGGGTCACTATGGGTTAACAGAGAGTAACCAGGGAATACAACAGTGCTTAAATATAACTAATAAATTACTTAAATGAAGCTAAAGGGGAATGATACTAATGACTAGAAAATACAGAATTACCAACAGTAAACTAGAGGATAGGGAAAGGGACTGGAGATAACATAAGATAACTATGAGGCAATAGGGAACATAACATGAAGATAACATTAAACAATAAACAGCAAAATAAATCTAGAGCAAAGCCTGAAGAATGTTGAGTAGGAGATAAATGAAAAACAACAAGAACAACTTAAGATAAGAAGTTGTTTAAAAATTATATAAATCTGAAAAGCAAACACAGAATAACATAAATCAAAGCCTAAATGAAAACCCAGAGTGTAAACCCAGGGCAGCAGATCATGACTCTTAAAGGAGAATTCCGGTTTTTAACACTTTTAGCCCATTTTCTGTAGTGTCCAGGATGAAATCGAATGATCGACACCAAAATTTTGACAATTGGTCCTGTCTCTGCTTTTTGGCTCATGCAGAATCCCCCCCCTGGCTGCTTCAGAATGGCTTCCATAGTGCATGTCCGATAATATCCTTAAAGAACCTTAAACGTTCTTTTTTAAAAATATGCTACTCACCGGGTCATCAGCGCTGTTCAATGACGTTCCAAAAAAAGTTTCGTAAAGAAAAAACGTTCCTGTAGTGTTTTATTTAGCATTTTGTAAATCCCATTGAGTTCTGCTGGAATAGTCAATATCCCTCCGCCACCGGAAACGGAAATGGGGCCTGTTTACCCTTAGTTGTAGTCTTTTCGCAAGGCCCAAGTGTTTATGCTTCACTCTGTGTACTCCGACGTCGAGGTGCTAACGTCTCTGTTAAACACTTTAAAAAACTCTGAAAATGGAATACGAAAGGTGGATTCTTGAGGAGGACATATCGGACTTTGAGTTTGACGGTAGAGGATACCGTCGCCAACTAGTGGTCTGGAGTGTGCAACGCTTCAGATTCGAACCAGAAGCGGAAGTTTATAAGCGGTTGTGATGTATCGGAAAAAATAGTTTGGGATTTACAAAATGCTAAATAAAACAAGACAGGAACGGTTTTTCTTCATGAAACTTTTTTTGGAACGTCATTGAACAGCGCTGACGACCCGGTGAGTAGCATATTTTAAAAAAAGAACGTTTAAGGTTGTTTTAAGGACATTATCGGACATGCACTATGGAAGCCATTCTGAAGCAGCCAGGGGTGGATTCTAAATGAGCCAAAAAGCAGAGACAGGACCAATTGTCAAAATTTTGGTGTCGATCATTCGATTTCATCCTGGACACTACAGAAAATGGGCTAAAAGTGTTAAAAACCGGAATTATCCTTTAATACTGAAAACATATATCTCCAACGAGCAATTCAGTTCAGTTTCAATTCAGTGTATTCATGCAGTGCCAACTCCTAAAGCGTCATCTAAAGGCGAAATGAGAAAAAAAAAGAGAAAATCAAAGCATACAAACACATTGGTTTAAAGTTTTCTATCTAAAGCCGTGCTGTCACACCTTGATGATTTAGCCAGTGTATGTCTGACCCAAAATCTTCTAAATCTTCTGGCATACACTGAACTTCCTACGCATTTTTTCAATTTTGGGCGTATACATAGAGTATTCATAATAAGTCCAGAACTTATTTTCTACAACAGCCTAACTTATGCATAACGCACAGCAGTGTAATGCCCATTAAATATCACAAGCCAGTGTCCTGAGGGGGCAGCAATGTGCCTGGAGGCGCCCGCCTTCATAAAAAGATTTCTTTGATTCCAGTATGAACAAAATAAAATAATAAATAAAAAAAGAATAGATAAATAAAAAATAAAAAGATAGAAAAAGGGTTTAATTATTCAGATTCTGCAGAGTGGGAGAATAGAGACAGAATGAAGCAGAATGATGAAATAGGTGTCCCTATGTCCTCCAGCAGTCTAAGCCTATAGCAGCATAATTATAGAGATAGCTCAGGATAACCTGAGCTACTCTACCTAAAAGCTTTATCAAAAAGGAAAGTTTTAAGCCTATCCTTAAAAGCCATTGTAGTGACAGTAGACATTTACTCCCCTTATGTCTTTGATTCTCCAGAAACCCCTCATACAGAGCATGAATGCAATAAAAGTGGAGAGAAAAAACTCAGTTTTAACAAAAAGAAACCTTAAGCAGAATAATGCTCAGTCTGAGTGGCCTTCTGCTGAGGCAGACTGGGAGTTCAAGAAGACACAAGCAGATGCACAAGGGGGACATATAGATAGAGAAATGTGCACATACAGTGGGTTGGCCGTTAGATTTCTGTAAAAATATATTAATGATATTGGATTGTTAGAATATTGTTAAATACTTAGAAATATATTAAAGAATCGTTCTGAAAAATATTCATTATAAAATGCACAGACTATATTTCAACCCATCTTGGCTCCATAGATAGGGTATGCTAACTAGTTATTTATGAAAATGGCTAGGCATGACAATTTGTCTACTATTACTCTAAGTTCATGCTTACTGATTGTGCAGACAGAGAACCGTATTATACACAAACATGAAAACACAGTAACACAGATATAAGTGGTCACAGATCCAAATTCAGATCAGAAAACATGCTGGAAATTGCGTCAAAAATAACTAAAAAAAATCAACCAATCCTAGGTAAACATTTTTGTTGACCCTGTAATGTGCCTAGGAGTCACTCACAATTTGTGACATTTTAGCAAGTGTGCAAAACATGGTACACTTGTACCATGTTTTGGACCCACCAACCCACCCACCCACAATACCTTACATAAAAAGTTTGAATTTTGTCACATCCCCATTTTTATAGCAGGGACTAAGAATATATGAATGTGTGTGGCTATTGTAAATAAAATTTATTGTTGATAAATATTTACAAAGTTGCTTTCTTAAAACATGTTCAAAATAAATACATCAAAAAATAAAACAACTGACTGAACAACAATTTCAACACCCAAGCACAGTTAAAATAAAATAACTGACTGAACATCAATTTCTATGCCCAAGCACAGTTAAATGTGCAATAGCGAGCTGAAAGGTTTTAAAAGAGTACACCAGCTTGACAAGTGTAAGTTTTGTACACAAAAAATGATGAACATTTTAAATGACCCCTAACTCTATTTTTCAACTTTATCTGTACTTGAAAAACAACCCAAAAAACTTAACTTTGTACTCTGCAATACAAGGCTGAAAAATAAGAAGGTTACATGGTGCATTTAATTGTACAGGGGCTTACTAAGTCAACAAGGCAAAACAAGATTGTTTTCAACTATGGTAAGTTGGTCAACTCTTACAAAGTAACAAGGGTATTTCATGGTAGCTTTCAGAGTCAAGGCCACCTATGTTGTCATTCACATATGCATTAATGGGTAACTACCTACTCCCAGCCTTGAGACCCCCTTCTAAATACTATTGAGTTGTGGGATGTATTAATAGGCTAATCTCCTGAGTACATCTCTAAGGAATCTGGTGAAGAACAACACTAAGAAGTCCCATCCTTTCCTCTAGGGACTTTTGCAGGTGTGCTAATAGGATATTGCAGCTTCCCAATGAATTTAGTTAGCAAAATAAGACCTGCAAAGATGAATTAGAGGGGCCTCTCATTTTAACGACCATTCATACTTTCCATTTCTCAGCTCTCCAGTCATGCAGACAACTAGCTACACATTTACTCCAGCCAGGTCCCCAGCATGAGAATGACCCATAAGTCTGTCATGCATCAAACAGGCCAATCTGTTGGGATGACAAATGACAAGCAGGACCTCAGTGCTGCTGAAACTGTCAGAGAAAATCTTGGATGGGAGGTATGATAGGTTTGCCACACCAAAGTGTGGTGTGGGCGCACTGTAGGTACAAACCAATTAATGTTTGTCTCCCTGCACCCTGGATTTCTGGAGAGTGCACACATAGCTGCCCTGGCAAATAACAACTGAGCAAATGAGCTTTACTCCAGGGAACTTGAAAAAAAGATGCAAGGTATTATGTGGATATCAAACAACCAACAGCAACAATTAGTCTGGAGTTCCTTTGGGAACTAGAGAAAAATATTTTGAATGGACACAAATGAGAAAATAGCTTAACTCTGTCCTTATAGCTATATAAGGACATCCTCTAATGAACCAACACCATTCAAAAACTGTAAATCTAAATTATTTACATCTCACCCCAAAAAAAGAGAGATGACATTAACACTTATGGTGAGTGCTCTGAGCGTGATAAACCTTAAGGCCACACAAAGAGAAGTTATTTTACCTTTCCCCCTCTCTCTACTAATTAGGCTCCTCATTTTGCCCTCTGCTATTTCTGCATCTCTATAGCAGCTTTGCTGTGTGTAAATATCAACCATCTGGAGACCCGTAGACAGCAGAGGGTGCCAAAGCTTTGCCATTTCAGTAAATTTTGCAGACACACAGAATCTTACTATCTTTAGAGATCTGTTCTTCTTTGCAATATTTTATTTCAGTCACTTTAAGCAACATTAAACATCTCTATCAAACCGGCTGAAGAAAGTGGACAGAGCGAGGGGAGTCTCTTGCAAATACAACAAACTGCCCCTGCCTTTAGGGCAAACTATAAAAACAGCATTATGTAATCCCAGTGAGGTATGATCTATTGTTATCTTTGTTTTTTTCCCCATTTTGTCTTGATAGTTTCATAGTTCTAGAGGCATCTTAATTTATTAAATTGCCATTGTGAAAATATTTATTTTATTATTTTTATGCATGATTTTATATTAAAATGAAAAGTTATATAATTAATTATACAAAGTGGGACATTTCAATGTGTGTGTTACTGTTAATGATGGTTGCAGCTTACGCAAAATAAGAAATGCATATGACAAGAGAAAAAAAATTTGTACAGCAATAGAAATATATTAGAGTGCTGACTGGACTGTCCAGCAGCACATAGCATTAACACCCACCCTATGGAATGGTGGTCAATAAAGATCTAAAAGTACTAAGAAAGCCGAGTGTTTGCAGAGTGCTATATAAGGGCATATTAATACAAAACTGAGTGGAAGGAAAAAAGTGTGGTCAAAAGGGTTCACAAGCAACAGGGATAAACTTGCCCTTGAGAGGATTATGACGGGAAGCCCATTTTGGCTAGATTTGCATGGCTTGTACTTCAAATAGAGACAGTACATCAAGAGTCGGCACACATGGATATATTTAGGACATGAGTAACAACTTTTACATTCCTTGCTTTAAACCATTTCTGAACCAGAGAGAAGGTCGAATCATCTTACCTGAGTTAAGGAGAAGAAGCACTGAATCAAGTACCAAATAATCAAGTAATGAAGTTTTCCTTTAAGGTAAAACTGAATAAAAAATTTCAGAATAAAATTCAGGGTCCAGATTTGGGAAATAAACCGAGGAGGCTAAGAATCATAGTTTAATGGGCATGAGTGTCATGTTTTTTTAAATCAAAATTTGGAAAGCCATTTTATTATCTGTTCTTACTGGCTAATTGTGTTTCATCAAGTCCAAAGTCAGAACACAAATTCACCAGAAAAATGGACAGAAGAGGCCAGAAGTACTCATGACTCGTCATAAAGGCCATGGTATAAATCTAATTGACTAGCAAATTCTCCTTATCAAAACATCCTAGAGAATCTGTGGGATACTGTGAAGAGAAAGATTAGAGACACAGGAGGCAACAATACAGAGGACCTGAAGGACATGATTAAACCTGAGCTTCCTATTCTTCGTTGACTCTTTTGCAACGCCACATGCATTTTATCCATCAATGCTGACTCATTCAACATCTTTGCAAAAGAAAAAATAATCAAGTGCATCAAGCGTGTAGATCTTCACATGATATACCACTGACACCAAAATTCCCTTTTTGGATGTTACCAGTAGTTGATATTTACATTTTCTGAATTTTGGGTTTATATTTCTAAATGTAAAAATAGATGTATACTTATATATATATCACATAGTTTGGATTAAATCTATATGTTTGTTCTGTTTTTTTATTTTTATTAATTTGTTTAATATCTACATTTTAATATGACTAAATTTGCATAGATGTATCTGAATCTCTAAGAAAACAGGATAACTGAATAAAAAATTCAGTATACTTCTTTTTCCTACAATGGTTCTTGTGGCCAAATACAAGTTGTTACTGTAGGTGATACCTTGTTAGTATGTAAAACTAATAAAGGAGTGACTCCTTATTGACAACTGCCATGGGAAACTACACGAAAGCATCTGACAGAAAAAAAACTGTCAAATAAAGAACAGGATTATGACAATCTGCTTCATTTTCAGTCACCTAAGAATTGCAGGAAGCTAATTGTTTGTTTTGAGGCCATTACAGACCCATGGTGCGTCTGCATCTGCTTACATCTCATTTGTTTTCACAGTACCGCAGCTTAGGTGAGTAACATTATCTCCTGGTGGTGCAGCCCATCATTCCAGGCACCCGCTCGCTGAGCTGTCTGTAAGTTAATTCTGTCTGCTAAAAATGAGCATCTGTCTGACATTTAAACCACAGGGAGCCCTTGATATGTTGGCAGCCAGAATAAAGAGCATGCACCATGAAAGTATAGAGGAAGATATGTAGCAGCATAATCTGAAGATTGTCTCCAAAATCTTTAGCTCTGAGTGCCAAATGAGCTTGCGAAGCAGAAGGCTGGCCAGGACTTCAAGTGACAGATGCCTGATATGTTTGGCATGGATTAGCAAAAAGCTTATTTCCGCACTTTTTCTGTCACTGCGGAGCTTAGGCTTCTCATACAATGCACAGTTTTTTATTCTAACTCTGTGTAGGCTGCTAAGCATCCAAGCAACAGGAATGTGAATTGATCCAGCTTCTACTTCTGAACACACAGCATTTTACTATTGATACAATCTGTTAAACTGTGGGCTATTCACCATAAATTGCCATGTCAACATATCTGAAATTCCTTTACAAAAACAGAGAGAATTTGTCTCTCAATGACTGACAACCTTCTTTGTGTCACTCTCTCTGAAGCCCAGCCAATTAGTAATTTAAGAACTTATACAACCAAATAAGATGACATGAGAAGGTTAAGAAATTTGACAAATTCTATTTTAAAACAAATTTAACATGAACATATTGATATACTGTACATGTCGAGCACTTATGCAAACTAAAAAGCTCCATCCAACTTAAATAATGTTCCCACCAGCATAGCCCACAGTCATGGCCAGTCAAATTGGATTAAGTTGAGGTGGCTTGGGGTTTTTCTGCAGCTGCTGCTGTTTGATATGAGGTTTAGGTGTGCTGCAAGTTTAAACTTGGCTAGACTTAAAAGACCTATAAAGATACCTTAATATTCTGTTTAAATCACAGACTGTGTTACTAATGGGTTATCGGCTGTACAATTAAGAAAAAAAGAGCAATTAAGAAGACTCTTTTTCATAGTTGTTAACTCTGTACCATGATTTTATTTTAATTAAGTGAAAATTCAACCTTAAACATTGTAGGTTTCTCATAACATTTAGGTGTTATTATATACTGTACATCCATTTCAATATTTAACTGCTGTACTCTGGCTTATGAATTTCTCAAATATTACCTACATGAAAATATAAGAATTTCCTGCAAGGGATTAATAAAGTAATTCTGATTCTGATAAAAAGTCACCCAATGAAAAGATAATTATTTTGATGGAGGATATAAGTAATTCTAAGTCTAGAGGACTTACAGTATAAGGGGAATGCTTACAGTATAAAACATGTGCGAGAGCATGCATGAGCCCATTTCTCCTTATGCATGCATTGTTTAAAAGTTGTTGTTTGCATCGCTCATACAAGCTTACTTTCAAAAAGATGATTTTGCAATTTTTCCACTATTTCAGACTCACCATCGGTAAGTAAAAATGGGAATGAGAACATAGGATGGCGTTACATATCACCAGAATGATTGACAATTAGGAGGACAACTTATTTTGATGATCCACCCGGAAAAAGAACATCCTCCACTATACCTTTAAGTTGTGGTTCCTAGAATTTCTAAAAGTAGAATGGGATGCAGATCTTTCAGTTATAAGGATTCTCTCATGTGGAACCAACTACCAGTCATTATCAGTTAGATAGACACTTCCCCTAATTAAGACTAGGCTTACAATTTTGCTTTTTTTTTAAACTTACATTTAGAGTGGCTCAGGTTATCTGGAGCTATTTCTATACTTATGCCTCTGAAGGTCTAGGCTGGAGGACTCCTCTTATTCTACCTCATTATGTCTCCATTCTTCAATTCTGCAGTATTTGTTGGTTAAACCCTAGACTGCATGTTATCTATTTTGGCATGAGAACTCAGAGCTTATCTGCTTGATTGTTTCTTTTCTGATCAGAACCATGTAAGAGCTAGTTTACCATTATTATTCATAAGACTTGAGACATTTAGCATTTTAACTATGATGGGGAAGCCTTGGTCTCTTTAAGCAAACTTGTAGAAGAGGCCTGAGAGAACGCATGGGTTCGTTGCTCTGTTTAAGCCTCTAAAGGTTGGGATTTAGTTATATAAAACCTAGTACAGTAGGTGAATGAATGTTTACTTCCTTTCATAAATCAATGATTTATCCTAACATCTAAATATGTTTTAAGTTTAAACCAGAAATATAAACACACTGACATAACTTCATTTAAAGGTATAGTGGAGGATTTTCTTTTTTCCAGGTGGATCATCAAAATAAGTGGTCCTCTTAATTGTCAATCATTTAAGTGAGATGTTTACGTAAGGCATTTCTACGTGCTCCTCCCCAGTTAGCTATCTTTTTCTGCTCATGCGCACTTTCAGGTGTGTATTTGTGATGAGCTACAGTTTCAGCAAGTCATTGAAGCTCACCTGTCTCACAGCGGTTGTTTGAAAATGGCAGAGGGTCTTAAGCGAAAATATTTCTACGAAGTGTATACAGTAATACATTTGATTCAAAGAGGAGACGTGTAAAGCAATAATAAGGGTTTTGGAAAAGTAGTAGGATCTTAATGAAGATGCTGATGATACCTGCCCTTAGAAAAAAGGAGGTAATAGGTCACTTTGATGAGGACCTATTATTGCCTATTTTATAAGCAGAACTAAATGGAAACAGTTCAACTTTGGTGCTGGAGAGGAGTTGGGCTTTGAATTAAGAGGAAACAATAGAAGTCACGTATTTCTGAAAGAAAAGGAAGATTTGAATTTGAATAGGAAGAGTTCAATAGTCAATTTAAAATCCTGTCTTTTTACTTCCATTATTTTCAGTTGTTTCTTGTTCTTGTGGTATCAGTTGTTCAACCATTTAGTTGGCGGAAGATGTCAATGTCACTTTAAAAATGTTAAAACATGTTTGTTTTGTTGGGCTTACTGTCCTGTATAAGTGACAGCTGTTGTCTGGCATACAGCCATAATGAAATTCTTGAGTTCATCAATGTTTGTGACATGAGACATGAGACATGAGAGGGAATAGTAAAGGATGGGGTCTAAGAACAGCAATATGAAAAAAAGATGAGGGTTGATATTGCCATGGTAACAGCAGCTTGTGAGCTGTTCTCTTTGCCGGAGAACATCTAAAAAGAGAGATTTTACATTAAAAGAGGATCCGTGAGCAACCTCTTCCTGCAAAGAGAAAAAAAAAAACAAGCATTTCATACATCGTAAAGTCAACAAGGCATTTGAGTTTTATTGAAGAATGAGATTGAGAGGGAAGCTTTTAATCTGAGTGCAAAAAATGTGCGGATGTGAGCAGGTCAGAATGTGTTATGGTAATCTAAAATGGGCAGATAAAAACATCTTGTGAAATATATTGCCAGGTTTTTGGTTAACTCAAAAATATTCAGCCATAAACTTCAGATAATAAAATTACTATAGCAAATTAGTTTGATTTACCATACTTTGTATTTTTACTGGAATACCTTGAATCCCATAGATCTTTATAAGATAGTAAACCTTTTTAGATTACTCAACATTTGTTCCTTTCTTTAATTGTCTTGAGACCAACAGCAAAACTAATTAAATTCAATTTGAAGGGTTACTTGTGCAAACAGCAGGTTAGGGTGAAGTGTGCAATATAACCTTTTTACTCAAAATGCTGTCATTAATTTCTATTTAAAATAATATCCACTGTGTTTTTCACTTTTCGAAAATATTGTTATTTTGAAAATACTATAGATACTATGTTGAAAACTTGTTGCAATACGCTGTCTTATGAGTAAGAATAACTATTCATATCAGTTTTAGATTTGTCGCTTTAAAAACTTACATTTGGAATTTAACCTGATAGACCAATGTGAGGAAAAACATCGTTATTATGTAGAGGGAACACTATAACTCTTTTTGTATTAATAACCTTAAAGATGTAGTAGTATTTATATCCAGTCCTTGAAACTTTTTCAAAAATTTGTAAAAACTCCTTCCATTGTTTATAAAATTCTCATACTTGCTTGACCAGCTGGTGCATATCTCAAGTGTTCACTAGAGCCAGAGGTGGGGTACTTCCAGGCAAAAAGCAAAATGAACACATTTGCACTTAAAGGATTTTTTTTAGAGATGATGGACAGTCATGTTTTTGAATTGTGAGAGGAAGCCACAATACCCAGGGAGAACCCATGCATGTAAAAAAATACATGCAAACCTCATCAAAAAGGCTGCATTAAAACCCAGGACTTAATCCTACCAGTCAAAAATGTTGCAAGTTGTGCAACCCTGCATGCCATTGTTAAATCCCTCATTAGAATACAGAAAGAGGGGGGTGAAACCACAAACCATGGTTAAGCCGATAAACCAACAGGACTGGCAAGAAAAGTGTTAAGTAAGCTCAGGTAAAATATGCATTTTGACAGGTGAACTATTCATAATGCATTTTACAAATTTGGCGGCTAAAGAGTAGCAATGAGTATCATTAAACAAAAGCCAGACGTTTTCCATAAGCCATGTAGGCAAAAAAGCAAACATGTGAAAGAATATGTTTTAGACAGATGAGACCAAATTTAAATTTATTGGTCAAAATCAGCAAAAAAAATGATATATATATATATATATATATATATATATATATATATATATATATATATATATATATATATATATATATATATATATATATATATATATATACATTCTTGCATGTTCTCCCGGGTACTCCTGCTTCCTCCCACAGTCCAAAAAGACGACTGTTAGGTTAATTGGGTTTGCTAAATTCTCCTTAGTGAGTGTGTGTGTGAATGGTTGTTTGTCTCTGTGTAGCCCTGCAATGGACTGGTGACCTGTCCAGGGTGTACACTGCTTCTTGCCTGTAGACAGCTGGAGACACCACATGGGATTAAGTGTGTAAGAAAATTGATGGCTTTAAAGCTACAGTGTGTAATTTTCAGCGACATCTAGCGGTCAGACTGCAGACCGCAGCAACATGAACATCTCCCCCCCACCGCTTCTCCCCCCCAACAGTACGGCGAGCGTTACGGGACAAAATGTCTTCCACGACGTCCACATCACCTACCTTCTCAAGTGATGAGGTTTGTTTACATAGATAATTTTACAGATAGTATTTCATTAGTCTGTGTAGGGTATAGATTTCATGTAGACTTAAGATAATAAATATACCCCTTATTTTTTCTACATCGTTGTGACGTTTTGGTGAGCTGCTTTGCATGGTGATATAAACAGACGAAGTAATTGTAGTCATTAGTTTAACAGCGAGATTGTGTTCGCTGGAAGAATATATATTCCCCGTTTACAGAGTCCAAGTCATTTTGGTGGCACGGGGGTTACAAGGCGAGGAAGAGGGCGAGGACAGGGAGGCCGTGCAGCTAGGGCCAGGCGAGGGAGGGGTGCCAGCGGGGTGAGAGCAGAGGAGGAAAGGCTTGAAGATCTCCAAAGGAGCCGGAGAGAAGTAACCGAGGTATATATCCAGAAAATTATTTTACAGAAAATTACCGAATCATTACCTGTAAAACGTCAGGGACGTTGCTGAATAAGTATACTGGAGAGTAGCAGCATCATCACGCAGCATGTTATTGTTTTAGACAGGTCTGAGCATCCTGTACTCCAAAAACTGCAGTGATATTAGACAATTGTGTGTATAGGATTAATTACCTGTCCAAGAGAAAACTGGCAACTTGAGCGTCACTTTGAAAACCTTTTTCCTCCATCAGTGACTTCCATCGTGTAAATGCCGTGCCAATGTTGATCCGTGTTTTTTGTCGTTTCTTGTCACGCTTGCGTTTATTCTCGTCGTGTTTCCGCTTCTTGGATGACGGGGGTTCGGTGTCCGCCGCTTTTCGTTGTGATACAGAGTAGGCATGATCCTCCATTCGTCTGATGTTTGGCCACACAGTGCCAAACAGTTTGCAAAGTCACTCACGCCTGCCGCCTTGTTCACCTTTCTTGTTACTGAGGCGCAGTATACCTGCTTCTTCTTCTTCTTTGGTTTCAGGCAGACTAAACGCTTCTCAGGCATAATACTGCCATCTACTGTTCAGTACCGTCTCAGTTCATCTCTCTCAACTTGCCGTAGTTATTTTCGAGCGTCATGGGAGATCTCGCAATCGCTAGTTTGTTGGCTCTGCGCTTGCCGTAGCGCAAAGATGTCAGCCTCCATGGCTGCGAGACCCGCTCCTATGTAATTATAAATAACGAATTCTAAGGCAACGCAAATATTATGGTTAAAAGGCTGAGCTCATAGGTGATGATAAATAACATAGTTATGTATAATATATTAAATTTCTGACTTTATATGCCTGTAATTATTACACACTGTAGCTTTAAACTCAGCATTTTAAAACACACCCAAGCACAAGGAAACAGGCAAGTAAGACCTAACAAGCCCAAATTTGACAACTTTATTTATCACACTGTGCTATTTTATGCCATAACATTCTCAGATATGTTATGTTGTGAATTTTGGGTATCCTATTAATCATTTGTGTATGAATCTTCAAAGGTAGTTTTAGCATCAAATGTGCCCCTGTATGTCACTGATAAGGCCTCAATGACATAAAGATCAGAAGGTTTGTTGAGCCCCTTGAATCAATAACTGTAGATATCCTGCCTGTGCACATTTGTTAATCTTTAAGTCATGGACACATGTCATGGGTGACAATTTGCAGTTTTTTTTATTTATTTTTTTAATAAAAACTATATTAAGCCAATATGATAACCATATATGTGCAGAGGGCATTTAATACTTCTTCAAATAAATCTTTTCAAATAACAAAGTTCGAAGGTGGTCACATGTAGACGTGACAATATGTTTCAATCTAATTTTGTCAGAGCTTTAAGTGTATTTTAGTTTTTCTTTTCAATTTTTTGTTTATTTTCTGTTAGTGGTCTAGTAACTTCCATGTGAAAATTGTGCAACTGTCACGATGTATCAAGTGTCTGATAGAAAGGGCATAGATAATTATTTCTTCTGCAATAACAAAGAGTTCTGTTTCTATCAATGCAGATATGTGATTTCCACGGATTTCAGAATCATATGTTAATATCTCTCTGCATAAAGATTAACTCCACTGATAAAGCTTTTTCTTTTCCAGTTTTGGAAACACTAAAAGCTTTTTGGCATTCTTAAAAGGGATTTGGCAAGTTCTTTGTGGCACAACAACCCACATATTCAACTCTCCTATTCAAGATGTGAAAGCTTTTTCCTCATAAATGTGGCATCATATGAGGTGAAAATAAACAGGCTTTTCAACAGTGGGAGAGTTATTCACAAGAGTCATTGTCACAACAGTTAAAAACGATAAACAGACAACAATTTTATGTTTATAAAGTGCAGCTGAAATGAAGCTGATCTTGAATTAATAATGCAAACTTCACAATGCGAATCACATTGTGAAGTTTGCAGAAGACACTGTGGTGGTAGGCCTCATCAGAGAGGACAACAAACAGGACTACCAGAGGAGGTGGAGCAGCTGGTGGGCAGTGCAGAGACAACAGCCTGATCCTGAATGTGAAGAAAACAAAGGAAATCATCGTTGACTTCAGGAAAAACCGAACCAGCCACGCTCCACTGCTCATCAACAGGTCAGCAGCACCAAATTCCTAGGATAAAAGCAAATATGGAAACATCTGTAGGATTCCGTCATATGAGTTTAGTAGTGTAAGATACGGATTTTGGGGATTCTTGCAGAGGAGACATTGTAAGCTCTCTTAAAATCTTAGCAACCTCTAAGCAGTTTAGACAACACTCCTGCCAATGAAACCTAATCATTAAGGAAGATTTCTGTTCTACCTGTTTGGTTTGAGTGTTCAAACAACATCCTGTTTCCACTTTATTATCATATTATAAATAGGTTATAGTTAATCATTAGTTAATCTTTTCACTTAAAACACATCTGTCTCACTAACTGCCTTGCCAAAATTATAGAGCAACAAAATCAAATTTATCTACAAATCACTTTAAGTAAGACAGAAAAACACTTAGTCCCAGACATTTCCTAAGACTTTAGATGTCAACAGGTGAGTAGAAGTATTTTTACAATAGAACAAAGAAGGCAATGTAAAAAGTATAAACAACTAATGTCAGCTTGCTTAATAGATTATTAAAGTTGTCTCACTGTAACATTTTGTAATCCTTTGAGGTGAGAAAAATATGTTTATTTCAAACAGGGCATTACAATGACCATAATTCACTGAAAGAAGTAACACATAATTTGCTTACATATTAAATTGATCATGTGCAGCGATTCAGAAATCCAACTTTTTTCAAAAATAAAAAAATGACACATAGTACTGTATTGGGGTGTCTGGGGTTTTACTGCTTTTCTGGTATGAGTGAGCTTCCTGTCAGAGAGGATCACCACCGGTGGGTGGGTCGACCCATGTTGCTGCATTTCTCAGTCAAGATGACTAGAATGTAACTAAGGAGGCGAAGGATAATCTCTCTTGGCTGGATGATTACCCTGATGGTATTCCAGCCAAAGACCCAAATCAGGAATATCTCTCTTCTTCTTGTGAATCTCTTTTAAAATGGACTCTGTAATTGTTCCAGACAACCAGTGAATCCCAGTTAATCTCTGATGTTCATGGAAAAATCTTACCTGTGTGCAGCAGTTCTCAGTCCTCATCACCTGCCTTCCCACTCTCCAGCCCAAAGTCTTTTGCAAGTACCAACCCTCTTGGATCTTGTTAAGGTTCACCCGTCTGCAAAGCCCACTGAATCAAACCCCCACAGATCCCTGCTACTTCCCCTTCATCTCTCAAGTAAGCAAATCAATCACTCATCAGTTGTCATCAACCAACTCCTTCCTGATCACTCTGCTTTCTCCCCTCAGACCAACTGGAAATTTCAACTGACTTACTGCAGTCATCTATGTCCTTTCTATCAGACATGTCCAGGTTCTTGTTGCTCTTTTTAAATAAAACGTTAAAACTCACTGGATTCTGCATGTGGGTCAAAAAAACTACAAACCAACATGATGCATAGATTTAATATGTGAATCAAAATACAAAGCCAAAATAAATTTTACATCATTTTCTGAATTCTGGAATTGGCTGAAAACAAGAACATGATTCATTTTTTTTATCTAATTAAAAATGCAAACTTAGCCATGATTATGTGAAAAGAACATCCTCAGTAGATGGCCAATGATTAAGCGTTCTTACATGATAGGAAGGCTCAAGAAGTGGGGATTTTTTGAATGCCCTTAACTTTTCTCCTTAATTGGTGGCTAGGTAAATTTGGGTATGGGAAAGAGGTAATGACTCACAAATCTGAGGGCCTTCCTGCTAAAGCTTGATTTATGCTTGAAGCATTAGCGAGGTCTGCAAAAGAGTCACACAGAACAGGGGACCAGACAAACAACTTGTTTATTCTCAGTTCACAGCTTTACCTACAAGTTAATAAGAAACGCATAACAAAACCGTCAACTATAACACATCTGATCATGGATAAACAGATAAAACAGCTTCAAAAAATAGCATGATCAAGAACAGTAAATGAGGACCAAAGATCATAGTTACAAAGTTCAACCTTACATTCAAAACAATTTTTCAAACTCAGAATTGTTTCAATCTCAGTATTGCACCACATTTACCCAGAGTTTGGTTAATCAGCAGATTAGTTTGGATTTAATGCTCTAAAGCCCCGGTATTTATCCAGTATGACTGCTAATGATTGCAAAGCGGGAGGGATCTTAAGAACCTAAAATAAATACAGGGCTCTCAATAACAAAGGCACTTTTATAAGATTAAAACAAGCAGATAGATGGTTCTGAAAAGTGAGACCAACCCCCAGTCCCAACTTACCCATCTGGCATGAAAAACGTCTAAGGAGATGTTGACCCATATGAAAAACTTGCCAGAGAAGTGCTGAGTAGCATCTGCTTGATGTGAATATGCCTTGGGTCTTTCAGATGCCCTGACAAATTACATTAGACTGTTTACATTTAATTAGCCACTTCAGTGCTCACCTCTGTGAAGAAATAAAATTAAATGTGAGTATTTTAACTTACCATTGAATATTTATCCATATCCTTCAATGCGTAATGCTTTCTTATTCAGTGGTATAAAGAAAGTATTTTGGTTGGAGTGTAAGAAATATTCTTATTTGTATACTCCAAAGGGCATTAACACTGCTTGCTGTGGTTTGTAGTCTCACAGATGGACACTGCGTGTTTCCTTGGAGTCACAGCTGGCAATGTTTGCAGAGTATATTCATTCAGCAGTTTTTGGGCACCCTGGCAGAAATCATAGAAATGTTGTTGTGATGATAAATAAGTCTGTATCGAGGAATACAAATCTATGAGATTAAATTATCCTATATCACAAATGTTTATGATGTTAGCTGCAGTTCTAGGGCAGAGAAATAATTTGTTTGGGTAACATATTAAATGGTTGTTGGATATCACATTTCTATCTTGTCAGCTTAATTTTTCTTCTTACCGTTGTGCAAATTTGGCATATTGCTCAAAATCCAACATCTTTAGCTATTATATAATTTACAACTTGAACTACTTATAACAAGACAAATATGTTTTTATAAGTGTGATTAAGGGGCACAAGCTTTTGTTTATTTTGGACCTCATCTGCACCGTTGTTTAAACATTTCTTTTTTTTTTTTTTTTGCTGCTGCTGCTGCTTTAGCTCTTTCTACTGTTTCTTGAAAGTCACAAGACAGTTTTTTTGCCGTTGAAGATAAAAAAAACATACAAACAAATAAACCAAAAAAATAAAATATATTACAAAACAGAGAGAAAAAAAACACATAAAACAATAATTGCACAACTGTGCGAATGCACCCCATAAAAAAACAGTTGTAAGGGATTAATTAATTTATTATACAGTATGAGCTCCCAAAACTATTATTATCCTGTGTGAATAGCGCTTTTTTTCCAGCAGCCCTTTAAAGGATGAATCTTACTTCTGTATTATGCCCCCATGGTTGAGTTTTGTCATTTTGTATTTGTTTCCTAATTTTAATCCATCTTAAAATTTGTTGTCTCTGTTAATTTCTTTTCTCAATGAAAAAACAATTGTTTTTGTCCATATACAATAACAATTGTATATGGATAATTGTTATTGCAGAATAAGTGATTCCCTTTTTCAAGATTTAACTTTTTCATTTATTGTATATGTTTTAAAATGTGAATACATCAATAATACAAATCTATTAAACATAAAAATTAATAAACTGTCAAATATTGTATTATTATTAATTTCTAGGTGGGGGGACCACACAGGATACCCAAATGATTACCACTGATCCTGATCTTCCCTTTTATTTGAAAATATGTGAAAGGTGTTTTTGTTTAGATGTGCTGTTTGCGTCAGCTTTTGGAGCCAGATAACCACAGCCAAGATCATGTTCCTCCAGTTACCTTTATATTTTATATTGTACCAATTCAAAGTATATAATAGTTAAAGCAATTTATTATTAATATCCACAAATCTTTCTCTAAATAGAATGTTAAATGTTACATATTTTTCATGCCTGTTCTTACTTTTCCAGAGGTTGTCCAAATGCGGCGTTTTAAAGGTACGTTCAGGCTGAACCTGAATTTTGCAGCTGGAGCCAAGGACTCCCATTTTATCTTTACCATTGCGTCACTAATCCATTCAGAAACTAGATGAGGCTGTGAGCTACAGTGAAAGAGTTCAGCCGAGACAAGCTCCTTTTATACAGTAAAGGGTGGAAGATAGAGAAAATAAGTTGACAAAGGATGAAGTTGGAAAGCTCTAAGGATTTAAAGGTGATATAGAATGCAAAACCAAGTTTACCTTGTCTTAGATGAATAACGAAAGTTCAGGGGTGAAATGGACGTACAGAGAAGTTTAAACCCCATCGACAACTCCTTTCTCTGCAAATCTCACAATTCTAAACCTCCAGCATAAAACAGGCGAATTCAAACGAAACCCCGAGTTGACGTAAACTCTGGGATGTTGCATTATTTGGTTCTGGCCTTTACTTTTGTATATATTCACACACAAACTGTGAAGAGATTTTCACAGTCTCTCCAAGGATCCGACGACTTGACAGGCATGGATTATTTTTGTCTATCAGAAGATCCCTGCAAAGTTTGATGCCCAGCTGTTCATTTGCTCTAAGCATTTTACCGAAGACAGCTTTCAAAAACTTGGACAGTTCAAAGCAGGATTTACTAAACCTCTTTTACTGAAACAAGGGGCTGTTCCGACTGTACATGTAAGACCATCACAACCGCAAGCTGTAAGTAATATTTTGTTGCTAAGTTGTTGATAGCAATGCTAGCATATCTATGGTGACCAGTTTCTGAAAAGAAGGACACTTTATTTTTTTTGGGGTGGGGGGACTCCACCGAACCAGGCATTCGAACCGAACCAGCCGCGGATGGAGCGGATGGAGCGACCAAACCCGACGATGCTTTTCTCCCCGCCTGCCTTACCGTGCTTCCCCGTCGCCGGTGTCAGGTTAGGCTGTTCCGGAGCTGACAGCTCAGTTCAAATGCCCGGTGTGTTTCGACTACATCAAGGACTGTAGTCGACCAAAAACCAAGACGACGTTGAAATTCCCCTTGGATATTTGTTTTAGGTATGAAAAAAAAGGACATGTCCGTGAAAAAGAGGACGTCTAGTCACCCTACCATATCAACAATTTCAATGTTTCAGTGAGTGAGTTCTTATTTCTATGATGAGTCTTTGCTCTGCAGCTTAGGACCCAGGAACTTGGCTCCTAATTTTACCTAATGGGAAATCCGCCCCTGATTAAAACATAAGATCAGATTTGCGGATCAGCAGCTGCTGTGGCTGGGCATTACCCATCACTGAAAACTCTGGTAGTAGAAAAACACAGGTAAGTGTCCATGGCAATCTGACGGAGGACGATTTTCCATGTGAATCACTTACCAGGCAGTTTGGTCCACCACCATAGAACGCCGTATAATACAGCTACCAATGAGATGTGGTGGGTGCTGCCCAGAGTGAACCAGATGCTGCAGCCCTGGAGGGCAAGCATGAGTTCAGTCAGGGAAACAGATCAGAACAGGAAGGCTCAGAGATCCGGCAGTCCGTAGCTTGGTCAGGGTTTCCGATCAGAACAGGAACAGGCTTGTCTAGGGTTCCAGGAGTCCAACAGAGAGGCAGAACGTTCACATGGGAAGAAGAAAGCTCAGTGGTAGAGAGGAGGAACAGGAAAGGATATCAAGAACACTACGGTATGCTTAAAACTTGCTCCCTCTCCACTGAGCCAAGACAGGAGCAGGGCACGCTCACTGGATCAGAGTCAGAACATGATCTGGAAGGCATGAACACCACAAAACGCTAAAACCCTCTCTCATCACTGGCCCAGAGAATGGGAACATGGAACTAAGGCATCAGCAATGATCTCCAACTCACATCAATAATCTGGCGCTGACAGCTGTAACTGAGCCGTATATATAGGAGCAGCAGGTGGATTAGATCTGTGGAGATTGTAAATCTGGCACATTTAGGCAGGTGAACCATATGAGCAATGAGGCCAGTTCTTAGAGCCATGATCATGACAGATATAAACCCTGAAGCAGGATGTTATACAGCAGAATGTTATGATATAGCCTAAGCCAATAGCAGAATAACTGTATAGATCACTCAGGATAACCTGAGCTTCTGTAAATATCAACTTAATCAAAAAACAGAGTTTTAAGCCTAGTCTTAGAAGTAGACAAGTGTGTGTTACAGATTAAAGCTGGAAATTGGTTACAAAGAGAGGAGCCCAAAAACTAAAACATTTGCCATTTATTCTAATTTTAGAAATTCTTGGAACTACTAAACATGCAGGATGGGAGGAAAATGCATTGTTAGGAACGTAGGGAACAATCAAACATCTTATATATGACAAGGTTTGTATTTAAGGGCTTTATATGTGAGAAGAATAAGAGAAAATAAAAATGTAGGTCAACATAGAGCTTGTGTCTTTGATATGTAGTAACACATTAAAATTTAAATGCTTTCAGATAGAAGTCAGCCCTTTACAGGCTCAGACATAAAGTGAGTCATGGCAGGCCTCTTTCACTGTTGCCCATGATTTAGGTTAGCCAAACAACTCCAGGTAACACTGGCCATTTTCATTAGGACATTGTTCTGCCTGTATCTAGACCAAGGTTAGAAACTGTTTTTTTTTTTTTTTTTTTTTTTTATGTAAACCAACCCATCTCTAGTTATGGGAGTAAGGTTATAAAAGTGTTCCATGTAGCTTACAAAATATAGCTATTGGTATCTCTTTTCTATGATTTCTTTTATATAGTTCAATTTACAGAAATTGGGCTATTTTATTTTAAGTTAATTTTTTACAATCTAATTTAGATCTTTAAAAGATATTACTTTCATGAGAAACCTGTTTGATAAATAGTAACAAAAAGCTAAATAATCATTTACAAACACAGTAACAACATAATTAAGTATGTTTCACTCAATTAAATACACTATAAAACACTCAATTAAATACACTATAAAACATGACTTAAAAACAAGAGTATGTAAGATTTAAATTTTTGTCTTCAAAGAAATGTAAAGTGTCCCAGAAGAATAACTGCAAATAGTTTCAGATCCAGTAGGATTTTATATTGAGTAAGAAAATACTTTATTCTTCAAGTTCTGATCATACTAATTGGGCAACAAAGGAGAGGAATTCCTGAGAGCAAAGTTTGTACACAGAGTCACTAAAAGATAAGTTTGTGGATAGGTAAGATAGCAGGAGTCCATGGACAGCTTTATAGATGAAAACATACTTATGCACAAGCCTACATATTGGTAATGATGGCTAACTCACCCAAGAATATATGTTTCAATGGTGCAAGATGAAATTTCATCACTGGAGCCACTAGACCAGTGACTTACAGGTTTAGCAGTCTCCTCCAGTGTTTTCAATTCTTATAGCAGACAACTTTAGACCAGCAGACTGAGAAGCCTTCAAGTAACTTGGAAAAAAAAAACAAAAAACAAGGCCATGTTACCTTTCTAGGTTACAGTAGATCCTACATCAGAGAACCCAAAATATGTCTGATCAGTTGTCATATCTCTTTTAGGTTTGACCAAAATAGACCAGGGGTTTACCTTAGTCTGAGCTAAGCAAGCAATTGCAGAGAATCTAGTGCAGTCTTACCAACCTAATCGCATTTTCAAAGTGCAACAACTTTTTACAATCTGATTTTCCATAGGATCAGAGTCTAACTTTGTCCAATGTGTTCAGACCTTTATGCTCTTAATCTTTATTTCTGTTTGATAGAATTGTGTGATGATGATTTTATCATGATTTTCAGCTTAAAACCACTTTAAAAAGTTTTCAGGGTGCTATAAAAAAATGTTGTTTTTTTTTGTTTTTGTTTTCATTTTAAATCTTGCAAAATTTGCTCCCCAGCTTGTCTTGCTAGTGTGAATTTGTCATTAGAAAGTATTTAGTACACCACAGGATAGTATAATGCGTTGAATACATGAAGACTGAGCCTCTGACAACTTTTTGGAAATCTAGAGTAAGGATAATGATATGCAAAAAAAGATTTGCATTTAATGCATTATATGATTAATAAATATATATTTGAAGGAGTCGTTTCCACTTCTTGCCAGCAATTGTAGTTATCCTTCATACACAACACTCGTAATCTAAGAATTAGAAACATGGAGATGATCTTCAGAAACCCTTTTGCATTATTGAAATTTGACCAGTTAAACTGACCCATACAGAAGATCACCATTTATATTAATGTGTTTGACTCAATTTTCAATATATATTAATGTAAGTATGAAGTTGTTTCACTATGTAGACAGGTATTACTTCAGCTTTCTAATCCTTTTAAATTGACCTTTGGTTTAAAATAAATTTTCCCACAATTACTGATTTTAAAAGAAAAAAAAGCAATATACTAAATCAAATTTTCTTATATTGTGTTATATTTACTAGAAAAAGTAGTACTAAAAATCACATAAGATAGAACTTTATTAATTTAAAATATACTATAGCCACAAGAGGGATAATTATAATTTGATAATATGTTATTATAAACATGTTATTCTTAGTTAAAGGTACAATTTCATAAAATGTTATGTAATTATCATTGTTTAAAGTAATGCTGTAGTAGATTTTGTTTTTGCATTACTGTAAGAGAGATTAGACATACCAAAAAAAAAAAAAAAAGATCTTAACCATTATCTTGTTTGTGCATGAATTTCATTGATCATTAGTTGTCACATCCTGAAGATTGATTGTATTTGTGTTGTTCTCACTATGATGCTTATTTTGGCCACAGGGAACATTGTTTCGAGCTCTGGTGCTCAAGCCTATTTTGACATAATTTGGTTTGATTTGTAATCTCTTGATTAGATGTGGGATTTTTTTGATTGCAATCAAGAATTTACTCAGGACTGGAAACCACTGAAATGATCTGTAATAACATTTACTGAGAAACCTCTGCTGTAGCTGTCCCAGATTCATGTGTTCTCATGCATCTATTTGTCCAGTCCACTAATAGCAATTTAATAAAAACAAAAAGTAGTTAGTTTTCATTTTTGGCATATTGTTGGACAGTAGAGAGTGGCGTATAATGCCTTTGGGTGGTGGATACACAAACTTTTCATTGTGTGTGTTGCTCTTGTTATTTTTGGATTATCTCTTAGATATGTGCTTTGTCAGAATCTGGTTAAAACAGAATGCTTGTTGTGGGGTACTTAAAAGACTCCAGAAAAGTTTTAAAAAGAGAAAGAATAAGGTTTCCGTACTCTATAGTCTCCAGAAATAGTACAGCACATAGATGCAAAGGTATGTAGGTTAATGAGGTATTAAAAATTCATCCAAAGCCACTTTGAGTGGAACTTTAAGGAAAACTACTTTTTGCCTGTTCTTTTGTCAATATTCTAAATAGGTGTTGTATAACTGTGGCAGGTAGCATTTAACCAACTTTCGGGATAAGCAAAGACTGGAAGATGTCTGCTTGTAGGCTGTTGGCTGATATTGCTAGGGATTATAGCACAAGCTCATATCCATCCTAACTCCAGTAACATACTTTGTCTGGCAATGAACATATCCTCAGCAACACTGTGGCTGCACATTGCAAAGATGCACTGCATGAATGCTGATGAAAATCAGCTCAGAGTCCAGCCAGCCTTTTGTACCTGGCTCAAGCCAGACACGATACTCATAGAGTGAATGTTTGATTACAGTATTTCGTCAAGACATTTAAATATAATGAAACATAAATTGTATCAATGCATATGATAATTAGTATATTACTTTGAGACATTAAGGAAAAACAAGACAGATATACAAGACCCTGTGATTGTTTAATCACAGACATACAGTAGAATGTTCATGCTTCTAGTCAATAAATATTTAAATGTATGGAAAAAAAAACAGGAGCTGCTCAGTGACGCAGTGGGTAGCACTGGTGCCTTGCAGCAAGAAGGTTCTGGGTTTGAATGCATGAAGTTTGCATGTTCTCCCTGAGCATGTGTGGGTTTTTTCGGGGTACTTCGGCTTCCTCCCACAGTCCAAAAAAATGACTGTTAATTGGCTCCTCTAAATTCTCCTTAGGTGTGAGTGTGTGTGTGAATGGTTGTTTGTCCTGTTTGTCTCTGTGTTGCCCTGCGATGGACTGGCGACCTGTCCAGGGTGTACCCCACCTCTCGCCCATAGACAGCTGGAGATGCACCAGCATGCCTTGTGACCCCACTTGGGATTAAGCGTGTCAGAAAATGGATAATAAAACCTCAATGTAACTGTTTTGTCTTCCTGGTTAGTAGTCTGAGTTGACAATTGATCTCACCTTGATCAATTACCAATTGTTATTTTGTCGTTTTTTGCTTAGCAAGGCACTATTTTTACCTTCATAACAAACCTAATTAATATCCCAAAAAAATACTGTCTTTGGGGAAAATGAAGCATTGGAGCACTTATGTTGTTGAAAATGATTATTCATGCTTCATATTCAAAATATTAAAGTAAAATGCAATATTATAAGGACCACTTAAAGCACTTATAGTAGGTGATATTATTTTCCCATTTAATGTACATAAGGGCTTGTGTAAGAAATCAGCTGAACTCTTATATAATGCTCATTAGTTCACAAAAGTAGATACAACCCTCTCCTTTTTGTAAATATTCGTTTAGAACTTATTTATGGAACAATACATAAGATATGAAATGCCTATGCAATGTTAATTTGTCAGTGTATATGTGGTTTCCACTCATAATTAGTTAACACAGTTATTGATGTCTTAGCTTATGGTCATAACTGTGAGTACAGCAGGTAGTGAAAATGTCCTTATTGTTCTTTGTGTGTCATCATTTTAGGTGGCCACCAATTTTACCAAACCCTTTTCTACTCCCCGACAATATAACAGAGACACTGGATTCTAGTGACAATATCTTTAAAAGTAACATCAAACTGTCATAGATTTTTTGAAATCACTTTTGAGTGAAAAAAATTCTGGTTTGTTTGTTTTTTTTTTTTTTTTTGTTTTTTTTTAGATATTTGCTTGTAGAAATAAACACATTTTTTTTTAGATATACGATTATGATGGAAGACAATTCCTGAATTGAATTAACCCCAGAGCTTCTTCACAGTTTTGCTACACAGCTGTATGTTCTCTGCAGGAGAAACAATCTCACAGCAAGACAATCTCCAGGGTTGCATCTAGCCAAGGGACCAAGGAGCCATGATATGACAAAAAAGAGGTGTAGGAATCAAATGTTTTGGTTTGAAGTAAAGCAAAAAGAAAAAAAGAAGGCAGTTGAGAAGCAGCTCCCTACTGATCTGTAATGCTGACTGTTTTCTGTTGATACCAACATTATATATATTTTCAAATTCATATGCTATTAAATTCAAATGTGGTGACTGTAGCATACTGTTGGTTGTGGTCCTTTAATATTATAGACAGTAAGCTTGAGAAAAACAATACATTTCATGATTGGAAAGCATTAGGAGTAGCTGCCAAAAAATATGAGGCTATTATCCAAAGCTTGAAGCATGCAGTGGTTCAGACAGTGTCCTCCTATTATGCATCAGTAATCATAGATTCTAATACCTTGGCACACTGGGCACAAATACAAAAGTGTTTCCGCAAATGTTTGGGTGGTGTTTTTTCAACTTCTCCATATTGTAGGCATCTTTAGACTTTCATAGAAAGAGTGTAGGAAACCACAAGTACAAAAGCCCGTTTTGAAAATATAAAGGAACTGCAATTGTCTTAAAACACAAAACAAAGTTTTACAAACTGAACTACAGAGAGATGACACTGATATTAATTTGATAGTCAACCCGCTAACAATGCTGGCCTATTTTTCTTCTTCCTTTTTAAAGTATCTTAAACCTCAAGATAATACAGAAAGGATAAGTTATTTACTGTTAATAAATGAGTGATTAATGAAAAATAATGATTAGTCTCACTGTCAAAAGTGTATATAAAAAGCTGATTTAGGTAACCAGCAATTATTTATCATTATGATATAGAACTATTTACGTATGGGACTGTTTACTTTGATGCTGCAGTTCATTTAGTGTAATTTTATCTTTTGCAAGGAATATCAATGATCAATGTCCATTATAAACAGCAAATATCAAACCACTGCTGAAAAAGAACAGTTTAGACAAACTACTACTCCAGAACTACAGGCCCATATCAAACCTCCCCTTTATCAGTAAGATTATTGAAAAAGCAGTGTTTCAACAGTTAAACACTTTCTTAGATATGACCAGCCGCTTTGACGTGTTCCAGTCAGGTTACCGTGCTCACCACTGTACAGAGACCGCCCTTATCAAGGTGTTTAATGACATCCGTATAAATACAGACTGCGGAAGAACCACAGTGCTGGTACTATTGGACCTCAGTGCAGCATTCGATACTGTCGATCACTCCATCCTGTTAGAGCGCCTGGAAAACTGGGTCGGCCTCTCTGGTACAGCTCTCAACTGGTTTAAATCCTACTTAAAGGACAGGGACTTTTTTGTGTCAGTAGGCAACTTTACATCAGAGATGACAAAAATCACATGTGGGGTTCCCCAAGGGTCCATTCTGGGTCCCCTCCTATTCAATATCTACATGCTCCCTCTTGCTCAGTTAATAAAAAACAACAACATCAGCTACCATAACTATGCAGACGACACACAGCTTTACATCACCATGTCACCAGGTGACTATGAACCAGTTCAAGCACTGAGGAAATGCTTAGAAGAAATCAATGCCTGGATGTGCCATAATTTTCTTCAACTGAATAAAAACAAAACTGAAGTAATAATCTTTGGACCAATAGAGGAGAGATCTAAAGTTAGCACACAGCTTCAGTCGCTTCAGCTAGTAACCACTGATCAGGCCCGAAGTCTAGGTGTAGTGCTGGATTCAGACTTGAACCTCCAAAAGCATTTAAAGACACTTACAAGGTCGGCTTTCTATCACCTGAAGAACATTTCCAGGATTAAAGGACTAATGTCTCAGCATGATCTGGAAAAACTAATCCATGCGTTTATTTTTAGTCGAATTGATTACTGCAACGGTGTTTTCACAGGTCTGCCTAAAAAGTGGATCAGACAGCTGCAGCTGATCCAGAACGCTGCTGCCCGTGTCCTCACTAAGACTAAGAAAGTAGAGCACATCACCCCAGTTCTAAAGTCCTTACACTGGCTCCCTCTATCTCAGAGAATAGACTTTAAAATACTTCTGTTAGTCTATAAATCTCTGAATGGCTTAGCACCTAAATACATCACAGACTTGCTATCAGTGTATCAACCCTCCAGACCACTCAGGTCTTCTGGCTCCAGCCTGCTCTGCATACCTAGAACCAGAACTAAACATGGAGAAGCAGCATTTAGTTCCTATGCTCCACTTATCTGGAACAAACTTCCAGAAAACTGTAAAAGTGCGGAAAGCCTGAGTTCCTTTAAATCAAGACTAAAAACACATTTGTTTAGGATTGCCTTCGACTGTTCTAGTTAAACAATTCAACAAAAACATGTTTTCTTTAATCCAACTGTTTTTAATATTCTTTTTTTGTTTCTGCATTTTTTATTTTATTTTATTTGTTTTTTTTATTTTGTTCCTACTTGCTTTGATTCTGTTTTATCTTCCTGTATTTTAATCATGTAAAGCACTTTGCATTGTCTTTGTACTGAATTGTGCTATACAAATAAATTTGCCTTGCCTTGCCTATATTGCATCTGTCCCTGGTCGCTGGACAGTGGCAGCCCACTGCTCCCTAAGGGGATACCGGTAGGTTAAATGCAGAGAGTTCATTTTGTTGCTCTGTACTTGTGAGAGTGTAATGACAATAAAACGCTGGAAAAAAAAAATAATAATAAAAACATATCTGTTTAAGCTGCTATAGGCGAAGTAAAGCAGTTGCAAAGGGCTCAAATAAGAATAAGAATGAAAGATTATGTTAATACTAATAAACATTATTATGTATAATAATGTGGAAGTCAGGCATCTTCTGACTGCCACATCATTTGGATCTACCTCTGCCAATTTTCTTCTGCTCTTCATGCCTCCACAGCAACCAATGAGCATCAAATAATCTCTATTTTAAGCCACTTTATACAATGTTCTGTCTGCCTTTCAACCAAGCTGCAACCCTTCTTCATAATTTAAATTACTTGATCTTTTCATTTACTTTAAAGGCTTAGCTACCTTAAAATTGAATATCCTGCCATGTCTGTTCACATTTACATAAAGTGACATAGTAATATCTACATTTTCATTGTGTTTTAATTAATCAATTCTTTTAATTTTCATTAAAAATGTTTCCTATATTTTTATATCATAAATATACAAATATATGTTTGTGTAAATTTCATATACACACATACTGTAAGTCCATGCAGTCTTAGCATTCAAAGATCCAGATAGGAGAAATCTAATAAAGTATAACTTTTGAGTAGAATATTTGATATTTCATTGTTAGAGGGATATAATTGAGCCAATTTCCAGCCCAGAAATGACTATAGATCACTAATCAGTTCCCTCTTATGATTACCCTTTAATTACATCTATTCTGATAGAAGAAATCTGATTCTACTCTTGCTTCACAAATGACCAAATCAGGGAAGGAAATTAGGAGAGGACAACAGCCGACATCAAGCAAAAGAAAACAGATTGAGGAGATGGCATTGAAAATATTGTGGAAGACAAGAACATACAAGTAGCAACAGAGTAGCTTTCCAATTGAAATCAGGGATTTGGGGACTGGTAATTCAGCTAACTAATTCAGCATAGTATTGATACTAAATAAAATTTTGTTCATTTGATTAATATTTATTTGATTAATTTTTTGATTATTTTCACATTTAAAAACAGCACCTCAGGAAGAGGTTATTTTTTGAACAACAATAATTCTAAATAGTATTAGATTTTCTGTTGCAAAAGCACGTTTCATGTTGAAATAAAAAAAATGCGTCACTTATATATTTTAGAAATATATTTGATGCCTTTTATAATTTTTCACTTCTTGTGATATAAAAAATGGTATTAGGCAAAAGATATTTCCCTTCATATCAAGTCCCCTGCTGACTCTAGGGGGAGTGAAGGGCCAAGACTGTAAGCTTAGATTTAAAGAAGTGGAAGGGCTAAATGTTGGTCTGCATCACTGAATCTTTTTCATCCCTGAACTGCCATACATTTTTAGTATATCCATTTTTGAGTACTGCCTCAGCTAGCCCGGTTTTTCTAGAAATTATTTAAACCTAAACACGACTTCAACCACCGACCCCCTAGCTTATGATTTTTACACTTGTGGAAAGGCAGAAGATTGTAAACAACTGCTTGTGTTATTAAAATATACAGACAGAAAAAATAACCAAGTTAAATACATACAGACAACTAATTTTCACAATTTGGATAATGGATGATCAGTACTTAAAGGAAAAGAAAATAGTTGTCTTCCCTCACATTGAAAAGTATATCTTAGACATAAACAAAGGGCTAAAACACTATCAAACACAGTTAACAGAAACAATCAGCTTTTCGCTGTATTTTTTGTGTCTCTGCCTGCAATTTAGCATCAATGACAACAGTCTTAGAGTTAGACAACTTTTATTGTCATTTTGTATACATATAGTGTATACAAAACAAAATGTCCTTTTGTACAGCTTTCATGACATTTCCATTTCTTAAAGTGCCGCTGAATTATTTGAATCTTTCTTAAAAACCTAAGATTACTCTATAAATTGGTCAAAATCCACATTCCTCCCTATAAATTGTAGTATTCAAAAGGCCCACAATATACAAGTGCAGTCAGGGAATTAAAAAAATAATATTTAGGTTTCAACATCTCTCCAAAACTGGTAGATTTGATCAAAGTAAACCACATCCCATAATTTAAAGAAAGTGGAAAATGATCTTGCAATGTGGAAAACCCTACCCATGGTATGGTTGCTTCAATAAAAATGATGGTGCACAGCAAATGTTACAGTGTTAAAGTAACACTCAAGAGTGCATTTGGTCCCACTCTGAATTAGTGTGGGACCAAATGTACTCTCATTGGGTTACTTTAACACTAAAAGCGTTACTTTAACAACATTTACTGTCTGTTGTTAAAAATGGAATAGCTATTTCAAAAGATTCCTATCAAACCATCCTCAGAATGGTTTAAATCTTTAGATTCTTCAATTACAAAATTTCTCTGAAAAGATAAACCCCTACGTATTACCTTAAAAACGCTACAGAAGACCAAAATCAAAGGAGGATTAGATCTACCCAATTTCTATCATTACATCCTAGCAAATATGCTGCAATATATCTGAAAATGGTAAAATTGGTTAGATGTAGAACAGTCTCTATAATCTGTTAGTGTTGCAGATCTTCCATGCATTAGCTTAAACATAAAAAGGCATATAAGTTTTAAAGCATGAGCATTATCTAATGCTGCGTTCACAACGGACGCAGCAGGCGCGGCAGAAGCAGTGAGTTTACATGCAAAGTCAATGGTTGACGCGCGTCAAGGCGCAGCAAAAGGTCCCGCAACACGTTTTGAGAAGCAAGCGCAGCGCGTCTGAGCAGCTGAAGCAGCGCGTCGGGCGCATTTAAGCATCTGACGCGCGTGACGCACCGCAAACGCGCTGCTGCTCGAGATGGAAAAATTGAACTTTTGTTGCTCGACGCGCCGCGTCAACCAATCAGAGAAGCTGATCTGGGAGCTGGCCGTGAGACAGACACATCGCTGATGACACAGAGCGCTGTGATCACTCCTCTGAAACAGTTTATTGACGCATAAATTAACTAAAAATGCAGAATTCTGCCGGCAGAATATGTTCACTTTTATTATCCTGGTGCCTGCAGTTTAGATTATTTAGATGAAAAACACCTACCAGCTGCCACGGTGAACCGCGAGGAGGCGACCCGGCCAGAGGCTGCTGTTGAAGGGATTCCTACTGTCGGCGCACCGCTGATATGTGGGGGTCTGAGCGGCTCCGACAGAAATAATATTAGAAGGCAGGATGATAATCTGGATGAACTGACTGCACTGATTATGTATTCAGGTGTATTTTCTCACTTAAAAACATATTAAAACTACTTTATTCCCACTGATCACAGCAAATATAGCTGCAAGGCAAAGAAAGGATAGTGAAGCTCCACCCAACGCGCATCAGAGCCACTTTCCACCGTGCAGCCAGAGCAGCAAAGCTGCTTCAGCCGCGCGTCAGAACTAAACTAGTACAAGCAGCAAAAATGAAGCAGCAGACGCGATTTTGCTGCTCTTGCTGCGTCCGGTGTGAACGTAGCATAATTTGTTAAAGCTTGATGAGAGTTGCCTAAAATGACAGGATCCTTACTAACACCATCCAACAGTAGTCCCCTTAACAACCCTGATATCATGCAAAGAAAATTCTACTATAAGCTTTCCTGGATGACTCAGGTGAGGAGTTTGATTCTTGAAACATTTATTTGAAGGTACTAAGCCAACTGATGTCTAAGATGGGTTTTACGCATTCTGGTATCTGTTTGCAATGCACAAGTAATGCACCACATGACCATATACATGCAGTATGGTTGTCTGGTGTATGTGATGATCTGTCAAAGTGTGTGAGATGTAACATTTCACCCTCTGCCTCAGTCTTTTAATATTGTGGTCTGTGGCTAAACACTATTCTTGTGTAAAAGTTTTTTTTTAACTTGTTTTTTTTTTTTTTTTTTTTTTTTTTTTGGTGTCCTGTTTTGCCAATATACACTATATTGCCAAAAGTATTTGCTCACCCATCCAAATTATTGGAATCAGGTGTTCCAATCACTTCCATGGCCACAGGTGTATAAATTCAAGCACCTAGGCATGCAGACTGTTTTTACAAACATTTGTGAAAGAATGGGTCGCTCTCAGGAGCTCAGTGAATTCCAGCGTGGAACTGTGATAGGATGCCACCTGTGCAACAAATCCAGTCGTGAAATTTCCTCGCTCCTAAATATTCCACAGTCAACTGTCAGCTGTATTATAAGAAAATGGAAGTGTTTGGGAACGACAGCAACTCAGCCACGAAGAGGTAGGCCACGTAAACTGACGGAGCGGGGTCAGCGGATGCTGACGCGCATAGTGCGAAGAGGTCGCCAACTTTCTGCAGAGTCAATCACTACAGACCTCCAAACTTCATGTGGCCTTCAGATTAGCTCAAGAACAGTGCGCAGAGAGCTTCATGGAATGGGTTTCCATGGTCGAGCAGCTGCATCCAAGCCATACATCACCAAGTGCAATGCAAAGCGTTGGATGCGGTGGTGTAAAGCACGCCGCCACTGGACTCTAGAGCAGTGGAGACGCGTTCTCTGGAGTGACGAATCGCGCTTCTCCATCTGGCAATCTGATGGACGGGTCTGGGTTTGGCGGTTGCCAGGAGAACGGTACTTGTCTGACTGCATTGTGCCAAGTGTAAAGTTTGGTGGAGGGGGGATTATGGTGTGAGGTTGTTTTTCAGGAGCTGGGCTTGGCCCCTTAGTTCCAGTGAAAGGAACTCTGAATGCTTCAGCATACCAAGACATTTTGGACAATTCCATGCTCCCAACTTTGTGGGAACAGTTTGGAGCTGGCCCCTTCCTCTTCCAACATGACTGTGCACCAGTGCACAAAGCAAGGTCCATAAAGACATGGATGACAGAGTCTGGTGTGGATGAACTTGACTGGCCTGCACAGAGTCCTGACCTCAACCCGATAGAACACCTTTGGGATGAATTAGAGCGGAGACTGAGAGCCAGGCCTTCTCGTCCAACATCAGTGTGCGACCTCACAAATGCGCTTCTGGAAGAATGGTCAAAAATTCCCATAAACACACTCCTAAACCTTGTGGACAGCCTTCCCAGAAGAGTTGAAGCTGTTCTAGCTGCAAAGGGTGGACCGACGTCATATTGAACCCTATGGATTAGGAACGGGATGTCACTTAAGCTCATATGTGAGTCAAGGCAGGTGAGCAAATACTTTTGGCAATATAGTGTAGCTCTGGAAATCGATGTCCCAGAGTGAGCAGACTGCCCAACAGCTTTGCATTCACAAGCACACCAGTATGACTGTTGCCATGACGTTCTGCTTGATACTTTATCATACAGCCTTTTTTGCATGGTAATCATCCCTGTTATGATCTGGACAGTATTCGCTCCCCCTTACCTAAAATAATGGAAAGTAGTCAAAACAAATTACAGACACTTTGGGTAAATAGTAACATGTTATGAATAAACCTTGAGAAAGAATCTGCCTTGTTATCGGAATAAGTATATCTTGTCTACAAAGACCCCTCACTCAGGCTTTGTGTGGCCTTGCAGCTGAAAAAAGTGAAAAACTTTTTTCAGTGAGTAAATGGCATAAATCAATATATGAAATAAGAGAAATCTAAATTTTCCGACCACAGGAGAGAGAAGGAGAGAGAAAGAGAAGAGTAAGTGCATTAAAGAGAAAATAAAACAAAAAAAGAAAACACAGAAGATATACCGTAACTTCTAGAAGTCTGCTTCCATACCTATATGAGACAAGAGGAAAAGAAAGTAGAGAGCATTACAGCAAAGAGAAGACAACAAACAATGAAAGCAAACTTAAAAAAAAAAAAAGCTTCCAGAGTAGCGTGTATTCTTTCCATGTGTGTCTGAGTCATAACCTATGGTGATTACACAATATTTATCAGGGTTGTATATATCTGTAGCTGCAGCTTAGTATTTAGGATTAGTGTGTATCCGTGAACACCTGGAACTAAATGCATGAGCATGCTTGTGTATAAAGGATTCACAAAGCTTCTTCAGAGAGAAAGTATGTTTAATAGCAGGTGTGGGCAGCCTTGTAAGTCTTTCAAACAGACACTCAATGTCTTAATCACATTTTACATTTTTATAATTTTTATTTTCCTATTTCATGGATTAATCTTGTATTTTCTTACAGTAATTCACCACAATTTGTGGCAATTATTGAAACTTTGATTTTTTTTGCCCATAGTTGGAAGAATACAATGCCATATATCGTTGTAAATAACGTAATATGATTTTCAAGCAAAGTTAATTTAATAGTCATGACAAATTTTGTAAAGACTGTTGTACCCCACAGTTAAGCCCAAAGGGAAGAAATAAAGTACTAAATGTAAAAAGATATGATCAAGAGAACCATTGAGCAAAACGCTTTATTGTGTCTTTGTTGCTGCAGATAGCAAGCCTTTCTAAAGCGGATGACTGGTCTTACGACATTGATATATGATGTCTCCTGGAGTCTTAAGGGTCCTGCAGTGCTGTGTGACAAATCGGAGTATCCCTAATTGCTTGTATCCATGTCAAAGTCATCCATGTAAAAAAAAAAAAACCTAGGTGGAATGTAAGTGATTTAATCAAGTGAAATACATACCTTCAAATCCTTTACAGCAGAGGGAAGTGGAGGATGACAGTTACCCATGATAAGCACTAGGTTTAAAATATCCGCTCGCTGACGTTTTACTCAAAAAATGTGGAGCAGTTTTGTTAAATGTCTTAATGTTCTGATAATATTTAAAATCCTTGGGGTCAAAATAAACAACATTAACCAGTTCTAACTAACTATATAATTAGTCATTAACTTAAAGATTAATGTTATAACATTTCTTTATTTACTAAGTAGAAAAAAATCCCTAGATGTTTACTGTACAGTAGGTACAGAAAGGATTAAGAAACCTTTAAATTTTGAACTTTTTGTTTCACAGCTGTTTGCTTAAATGAAAAAGTTAATTTTATTTCTTATTAATGTATATTCAGTACCCCATCTTTATAGAAAAAACTGAAATCTAGGAATTTTTTTGAAAAAGAAAACCTGAAATATCTAACATTTTTCATATTGAATTTAACCTTTATTTTATCAAAAAAATCCTAATGGCTACTTATTGTAACAGCCTGGTTCATTAGGTTTCAAATAACATATAATTAAGCTTCCAATCTTTACTTCAATTCAAGGTTTAGCTTATTCATTTAATTAAATGTCTTATCAAAGAAGACTATTTACACTAATTGTGTGATTAAAGAGACTTTTAGCAAATATGACAGTATATGAAGTAATAGAGGAATTCATGACAGACTTTAATAATTGGGGCATATATCTTTGCTCTACATTTAAAATCTCAATTCTAAGGTGGCATTTCATTATGCCGAAAAGAACCATCACTGTTGTAAATTCATCAATGCTGGTAAGATAAATGGCTTAACAAGCAATAGATAGGGCCATATACCCAGTGTTGGAAATGTTCATTCATATACATAATTTTATCTTAAGAAAGAGCAGGTGTTCTGACACAGCCACTTTATGAATGTAATTTTTTAACCAAGCATGTCTGAAATATTGATAGCAAAATGATTTTTAAAATTGCAGGGATACATCAGAGCCATCCAAATGTATTAGTGGACATTTGTGCTCATTCAAATTTTAATCTAATAGAGAAGTTAAAAAATATGTTGAAATAAATTAGATATATTTGCTAGATGCATGTCTGCATAATAAAGGATTTTAGTTTTAACTTAATGTCAATGCATTTTAGAGTTTTTTTCTTCTGTGCATCTTTAAAAAGATATTTGCATTGGTATGACAGTGTAAACTAGATCCCTTTTTAAACTGATTAAATCACCCCTTCCTCTTGTCTAGTGAGATATATTGGATCTACATGCTATCTACATGCTCTGTGGGAACTTAACAATTCATCCAGGATATAGTTGTTTCCTGTTTTTCTCTTTCAATTAATCTGTTTATGTCCCATGAGATCTCACAGAGTTTTCTGATTTCTGGATATCGACAACTTTTTTCCCACGTGACCACTGGCTTTATCCAATCAGCTCTCACCCTTTTTCTGTCACTGGACCAAAGAGCTCTGTCTGTCTCCTGGAAAACCAAAACAGAATTTTCTTTCGAGCAATTCTCCAAAAATCGGTCTTGGAGTTTTCCAACCCATCAGGGACATCACAGCTGCTGTGAGATCTGCAGAGGAACTCTTAAAATCTAGTTGTCTGGTGAATTATTTGAATAGATTGTTCCCTGTGAGGTCTGGTTGAATTATTCTGGTTGAAATATGGTCCTTTGTCTGTCATTTTGCATGAAGAGTTGTTAAACTACTCTTCTAAGTTGCAGCAATCTTAATAGATTGGACAATAAAGCCACTTTCCAGCTAAAATGAGTGGTTAAAACAGTTTTTTCCAAGTACAGGTCAACCTTCTAACATTGGCAAAAAGTGCTGGGTCTTACCCTCCAAAGGAAAGCTGGGTAGTATCTGTCCACCAGCTGCTGCATGTCTGGAGACACAATCCTGCTGGGTTAGCATCGATGATATCACCAGTGAGACAGAAATCAGGAGAGTAAACAATGGAGAGCAACGTGGATGTAGTAAGTGTTCTTTATTGTTTAATTCTTGTGTCCCTTTGAATCTCACTCATTAGTGCTGTGCCATGCTTATTAAATGTAAGCAGAAATGATTGGATGCCACTGAGGTCTGTTGTCGTATTGAGCTCGATGGTATCACGTAAGCTAGCGGGTCAACCCAGGTCTGGTGTTCCGCCTTTTGGAGCTGAGCCATTTGAAGGCGATTTTAACCCGGGTCGTTTGCCAAGTCATTTGACAGTGGACACACTGGTCACTGAGCCATTCCCACTGCCACTAAAAGATGATTGTTCCTGGGATTAGACGCGCTATTTGGCCAGTGGGAAAGGAGTATTAGGCAGCAGTTTGAGAGATGTTGATCAATGCATGTGTTGGAACACAATACAGGTATGAATGGGTCAGAAGTTTATACCTTTTTAACAGATGTTAATATACACTTATGTGACTTTTAAATCATTCACTACAGATGATTTTCATCAAGCCTCAAGTTATCAGAGTTTATTTCCATGCGCAGTTGCACTTTAGGCACATGGGCCATTTTATGCTGTGTCATGCATGATCCAGCCATTTAGTTTTATCCATTTGTTTCTGTTTTTCTTCTATCCATCTAGAAAAACATATGGTCTTCATTTCATTTCCTATTTTTACATAAAAGTATTGAGTTTGTTTGCCATATGTGTTCTTCTCCAACTTTACTGTTTTAACTTTGGATAACTTCATATGAAATCTCCAAAAGTCTCTTATATAGCCAATAAGGTTACTTGTGTGCAGTTTGCAAATAGCCAACTTGAAGGGCATTGGTGTTAGACAATGGCAACTTACTTTATTTAACTTTAATGGAACAAATATTCATTCTAACTATAGTGATTTGGTCCTGATATATTTTTCCAGTCCAAGTTAACTGAAGTACAGAAGATATTGTGGCAGATTTTTTGTGTTTTGTGGAGGTAGGGCTATAAAAGAGAGTGAAGGAAAGTTACTATATGAATTATAAAAGGAGAGAGAAAAAACCTTGACAACAAAGAAAGAGAGTCCTGAATGATGGCTTTGCTACAGCAGTGGCTCACAAACTTCTGGGGTGCAACAGACAATACACAACCTCAGAATGTGATTTATAGTACAGTAGCAGTTCCTTAAATTGCATAATAAAAACAGATACACACTCAAATAAATTAACCCGACACACATCAGCTATATACCTTTGATCAGTTTATATGTGTGGCTTGTTTGTTTTTGAATGAAAAAAAGTTTATATTTATAGATTGTAATGTAAAACTGAACGAGCAGTTCGTGAGGATGCTGCAGTCAGTTCTGTAGTTACCTTACCTTACTTTTCCTTTAATTGCCTTACCTTTAAAAAAGTGTTCTATTATACAAATGGTTTCTGTTTTACATATCTCAGTCTTAAATAGTAGAGTTAGGTAAACTTAATTTAACTAAGTAAACGAACCACTGCATGCTAAACTCCCACCCACTTTTTGTCCCCTCTACCAAGGGTACAGTATGCCTGTATCTCAGCTGCTGCTCTGTCTCTGCACTGAAAGATCTCCCTCCCTGCAACAGAGAGAGTGCAAATATGGAACAACATTGATCAACTTAAAGTAACGTGTTGCGTTAAATTGCAAATAATGTATTTGCTTTATCAATATTTGAAAAGTAATTAGTTAGATTACTCAGCTGCTGAAAAGAAAATACAACCTGCATTAGACTACTTTGATTCAGTTTATGTAGGGTATGTACGGTGCAATGAAAAACTTTAAATCCTAGTATCTTTGACAATACAATAGTATTATGATTTAATTACTTGAACCTCCTTTTTTTGTTAATTTATTTTTATTTCTCAGAATAACTTAGATGCTGTGTTTGAAAGTAAGAATATGATCAGGTTTACTTAGCTAAATTAAGTTTACCTTTGATCTTTATTACTTTCCTTTATTGTTTGCTGTTGATGAGAATTATACATTATTGATCATAATTTCAAAATATAATTATGAACTATATTCGAAATCCAAGAAGTAACATAGCAGTACACAGCCAAGTCGACTACATCAAGAATATTTAATAAGAAGGTATTAAAACATTTAACTGTGGATTAACAAAAATGACCTGAAAAAGAAATACCGGTATTAGTCACCCATCACTCCTGTTAGTTACAATTAGTTCTAGCCCAAGCTAACAGCATACAGTGTGTATGTTGTTATTAATGCTCCAGGTGGTCCCTGTTTGACAAATAAACATCTCGATTACACTTGGTATAAGAGCATAACGTATCAATTCTAAAAGAACGCTGCTAGTTAACCAATAGTTGTTCTCAAATTAATTATTAATTAAGGTTCTAGTTTATTGAATTAGGTGGGCATTATTTTATCATCTTTGGGTGGACCATCTTTTGGAGGATCTGCTGTTTCCCACTTTGCACATCAATGTTTCACAATGCACAATGGGAAACAGGAGCTGAGCTCATTCACCTCAGATCATCATTAGTGAATGAAGACAGTAATGCACAAGTAATTATCTCTCCATAATCCATATTGACCAGTAGGAATCAGGACAGAGTGGGAGAGACGATACATCTGGAAGGGTTAGTCTGAACCTGCAAGGGCCTGCTGAGTAAATATAGCAATGACAATAACCAGCCATCTAAAATAGTTCTTAAAAGTAAAGTCTTGTAAAAAAGGGTTGCTGTTTTGCAATTATGCTATCTATTTTGATCTTTCTAAATTTTAAAGTTTAAATGCCATAACTACAACTTTTTCACTGCCGAAAAATATATTTTTCCAAAATAATAAGCAACAGAATGTTTAAAGCTTTAGTTTAAAGGGACATTAAGTTGTATGAATCATTCATTGTCTGTAGGTGAGTGTTCCTAGTGTCACAGAGCCTCCTGCAATTAGAAACATCCAGCAACGGCCTGGAGGAGCAGTAGTTGCGATGTAGTACAGAGGCCCAATTAATTAAAAGTTTTTACCAGCCATTAAAAAATATTCAGGTGTTTTGTCTCAATTTCAAAACAACAAGTTGCTCTGTCGGATCTTGATATCAAATAGGACTATTTTTGGGGCTCTATCATCCCACCGTGTAGGTGCGGAAGACAGTTGTTGCAAACAGAAATAATTTAAATAGCTCATCATCAGAAGTAGCAGAATCCACTACAGACAACAGAGAGAAGGTACTCCTGCTACTCTTGCCTCAACTCCAGAAGGCCGTCTCACCTTTAACTCCCGCCTTCTTTAAAATACAGGAATTTGCTTGGAACCTGTCTGAATAAATAAATAAATAATTGAACGTTATCATTTACATAGTACTTGAGCAGACTTTTTAGCAAGTATGGTTTTACTTTTATTTCTTGAATAATTTCTTGTATGACTACTTTTACATAAGAAAGAATATGTTGATTGTATTTTTTTTTTTTTTTGCAATTAGATCGCATTTAATGTTTTGTCAATGTCAATGTCAAATTTATTTATATAGCACTTTAAAAACAGGTATAAAACTGCAACAAAGTGCTGTACAGGACAAACAATAGTACTAATTAATAATAACAGATTATCTTTTCTTCCCTTTTTTTAAGACACCTTTGGACAAGATATATTCTAGATATTACATCTAGCACATTAGGCAAAGAATCACAGTTTGTGCTTTCACTCATTTTGCATTTTCCAATATAATTTCACTTCCATTTCATTTAGGAGAAATATGATTCATTTCAAATGAATTTAATTCTTTTCCTTAAGGAATTTATCGTTTGTTACATCTTCAAAGAGGGTTTTTGACAAAATATTTTGTAGTATCGGCTCATCTACAATACCATAAAACCTCTATCATTTGTAAGCCTGGAATACATTTTAAGATAAGTTGTGGGCAGGAAAAGCTGTTTCTATAACAGACACATGAGTTATTGTTGTTGTCCTATTTAGCCTCGTATCTGGATGGCCCATGGCGAAAAAGGCACGATGACTATCTTATGTCCATTTGCTATGCGCAAGACAGAAACCTGCTGGGTCTGGAGATATTTTCTGCAGAGAACTGTCTCAGGGAGCAGAGTGAGTGGGAGTAGGTTGTCTCTATGTTTCATAAGATGCTGGCAGTGTCTGAGTGCTCATTCTTTTATGGGAGGGTTAAAAAGGAATAGAAGTAAACAGGTCTGAGTGAATAACTGTTCTTTAAGAAGTAAAAGGGTTCAATGTACAATATATTGCAAAATCAGTGTTAATGATAAGGGCATTACCTATTATATGTTCACTATAATAAATCTAACTTGTTTTATGGTCGCCACAGGCTGTGTTTCAGTTTTACTGATTTTATTGAAGAACTTAGTTAAATGATTTGAGAGAACGCCCATTGTCAATTCTCATATGGCTGCAAGCAATCCTAAAGGACTTGTTTTCTTGTCATTAAAACTTTCATTTTTAAAGACTAACTTTTTGAAACCCCTAAAAGTTTTAACATTTGGTGCATTTTTTTTTAAATTACATTTCTTTTCAGTGTATTAACACTCATCCAAAAGTGGAAACACGTTGTAATTATATGAATATATAGCTATTGTAAAGGGATGAATAAACCACCAGAACACCAAAAGATTCATTCTACATATACTGGGCTAAACTGATCAAGGTTGGGAGTTACTTAGATGACCAAACTACAACACTAATAATAATAAAATAGAACTTTTAAAAAAGAGTAAAAAATTCATATACATGTTTTAAAAATCTTTATCGTTAAACAAATGCTCTCATTGTTTGGTCAGTGTAGCTTTTTTTCTTTTCTTTTTCTTTGAAAATTAACAAAACTGAAGATATGTCTTCCTTTTTAATCTTACAATGTACCCATGTGCACAACAACTTGTCTGTGTTCTGATTTTCTATACCCACTATTTAGATTTATTTCAACAATTTGCAATCACAGCTGAGAATACACCTGGTACTTATAATGTCACCCCTTCATAGATCTATGGTTAGCATTCTTACAGCACTAGCTTTGTAAAATGTATGTTTATGCTGTTGGTACCAGGAAAACAAGCTTATTGTAGTAGCAGTCTAATGATTGGTCCATAACTTGTCCTTAAATGCTCCTTGGCATGTCCTTTGATGGTCACTGACAGGTCCGTGGACTTGGGATGATCCCCTCAATGACGTTTTTAGTGAGGCCATACCCCTAAGCTGCCAGAGTGTATATCTGAATTACCCAATATTTCAATAAATGGGTGCAGTTACAATAAACATTGACATTCCTTGTAGGAAGAGGGGAGCCACTGCAGCAGCTGGAATTTGAAGGGAATTTCACTGGAAACCAGAGCCATGAGAATGGGAACTTTTAAACCACGACTACTGTATGTAGTAGTTTCCAGAGTTCAGACTCCACCATGATTTGTTCAGCAGAGATAGAGTTGACATAATTGTAAGATTAGTACTCTGAGTTGTGTATCAGCACATGCCACATTGCTGGCGTAAGTATTGCATCTATACCTGGCAAATACAGCTTTCCATCTGTGTGAAAGTCCCCTCTTGGAGCATGGCCAGTACGCTGCCTCATTGGCTCACTTTCAATGTGTACGAAATGTAAAGTAACTGTCAATTGGTCTGCAGCTTTTCAAGAACATTTGTCTGGCAAATGACTTTTATCTGGAAGATTTTTCTAGTATCACAAAAGCAATCAAAGACAAGAGTTTTGGAGAACATTTTCTAAATCAGACTTTTCCAAAAAAGATTATAAAGGTAATGGAATCAAGCTGTATGTTCACTTCGATGCTTGTTCATTTACTGCACCTGATCATTAGTTTGGGTGTGGTACTCAAAGTGCTAACAATTGGGCCTAAATCAATAAACATTAATTAGTTTAGTTTCAATTGCTTTCTTTGGCATTGCTATGCCTGGTTTCTTGTTGTGAGTCAAAAACCTCACAGCCAATGACGCAGCTCCAATGTATTTGAATCAGAAATAGTGTTGTTCTGCGTGCTTGATGGGACTGTTAGTGTGCACTACCTATAATTTGTGAAATATTCCTGGTCATAATAAAATTGCACAGTCTGTTAAATTGAAGTAAATTTTTCAGATTGAATGTTAAATAGTTATATAACATGTTTTTTCCCACAACCAAAGTTTAGGTATTTTATTCATGACTTACAGTTAACTGTTTTTATATTTCATAAACTTGAATATAAACAAAGTTTTATAGAGTTTCGGACTCTTCACAAAGAGAGTTATCTGTATCCTAGGTAAAAATGAATAGGGGCAAAAGTGGAAATTTTTTAAATAGCAATCACATGGCGAGAGTCGGGCTAGGGCCAGTGCTTCAAGAGCCAAAGTACTGATAGAAGCAGATGTATCAAAGATATGGGCTTTAAAAGTCTTTTTTTTTTTTTTTTAAGAACATTTTTCTTATTAGCCTAGCTTAAGCAGTACTGTAGGTACACCTTGTAATCTTATACCCATTTACAACACATCTTTTGATTGTGTTAGTGATACATATTCTTAGAAATAGGACTCCAAAACTTGTTTTAGATGTAAGTAAAGATAGTGAAATTATCAACACATGAATCTTAAGCTAAAATTCAATGTTGAAGATTCTTATCAGCCTCAAATGAACCACCTGCTATGTGCCTTGTTCAGCTTGAACCAATCAACTTGGGGCTGCACCTTTTATGAAGCCAATCATCTTTCAAGATCTCCTTCATTTACTGTAGCTGCTAATCCAGCTTCTCTCCCGCACGCAAGCAAACTTTCCCCCACCTTCACCCCATCTCCTCCGTCACTTTATTCTGTGTCCCACTCACCCTCTTGCTTATTTCACCACCAGTGTCTGGGCCCTGGAGGGAAGAATACTCTAATCCTTTTTCTAGGTTACTCATCCAAGTGAATATTTAATTACAGCATCAAAGTCTTCTGTAAAGAGCACCCAAAAAATTATTTAATTTATGTCATTATCTGCCTCCATCTCCTTAAACCCCAGTCGGCCTGGGGAGATGGCCCCTCACACTTACCCTGGTTCTGCTGGAAGTTTCTACCAGTTAAAATGAAGTTTTCCTCTCCACTGTCGCTACATGCATGCTCGGTGTGAAGGATTGCTGAGAGTGAATGGGTCCTCGCAATCGGCTGGTTTTCCTTAGATAGAAACATTTTGAAGTTTCTGATTTTGTTACCTGGATGAATACATTTAATAATACTTTTCTCATTGCAGCTTTTCTCAGTGTGAGTTTCTCCAGTTTGAAATAAACATTCTCAGTAGGTTTCTACAGGTGATGTTCAGAAAAGCAACTGCAGAAAAATCCACATACCAAGGGAACAAAATGTATGCTTAAGATGGCTTGCACATTCCCTTACCTATTTTTTTTTTTTTAGTTTTTGTGAAAAATGAAAATACAGACACATCCATAACACGGCCACATTCAGAAACTAACCTTCACTGCAAGCATCAAGGAGAAAGAGTCCTGAAACACTGCTGCACAAACAATAAATATCCAGAGTATTTGCATGCCAGGCGCACTCTCTTTGTGTTAACAATGCCAGGTTTCCGTACATCAAAGGGAGAAGTCCTTGAAAAAACAGAGCATAAGGATAGAGGTATCTGTGGGCCTTCTTGGTGAGGCAAAGCAGGTTTCATGCTAAGCATAGCCAGAGAAAACAGAAAGAAATGACTGTGCATTGTATATTTCCTCTTTTAAGAAATGCAGATAATGTTGCTTTCTCTGCAAAAATGGTTTGACAGCTATCCGGGGCAAAATAGATTTATTTTAGAATTTTAAATATTCAGTTTTTACCTCAACTACCTCACCACCTTTAAATGATACTAAAGTGTCTTAAGATAATGTCAGATAAAACTTATTAGAGATGGTAATTGCAGGCAGCCACATGCTTAGTAAGGTAAAACTGAAATCTACCTAGTGTAAAACAGGCTGAACAGGCTTCAGGTGTAGCCGAGGTAAGAAAAAAAAAATTGGTGAAAGATGACAGCACCAAATCTTTTTACTGATTACTTCAGACAGCTTTGATGTGTTATATTGAGATCAGCATAGCTGATGGTAAGAATGTATTATCTATTCACTCTGTATTACTGTTTCAATTTTAATAATTGGATTTGTTTGTATATGTAAAGCAATTATTTTACTGAGAGAGGTTGCTAATTTTGTTGTTTTCTTCTGCTTCATCCGGGACCGGATTGCAGGGGCATTTTTCTCAACAGAGACTACGAGACTTCTCTCTCCACAGACAGCCTGAGAAGCTCCCAGGCCAGGAGGAGGAGACATAGTCCCTTCAGAGAGTCCTGGGTCTCCTCCTGGTGGGACGTGCCTGGAACATCTCCCGACTTAAATATATACCCCTGTGGTTTACATAGTAATGCAATGTAAATCCATCTCCCACAAGTTGGAGATCGCTTTCGGTGTGAATGTACCTTACATTTCCATATTTATATCTAGTAGACAAAACTGTTAAGGCAAAAAAAGCTGACTATCCATTCAGTTCTGGGGTTGCAAGTTCCTGTTTTTAACAAAGTATTTATTTTATCAATTTTTTAATTAGAAATCATCATAAAAGAATAAGAATCACTGCGTAGCATCTTAAATCTTATTTATGGTCTATAATGCACAGTTTTTTTGGAAATCAGAATTACATCTATATTATTTACATGGTTGAACCCGGCAAACTCATCAGGTCATTAATGATCTCAGAAACAGTTCCAGTGTTCTTCAGCTCTGAAACAATCTCCATGGCTACTTTAATTCAGAAATAAAACTTTACTGTTTAATTCACCCTTCATATAATAGATCAAAATAATCTTTTATTGTCCTAGAGTGGAAATGCTGTACATTTAATTATCTTCTAAATCTTAAGCCTGTGAGAGGTGCTATACAATACATCACTTTGCTTAAAGGAGTAGGTAAGTAATGGGGCTTAATGATTTGATAGCTCTTAGTATTATTTGGAATCCCTTTGTTTTTTATTACGTATCAATTAATATGTTGTTTTTGTATAGTCTAATATATTCACGTTAACTGAAACCAAATAATGATGTTCATATTTCACAATGAATAGAGTATAGATTAATGATTGAACCCTTACCCAACCAACTTTCAGCATCTTATGCTAACTAAAAACACAAATTGGGCTAATTAAACAAAAACAAAAACTTTTAAACACAATATTATTGCAGACTGATATCAATTCTGGCTATACATTCTCATAATATTAAAAATAATGGGATCAATAAAGTTATGTAAGCAGTAAACCTTCTTATGACAACACCTATAGATGTGGCACCCACCTATCAGAAGTGGACCAATAACATCAAACACATTTATCTGACTATTCTCTAGTGTTAGCAATGGCTTCTAGAGGGTTCCTTAGTGTCATCTACAACTCGTATATGCCTAAAGTTATTAACTTCACTGTAGTAAGCCAAAAATCTACCTCTCTTTATAGGTTTTTCATCTGCTTTTTGTATTTTCGTTGGCAAGAACCTGGTTTGCGTGCAGCAGCTTTAAGGCATCCATCAAAATGTCTTCGGGTTTCTAGTTTGTCTAATGAATTCCAGGCATATACTTTTAACACAAAATTAATATGCACCCTTAATAACATCAACTTGCACCAAAATGAGTAACAAAGCACTATCAGTACATGTCAAAAATAAATCAATGATTATGAACTCCAAGAGCTATGACCTCTTAGGTGTCATTTGGTACAAAGATGTGCTCTGTCCAACTTGATTCATGTTCTTGCTTCTCTGAGTCATGGCAACTCCCCATCCAATCACCACCCAATAATATATCAGGGGAATTACAGGGAGACAGAACAGTGACTTGAAGACACCTGTGGGTAATAGACAGTGATGGCATTTTGTTTGGATCATACAATAGATGTATTGATTCTATGGAGGGAAGCCAAGTTGGCTGATAGGTCAAAATAAGAATGTTTAATTCCCCATTCTAGATTGCCAAATTTAACATTTTTTATTTGCAAAAGAAAATATTTCTTATATCCCTGAATCGTATAATATAAGTCGATCCTAATTAGAATAAGAAAACGAGAAGGCCATAATCAATGTGAACAACTAAAAAAGGCACAAAGTGCATGAAATGTTTAAAGGACACTGTAAAAATATGTCATTTTTTATAGCCTGAAATCAATTAATAATTTTTATGTGTGTTATTATTGGTGCAATATTACCTCCACCAATGATCAGATACATTTTCATAGGCAAAGAATCTTATATTAGTTTATATATAAGGCTGGTTACCAATTTGTGAACCGCCATAATAGTCTGCCATCTTGAAATTATAAAAAACACCTGCACTTACTTGTAACTGCACTTTATACAGTTTTGAGAACCTTGCTTTTAGTAAATTCACATTGAATGTCATTACAAAAACACAGATTTGGTGCACATAGGTTGCTGCTTCAATATTTCTAATATACAATAAGAGACACAATCAGAGCTCAGGCAGCTTGCATGCCTGAGCTTCTTCAAGGATGAATAAGAGATATACTTAGAGCATTACCATCCTCAAATCATCACTCTGTTAGCATAAAAAAACTTATGCTGTCAACAGTGATAGCAACTCCAAAAACAGATGATTACTTTGCATCATTTATCATATTTTCACAGCCCAGAACCAGTGTTATGGTTGTTTGCTGGCATGTTTGTTGCTGTTGTTTTTTTTTTGTTGTTGTTGTTGTTTTTTTTTTATGTCTTAAATAGGGAACAATGTTTCCTTAAGTTTAAAGTAGAAATCCACAATAGAAGGAATATATCCCCTAATTTTTGCAGAAAATAATTAAAAAAATAAACTTTAAATTGGTTTGAGAAATGAAGAGGTTACAGAGGTTAAATAAACCATGGAATGCTATCTATTTATTGTTTAAAGGCAGTTTATTTTATTAAACAATAAATAGATTCACTTGACTTAATGTAAGGAAATGTTCTCCAAGATCAAAATAATGGGGATGATTTTATGATCCTCTTGTTCAAATATTTTAGCCCACGGCATAAGCAAGCCAAGCTGCTGCTTAGAGCCCTCAATTAGTCAGATGCTCCCATAAATGCTTACGTGTGAAAAAAGACCATACATCTAAATTCTCAACTTCTTTATTGATTATACCATAAAAAATGTATCTAACAGTTTCAGTATTGATAGATTAAAATATAAATATAAATTGGTTCCAATTCATTTTAAAATTCGAATGAATGTGCAGGTTTACCTTTAAAAGTGCAAAAAATAATATTGTTTACTTCATAAAGTACTTCTGTTAACATTAATCAAATCTTGCACTGCAAGTTGAACCTTTTCTTTGTGTTTGAGCTTGGGGTGTTCACCAACATCACTGCTATTCATTTTAACCAATTAAATGTTGTCCCCTCTCCCAGATTTTGCAAAATTTGTGTTTATCTGATTTAGTGGTGGTGATGTTCTTAAGAAAAACAAGGTCCCCAAATCAGCTCCTGCCTAAGGCCCAATAGAACCCTTGCCAGCACTAATTGCTTCTGTCATAAAAATGAATAACTATAAATAAATGTAACTACAAATGCAGAATAAAAAAATAACTTTACAGTTATTGAACACAATTTTTAATTCGCTAGTAAGCAGTTTTGAGTACAAAACAATGGCAAAATATGTTTTGCCTTTGTTAAAAAAATAATAATCTCTAATCTTCCATCTAATATTCAGTTTTTTGTCTTTTTTTTCTGATCACATTCCAATTTTACTGTCTCTAAATAAAATGACCTCTGAAAATTTATTTTATCATCACTTCCTGAAGGCTGTGTTACAGAGCAGTTCATTGTTAAAATTTCAATGAGCACTGATCTTGGTTATCAACACATTCTACATGAGTTCATCTATAATTTTACAAAACAACTCATTCATGTTTGTCAGGAAATCTAAGCATACTGATTCAAATCAACAAAAAAATGGTTCACCAAACAAAATCAGTCTTCTTCCACTGTGATTCCAGAATATTGACCAACAATCAAAAGAAAACCTTTGGATTAATCTGAGAAGGCAATATATTTAGTAAGTTTATGCAAAGAAGAATGGTCTAGGATCCGTCACCATCACACGGAAAGGATGGTATATTTGCACATTTGGGTGGGAATAAATGATAATGTAATGGTTTCTGCACTGATTCTGGCCTGATCACTGAGTCCTCGCACCTGCTCTGCTCCACTCATCTGCAATCAGCTCTGACTGGAGTCACCTGCTTCCAGCACTTTAAAAGCCCCATCAGATCTGTCCTCTGTGCCAGATTATCTCAAGCCAACCAGCTACGAATAATCCAGCATCAAGGAAGAACCTGACCGCCTATCTGTTTCCGACCCGATCTGCCCCCCGACTCCGAGCCTGCCCGAACCGTTTGAATCTGCCTGCCTGCTTCCCCCTCTCTGGATCCCTGACTCTGAAAAGCTCCGCCTGACTGCCTGCCTCTCCGTCCTGGATAAAACCGGTAATCCTCCCTCAATCTACCCGCCTGTCTTCCTGCAGCCTGTTTCCCCACACAGATCCAGTCCCGCTTTCTGATTAACCCTCTGAATAAATCTTCTAAGAAACGTCACTAACCTGTCTGGGTTTTTTTTGGATCCAGTCTCTGTCTCATTACAGAATAATCTGGCCAACATGGATCCATCTCCAGACGATCAGTGGCGTGCTGGCGTGGAGAGATCTATTTCTCAGTTAGAGGCTGGCGTCAGTGAGATCCTCTCTCATCTCCGCGACCAGGCTCCTCCAGCCGCCTCACTTCCGCAGGCGTCAGCACCTGTCACCGCATCACGCTCACCGCAGCTGTCAGAACCACGCCTGACCCCGCCCGAACTGTTTAGGGGCGATCCGGACCAATGCCGAGCCTTCCTCACACAGTGTGAGATCCAGTTTGAGTTACAGCCATCCGCATACCCCTCTGAACGCTCCAGGGTTGCATATGTAATTTCCCTGCTGACCGGTAAGGCAAGATTGTGGGGAACTTCTGAATGGCAAAATGACTCTGATATCTGCCACTCATATGACGATTTCTCCCAGGAGATGATCAGGGTTTTCAGCCCCGTGCTACCATGCCGTGAATCCACTAGGGGGCTCCTAACCCTCAGGCAGGGTGATAAGTCAGTTTCTGAGTATATCATTGACTTTCATCTCTTAGCAGCTGAGAGCCGCTGGAATGAGCATGCCCTGATGGATGTTTTTATTACTGGACTAAATGAAAAAATTAAGGATGAACTTGCCACCCGGGATTTCCCACGGTCACTAAAGGACTTGGAGGATCTGGCAACCCGGATTGACCTTCGACTTATGGAACGTCGAAGGGAGCGCCGAGCTGCTAACCAGTTTCTCCCCAGGTCGTTCTCTACTCCAGCAGAGGCTTCACCCCTCCCAAGCGCAGCTGATCCTGAACCCATGCAATTGGGCAGGAGCAAGCTGTCTACTGAGGAGCGTCTTCGCAGGCGTAAATTAAACCTCTGCCTGTACTGTGGAGCCGTGGGTCACTACATTGGCACCTGTCCAGTAAAAGCCAAGGCTCAGTAGGGGGGGGGAGATCCCTCCTGAGCCGCACTACACTCTCTGTCTCCCCAGACCTCTTGCTTCCTGCTACCTTGACCGTTTCAGCCATAGCACATAACCTGTCTGTTCTTATTGATTCTGGGGCAGACACTGAATTCATGGACGAGGGGTTCGCCAGAAGTCTGAACATTGGACTCCTCCCGGGCCCGTCACCTCACAGCGTCCTCGCCCTGGATGGCCACCGGTTGAACCACTCCCACCTCGTCACGGAGCCGGTGGAACTGCTAGTCGGAGGTAACCATAGAGAGACTTTGACCTTCATAATCATTGACTCCCCTCAGGTTCCTGTTATCCTGGGTGTCACCTGGCTCCGGAGACACAATCCCCTGATTGACTGGAGAAGAGTGGAAGTCATGGGTTGGGCTCCCTCCTGTTCTCAGTCCTGTTTGTTGTCTGCCCAACCTCTTTTAATTGCAGAGAATGAGGTGGAGGAGGTTTACCCTGACCTTTCTAAGGTCCCCGCAGACTACCATGATCTAAAAGAGGTTTTTAATAAGTCCAGAGCCACAGCTCTACCGCCTCACCGCCCATTTGACTGCAGCATTGAACTGCTTCCGGGAACAACCCCTCCTAGGGGTCGACTCTACTCTCTGTCCATACCAGAGTCCCAGGCAATGCAGAAATACATTAATGAGTCACTCAGGGCAGGGATAATTCGTCCTTCTTCATCCCCTGCTGGTGCTGGGTTTTTTTTTGTGGGGAAAAAGGATGGGTCCCTCAGACCTTGCATTGACTATAGGGGGCTCAACGAGGTGTCTGTTAAGAACCGCTATCCACTTCCCCTTATGAACTCGGCCTTCGACCAGATCCAGAGGGCCAAGATCTTCACTAAATTGGATCTGCGGAACGCTTACCATCTGGTCCGCATTAGGGAGGGTGACGAGTGGAAGACTGCCTTTAACACTCCCTCTGGCCACTATGAATATCTGGTCATGCCTTTTGGCCTAACAAATGCCCCAGCAGTTTTTCAGAACCTCGTTAATGAGGTTCTCCGTGACATGATTGGGCAGTTTGTTTTTGTCTACATTGACGATGTTCTAATCTATTCTGAAAACCTCTCAGCCCATAGGGAACATGTCCGTGCTGTCTTACTTCGCCTTCTCCAAAACCAGCTGTTCGTTAAAGCAGAGAAGTGTGAATTTCATGTCACATCCATGACCTTCCTTGGCTTCATGGTTTCCCCAGGCCAGATTTCTATGGACCCAGCCAAGGTCCGGGCTGTCACTGAGTGGCCTATTCCTTCAGACAGAAAGCAACTCCAGAGGTTTTTGGGGTTTGCTAATTTCTACCGCCGTTTCATCCGTGGGTTCAGTCAGGTATGTGCTCCCCTTCATGCCCTAACCTCTAACAAAGTTAAGTTCCTCTGGAATAACCAGGCTGACAGGGCGTTTAAGCAGCTCAAATCCCTGTTCACATCAGCTCCAGTTTTGGTCTCCCCTGACCCTGATAAGCAGTTCATTGTGGAGGTGGATGCTTCCAGCTCTGGAGTCGGGGCTATCCTCAGTCAGAGAGCCAGTGACGGCCGCATTCACCCCTGTGCATTTTTCTCCAGAAAACTGTCTAGCTCTGAGCGCAATTATGATGTGGGAAACCGGGAACTCTTGGCAGTTAAGTTGGCCTTGGAGGAGTGGAGACACTGGCTAGAGGGGTCTAAGCTCCCCTTCCTGGTCTGGACTGACCACAAGAATCTGGAGTATCTCAGGACTGCAAAGAGACTTAACCCCAGGCAAGCCAGGTGGGCCTTGTTTTTTGGTCGTTTTGACTTCTCCCTATCTTACAGGCCGGGGTCCAAGAACAGGAAACCAGACGCCCTGTCCAGGATGTTCGAGACCGGGGAGGAGTTTTCCAAGGAGGCTCAGGAGTACATCCTCCCTGACACCGTTAGGTGTGCAGTCACGAGGCTCGACCTGGAGGGGGAGGTTAAGAAATCTCTCGAGGGAGTACAGATTCCCGAGGCCTGCCCCAGGGACAGGCTTTATGTCAAAGACTCTCTGATAAATAAAGTCCTTAACGTCTGTCATTGCTCTCGTCTGTATTGTCATCCTGGCTTCACTAAGTCAGTCAGAATCATCAGGTCCCAGTTTTGGTGGCCCACTTTGACTCGGGACGTTAAGGAGTTTGTTGCTGCCTGCCCTCAATGCAACCAGGCCAAGGTCTCCAGGCGACCTCCGTCCGGTCTGCTCCGCTCTCTCCCCGTTCCTTCTCGGCCATGGTCTAGCATTTCCATGGACTTTGTCACAGGTTTACCAGTTTCTGAGGGTCACTCTGTCATCTTAACCATTGTTGACAGATTTTCTAAAATGGTCCATCTGGTCCCTCTACCTAAGCTCCCCACTGCCAAGGAGATGGGCACAATCCTGGCTAAGGAGGTCTTCCGTCTGCACGGACTGCCAGCTGACATAGTGTCCGACAGAGGTCCTCAGTTTGTGGCCCGTTACTGGCAGGAGTTCTGCTCCTTGTTAGGGGTAACTGTTAATCTGTCGTCCGGTTTCCATCCTCAGACTGATGGTCAGACAGAGAGGATGAACCAAGAGGTTGAGACAAAACTTCGACTCCTCTGTGAGTCCGACCCCACTAGGTGGGTGCAGAACCTACCCTGGGTGGAACACGCCATCAACTCCACTCCCTCCAGCTCCACCGGCCTCTCACCCTTCTATGTGGTGTACGGTTTTCAACCACCAGTTTTTTCTGTCGAGGAGAAGGAGTCGAGAGTACCGTCAGCCCGTCTGTCTGCCCTTAGATGTCTGCGTGCTTGGAGGAGGGCAAAGAGAGCCATCATCAAGTCATCCCAGGTCCAGGCTCGAAATGCCAATCGCCGGCGGTCTCCAGCTCCATGTTACCAACCTGGAGACCGGGTCTGGCTCTCCACCAAGGACCTACCTTTAAAAGTGGATTGCAAGAAACTGGCACCCCGATTCATTGGGCCCTTCCCCATCTCCAAGGTGGTCAATCCAGTGGCTGTCCGGCTTCGCCTCCCTCAGACGATGAGAATTCACCCCACATTCCACGTCTCCCGTGTCAGGCCGGTCAGAGACTCAAGGTTTGTGCCCGCTGCCGGACCCCCACCTCCCCCCCGTCTGATCGATGGGGGTCCTGCCTATTCAGTTAGGCGCATTCTCAGATCCAGGAGGAGGGGCAGGGGCATCCAGTATCTGGTGGATTGGGAGGGTTATGGACCCGAGGAGCGATCCTGGATCCCTTCCCGCTTCGTCCTGGACAAAACCTTGATCCGGGATTTCCACAGGGCCCATCCTGATCAGCCCAAAAGGGCGTCTGGAATCCGCCCTTGAGGGGGGGGTTCTGTAATGGTTTCTGCACTGATTCTGAGTGTTTGAATCTGCCTGCCTGCTTCCCCCTCTCTGGATCCCTGACTCTGAAAAGCTCCGCCTGACTGCCTGCCTCTCCGTCCTGGATAAAACCGGTAATCCTCCCTCAATCTACCCGCCTGTCTTCCTGCAGCCTGTTTCCCCACACAGATCCAGTCCCGCTTTCTGATTAACCCTCTGAATAAATCTTCTAAGAAACGTCACTAACCTGTCTGGGTTTTTTTTGGATCCAGTCTCTGTCTCATTACAGATAAAGGCTGTCCTACCAACAGTTTTAATACTTGTCATGTTTTTGCATTAGATCATTCCTTTGCAATAAATCCTAATTTATTTCAGGGCTTTTTAAAAAAGTAATTGCAAATTTGCCGACCTCTATACATATTTCATTGTTTTTAATCTCACATTTAGATTTTGTGGTAACACTGTCATACTCTGACACTGCATATTGCTAATCAAAAAATGCAATTTTTGACATATAAACATGAATTAGTGTTTGGTAAAAAAAAAAAATAATAAAATAAATAAATATATATATATATATATATATATATATATACACACATATATATATAAAAAAAAAACTGTTTTCTCACCCCTGGTGGGGTGGTATGTGTCATCCTCAAGCTCGGGTCCTCTACCAGAGGCCTGGGAGTTTGAGGGTTCTGCGCAGTATCTTAGCTGTTCCTAGGACTGCGCTCTTCTGGACAGAGACCTCTGATGTTTTACCTGGAATCTGCTGTAGCCACTCTCCCAGTTTGGGGGTCACAGCCCCCAGTGCTCCAATTACCACTGGCACCACTGCTGCTCTTACTTTCCACATCTTTTCTAGCTCCTCCTTCAGTCCTTGGTATTTCTCAAGCTTCTCGTGTTCTTTCTTCTTGATGTTGCTGTCGCTTGGGATTGCCACATCTATCACTACTGCCTTCTTCTGCTGTTTGTCGATCAACACGATGTCTGGTTGGTTAGCCATCACCTGTTTGTCAGTCTGGATCTTGAAGTCCCATAGGATCTTAGCTCGGTCATTCTCAACTACCTTAGGAGGTGTCTTCCATTTTGACCTTGGGACTTCCAGCCCATACTCATGGCAGATGTTCCTGTACACTATGACAGCTACCTGGTTGTGGCGTTCCATGTATGCACTTCCTGCCTGCATTTTACACCCCGCTGTTATGTGCTGTATTGTTTCAGGGGCATCTTTGCACAGTCTGCATCGGGGGTCCTGCCTGGTGTGGTAGACCCTGGCCTCTATTGATCTTGTACTGAGTGCCTGTTCTTGTGCTGCCATGATTAGTGCCTCTGTGCTGTCCTTCAGTCCAGCCTTTTCCAGCCACTGGTAGGATTTTTTGATATCAGCCACTTCTTCTATTTGTCTGTGGTATACGCCGTGCAGCGGCTTGTCCCTCCATGATGGTTCTCCTTCCTCTTTCTTGTCCTCATTTTCGGTTTTCTCCTGCCTGAGGTACTCACCAAGCCATTTGTCTTTGGGGGCCATCTTTCTGATGTACTCCTGGATCTTAGTTGTTTCATCCTGGACAGTGGTCTTGACACTCACTAGCCCTCGGCCTCCCTCGCTACGCTTGGTGTACAGTCTCAGAGTGCTGGATTTGGGGTGGAACCCTCCATGCATTGTGAGGAGCTTTCTCGTCTTGATGTCAGTAGCCTCTATCTCCTCTTTTGGCCAGTTTATTATACCAGCGGGGTATCTGATGACTGGTAGGGCATATGTGTTGATGGCTTGGATCTTGTTTTTCCCATTCAGCTGGCTTTTCAGGACCTGCCTTACTCTTTGTAGGTATTTAGCTGTGGCAGTCTTTCTTGCCATCTCCTCGTGGTTTCCGTTAGCCTGTGGCACCCCAAGGTATTTGTAGCTGTCCTGAACATCTGTTATGTGGCCTTCTGGTAGTTCAACCCCCTCGGTTCTGATCATCTTCCCTCTCTTTGAGACCATGTGACCGCACTTGTCCAGTCCGAATGACATCCCAATGTCGTTGCTGTAGATCCTGGTAGTGTGGATCAGTGAGTCGATGTCTCGCTCACTCCTGGCATACAGCTTGATGTCATCCATGTAGAGGAGGTGACTGATGATTGTTCCGCTTCGGAATTGGTATCCGTAGCCAGTCTTTGTGATGATCTGGCTGAGGGGGTTAAGGCCTATGCAGAACAGCAGCGGGGATAGTGCATCGCCTTGGTATATGCCGCACTTGATGGTGACTTGTGCTATTGGCTTTGCATTGGCTTCCAGACTTGTTTTCCACAGCTTCATTGAGTTCTTGATGAAGGCTATTAGAGTCCTGTTGATCTTGTACATTTCCAGGCATTCCAGTATCCATGTATGTGGCATTGAGTCATAGGCTTTCTTATAGTCAATCCAGGCAGTGCACAGGTTTGTCTGCCTGGTCTTACAGTCTCGGGTGACTGCTCTATCCACTAGTAGCTGGTGCTTGGCTCCTCTGGTGTTGCTTCCTATTCCCTTCTGGGCAGGGTGCATGTATTGAGCCATGTGCCTATTCATCTTAGCCGCTATGATGCCTCACAGGAGCTTCCATGTTGTACATAGGCAAGTTATTGGCCGGTAGTTGGATGGGGTTGTTCCCTTCTGCGGATCCTTCATGATCAGGATTGTCCGTCCTTGGGTTAGCCATTCTGGGTGGGTCCCATCCATCAGCAGTTGGTTCATTTGTGCTGCAGGCGTGCATGAAGTGCGGTTAGTTTTTTCAGCCAGTAGGTGTGGATCATGTCAGGGCCTGGTGCTGTCCAGCTCTTCATACCTGCCGCTCTTTCTTGGACATCTGCCGTTGTAATGGTTACTGGTTCTTGTTCTGGGAGATTGCTGTGATCTGTTCTTAGATCTTCTAGCCACTGAGCATTGGTGTTGTGGGATGCCTCCTTCTCCCATATGTTTCTCCAGTACTGTTCAGTCTCAGCCCTGGGTGGATCTGATCTTGAATTACCCTGCCACTGTGAGTACACTTTGGATGGGTTGGTGGAGAACACCTGGTTTATTCTCCTGGCTTCTGCTTCTCCCTTGTATCTCTTTAGGCGGGTGGCCTAAAGAGATACATATATATATATATATATATATATATATATATATATATATATATATATATATATATATATATATATATATATATATATATATATATATATATATATATATATATATATATATATATATATATATATATATATATATATATATATATATCAAAGTTTAAAAAAATGGTTATTTGTATCTAGTTTTTTTTATAATGTAAGAATTATGAACCAGAGGGAGTCAAACTCAGTAGAGAAGAGATTTTATTCAGCTTCTTTCAAAAATCAGAATTATCTATTTTTACTGTGCAGAGAACATGTAACACATTAATATATGACACAGCAGGTGTTTGATGGTTCTGTTCAGACAGAATATCATTGCTTAAGGCAAGGTGACAGGGATAATAATCAGCAGTCTTTTATGTTTAATATCTAAATCCCAGAGGTGGAGCAAAACAATAGTGGTGTCCTTGTTTTCAGTACCCTCAATACTATAGCAAATGGGTCCAGGGAAATCTGCAAAAACAGCAGAGATCATAGTTCATGTTTTTCAGTGTTACAAAGGTTGATTATTGTTAAAATTAAATGAAAATAACAAATGTACCCAAGCCAGGGATGCACAAAGCAAATTTAGATTTAATTTGCACAAAAAAAGTCAGGAAAACTACCTTTTCAATTTGGGATCTAATATTTCAAGGTGTTTACTTATTCCTCTGGTCCTCCATATGGTATTTAGTATTATACATTTGTGTTTGGTATATGTCTTATTTGATTCTCTTGAGCTTGTAAACACAGATTGATTCCTTCTGTTTGCAGTAATTACTTTTTAAACAAAATGATCTGAATCCCAACTACCCCACCCCTCAGAACCTGACGGAAATACATTAGCATTACATTTTAAGAGGTAGATGATGATATACTGCATTTACCGGTAATATGAATTTAAATGCAACAGCAGTTGCCTTTAGATGTGTGGGCAAGACATGAGCAGGAAACATCAGATCCTAGAGGCCTAACTGGCTGTCATATAGAAGTGTTAATTCATCGCTGCAACTCTCAGGAAAATTAATAAGTAAAATATTAATTTTATGTTGTCTTAAACATTTAAGTTTTAAAACAATTTAGCTAGAATATGGAACAAGTTACATAGACAAAAATACATAACAAAAAAATTGTCAGCAGTAATTAAGCTATACAATTAGAAAAAAATGATATACATATTTTCTCTTTAGCTTTTTAATTTTTTACGTCTTTTAAATAATCACATTCTTTAATATAATAATCATTTTCAACTTGTTTTTTACAAGCATGTATTTTAGTGTACACTTTTTTTGTGTGTTTTATTTATTTATTTTCTACATGCAACAAAGCCAGCCACACTCACAACAAAGATGCCTCACTACCATGTCATTATTTAGCTGAGCAGAGGCATTTAGCAAATTTCTTTTAAAAGTGATTTCATTCTTTACTTATTTGTTGGATGATCTGACAGAACATGTGCTTCTGTTAACCTGCACAAATGGACAACTTTGGTTGTATGTTATACCATATCATCCCCAGCAGAAACTGCAGCCCCTGCTTCAATAGCATGCATTTAGCAGAGTGCATTTAGTCTCCATCTCATTTCTGATCGGCTATGGGGAAATAAAGATTCTGAGCTTTAATTAGAATTCGACAGACACACACACTATTAACCTAATTGTTGACTTATTGATATACAAGACTTGAACATTATTATTCTGCCGTGGTATCATCTGTAAGAATTTTCTCCCAAAATGAAGTTAATCCCAAAATACATTCATATAAACCTTAATGTAAAATTTAGAAAAAAACCAAAACATTTGTAGACATTTAAAGACATCTGACGAAAATACTGCAGTACGTGCTCTGATTCTTGCATATCTCTAGAATTCTTCTGTGGCAGCGCATCATCAAAACCTTCAACAAATATTTCATTAACCGCCTGCTGAGTGGTCCATCCTGGTCTCACTTGATCATGTTGGTATTGGAAACTCGGATTATTAGAAACAGGGTTTTTTCTTTCAGCCTCTCCGCATACAGACCGGCTTCAGTCAGCCTTTTGCCATGCGTAATGACAAGCTCAGATGCGCCCTGCGCAACAGAACATCAACGGCGCAGAGGCTGACTGTAAATAGTTACAACAAAGATTGAGAGTTATAACAGTATAGAGGATCACGATAGGAAAAAAATAAAAGCGTACACATAAATAATTAAATAATAATAACTATATATATACAGTATGTACACATATATAAATATATATATATATATATATATATATATATATATATATATATATATATATATATATATATATATATATATACACATATATAGATATTTATTTAAATCATATATTTTTATATGCATATATATATATATATATATATATATATATTAGTGCTGTCAATCGATTAAATTTTTTAATCGCGATTAATCGCATCAATGCCTGAGTTAACTCGCGATTAATCGCATTTTAATCGCACATTTTTTTCCTGATTGAAAATCATTTAAATACTCTCGATGACATACAAAAAAATACATACAGGCTAGGTTTGTGCCAATGTTCTTTTTTTAAAATGAAAACAGGTCACAGATACTGATTTATGCCATAGAAACATATGGCAAGAAGATGGGGAGGCATGTAGCAAAAAATAACAAATATGTAGGCAAAAAAAAGGCCCTGAAAAGATGCTGATGTAAAAGACAGTCTTTACAGTTAATACAGTCTTTTGAACAAAGACAAGCATTTTATCCTACTGCTATAAAATTTAGTAGAGTTAACATTAGATGTTAATTAACCAAGGTAATAATGAACAATTTTCAATCAATACATCAAAATCAATAGACCGACATCACTAGATGAAGGTAGTCTATGCTCTCTAGAAAGTTACTTTTCAGCCTCTTAACAAAAATGAGAACAAACACACACCCACTCACCCACACACAGACACACCCACCCACACACACACACACGCGATACCGACCTGTTGCGTACACAGACGGCAAGAGTGCTGCTACGAGATTCCATTTCACCTCAGTAATCAGTTTTCTCAGCGTATTTCAGGTTGCTACTAGTTACCAGACACTCAACTTGTTTATTGGTGTCGGGGCTTAAAGAAAAGGCACTAGCGTCACCCAGTGTATGAGCGTCTTTTTTCCTTGAGGAGCTCCGCTCTTGAAGCCTATGAGAAATGCATACACTGAGGGAAAATAGCCCCGCCTTCCCGTAGGCTGCAGCGGGATGTACTTGGAAAAATTGTACCATAAAACCACATAGCGTTAATCTCACGTTAAAAAAATTATCGCCGTTAAAATGGCCTCGCGTTAACGCGTTAATAACGCGATAATTTTGACAGCACTAATATATATATATATATTTCTCTATTTATTTTGAATTATGCCAGAGTTGGTCCTCCATACATCAGGACCCTCAACCACCTGTGGCAGTAAGAACAGCACCAACTGTTTGCCTCAGGGTGACCCCACAATTTTCAGCCAAGATTCAAAAATCAGCCAAGTTGGGTAGGAGTGTTGGAACAACACTGTTTAAGGTGACCAATGCTGATTCTTGAAAGCCAGACTCACACTGTGAGATCTTTGGCTGCTTTAGCAAGAATTGTAAGCTGTGAAAGTTGTGATCCTAAATCTGGCCACTGTACAAATCAGTAGTATTGTAATGCAATGTGACAAATTCAATGACACCTGACTGAGTCTCGTCAGTCTACAGTATGTCTGGTCATTTCTGGTAAATTAGATTTTTTCCTAGCCAAGAACATTTTTGGTCTTCTCAATCACTGTGGTACTGTAGTCCATATGTTATCCCTTCAAGCTCTGATTTTTCATTTTGTATTTGTAAATTTTGGTAGCTATTAGAAAGATAATTCTTTATCCACTAATTAGCAATCCCTTTGATTCTATAACTCTCCAATTTCTTTAGTAAAATGTGGTGGACAATGGTGTAAAAAGCCTTCTTTAAGTCTACAAATATACCAATTGAATGTTCCTTATTTTCTATTGCGGTATCAATAAACCATTTCCATTATTACCCTTTCTGTTTATCTATTTTATCAAGAAAATTAGACATACCTACATGTTTATTATACATGCTTTAGATGAACTTTGATTATTTATTAAACTAACTGGTTCATTAAAAAATACAATAGGAAGTAGGGAAACTTACAACTATACAATACAATTTTGAGAGAGTTATATGTCAGAGTATGTAAATTATTAACTTTTTCACAATTTTGTCTATTTAATCACAATTTTTCACAGGGGTTATTTCTAATTTTAGGATATATGCTGATAATAATACTTAAAAAATATAGAGGACGGTCTTTTATTTCTGGCTGGATCATCTAAATAAGTGGTCCTCCTAATCATCAATCATTCTGGTGATATGTTTATGTAAGGCTGTCCCACATGCTCGTCCCATTAGCTATCTTTTTTCTGCGCATGCGCACTTTCAGCCGCATATGTGGTGAGCTACAGTTTCAGACAGTCATTGCGCTCACGTTTCTTACCGCGTTTCTTTGAAATAGCCGAGGGTCGTAAGAGATAAAGTGTCTACGAAGTGTATGAGAAGAAAAGAAAGGCCTCAGAAGAGGCAGATGTATCCCAAAATGCTTTGCACGGGGAGCTCTCCTCACAAAGTACTATGGCAGGGGTAACCAATCAAAAATAAGCCAGGTCCGAATAAAGAAAATCATCAAGCAGTAAAGGTCTGGAGACATTTTTTATTCTACTCTGTTACTTTAAACAGAATTTAACCCTGAAATAAAACTGAGGTTTTTATGCATCCATGTTATACATAAAATTTTTAATTAAAATAAAAAAATGTATTAACAAAGTGTTTTTTGAAGTAGAGAACAACAATTGTTCAGTTGATACATAGACAATTTTCATGACTCACATATATTATAAAACACCTGAACTGACTCTTTGTTTTTTTTTTTGTCTTTCTTATGGCTTAATGAGAGCAGTGGGCTTCAGGCTGCCCTGGAAGGCTTTAAACCTGGGTTTGAATGTTTTTTTTTTTTTTTCCCCACGTTTATTTATGCTTTTACATGTGGCACAATGTACCGATGGAGAAACAGTTATACAGTTAGTAAAGTACCTTTAGCATACAAACATAATTGGGCTAGAACAAACCCAAATAAACCCACATACAAACACACACTCAATACACAAAAAAAAAAAAAAGAATAGATAAAGAAATAAGCAAATGATCAAATCAAAGCAAGCACAATGAGATACTGGGGACAGATATATATAAAAAAATAATAAAATAAGTTGGTAGAAGTAAAAAGGTCCACAGTATTAAAATTATGTAAATGTTTTCCCTCAGTCCATACATACGAAAAAAAAAAAAAAAAAGAGAAAAGAAAAACTTCTCAGGTGCCAGGGGACCCCACTGTTGATAAATCAGACAGACTTAACTCAAAGAAGAAGACAAAAGAAAAAATAGATGAGAATAATAAACATCAGCTACATACATGCAACTTTATCAGTCTGGAATATTAGGGAAATCAATCTTCCTAAGGGCTTTTAACAAGGGACTCCACAAACCCAAAAATCTTGCTGAGGAGCCTCTTAAGGTAAAACGGATCTTCTCAAGTTTAATAAAATACAATGTGTCTCGAAGCCAGTGGATGTATGATGGGGGTTGAGGCGACTTCCATTTCATTATAATCACTCTCCGAGCCAGAAAGGTCAGGAAGGCCAAGGAGGACCTCTGAAGAGAGGACAAGATGGGCTGTGGAGGTGCAACCCCAAACAACGCAATCAGGGGACAAAGCTCAAATTTTACACCAAAAACATCCGATAGAACAACAAAAACTTTAGACCAATAATTAGAGAGCTGAGGACAGAGCCAGATGGTGTGGATCAAATTGGTTGGGGAATGTTGGCATCTATCACAGGCTGGAGTAACGCTGGGGTAGAACTTGGCTAGACGTGCTTTAGTATAATAAGTGCGATACACAAGTTTGCACTGAATTAGATTATGTCTGGCACAAATAGAGGACTTGTGTACCAGTGACAAGATAAGTGTCCAGAGATCCTCTGAAATGTCCCGTCCAAGATCTTCCTCCCAAAGTGATCTAAGGGAGTTCAGGGTGTGTGGGCGCAAAAGCGTAATTTGATTGTAAATAAGAGAAATGGCCCCCTTCAGTTTGACGATAGGTTTCAGAAAAGTGTCTAAAGGAGAATCCCCGGGAAGGTTGGGAAAATTTGAATAAGTCGAACGGACTTAACTGCGCGCTTGTAAATATCTAAAAAACTGACATCGCGGGATATCAAATTTCTCGGAGATTTGTTGGAATGAGGCGAAAGTATTATCAATGTACAGATTGTAAAAGGTTGAAATTCCTTTTCTCCGCCATGACAAGAAAGTATCATCTGCGAGGGACGGCGGAAAGGTATGATTCAGGGCTATAGGGGCATAGACAGAAAGAGATTGCAGACCAAAATGCCGCCTAAATTGCCTCCACAGTCTTAAGGATGCGTCAACTATTTTATTAGAGGTATAATGATTAGTTGAAGATTGCAATGGTGAATGTAGTAAGGCTGCCAAGGACACAGGTTTTACAGAATTTGCCTCTATATTAAGCCAAGCTGGAGAGGAAGGGCTATCTGACCGGAGCCAGTATCTAAAAAGTCTAATGTTTGAAGCCCAATAGTAATATCTAAAGTTTGGCAAGGCCATCCCCCCAAGCTTTTTAGGTCTTTGTAAGAGTTCAGTGCGTATACGAGAGGCCTTCCCATTCCAAAGAAATTTAATAATTATACTATTAAGTTTATTGAAAAAGGACCGTGAAAGAAAAATAGGTATGCACTGAAATAGGTAGGAAAAACGTGGGAGGATGTTCATTTTGATTGAATTAACCCGAGCAACCAAAGAGAGGCCAAGCACTGACCAACGATCAAAATCTTCCTTAACACGCAATAATAAGGGGGAGAAGTTAGCTTTAAAAAGATCCTTATATTTAGATGTAATCTGGATTCCTAAATAGGTAAAACTTTGATCTATTACCTTAAAAGGTAATGTACGCAGTGGGTAGTTCTTAGCCAAAACATTAACTGGGAATAATTCGCTTTTGCTGAGATTTAATTTATAGCCTGACAGATTCCCAAATTTGACAAGTGTGGCAAGTATAGCAGGAATAGATGTACTCAAATTTGAAATATACAGGAGAAGATCATCAGCATATAAAGAGACCTTTGTTCCAATACCATTTCTCTTAATACCTATGATACTTGCATTACATCTAAGCGCAATTGCAAGGGGTTCAATTGCCAAAGCAAATAGTAAGGGACTCAGCGGGCAGCCCTGGCGCGTAGAGCGATTGAGGCGAAAGTAGTCAGACTGACTATTATTTGTCCTAATTGATGCATGAGGGTCAGAATAAAGTAATTTAATCCAAGACAGAAACTTTCTTCCGAAACCAAATTTCTCAATCGAGTAGAATAAATATGGCCACTCAACTCTGTCAAAGGCCTTTTCGGCATCCATAGATATCACAACTTCTTCGGTACTAACGGAGGGTTGACTATATATTACATTAAAGAGTTGTCTTATGTTAGAAAAGGAATTCCTATTTTGTACAAAGCCAGTCTGATCTATCCCAACCACCGTGGGTAGGGCTGAACGATTTTAAGAAAAAATTGAAATTGCGATTTTTCTGGCAGAGATTGCGGTTTCGATTTCAACCACGATTTATTTTTTTATCAAATTTCAGTACAAATTAATATATATTTAATAATTATATAACCAATGAATTCAATTAAGATAATGCAAGAATGAAAACTGGTGGCAACATATTTCAAATGCAAGACTGTTTATTCAAGCACCTAAGAAACAAATTATATTATCCAAAAAAGTCAAATAAAATGAGAACCCTCCTTTGTAAACTTTTGCTTCTTTTACATTCATTAACAAAAAATATCAAGCATCAATGGCTCATCAGCATCAAAATAATTGCACTTTTGTAAAATAACGTAGGCTACATAAAAATTACAAAGGGACGGGAGCCCTCTTAAGTAAACTTTTGCTTCTTTTACACTTTTCATTAAAAAAATATTAATGGCTCAGCAGCATCAAAACAATTGCACTTTGTAAAATAACATAAGCTTCATAAAAAATATAACATATAACAACAAAGTTGAGCAAAAATGAAGTCTTACCTTAAAAGAAGTGCAAAATGGCTCAAAGGAGCTAGCTTATGAACATAAACAGAGCAGTTACAGAAATACAACCCCTGTACTTAGAAACCTGTGCTTCTTCAAATAAAGTGGCAAGAGGAATTGAAACATAAAAGGTAGTAAAAAATAACAGTACAATAATAGTATTAAAGTTTAAATTATCCTATATTTTCCTCACAACAAATGATGCCAGAATGGTTAAATTATTTTACATAGTCAGTAAACAAAAGATAAGTAAAAAAGATGAACAAAGTTATGTCCCGGTAAGTGCAAGTAAGGGATTTCAGGATAAGATGAAAAAACAATGTTCCCCTTCATCGCTACATCTCTTTAGAGATTTTTGGCCAGGAAAACCAACATGTCAACCCTTGCTGGCTTCAGACTTGCACGCTGACATGTGACAATATTACCACTGGCACTGAACAGTCTCTCTGATGGTGCACTTGTTGCTGGTATGCAAAGGTACTTACGAGCCAACCTGCTAAGCCAGGGGAAGTTGACATTGTGCACTCTCCACCAGGCCAGTGGATCTTGCTCTCCATCAATGCTAGGAGTTATGAGGTAGTTGTCCAGTTCTGCTTTAATGGTATCCTCCAACTGCATAGTAGAGGAAGCAGGGACCGCCTTGAAAAAGCTGCCCAGTGACCGCTTTCGCTTTGTAGAGGTGGATGGTGGTTCTTCTTCTGTACTGAGTGGCATGGGATGGGTTTTGACACAAGCCCTCTGCTCCTGCAACACACAGTAGAGGCATAATGTTTTGCAATTAGTTGTGATTACTGACATTGATGTTGAAATGTTGCCTTGGTCTTACAGTATAATTCAAAAACATATATAGAAAAAACACAGCTTTTTGTTTTATTTTGAAAGAGTGAAGAAAAAGGACAGCTTACCTTTAGTGCCAACTGCTCCATTTCCATCTTCACTCTGTCTTTCATGAATTGGACATTCTCCTCACTAATGTAGTTGGTCTTAAATCTTGGGTCGAGGAAAGATGCAATGTCCAGGAGTTCCTGGGTCGCTGGGTCACTGTATTTCTCTTCAATGTAGTGGAGAGCTTTTGACTTTATCTCCTTTGTGAGATCTGTGTCTTGGTCAGTTACAGCAAGTGTTGCTGTTCTCAGCAGGTGGAGCACTGGCTTTAGGTAGGATACGCTCACATAGTCCTCACCTGAGAGGGCGTCTGTGAACTCCTGAAGAGGACCGAGAGCATTGTTTACAGATTCAAGCACATCAGTGTCTTGCCAAGTCGGGACCAGGTGCCGCGTCTTCCTGTCTTCAGACAGAACTTGGCACAGTGCCTTGCTCTGTCCCAACACCCTCTCAATCATTTTCTGCCGGGAGCCCCATCGTGTCGGACATTCGGTGACCATTGACTGCTGAGGAAGATTCAGGTCTTCCTGTGCCTGTTTTAGCGCCGCCTTTTTCTTCCAGCTGTGGCTGAAGACTGCTACCAGCTGCTTGCACAGTCCTGTGGCCCGTTTGATGCGTTGGTCATCTTTGACTGCATTTTCTGGGAAAAACATTACATACAGTCAGATAAGCCTACTTCATAACTTTTTTTAACAGCAGACATCAGGTGGTGCTATCACATTAAGTAATTCGCCATACATTAATTTGTAACTGGTGATTAATTTGCAGCAATATGTTTATTCGACAATCCACTAAAACACAACAAACCTTTCAATCTGTAATAAAGTGGCATCAGCCATCCTCATATCTGCTACAAAATACCATTGGCGTCATTTGCTTTTTTTTTTTTTTTATTTATTATTTTTTTGTTTACTAAAGTGTGTCAAAAATAAGCTTAGGGCAGGGGTCTTCAACATTTTCCTGGCCAAGGAACCCAAACTGATGGCGAGATGGAGCAGGGACCCCATAATTATATATATTGTATGAAATTGTGTTATATAAAACTGCTCCTATAGTCACTCTATTACAGATGGAGTGATTTAACAAAATAATTACTCCCTGGGATTATTAAAGTATTTCTGATTCTGATTCCTGCTTGATGGGACAGGTGCTGTGAATGAAATATTGTCTTGAAAGAGCTGTGTCACTGAATGTGAGCATTGATGACTGAAAGACATCTTCTGCCTCCATTTATCTGTGTTAATTCATGTTAATGTGTATTTAAAGACATCTCAATTAATGAAAAAAGTTGCAGGGGGGAATATATAAAAAAGTCTAATCAACCAAAACTTTCGCGACCCCCATGCAGTACCTCCGTAGACCCCCTAGGGGTCGCGCACAACCCTGTTGAAGACCTCCTGCTTAGGGGAAACGGCATTTGTATCTCTCTGTTCCTTGGCATTCCGTAGCTAAACAGAAGCAAGCAGTAGCTTATTGGGAGGTTTCAAAGTTTACTCATGAAAGCGTTTATTTTTATAGGTAGGAGAAACGGTAGCATTGCGCTAACAGTTGGTCAGCTAACAAAAGCGTGAAAACAAACATAGGGTCGCTTTGTCCCCCTCCCCCGCCCTAACTGTGTTTGAGAGACTATGATAACACTAATTCTTACACAGTAAATTTGGACACACACACACACACACACACACTTACCAATTGCAAGATGCAGCCGGTGCCCGAAGCACTGCAGTCTGGTCCACTGATTGAGCTCCATCGCTTTGACCATGTTCGTGGCGTTGTCTGTTGTGATGCAGGTCTGGGCCTCTTCTTTTAGGCCCCAGTTTGCCAAGCACTCTTTAAGCCCAGTTGCAATGTTCTCCCCCGTATGGTCAGTGGGGAAGTATGCTGTCTGCAGGCAGCGGCTTCTCAACTCAAAGTTTGCATTCACGAAATGCACCGTCAAACTCATGTATGGCTCGGTCGTTCTACTTGACCACAGATCCGTAGTTGACGCGTAAAACTCCATGTTTTCCAGCTCATTTAGAACTTTGGCCCTGCATTCTCCGTACAGCTGTGGGATGGCGACTCGGTTAAAGTAGGTGCGGGAGGGTAGAACATACCTCTTGTCCATTGTGCGTAGCAAACTTTTAAAAGCGTCTTTGGTTACTGTGTTTACAGACACCATATCCTTCGATATGTAATTCGTTACGGCAGTGGTAATCTCCTTGTGTCTTCGGCTAGTTCTTTCATAAGGCGTCAAACTGGCAAAGGATGAAGTTATGGTTGGCTGTTTTGCTGAAGTATCACTGCTACTTGATGTTTCAAGGCTCTTTTTCGCCATACAATCCTCATACAAGTTAAGGTGGTGGACTCTCAAGTGACGATGTAAATTGGTGGTATTGCCAGCCGATGTAGCCACTTTCCCACGACATGTTTGGCAAATCACCTGTTTCTGGTGCTCATCAGTGGCCTCAAATCCAAAATACTGCCAAATGACCGACGTGCTGTTTTTCTTTGGTATTAATTTTGTCGGCTCCGCGTCTGCTCCCGCTTCAGCCATCTTGAAATTGAATCTCGAGCTTACGAGCTACACTGAAAACGTCATCTGGTCACGCGCAGCCTTTCAGCTTTCTGATTGGTTCTGGCCGACACAGAGCCTTTTCTGATTGGTAATAGCCGACACAGAGCCTTTCTACATGAGCATGCATTGGAATTATTGAGGAATTATTGGGCTAATATGCACCAAGAAAAACCGCAGCTTTGACATTCCTAAAATCGCGTTGCTTGAGATCGCGGTTTTCGGTCGAAAACGATAGATCGTTCAGCCCTATGCGGGAGGGTAGAACATACCTCTTGTCCATTGTGCGTAGCAAACTTTTAAAAGCGTCTTTGGTTACTGTGTTTACAGACACCATATCCTTCGATATGTAATTCGTTACGGCAGTGGTAATCTCCTTGTGTCTTCGGCTAGTTCTTTCATAAGGCGTCAAACTGGCAAAGGATGAAGTTATGGTTGGCTGTTTTGCTGAAGTATCACTGCTACTTGATGTTTCAAGGCTCTTTTTCGCCATACAATCCTCATACAAGTTAAGGTGGTGGACTCTCAAGTGACGATGTAAATTGGTGGTATTGCCAGCCGATGTAGCCACTTTCCCACGACATGTTTGGCAAATCACCTGTTTCTGGTGCTCATCAGTGGCCTCAAATCCAAAATACTGCCAAATGACCGACGTGCTGTTTTTCTTTGGTATTAATTTTGTCGGCTCCGCGTCTGCTCCCGCTTCAGCCATCTTGAAATTGAATCTCGAGCTTACGAGCTACACTGAAAACGTCATCTGGTCACGCGCAGCCTTTCAGCTTTCTGATTGGTTCTGGCCGACACAGAGCCTTTTCTGATTGGTAATAGCCGACACAGAGCCTTTCTACATGAGCATGCATTGGAATTATTGAGGAATTATTGGGCTAATATGCACCAAGAAAAACCGCAGCTTTGACATTCCTAAAATCGCGTTGCTTGAGATCGCGGTTTTCGGTCGAAAACGATAGATCGTTCAGCCCTAACCGTGGGTAACACTTTTTCCAGTCTTAATGCTAATGTTTTCGCTAGCAACTTAAAGTCAACATTAAGTAAACTTATTGGGCGGTAGGAAGAACAAAGTAGTGGGTCTTTATGTTTTTTCACAAGTAAAGTAATAACTGCCTGATTAAGAGTCTGAGGTAGACACCCGGAGGCCAAAGATTCATTGTATACATTTAAGAGTAATGGGGAGAGCTTATCCCAAAATATTTTATAAAACTCACAGGGGTATCCGTCAGGGCCTGGGCACTTGCCCCCCTGCAGGGCCCTAACTGCTTCAGTGAGTTCAGAGATGGCAATAGGCTTCTCAAGACCGTCAGCTACATCCTGATTAATAGTAGGGACTTTCAACTCATTAAAAAAGTTTTCAAAGTCAGTTATAGAAGGAGTACATTCTGAGGAGTATAATGACCTATAAAAGTCTTTAAATCTTAAATTTATTTCGGATGGGTCAGACGTCAAGCCTTGGGCTGTTTGGATCTGAGCGATGTGACGAGAGGCTGACACCCGTTGGATTTGGTGAGCTAAAAGTTTACCAGCTTTATCTCCATGTTCGTAAAACTGGGCACCCGACAGAATTAGCAGTTCAGTAGTATGTTTTGTCATGAGCACATCTAACTCAGCTTGCAACACAAGACGATCCTTGTACAAAGAGGGTGAGGGTGATATCGCATACAAGTTGTCAATTTGGGAAATATGGCGTGTTAAAGTAGTAATTCTCTCTTTTTGTAACTTATTTTCATACTTTACGTAGGAGATAATCTCCCCTCTGATGAAGGCTTTAAGTGTCTCCCAGAGTAGTGAGGCAGAAACCCCAGGTCTTCTATTAGTTTCTAAAAAAAAATCTATCTGTTGTGTCACAAAAGATACAAATTTTTCGTTTGATAGTAAACGGGTGCTCAGCCTCCATGGTGGCCGCTCAACGGGGCGAGAGTCAAATCTGATGTTTATAGAAACAGGAGCGTGGTCCGATAAAACAATAGCATCATATTTGCACCCATTGAGAGAGGGCAGCAATCCATTATCAATAAAAAAAAATCAATACGTGTAAAAGTGTGGTGGACTGAGGAAAAAAACGAGAAAACCTTTTGGGAAGGGTGAAGAGAACGCCAAGCATCGCAGACATTAAATTCAGACATAAAGGAGTTAATAATTTTAGATGAGCGTGAGGGCGCGGTTATATTTGTTGATGAGCGATCCAGCTGGGAGTCAAGCCAGCAGTTAAAATCACCTCCCAATATTAAGTGATAGGTGGACATATCGGGGAGTGTCTGGAAAACATGTTTAAAAAAGTTTTCGTTGTCATAATTGGGCGCATACACTGCAAAAAATAGAAATCTCAATAAGTTATTTTTTCTTAAAATAAGTGCGTTTTTCCTTGATTTGAGGAGGTAAGTAAGACACTTTGCCAATGGAACAAGACAATTTCCTTTTAAAATAAGAAAAAACAATTTTATCTTCTTATTTCAAGTAAATATTATCTAACTATCTTATTTTAAGGGTGAAAATACTCATTCCATTGGCAAATCATCTTATTTACCTGCTCAAATTAAGGCTAAATATACTTAATTTAAGCAATTTTTTACTTATTTCTGGATTGTTTTTGCAGTGTATATATTAGCCAATGCCACCGGGACATTGTAAATGGTGCCAGTGACCATAATGTATCTACCAGAAGAGTCAGAAATGGTTTGAGAGTGCACAAAAGGGACAGATTTATGGATAAGAATAGCCACTCCTCTAGATTTAGAGTTAAAAGAGGAATGATAAACTTGATCGACCCAGCTACGCCTCAGCCTCACGTGGTCCATGTTCTTAAGGTGTGTCTCTTGAAGGAAAGCTATTTGTGCCCCCAATCGCTGCATGTGATGAAGTACCTTACTGCGTTTTACCGGATTGTTAAGTCCCCTGCAGTTGAAGCTGGTGAAACGGATCTCTCGTCCCACCCTTGTAGCCGATGACAATTGAGGATCAGTCATAAATTAGAATAAAACAAGAGAGTAAACATGAGTCGCCCCGGTCACCTGAGAAAAGAGAAACAGAGTAACACAAAAAACAAACAAAAAATAAAAAAAATAAAAAAAAAAAAACAAAGAAAACAAAGTGGTGTACCTCCCCCCGCAATCCAACCCCCCACCCCCACCCCACCTCCTTAAACCGACCCCATCGCTGAAGCATCCCCCCAAACGGGACGCGCGAAGCCCTATCAAAAGAAAAAAAACACAGCATCCAGCCTACAAGAGACTAGGAAAAGAGAGTAGTCTAAAACTATTGACGAACCCTCCTGGGAATGCAAAGTAAATATAACAATATGCAATGAATGCACCAACTATGAAATAACTGGTTTATAGAAACAAGAAATGTATTGTAAAGCGTGAAGAGCTAATGTACATTCAGACACACGAAGGCCCATTGAGTCTTGTCAGTAGGAACTAGAACAGTAACAGTAAAAAAGTACACACAATTATTTTCCTTCTGTTTTCCCCCTCTATTTCTCAAATAGATTAAATGTCCAAAATATGAACTATATCCACAGTGTATCCCAAGTACTTAAAAGGCACTTTTGAGAACAGAAATGTATTATGCAACAGTCTTATTGCACTGGTTATTACAGTTCTTCAACAAAAATGTGAACCCATCCTTGGGTAGAGGCACCCCCGAATTAAACTGTGCTCGGAGGAACCACAGCTTTAATATTTTTACCAACAAAGTCTGCAGCGAGGGTTGGGTCTTCAAACTTGTGAACTTGCCCATTGGGAAGGGTGATCCGTAAGACTGCAGGGAAAAGTAGCCCAAACTTGATTCCAGGGCAAGAATGGAGCTCCTTCTTTACTTTCGCGAACATAGCGCGTTTCTTAGCAACTGAGGCAGAATAATCCGGGAAAATGAACACCCGTTTTCCTTCATAGAGTAAGGGAGATGATTCACGAGCCCTCCGTAGAATCTCATTCCGCTCTTGGAACAGGTTGACACGGACAACAAACGGCCGCGGTGGGTCCCCCTCTGCCGGCTTGGCCCGCAATGTACGATGAGCCCGGTCAAGGGTAGGCTTAGCCTCAAGGCCTAGCAGAGCCTGAAGCAACGTTGATATGAATTTTGTCGGCTGTTGACCTTCGGATCCCTCTGGTATACCCACGAGACGAATGTTATTTAGTCTGGAGCGACCTTCCAAGTCTTCACATTTCTTGGACAGCGTGTCCACCAACGCATTCAAGGAGCTAACCGAAGCTTCCATGGTAGCTAGCCTCCCGTCTTGATCATTAGCAGCCCGCTCCAGATCGTGAATAGCAGTCCCAAACGAAACAATTTTAGCTTCTAGTGGCGTCACAGCGGCTGAGATCTCCCTCTTAACGACATTCGAAACAATGTTCTCAAACCTGTTAATGAGATCAGTCCGTGAGTCGTTCAGCATCTCCTGCATCTTGGCTAGCAGCATGCTATCAGCTTGTGGTTCAGCAGGAGCTTCGTGGTCAACCTCGTTGCGGCCAGTCTTGTCGTTTTTTCCCATGTTTAACTGCTGTACTTACAGGTTGCACAACCGATGTGCTTTCTCGTTCACTAGTAGTCCAGTTTGTTCAAAAAGAGTGTAAAGAGGTGCAAAAATGTTCATTAAACACATATCCCGTCAGAGCACCAGCAAAACACGTCCTACATGGTCGGTTCCCTGGCTCCGCCCCAACCTGGGTTTGAATGGTAACAAAGCCATTCTCAAGCACATATCAAGGTGCTCATTTGTGACCCTGGATCGATATTTATTTTTTATTATGGTCATGATGGAGAATCCTGCTTCACAGCAGCAGGTTGAGCCAAACATACTCAAAATATCCAGGGTCATCTTTGAGCATACCCTTGCACTTTTTGTCACCAATTCACTGCGCTTCTTCCAGCAGTCTACACTCTCTACTCTACTGTCTTTTTCTCATCATCTTCTCCTTCTTTCCCATTGCCCAGCTTGTCACAGGTTTGCCTTTTGTGTCTGAAAGTGGTTCGCCGCAATGACCCAGACTGACATAGCTCATTGGCTAATTTGTATCACATGTAGCCTGATCCCGGACCCTCCGGAGTGCTTTACCATATTAACAGAAGAAGCAGTGCGATTGAAGTTAGACACTGTTGTCGGTAAGAGTTATATTTGGATCAAAAACTGATTTTAACTGGGAGGAACTTTTTTCGGAATATCACACTCAATATCGACAAACACAAAGACTAAATATTTATTTGGAATACTGAGTGTAGCAGCCAGGAAAGCAATTACCAAGAAATGGCTAAAACCAGGCAGCCCATCCATCGAGGACTGGTATGGTATCATCTACAAAATATTCATAATGGAAAGAATTACTTTCTCCATCAGGTTACAGAAATCAAAATTTGAAGACAATTGGAATTTATGGAAAACGTACATTTCTTCAAGGTGCCCTTCCTTTATCTAATTGAATCAATTTTCAATTATTTTTGAAACTTTGTCTATTTAATTTCAATCAACCCCCTTTAATCTTGACAAAAATGAAAGAACACCTCAGGTTCTATGTTTGTTCCTATGTTCGATGGGCGAGCTGTACTGAATAGAAAAACAGACTGTACAAAAGGAAAAAAGAAAAGAAAAAAAAAAAATTTTTTTTGTTGTAATATTGTAACCATCTTTGTTATGATGATGTGGTATTTCAATAAAGAGAATAAAAAAAAAAAAAGACACTGTTGTCGGACAACATGCAGTAATATAAATGTTTTAAAACAAGTTGGGTCCGGATTAGCCAGCAGGTGGGTCCGGACTGCAGTCTACTAATCCAAGATCTCTGTACTGTGGGATTTGGTGTCACAGCGGCCCGCTATCGCTATGGTATGTAGCTAGCCGACAGTGGTGAATTATAACAAAGTTGGTGCAGGCGCTGCGTGGAGAAGAAGTTACGTGGCCAATGGAGCAAAAACCAGTGATTATCTGTCCAAACGGTCAGTTAACTGAGTTTTCTATAAAGTCCACTACATAGTCCCCGCTGCATGTGGACACAGTAAGCTTGTATGAGCTATGAGAACGGCACATTTTAAACAGGATGTGCACAAGGAGAAATGGGCTTGCGCATGCTCTTGCCTTGCAGCCTGCACATTTTTTTTAATTGGAGAGGACGGGTCTTTTAAAAAAGACCTTTAAGTAAGTAAATACCTTTAAGTAAGGGAGCTCTTATAGTACAATTCATGGCCATATATACATGCTAAGATGTGCAACACTTGTACATGTGGAGTGATGAGTGTAGTTTGCAGAGCTATATAGATAAATGCTGGCTTTTCTTAGTGATACATTCTCATAAAAAGCATTGAAGGTCGATATTTCTGTGTATAATGAAGCTACCTCAAGCTGCAGGAAATATGGCCAATGCTGAACACAAAAGGGCAGCTCGTTAATCTAGTCACAGAGGGGGAGGAAACCAAAGTTGAGAACTTAAGCGCCTTTTCTCTGAGATGAGCATATGAGATAGAATATGTCAGCCCTTAAGGTCAGGCAGGTGCTTTATCCTGATGTATTTTGATAAGAACAGCCATCCTACAAATCCTCCTGAAATTATTTGAAACTGTCTGCTGACAAGATGATTTGCAGACCTCTTTTAGCCGAGTGCTTGTGAGGTCCCACGTGAGAGAAGAGCACCATGTACAACTGGGTTGGAGGCTTTTTATTTTTGTGTGCAAATGCTTCAGTGATAAAGGAACTAATGAAAAATATAGTGTCAGTGACCCTTTTAAAAACATCTTACTCTGTGTCTCACCTCGAGGAGTTTAAAATTGGGTCAAAGTTAGCTTTTTGCACATAAAACAACTGGGATAGCATCACATTTAATTTATATTCTTGAAATATTGTTATCAATACAATTGTTTTTTTTTTATCTTGTGAAAATTGCCTTTCATATCATCCTACAGAGTATGGTTATCAGCAAAAAAAGCGGAATGCTATCTGCATCAAAATACCATGGCTTCATTTCAAACAAAGATGGGAGATGTTTCTTTAAATGACTTTAGAAGAACATTGTTATGTTTTCTGGCCCAAGCAACCAGCTTATTAAAACACAGTGGAAGGCTGTAGAGGATTCAGGGCCTGTAATGTTAATGTCGAACACTTTTTTTTTACCCTCAGAAGCACACTACTGAATTGCCCTGGAGCAAGGCACTTAACCCCTTGCTTTATACTGTTTTTCATCACCTACTAGTAGAAGACAGATTGTTGCGCAGCTCCCTGGTGCGAGTATACCTGTACAGTGAAAGGAGATGTAGGTCATTGGAAAATACATTCTAAACAAGCTGTCAAAATATTCCCTAAGCAAATAAGCATGAGAAATAACAGAAATACAGCACCAAAACAGTTATAGTACTCTCCTTGGTGTCTATGTAAGTTTATATGTGTGGGTGTATGTATTTAGAAGGAGAATGTTTAAAAATGACGAAATGAACTTTAACATGTACCACACGAGACATTGTGGAGTTGCTGGTCGCTTCCATGAAGAGGCAGTAATAGATACCAGCACCACCAGAACTGACCTAATGATGCCTGGTCTGTTAAAATAAATAAATAAAGCATCCTGACATCTAAACAGTAAATGTGTCACAGCAAAAACATTGTGACGTATCGATGGGGTCTTCTTGTTAATTCTGCTAATATGTTTCTTTGTATCACCAGGCTAAAGTTTCTTTCACTCTGAACAAAACTCGAAATTAAAGAATTAAAGAGATATTAATTAAATTGTTATTGACAAATATTTTTAAAAAGGCTTTTTATTTTATTCTTTTCGACTAAAACATTGTTTAATGAGCAGACTGACACCTCAGAAGTTCAGCAATGATGAATCTGTAAGCCTGTAGCCTATTTTTACCTGAATTTACTTCAGAGAAAATAGGCTACACGCTATTTTTCCTTTAACATGGACGTCAATGTTAACCTAGCAAACAAAGCGTTATATTCATGATAGACTGTTGATACTCAGAAGCAACCAGCATCCAGCTCCTCTAAAAATGAGCAATCAGATGCCTGCCCAATCTCAGTCCAACTGCTTGGAGGCGCTCTGTTCTGAAACACTCCCGGGGGAAAAGGGTGCTTGGCAGAAACTGTGGCACATAGGTTCCCATGCATTTGCATGTTCAGTGGAACCTTGAGTTCAGTCTCTCATCTCCGCAGCTTTCAATGAAACTTTTAAAAGAAACACTGTGTCTGGTTGAATTATTCGGTTCATTGTTGGATCCTTAACAATAATAGAGTTTAAAATTCTCCCTCTCATTTATAAAGCCCTAGCTAGGCCAGCTACATATTACGATTGTTTCTTATATACAGAGAAAACTACTTTGTCAACATCTATTATAGATGATAAAGTTGGTTCTGTTTTTCAGCACCAAGTCCTGGGCCTGTTTCTGCTGGAGCTTTTTCCTGTTATAGGGAGTTTTTCTTCTTCACTGTCACTGTACGCATGTTGAGTGTGAGTCATGTTGCAGAGTTAATGACACTAGGGAAATGAATGTCAACTATCACTACATGCTCATTGAGAAGTTACCAATGCTGCCAAGTAAATGACTAGATGCAGTTAGGCTGCGACTAACATTTATTTTGCAAATCAATTAAACGGCCAATTATTTTTTTGATTAATCGATTAATAATCAAATAGCAAGAGGTTCCTTGAAGATTTCGTAAAAAATTTAAACCAGGTGAAACAAAAACTTTTCCACTCTAGCAGTCCTGAGTAAACCATGACAGAACACTCTGGCCTCTGTCATGGTTTTACTAAAGTTCAGACCCAAACGCAGAAGACCAAACATGGAGACCAGGGAAAGGTGAAACAGGTTTTATTGAAGTGATAAAACAGAGAGAAGTGTTGCTCTGAACACTGCTCAACTGGTACTGAAAAGTGAGGGGAAGACACAGCGGTTAGTTCAGGCTCAGTGGGAAATTTGATTCGTGAACATGGAGAAGAGGATTTGGTTGCTGACTCACTTCTCCAGAGAAGTTGTTGAAACCTTGACTCCAGTCTGTATGCTGTAATTCCAGTGTTTGTCTAATTCGGTGGAGGGCGGAACAGAGTTTACCCAGAAAGCAGTTGTTCATAGGTGAACGGAGAAACTGACTGCCACTCAGATTTCCTGCGGTACTTGAACGGGTTGTAGTGGAGAATCCCTTTCTCAATGCAAAGCTCAAACGATCTCTTGAGGAAAGTGGATCCAAACCTCCTGTTTGAACCCCAGCTCAGTTTGTAGCTCAGTTGATCCTTCCAGGGAGAGAAGGTCAGAAAAATCCAGTTTGCAGGATGACTTCCTGCCGAGAGGCAAAGATAAAGCAATGTTAAAACTCAGATTGACAAGAACTCAGTTTGACTCAGCAAAACTCAGCTTGGCTAGAGTACCCAAAACTGGCAAACACTCTGGAGTCGAGGTAGTGGCAGTCAGCAGCTTAAGAACACTCTGTTTAATGAGGAAACCATCAGCAGGTGTGCGAGGAGGCGGACCAGAACCAGGCGCCTCCTGGTGGAAGAAGGGAGACAAACACAGAAACACAAATACACTGAGAGGAATCCTTACACTATGTTTGTATCTATCTATGTATCTGTCTGTCTGTCTGTCTGTCTGTCTGTCTGTCTGTCTGTCTGTCTGTCTGTCTGTCTGTCTGTCTGTCTGTCTGTCTATCTATCTATCTATCTATCTATCTATCTATCTATCTATCTATCTATCACAGATCAGGGAGTCAGTGTGCCTTTTGTCAGGCTGAGGAAACACTACAGCATCTCTTGCTCGGATGTTCCAGATCTCTTGCTCGGATGTTGGTTTCTCTCTTCTCATTGTTAAAGCAGTGGGTGGGCGGATTAGGATTCAGTTTTAATAACAAACTGTTTATTTTTGGCCCCAGATACTCAGTAGAACAGAAATATTTGTCTGGTTAATTTTTTGTTTGGTCAGACAAAGATGAGCATTTGGCTGAGCAGGAGAAATAAAATGAGGGAGAAAGGTTCTGTATATGTTGACCTGAGGTTCAGAGGGTTGGTAGCTGCATGTCTTAGGACAGAGTTTGCCTATTATAAGATGGTGTCAGAGATGCAAAAGTTCATCTGTATTTGGGGAAGCAGAGACATTTTATGTTGTGTAAGGGATGAATTGCTTACTCTCAGTTTTGGGGTTTTTATTATTTTTTTTTATTTCGGGCTGTTAGGATGATTGCATGTATATGATTCACTTGTGATTTTGTATTATAATGACATATTGGACCAATAAAAGGGAGTTCATGGTATCTATCTATCTATCTATCTATCTATCTATCTATCTATCTATCTATCTATCTATCTATCTATCTATCTATCTATCTATCTATCTATCTATCTATCTATCTATCTATCTATCTATCTTATTTACTGTAGTAAGTTCAGCTATTGACACGGAATAACAGGGGTTGGTTAATGAATCTTCGGTTAAGCCTGATTAAATAATCAATCAAGCAGACTTGGAGCGGCCCCCGCCCCGCGCGCAGTAGGCTCCTGTCCTGTGACAGAGGGTGCGCCTTCCCATCACCCCAGCCTCGGACCTGATCACATTTTGTTTAGGAACAGGTGTCTTCGTGCGCGTGCGCGGGGACGCTGATTGAGCTCCTTCCTCGCGAAGAAACACATCTTTGCAGCCTCCAAGTGGAAAACCGCCCTCTCCAAAACGACGTAACAAGCCAAGCAGATAATGGTGAGCATGCACCCTTGCAGAGTGAACTTACCAGCGTAATTGAGTTTGAACACTTCAGACGTAGTTTGCACCGTTTATGATGGCAGATGGTCCATATGCGCACCCTGGATGTCAGATTACCGTGCAGTAAATCCTGGGTCTGTCGTTCTCAGAATGGGAGCAGGCAGACGCGTCGGATGAGTGTAATACTGCAGTTAAGCTGTTGTTTAACGCTGTCCTTTTGGCCTCAGGCCTTAGCCGGCTTTTACTCATGTGGATACAGTCCAGGGTTGACTTTAACCACCCAGAACTGATTAAAAGTCCTTTAAACTCTCCCATTAAAGCTTACCTGCTCTATTATGTTTTGCATCAAGGTACTATACAGAAAGAGACATTATGGTCACATTTACTGATGCACAAAAACTACTTTAGAAACCATATGAATTTACAGGGAGTGTGACTGAAATGTTTTTCTCCACACTGCTCAAGGTGATAGATAATCAAACACCTTATTTCACCCTGTGAGGGATACTTATGGTGTCCATGCCAATTTTTTTTTTTAGAATTTTAGGCCACCAGATTTGCTAAGCACACTAATTCAAATAATCTCTTCATAATAGTACAATATACATATATATGTATGTATGTATATATATATATATATATATATATATATATATATATATTTTTTTTTTTTTTACAATATTTTAAAGTTAATTTAAAAAAACGGCCATGATATACACTTTTTTTAATATCAAATCAGCCTATACTCCAGACATGAATCCAGGGCAGGCTTCAAAATGATTAATTTCTTTTCAAACCTTTTAAATTTTTATCCATTCATCTTGAAAATCTGTTATTTCAGCATTTTGGACACATTTCTGGTGGGTAAAATCAGAAATGTGTCCCAATTTAATTCTTGTTTAATAAATGTGAAAAAGCTCATCCTGTTTACAGTATATATATATATATATATATATATTTATATCTAAGGGCCCAATATTGAACAGTTTGTTCTCTAAAACACATGTAGACTCCTTAGCACACGCAGAGTAGATCTCTATTTTAAGAACAAAGAGATTTGTGTTTGCAATTAATCACAGTGCATCCAAACTTTTTTGTGTGCCTCCATAAATAAATAAATATGTGGATGATAGCGGGAAAGTCTGTGTGCATGTTAGGCTTTGGCATCGATGGGAGCCTCAAGTTTCAATCCTTGCACCCCTTCTATTTATTTTCTAAATACTATCTCAGATTATGATAAGAGATAGGATTGGTTATCATAACCATGCAGATGATACACAGCTCTATATCATATTCTCACCAGGTGACTCCTAACCTATCCAAGCACTTAACTCAATGGGTGGAGGTGCCAAAACTGGCCCAAAATCTAAACTAATCCATGCTTTTATATTTAGTCGCATTGATTATTGCTACCGAGTCTTCACAGGTCTGCCAAAAAAAGACTCGTCAGAAAGCTGAAGCTAATCCAAAAATCTGCTGCTTGTGTTCCAATAAAAATGGAAAAATAGAGCACATCAGCCTGGCTTTAAAAATCCTTACCATGGACAACTGTAGCTCCAAGAATGTACTTTAAAATACTTACATTAGTTTATAAATCACTGAATGGTTTAGCATCATGATACCTTAAAGACTTACTGTCATTGGGTTTGACTTCCATAGCACTCAAATGTACTTTGTATCCCTAGAGCCAAACATGGAGAAGCGGTCTTTATGTTCCTTTAATATAAATCAAACTCCCAGAAAAATACAAAACAGAAAAAAACTCTAAATTCTTATACTGTAAACCCATATACTGTGACCCAAATGTTTAGAGCTGCCTTTGTTTTTAAGCACACAGACTAATCCAGGTGAAATTCTGCTCTAAAAAAGAATGTCTTCATACACAGTGACCATCTTCCTATAATTATCATGCATATCTGGTTGATGGTTTTGTGTAATGATTCAGATGTTGTGATGATTAGCCGTGTACTTCATTGATTTTTTTTATGATTCTGCTGAAACTTTGTTCTGGTTTTTCTATGATGTAAAGCACTTTGAATTGCCTTGCCCCTGAAAAGTGCTATATAAATTAATTCCTACTCACTCCAAATGTGTTTTTCTCAGTTTTTGGTTTGTGGCAGAGTATTTGATTTTGATAAAATGAAGCTACAACTATCAGGTAATACTGTTTGCATGCACTGCAACAACACCCATGTATGTGCCGTGGTAAATGTCAATTTAGCATCCACGGATTTCATTAACACCAGGATTTCAAGGCCAAAGGCTTCCCTGCAGAAATTCCTCAAGACATTACTATGCCCCCACTGATTTGCTATTTTCCTATTGGGAATTCTGCTACTATGTGCTACAGTACCATGGTAAGAAGCAAACAGCAATCTGCATAAAATAAAAGATAATGTAATTTATTAGACCAGGGTACCATATTTAAATGCTATGCGATTTGATTCTGATATGTACATGCTAATAGTTGGTGCTTTAGGTATTAGACAAGGGTCGGCTCTGTCACCCTGACAAGTTGAGACTCCCAGCCCTGCAAGAAACTGTGATGCACTTGGTCCCCCTACTACATGTAAATAAAAAATTATTATATTATTTAGACAAAATGTAATTTTTCTTTACTAATTTGAATTTATTATGAAAAAATATAAAACAAACAGAGACCTTATAAAAGTATAATTTTAGAAATATCTGGATTCACAATTTTGGGCAGAAAAATCAGGAAATTAATGTGAATGGGCCAAAACCTTAGTTCATACATTGACATATGCTCTACATCAGCGGTCCCCAACCTTTTTTGCACCACGGACCGCTATATGTCAGACAATATGTTCAAGGACCGGCTGGCGAGGGGGTGGGGAGGTAAATACGATCAAGTAAAATGATGCGACTGGCATATATTTTTTTTGAAATATATTTTTTAAAATAAAACATCACTCAGACTCTGATCGTCGATAAATTATTTATCTATCTATATATATATATATATATATATATTTTTTTTTTTTTTCTCTGCGGCCCAGTACCAAATGACCGACGGACCGGTACCGGTCCGCGGCCCGGTGGTTGGGGGCCGCTGCTCTACAGCACTAAACACATCTGGTTTGCTGGTGCAATGCAAACCCATGATTTTGATATTCATTATCATATTGCTCTGTTTTGTATTGCTCTGTTTTGTGTTGGCTTGGTGTTTCAAGGAGTGTATATAATATAATTACCACAAACACTGTTCAAATGCTACAAAAAAAAAACAGCAATATACGACTTTACCTTTGGGTGGATCTCGTTTCAATATACGACAAGGTTGAGCGACTGATAAAGGTACTTTCTCAAACTAAAAAATTGCAGGGAACAGAGATGAAGTTGCACTTGCTATTATGTTGATATTGTACAATGTAACCTTCAGTTGGTGAAATTCAGGTGTACCAGCTACAAATATATTGTACACTTATTACATAAAGCATTCTCAGATTTAAAGAAATATGCAAATACATAGAATTATAAAAAATGTACATGTATATTTGTGCTTATAAAAGCAACCAACTATTTGAAGAAAAAAATGCCAATAAAGGCATTAATGCTAACACAAAGTTTGTTGGAACTAGTGATGGCTATAAAGCCCAAACAATGATGGATGTAAGAATCTGCAATCAAGCTCTTTTTTACCCCTAGTGTGCTGTCTACCAATCAAGGAACTCTCATTTGAAGCTTGGAAATTTGTATTTGTTGGTGTCTGAAAGTTGCAAGCTCTCGAGGCACATCAGCATTATTACTGATTAGGACAAATCCATGGAGCTACCCTGGAAATACAACTGATGCCAAACAGTCTTAAAGTTGTTCTGGAGTGCCATCAGAGGCTCTGCATCATCTCAGTGGCATCCTGCTGCTAACAGCACACATACTATGTAATAAGTGAAAGAGGTTTTAATTAGCTAATATTCTCAAAGGCAAATCTAAAGTCTAATATAGTTAATGACATTTGACCCTTCCTGTTTAAGCCACCTGATAAAGGGATATTAAGTCAGATATAGGTCCACGCTTGTATGAACAAAAGATTGAGCTCTGATCAAGTAACTTTAAATGGGTCGTATTTGCAAGAGACTTCCTTGGGTGAGATAAGTTACATAATATATATATGATTTTTTTATCCACATAAAACTTGCTATTTGGCATGATGAAGACTAAAATACATTTCTTAAAACTAATCATTGGAAATCAAAAAGTGTGCATCTGCATTGATTTCAGTATTTTCCAGATAAGTTACTTTTTCCCTTCCTGTATCTTCACTTCAATACTTTTTTAAAAGATCAAAATATTATTTGTGATCTTTGAAACTCCCACGACAAAAGGAGCACCAAATTAATTCAGTTGGAATTTCATTCTGCTTTTTTCCCTTCAAAATACAGTATAAATGTAAATCTTTGAGAAATCATTCCTAGTCCTATAACAGGCAAGAAGTGTATCATGTGCACATGTTCCCACAGAAAACATCACCTAAATCCAGTCACTGCAGCTGTCAGGGCTTAAGAAGTTCTGAATGAAGCTGACAATAATGAGAAATTACCATATGCAGAGGGATTGCACTATTTATCTCAGCGATGTTTATCTCAACTTACACCTGCATGTCCTCATTTTTGCATAAGTGCCATTGTGCTGTAACTAGCATATGCACCTCATTCACTTGGCCCTATATCTTAATTACTGTCTCTGTGCAAAGCAATGACAACTTAATGAGCCTAACTTTTTCTACTTCAAAAGAAAAATGAAAGAACACGCTGTTAAGTTGGCAAAATGTTTTTAGAAAGGACCTGGATTTGGATTAACTTCTATCTCCTGTATTTGCTTTGTCAATAAAATGAAACCTGTAGCTCTGCAAATGTATATGAATATATCATTGTTTATGTATTATTTCATTCTTTTCACAACTAGTGACCCTGTTTAGGCAAAAGCAGAGAAACTGGCAACATTTTACATGTTTTGCTTTTGATGTGAACCCACTATAATGAAAACCAGACAATCGCATTACAGGTGCTGGTCATAAAATTAGAATATCATGAAAAAGTAGATTGATTTCAGTAATTCCATTTAAAAAGTGAAACTTGTATATTATATTCATACACTACATACAAACTCATATATTTCAGATGTTTATTTTGTTTAATTTTGATGATTACAAATGACAACAAATGAAAATCTCAAATTCATCATATCAGAAAATTAGAATATTACTGAAGACCAATAAAAACAAAGGATTTATAGAAATGTTGGCCAACTGAAAAGTATGAACATGAAAAGTATGAGCATGTACAGCACTCAGTATTTAGTTGGGCCTCCTTTGGCCTGTATTACTGCAGCAATGCGGCGTGGCATGGAGTCGATCAGTCTGTGGCACTGCTCAGGTGTTATGATAGCCCAGGTTGCTCTAATAGTGGCTTTTAGCTCTTCTGAATTGTTGGGTCTGGTGTATTGCATTTTCTTCTTCACAATACCCCATAGATTTTCTATGGGGTTAAGGTCAGGAGAGTTTGCTGGCCAATTAAGAACAGGGATACCATGGTCCTTCAACCAGGTACTGGTAGCTTTGGCACTGTGTGCAGGTGCCAAGTCCTGTTGGAAAATGAAATCTGCATCTCCAAAAAGTTGGTCAGCTGCAGGAAGCATGAAGTGCTCTAAAACTTCCTGGTATGTGGCTGCGTTGACCCTGGACCTCAGAAAACACAATGGACCAACACCAGCAGATGACATGGCACCCCAAACCATCACTGACTGTGGAAACTTTACACTGGACTTCAAGCAACGTGGATGAAGTGCCTCTCTTCTTTTCCTCCAGACTCTGGAACCTTGATTTCCAAAGGAAATGCAAAATTTACTTTCATCAGAGAACATGACTTTGGACCACTCACCAGCAGTCCAGTCCTGTTTCTCTTTAGACGCTTCTGACGCTGTCTGTGGTTCAAGAGTGGCTTGACACAAGGAATGCGACAGCAGAAACCCATGTCTTTCATACGTCTGTGTGTGGTGGTTCTTGAAGCACTCACTCCAGCTGCAGTCCACTCTTTGTGAATCTCCCCCACATTTTTGAAGGGGTTTTGTTTCACAATCCTCTCCAGGGTGCGGTTATCTCTCTTGCTTGTACACTTTTTTCGACCACATCTTTTCCTTCCCTTCGCCTCTCTATTAATGTGCTTGGACACTGAGCTCTGTGAACAGCCAGCCTCTTTAGCGATGACCTTTTGTGTCTTGCCCTCCTTGTGCAAGGTGTCGATGGTCGTCTTTTGGACAACTGTCAAGTCAGCAGTCTTCCCCATGATTGTGTAGCCTATAGAACTAGACTGAAAGACCATTTAAAGGCTTTTGCAGGTGGTTTGAGTTAATTAGCTGATTAGAGTGTGGCACCAGGGGCCATCAATTGTGAACCTTTTCACAATATTCTAATTTTCTGATATGATGAATTTGAGATTTTCATTTGTTGTCATTTGTAATCATCAAAATTAAACAAAATAAACATCTGAAATATATGAGTTTGTATGTAGTGTATGAATATAATATACAAGTTTCACTTTTTAAATGGAATTACTGAAATCAATCTACTTTTTCATGATATTCTAATTTTATGACCAGCACCTGTAGGTCATTGACTTTGCAGGACACACTTCTCCTGGATGAGGATATGGTGATAATAGGTATTCGCTTGTAGTTTGTTGTTGACTCTCCAGCAGTCCCTCAGTTATGCTTATGAGATCCATCATCCATTGAATGTAACTCTGATCACTGAATGGACAAGTACAGGTACCAGCCTCTTAGGAAACCAAAGGCAAATACCTCTGAGGACCTCCAGTTGATAGACGATATTTATTTAAATCAAGTGAAAGTTTTCACAAAAGGCAAGGTTTAAAGGACTGAAAGTGTCTTCATCGGTAGCATGTGTTTTTTTGCCTTTGGTAATGATGTGTTATAAGTCCTCGACATGTCCCTTTGGGGCTTGATAAAACCATATATTGGGATTTTGGAGCCCTTTTTATTAAAACAAGAAGCTTAAAGATAACAGCAAGGGTTATAACAATGGACAAAATGAGTGAAGTTATAATTCAAAATATTGAGGCACTGTCATGATCTGAAGCAATACAGCCCTTAAGATGTATCAAGCCAAATGTGGCATTTCATATTTAAGAGTTGTTTTTTTTAAGCATGCATTAATAATGTTTCATTGGAGAATAGATCACCTCAAAGAAATTTGATATTGCTTATACTGAATAACCTCCAAATATTTAAACAATTATAAATGTCATGTACATATTAGAAATAGATGATTAGATTTTTCTTCTCCTCATGAATCAGGAACAGATTTGTTCAGCGAAACACAATAGTCAACCTTATCTCGTATAAATTATATGCCCACTGTGCTCCAATAATAATTCATGTAATCTTGTTTAGTTTATCACTCCTCTCTATTAAGAACTGGTGTTTAATATTCAGGGTGTTATTACTTATCACCAAATAGCTTTCATATCTGCCTTTGTGAGATGATTAAGGGACATAGTTTCTCTTGTAGCGAGCCTTTGCGACTTTGCTGTTTTTGTCTCGAGCACACATAGGAAAAGCGCCTGAGGGAGAAAGACAGAGGGAGAAAGACAGAGGGAGAAAGACAATGCTGTCTGCTTTAACTCATCTCAATGCTCAACACTAAGGTATCAGGCACCGGCATAGGGGAAAGAATATTTTGTGACACTGTCAGTCGTAGAAACCTCAGGGATGCTGAGAATGCTGTGACACACTTGGTGGTCAGCAGCACTGCATATTATTATGACAATTCCTTCTAGACACAATGACACAATACGTTTTTACAAAGCAACCTTCCGATTATGTTCTGTGTCAGTTGTTTTAATAGTGTTAGAGAAACATTGCACAGTTTTGAGAGATCTATTTGTTTTTCAAAAAATATTAAAGTGATATAAAATAAATAAATAAATAATATACATTTTCTTTATTTTTTCTCAGGTTGGTGCCATGCCTGTATAATGAAGAACCACGGGACACAACACAGTCTATTTATGACATCCACAAACCTGATAAAGTTCCATTTAATTGTTTAAGACTGATAAGGCATTAATTGTGACAGAAGGGAAAGATGTGGGTGTCTTTTTTCTGTTTGATTGTTATTTATGCAGCTGTCCACATTACCAAGTGCCAAACGGTTTGTAACAGACAAGAACCGCTTGAGTGGAACCTTAATAAACACACAATCCAAATGAATTGGACTTTAATTGGAAAACTCTGTAAGAGTGATTTTGAATGCTGGGGTTCTCCGGGGGAAGGCCAAGTGAGGCAGCCTTATAACTTTCCCCAGCTATGCCCCCTTCAGCTACAGCATGGAGACAAACTGCTGATGTATGCTGATGAAACACTCAAGTCATATGGCATCAGACTCTTCAATGTGTCAAGAGAGGACTTTGAAAGCTGCATTACAAATGCAGATTTAAAGAATCAGTTTGTTTTCCCACACAAAATAAAGGAAAGTGAACATGTTGAGGCCAAGTGGATTACCCCAGGTCATCATTACTTTATTGCACTTCATGAAGGAGATTCACAGCTATGCAAGCTTGGTTTAAGGCTGAATGTGACTGTTAAAACACAACTCTGCAGGGCGTCCCCTTTTCTTAGACTTTGTTCGGGAAATGGACTTTGTCGGACGGATTTTTACAAAGGTGCATACCACTGCCAATGCCACCATAACTACTTTGGGAGGTTCTGTGAAAGGTTTGATGCATGCTTGGATAATCCTTGTCAAAACAAAGGAGTCTGCCTGAGCAACGGATCCACAGACCCAAAAGATAGAACCTACAAATGCTTGTGTCCACCACATTTTACAGGTAAGAGCTAATGCCTTTCTTATTGAGATATACTAAATATTTCAACTTGAGGTTTTTGATTGGTATTTGGAAAAAATATAAAAAAGTAATGTTTCTCTCTTTATGAATCTGTATATTATAAAATTCAAACACAACAAATTGAATAATTTTTTTCTTTGAAATGTTTGTCTCTTAACCAGACTCCAGGATATATGCAATAGTTACCAAGTAAAAAATTAAGGCATAATCATCTTATCAATGTTCTATAGTAATATCATAATTGTGCTAAACCCCAACAATTTCACAGATCCTTGCTAAATATTCATACGGCTTTCTCTTTTTTACGTTTTATGAATTTAGAACCATTAATCTCAAGGTATTTTATTAGGATTTTTTATGTTCTGAAAAATATTAGTCACCTTTATATTCTCACCCTTATTTATAGTCTGGTGTAAGACTGAATTTCTGCATTATATTATACATTATATAATATATTGAGGATGTTCATAATTTATTTAGGTGTAAATAGAACTGTTATGTAATGGCCTCCAAGGTTTATTGAGGCTTCATAATTAAAAAAAAACCCCACTAGGATGACCAGGATTAAGGGACACAGCTCATGCTTACAGTGTAAACAATTAAGTCATTCCATTTATCTTCTCCCACATATTCCATAAGGGTTGCTGTGGGACCAGTGCCTATTTTCAGCTCTCTATGGGTGAGAGGCAGGGTACATTCTGAACAGGTCACCAATCTGTTGCAGTGTAAAATTAAATTAAATATTTAATTTTTTCTTTTAAACAAAGCAATATTCCAAGCTGGGTAAATTTGCAAGGAATAGTCCACATGCAACAACATTTTCATATTCCGGCCTTAAATTTCTCTTTTTCTCCTACTGTGTGCTCTTATGAACAGGCCACATCAGATTCAACAAACATTCTTAAGGCTGGGTCACACCTGTTGCGTCCCACTTTTTAATCTCAGATTTAACCAGAACCGGAATAGTCTAAACTAGGCAGACTGTAGATTGTTGTTACGATGAGTTGGAGCTATGTATGTCAAAATCAGTCATGGGTCATATATCAAACAGTCTATCATACTATTTTTTTTTACTTTTATTACCGTATTTATACGTTACTACAAAGCTCCACTAGAAACTATTAAATTATCCTTATCCATTGCAAATGTCATTAGTAGTAACAGTAAATCCCCAATAAGTCTCAGAATTGCAATGGAAAACATCTAATAAAATAAATGTTGTAAGCTGTTGTATTTTGCAGATTATCTTAATTAAATATTTTGATGAGACGTAAAAAGAGCAACCGTTGTAGTGGGACAAACTCTGCTGTAGTGGTAAAGTCTAGACGTTCATTTTCATGGACAAGGATCATCTCTCTTCAATTTTCGGGCATTCATCACTGAGCACCTAGGCTCCTTGTCTGGAATGTTTAGCAGTTTTGTCCTTAATGATTCTTTGGAAGTTGTATTGCGTAAGCAGATTTAAATAATCATTAAATAACTTGATCCTTAGTTTGAACCAAGAACGCATTTTTTCAAATGTATTTAGTGACCTGCTCAGACAGCAAACAAAAAAAACAAACTGAATTGTGTGAACAAAATAAAACTAAAACTAACAGCACTTACTGGGGAAAGTATTTAGCATGTGGGGAGCGTGGGATAATCTTCAGCCTTCTAGCATCTCAGGCCTCCATCAAAGCAGAAACAAGGACACCTTGGCAGCATCTTGGTCTTGTAGAATAATAATAAAAAAAAATTGTATAGAATGAAAGACAAATTTTTGAGGTTTGTTCCTGAAATGTAATTTTATATTAATAGTATTACTCTATGTTATACATTTAATAGATATGCATTTTATGTTTTGGTAAAATCGCCACCTATTTAGATTTAGGTTTAAAAAATAAAAAGCGTACATTTACTGATGCTTTCTACTGAGTTTTGATGGGGCAGAGGCCTCGATATTTTTTTCAAAATCCAGAGAGGTTGTAAATCCATTCTCAATTTTCAAACAGGGAAAATGCATTTGGTTTCTTTTTTGTTACTGTTTCTCTCCAGTATGTTTCCACTCATTCCATGGCCTTAAACCAAAAAAATTGTGTTAAGCCCTCCACTTCCTCTTCTTTTGCTCCTCTTATTTTTTTTTTTTAATGAAGAAGAGCATATGTTACATTACATAAGTTATATTACTTAAAGAAAAGCTTTCAGCACCACTATTTTTTTTTGTGAATTAATAGATTTTGATATATTAACACACAAAATAAATTGTAGATGACAAACACGGTTGTATATATATTTTTTTTCTATTTTCATTTATTATTATTTTGTTCCTTTTTCTGGTTCCTAGGCACATGCCTGCCGTAGTTGGCCTTTACATTATTCTGGGTCTGCATGTCACACTGTGTGCTAAGCTGCTGCTCATTTACTGTTGGGAAGCTTTATAAACGAAATTAGATTTTTTTTTTTTTATACACTCTGTTTGTACTAAATGACAATAAATGTCTAAGTCTAAGATGGTGTGTAGAGAGGCTCTGACTACACAGGGTGAGCAGATCCCAATATGTGTAGATTTTCTTTTTCACTTTTGTCTACGTGCCAACAAATTGAAACACTGTCCCACATTTGAGTAGGAAAAATTATAAAAAGAAAACAAAAAAATTGGGGTGACTACACTGAAAACTGCCACTTCATGACCGGACTGCTGCACAGCATCTCTTAAACCAGAACAGATAATGGATTTTAATAGGCTTATATTAGAAATATAATGGGATAAGAAAAAAGCTACAAAAAAGCTTTTAAAGGTAGTGGAAGAGTAAGTGAGAGGTGATTCTTAGAGAGAGAGAGATCTGTAACGGTTGTTGTAGCTTTTTTTTTTTTTTACTTTTTTCATAAAGAGGGGAGAGTAATAGGCACCTTCCAACACTTTCAGGAGGTGTTTTATCATAGAAATTGCATTGAAGAAAAAAATCTCTACTAGTTTGGAGATCTAGGATATGCTGACAGAGCTGAACAGTAGCATTAAAGGACCAGTAAAAGCCAAGCAGTGGGGAATAAAATTACAAGAGCTGTAAATGCCTTGGTTGCACTGTTACATAAGTAAAAATAATATAAAAAGAAAAATCATTCAATCCGAAAACTGTTTCTGAAAACCACTGATGGAGGCAAGATGTGCAACATTTAATGTAAATACTTAATGGGATCTTCATCAACCTACATAACAACATTCTGGTAAATCTCCTTTTAATACACAAACGTGTACTGTTGCACACTCCACCTCCTTCATACATCCTAAACATAAACTTTTTAACGGCAAAACTCTAAATTTGATAATGTCAGACAGACTCAAATTCAAACATTCCACATTAAGTGTAACAACAAAGCCAATGAGGTGCGTTGGAGTGAAAATAATGCAAGTCGTACCGTTAGAGGCGTTTTTAACTGAACTTTTCATTTTGTGTTACAGATTTGATTTTAATATTTGCTTGGTCTCACATACAGCTCACTTATGACTGTTCCTTCTTTTGACAAAATGGCAACAGATTAAATTTGTGTGCCCTGGATACTGACATGCCATTTTATAATTGCAGAGTTGCATAATATATGATGATGTAGTCTAATAAAATGGCCAATCGCTTCTAATCAAAGCAGATGTAGTCATTCGGTAAAAAACTGGGTTTGGAGAATGGCTGACTGATTGGGCAAAACTCCTAATTCAAGTTGGGGGCACGTGTAACATGTGTTCGTACCTATGAACTTTAGAAATAGGAGAAAAGATAAAGGCGAAATTTTCTTCTGAATCACTTATAAGGACAATAAATTTGTTCATATGAACAGTTCTTGCATCAGGCTCAATCTTCCAAATATGGAGTGTGGCTGATTTTCAACCTGAGAACATGGACAGTCATATAAGCTAGCAATCCAAGCAAGAGGAGGATCAAGAAGAAATGAGCCTAGAGTACATTATTGTGAAACAGCTGTGTAGATTTTGTAAGATAATCTATTAATAGAGTAGTTCATTGTTTATCCCACAAATCTGACCTTTTGCAAGGAGTTTCAAGAAGAAAACTGTTACAGAGACAAATTTATAGACTCTTTTTGCAGGTTGTAATACACAATCTAGGGCTAACAACAAACGGCACCCACCTACTCATCTGTTGTTTGGACATTAGAGAAGTTTGCACTGATCCCTTGATGAAGAGGGATGGCATGGGTCCAGCGGCTTGGCCTTTTCTACTCTGAACTTAGATATAAGAGCAAGGATCTATGGAGTTTGATCAGCTCATAAACCAGTCATTATAGGGTAGGGTTGGGCATCGCTATAATTTCCCATTTCTATCGTGGTCCCTATTGATTCTTAATGTTGATTCTTTTAAGAGGATGGATCATAAACATTTAAATGTTACAGTATTAGCCCTTCAAAATTTCCTCACTTTCCTTGATGGCTGGTCCTGGGTTGTCCCCTACAATTCCTTTTTAATATTTCAATATTTGTACTAAAATATTATCTTTGTCATGATTTGTGGACGTTAAGATCTAAAGACAAGCATCATGTCCTGGTCAGACTCTGTAATTCAGTGAAAGAGTGGAGTCAGGGTAAAGACATATGCAAGAGGAAGTCATTCCAGTGGCTGGAAGTTTGAGAGGATTTTGCTGGGAGTTGGAGGGAAGTGGACTGCCATGCAGCTGGCGTTTCATTGGGAATGGCCATTTTGAAAGGCTGCTACTGTGTAAATTAGATGGCTAAGTGGAGTTCGGTATAAAAATGATCTGAACTTCTCAAGGATGTTGAATTCCTTTAAGTTTTTCTAAATGTTAATATAAATTATCATAGTTATTTTCAGCCAATATATAAAAATCAAACCTATGAACTCTAATATAATCTTATTAATTTACATTTTCACATGCAGCTTTCTCTTTGAAAACATAAGTAAGAAACAATTAAATTTACCCAGTTTATGATCCTGCAGGTCCTAATACATTTTTTTTATTTAGCTGATTCTGACTGTGGTGCGGTGCTAGGGTGAGTGTCTAAGCTGGAGGAAAAGGCATCATAGCAGAAAGGCATCCAGACAGAATTTATATCCTTAGTGTTGTTTACCGTACCTCATTACCACTCAACTAGATATGGAAGTAGGGATGTTTACTATAGTTGACAGAGGAACACCTGGATTTAATACTCTGATCTTCAGTTAGTTGGTTCTATGATATAATATGGATCCCAAATGAATTAAAATAAACAATCAGTGACGATATGCCTAAGATTATTTATAAATCTGGGAGATCAGGGAACCGACTTTACAATACAGTGGGTCAAAGATGGTGGTGTTTAATTAAACCCACCAGTGTCGCAGGAAGCTGACATGTCATTTCTTTATTTAACTTTCAGCTACCCTTTTAAATGCAACAGCCAAACAGATGGTTGCGTAGATACTCCTGTGGATTCTTCTTCTCTGATATTTGGCAGCCTCTGTTTCTGGGTGGGCATTGAAACTCTGAAACAAACATTTTAAAAATGTAACAATTCCAGGAGAATTTAAAGGATATAACTAGTTCTGATTGGTGCCTAAGCTTAAACAGGGGTCAGGAAACTGTTGTGTTCATTGAAAAGATGTTCCCTCATATTCCTCCATTTTTCAACGGAAGACCTTTTTATTGGAGCAGCATCAATCACACACCATTATGCATTCAAATGTTTACAACAATCAGTGTGAGTGGCTCATATCTTTTAACAATTTTGCAAAACATCTGCGGTACAACTTAGTTACTGTTGATCATGGGGCAGAGGAATGTGATGATAGGAAAACATTTGAATACTAAGCATGCTTTGATAAAAATTTTAGCTGCTCATTGGCTTTTTTTTGTTTTGTTTGAATGGTCCTTATGTATACTTATTGCTGACCAGTTCAAGCATGGATTACACTACAATATTGGATGATGTCGATCTATGATTAATGTTTTATATACTGTATGGTGATTTTGAACATCTAACTCCAGTTCTTCACCTGACCATCTATGTCACCATTTTCCCCTTTCCTCCAAATGGACATACGTGTTGGTAAGAGTTAGCCCAAGTTTGTTTTTGATAGATCCCAGCCTTTGTAAAGAAAGTAGCCCATTGAAGTTTCACGCTTTATTTTTGGCATATGTGAGCATTTTGTGCCAATTAGACTCCAGAATCTTTTTCGCCTACATGCCAAATCACAAAACATAAACTGAATAATAGACTGAACATTCAGAACATATTGCACTCACCACAAAACTAAAAATAGGCACTTCTCAATTTTATTGGAAAAAAAAGTGAAAAAAGGTTTAATTTGTTCTTTCCACTTTAAAATATATCACTTTGTCATATTTAGTTGTTTTCATAAAAGTTTCTGGAGAAGAAAACAAATTATAGAATAAATTTAATGCTGATGAACTCTAAACTAAAAAAGAAAAATCCATAGCACTTCGGGAAAATGAAAAATAAATGGTACTTTTGCTAACAAGCAAACTTCAATTAATTAATGTTTCCTTTTAATCATAAGATTGTGTGTTGTTTGTTTTAGGGGTGAATTGCTCTGAAATCATTGGGAAAACAAACTGTGAGAGAATTTGCGAAAATGGGACATGTGTTCAACTATCACCAGCTTCCTTCAAATGCGTTTGTGAACCTGGATTTTCAGGTAGGTGGCTATATATTTAGCTTATTTTTGGTATATTATGGCACTATCTCTTCCAAAACCTTTGCAGCATTATTTCCAATAAAATAAGGCACTTTATTCATAATATCCTACAGTACAAAGGCCTCATTAAAAATAATAATAATAATATAAAAAATAATACATAAATATATACACTATATTGCCAAAAGTATTTGCTCACCCATCCAAATTATTGGAATCAGGTGTTCCAATCACTTCCATGGCCACAGGTGTATAAATTCAAGCACCTAGGCATGCAGACTGTTTTTACAAACATTTGTGAAAGAATGGGTCGCTCTCAGGAGCTCAGTGAATTCCAGCGTGGAACTGTGATAGGATGCCACCTGTGCAACAAATCCAGTCGTGAAATTTCCTCGCTCCTAAATATTCCACAGTCAACTGTCAGCTGTATTATAAGAAAATGGAAGTGTTTGGGAACGACAGCAACTCAGCCACGAAGTGGTAGGCCACGTAAACTGACGGAGCGGGGTCAGCGGATGCTGAAGCGCATAGTGCGAAGAGGTCGCCAACTTTCTGCAGAGTCAATCACTACAGACCTCCAAACTTCATGTGGCCTTCAGATTAGCTCAAGAACAGTGCGCAGAGAGCTTCATGGAATGGGTTTCCATGGTCGAGCAGCTGCATCCAAGCCATACATCACCAAGTGCAATGCAAAGCGTCGGATGCGGTGGTGTAAAGCACGCCGCCACTGGACTCTAGAGCAGTGGAGACGCGTTCTCTGGAGTGACGAATCGCGCTTCTCCATCTGGCAATCTGATGGACGGGTCTGGGTTTGGCGGTTGCCAGGAGAACGGTACTTGTCTGACTGCATTGTGCCAAGTGTAAAGTTTGGTGGAGGGGGGATTATGGTGTGGGGTTGTTTTTCAGGAGCTGGGCTTGGCCCCTTAGTTCCAGTGAAAGGAACTCTGAATGCTTCAGCATACCAAGACATTTTGGACAATTCCATGCTCCCAACTTTGTGGGAACGGTTTGGAGCTGGCCCCTTCCTCTTCCAACATGACTGTGCACCAGTGCACAAAGCAAGGTCCATAAAGACATGGATGACAGAGTCTGGTGTGGATGAACTTGACTGGCCTGCACAGAGTCCTGACCTCAACCCGATAGAACACCTTTGGGATGAATTAGAGCGGAGACTGAGAGCCAGGCCTTCTCGTCCAACATCAGTGTGCGACCTCACAAATGCGCTTCTGGAAGAATGGTCAAAAATTCCCATAAACACACTCCTAAACCTTGTGGACAGCCTTCCCAGAAGAGTTGAAGCTGTTCTAGCTGCAAAGGGTGGACCGACGTCATATTGAACCCTATGGATTAGGAACGGGATGTCACTTAAGCTCATATGTGAGTCAAGGCAGGTGAGCAAATACTTTTGGCAATATAGTGTATATTATCTTTTTATTTATATAAAGAAAGAAATAGTGAATGTTGGCTGTAGTATGTTGTCTGAACTCTGAAAGAGGTTCAAACAGGTCACAGATTCATATCCGACCTTTATGAACTTAGTCATTCACATTGGAAGACTAAGTGATGTTGCTAAAAGGAAGTCACAATAATCAAAGGGAGACTTGATTGTTCTACTTAACACTGCAGAACAGACTCATTTTAAAGTTTTCATTAGGGGCTCTGTATATGTCACCTTCAGCAGAAGACGAAGTCTTCAGCAGTCTCCTACCTAAATAAATGGATCAAACAAGCCTGCTCTGAAAGATAAATTGGATTTATTGATAACTTTAATATCTGCTGGATAATCAAGAGATGTGGTTTTCAAATGAATAGCTAAGTTGCAAAATATTTTGCTTTCAACATTTTTGACTCCTTGAACAAAGAATATGATGTGAATGAAAACCAGATAAACAGTCTTCCTAATGATAAACATAAATCTGCTGAGGCCTTGGAATGTGATGACTTGAAATATAAGTACTTCAAAAGGGAAATTAAACAGAATGAACAGATGATAAAGACAGCCAAAATGCTAGAGGAGGTAATGGGGAAATATAGGTCATATTAATCATTGCTTTGGAGCACAGTGGCCACTCCTCGGACCCCAACACTGTCAGTCCCAACAGAAGTGTCTCCTCTCTGGACACTGGATCCTGTATACAGCCCAACACTACAGCTGAATCTGTCTCTTCGACATAAAATTCAAAACCACTGATCTAATTACCAAAAGAGATGTTCCCAGAAAGCGTTTTATCATGGACATTAAAATAGAAAACTTTACCTTTGGCTTACCCTTCTGCATCGTTGATACCACTGCTCCAGTTAAAATGAAAGTTGTCTCTGGGATAGGAAATCTCCATGGCGAAATGCCCCAGTAGTTAGAAAAGAGGGAGTGCTGAAAAGCCATACGAAGGTGGTGAAGGAATGGACTTTTATGTGTTGGTAGGCAATTTTGACTCAGAGACCAGAAATATCACATCAAGGGCTTCACAAGGATCCATGCCGGGGCCCCTCCTATTCAATTTCTACATGCTCCCTTTAGTTCAGATTATAGCAAACAACATGTTCAGTTAGCATAACTATGCAGACGACACACCAATTAACATCACAATGTCACCAGGCGACTATGAACCCATCAGAGCGTTGGCTAGATGCATAGATCAGATCAATATGTGGATGCACCATCATTTTCTCCAATTGAATAAAGCAAAACTAATTGTAATAATCTTTGGACCAACAAAGGAGAGATCCAGAGTTAGCTCACGGCTTCAGCTGCTAAAGCTAGAAAGTACTGATAATGGCTGAAATTTTGGTGTCATGATGGACTCAGATCAGAACCCTCAGAGGCACATAAATGCAGTCAATAGGTTCATCGCTTGAAAATATATGCCAGATTAAATTATGTCCCAGAAAGATCTACAAAAACTCATTCTTGCATTTATCTTTAGTAGAATTGATTACTGCAAAAGTGTATACATAAGTTTGCCTAGAAAATCCATCAGAAAGCTGCAACTGATTCAAAACCCTGCTGCTCTTGTTCTCACTGGACCTAAGAAAGTAAAGGACATCAGCTTGGTTCTGAAGTACTTCCAGTGACTCCTTGTATCTCAAAGAATAGACTTTAAAATCCTTCTGTCAGTCTATAAATCACTGATAATTATGCACCAAACTGCATAACGGATTTGCTGTCAATGCATCAACCTCCATGACCATTCAGGTCTACTTGTTGAAGCCTACTCTGTACACCCAGAACTAGAACCAAACATGAAGAGGCAGCACTTAGTTTCTATATGCAACTTATCCAGAGCACATTTCCAATAGTCTGTAAAAGCGTTGAAAGCCTGAGTTCTTTTTAATCAAAGTAAAAAACACATTTGTTAAGAACTGACTTTGACTGTTGAAGTCAAACTGTTAAATACAATTTTATTAGTTTAAGGTTGTGGTCAACTGTTTAATTTTTCTTATTGTTTAATCCATGTAAAACCCTTTGAATTGTCCTTGTACTGAATTGTGCTATATAAATATACTTGCCCTTGTATTGCCTGCACTTATTTTAATTCAACGTATAGGCCTAATTTCAGTGTGATTTTGACAACTACCAGCGTAATGAGCCATTGCCCTGAGATGCGTTGCAAGAAACCTTGGAGAGGGAGCCCAGATATCGGTCAAAGACTGATGCATTCATAAAAAATTAGCTCTCTGTTTTAATCTTGGTGTAACAGTGATAGCTTTCAGTGTACCTGCCCGCTACATTGAAATGTGCTGGTAAGAGCCCTGAACCAGTGAAATGCTATGGTTTAGATCCATGGCTAAAAGGTAACTGAGAAGTCAAGATTAATACAATAAACTTTATAATTTTTAGTTTAATTAAAATTGGAAAAGTATTACTTCTGCTGATGATGATGTTTTAATTTGATTATGGAGAGAAAAGAAAAAGAGTTATAAATTTTACAGCTGTATTTACATATTTCTCATAATCCACCCTGCAAAACTGACAACTAAAGCTTGTCATATCTGTCTTCTCTTTATGAAGTTATGCTTGACAGACATTGCAAAAAATGATTAACAGAAATATTTTAGTTTAATTTGTTACACTGTGGTCCTTTAAGCACAAATTTATTCTAATTCCCCTTCACTATAAAACATTTATAAAGGCTGTAACTGCTATTTTGTCATTGTAAAAAAGTATTGAATGCTCATGTATGAAAATTAAAAATGTTACTAATCTTTCCCTGGCCTCATAGATTTCAGGTTATTGCTGCTTCGATTGTAAAAGAGGTTGGTATGCAAAACACAATTAGGTTAATGAATATGGTAAACACTTGGGCTTAGAGACACAGATACTGTTTAGACTGACCTGGATGTTAAAACTTTGTTGATTATTTGATTGAATGAAGAAAACTTTACTGTGAAAATCTGAGGTGTAATGTTTTTCCAACATAAGCTTTGAGATTATTTAAAAAAAAAATGTGGTTTCAAGGTTGCCCAGAGAAGGTAATATCTGGCATTCTTTCTTACAAGAGTTGATTATGACAGAAGTGCAGATGAAAAAAAGGCAACCGTATGTCCTTTTTTTCTCATTATTTTGTCACGGGAAAATGCTGGGGTGAATATACTGTATGTACCAGTAGTCTATCAGTGCTTAAGTTAGAAGGTGGATAGAGCATACATGTAGTTTAAGGATGAGCATAGGTGTGAACTAAATGGCTTTCTCTAAAATTGCTCAAACAAGTTAAATAAGAACTGATTTTTAAAAAAGGTTTCTCAGTGGGAATTCCCCATAGAAAAATGTCATCCAATGAATATATTCAAAGTTGGAAAATGAGTTTTATTGTGAAAGAAAATATTTGAAAAAACAAGATTTTTCTTGTGTTTACCTACATGAAGAGAGTCCAGGAAGAGTACCTATTTGAGAAATTTGGGGTGATTAAAACTATGTAATTAATTTATATAAGTAAATCTTTTTAAACTGTATAGTGGGTGAAAATTATTTTTGTGGATTTAGTAGTACTTTTATTCAACAAATTTATTAAACTCATACACATTTTTTGCTGTTACAAGTTCTTTTTGATTTGACCTACTATCAAATAAGCTTTAATTGATGCTTTACTCTTAAAGAGGCGTTACAGCAGTTTCTAATGATAGTGCCACCTGTGGCCAAAACACAGAGCTACAGTTCTCATCTGCTCATTCTTGTAGTGCCTGCTTGTACTTGACAAGGTTTTTATTTCACTTTTTTGAGCTTATGTTGAGTTGCCATTGGTGTCTTAGTTGTGATGGATGCTGGTCACTTCCAAGTATCCAACTTAAATATAATGCCTCAATTGTTTGCTAGGTAGAACCCATGTAACATGGACATGCTTGACGTCATATCCGCAGAACAGCGCGGGAACTTCTGACCCAAAGCATATTTAGATGCTGAATTACTGAGGTGTCAGTCTGCTCATCAAGCAATGTTTTAGTTGTAATGGGTCAAATAAAAAGGCTAATTAAAAGATATTTTTCAGTGAAAACTTATATAGTTTCTCCTTAAGTAGACAATGCTAAAAGTGCTTGCATTGTCATGGTATCCTGCTGTCCCATCAGCTTCCTGGGAGTTCTGCAAACCTTTTGTTTGCTCTACTTCTCTTTAGCTGTTGCCCCATTAATCAACTGAAATTTAGTGGCTGCTCCATTGCTGGGTGCCCTCATAGGCCAAAGCCTATGTGCACAGAATAATGAGTTGAACTCATGGGACGTTTCAAATAAGATTTTCTTTTGATTGGTCTTTCCTTTGCACTACCTCCAGAGTATTTGTTGCAAGGTATTACCACATTTATGGGGCAATAATCATTAAGTGGTGATTAACTTAATGGGAGAATTATCAAATCGAGACCTTTTTAATGTGCACAATGCTGTGATTACCCTTATTAAATTATTCAGCTATTCAGAGTGACTCGATATGTTTGTGAGTTTACATAAGTTCAATAATATGTGTTAACATGTCTATAGCTTGATTACTATGAGAAGAAATTAGGCAGTTACTTTTAGACTGATTATATTACATGTCCTAAGCAAATGTGCCTGGACATATTTGTTTTAAAGTGAACCAGTTCTAGAAACTTGAAAAAGGAGGTGATGCAAAAGCACATTCTAAAGTTGTGTACATTAAGATTGATGCCCACAGAGGAGGAAGCAAGGAGCCTCTGGGACCTGAACACTTGTATCACCAAGGGGATTAAAGCAAATCTGCAAAGAAAGAGTCACAGGAAAGATAAATGTGCAGGCACCATGTGATGAGCACAAAAAAATGAAAACTCTCAGAAGGGAATAACATGAAATTTTATTCACCTTGAAACTGCAGCAAATTTAATCTAATTTTATCTTTTGCACACAACATCACTATCCAACACCTTGTATCTGGTTAAGCAGATATAGGTAAAATTTGTGAAATTGCTTATTGAAGAAAATGCTGAGTTTATATGCTGGTATAAAATGAGCTTCAGCATTGACTTGTTAGAATTGCATTAAATGGTTAAAGAGGGCTAAAAGTAACCATAACAGTATAAACATTATTTATATATAATTTAATGAAATATTTATTAGATTTGTTTTCATGTTGTCTTTATCGTTTCTTTTAAAACATTTTTGCCATCTTGCTTTTGTTATATTGCTACTGCATGTCTAGAGCTTAAAATCATTTAGGAATCCCTGTAAGAAACACAATGGTGACAAGGCAGTGACTAGGTGACATAATTTAGTTTTGTGATGCACATGTGGATCAGATAACTACACTAACATGAACCAACTTTAATAAGCACAGGACACATTTTGATACTAATTTACCTGAGTAATTATACATTTCTGGGTCCTGGTCTAAAGTAGGTCTATTGAGATCACCCTAGGATTGTTGAAGGAGTGGTCTGCTGTATGTGCAACAGCTACGACTATGCCACAAGAAGCAGCAATAACTGGAGATGTTATTACGCATATATACTCAAAAAGGTTTACAACTTTATTTTTATTTTATTTTTAAGCAATAATGTAGATCTTGAATCAGCAATTAAATGATCAAGAATCAATGTATTAATGAAAAAAATGTACTTTTTGAGGTTTTAAAATGAGAGAGCTCTACACTGACAGTTTTCACTGAGTGCAGACTCAGCTTGGTAAACTTTCTTTACAAACTACAGCATGATTTCAGTATGGTTAGCCATTGTCTCAATTTGTACAACTCTGGTTCCAATTTTGATTCCTTGTTTTGTTTCTGGATGCTTTGATTCTTGATTCTAATTCTTTTAAGAACAACTATAAAAGCATACTTGTTACAGATGAGGTACCTAACCAAAGTTCTTTTTTTTGATTAAATGGTCTGAACTTATCAATGAAATTTGAGTCCTAGACTTCTAACTTTGTGTTAATGTTAAGATAAAATATAACATAGTTATTTTTAAAATACTTTCTTTGATGGGTCCTTGGCTGTTTCCCTAAAATTCCTTTTTAAACATCAATCTTTGTTTAAAATATTCTTTCCATCATGATTTGTGGACATTAAGATCTAAAGAGAAGTGCCATCTCCTGGTCAGATCCTATAGTTAATTGAAAGGGTGGAGTCAGAGTAAAAAATCTGCACGCCCAGGATCACTTTAGGGGCTGGAAGTTGGCGTGGATTTTGGGGAAGAAACTGGAAGAAACCCCAACAGAGTTTAAAACTACAACGTTGTTTACAGCTTTTTACTTCTATTTAATTATAGGTGGAAGTACTAATATGTTACTTTTGTGGACAGAGAAACAAATTCCTTTCATACTAAGTTGTTCATTTAATGGGTTTTATTGTATGAAAGATCTGAAGTTAACTAAAGTTGTGTGTGTGATGGTGTTTTGGGGAGATCGAAAGTGTTTCTCTTTCGGTCTCTCCAAACTCTTTTGCCTCTGTGACTGACTGGACTGTGACATGCCTGGCATCACAATACTTTGTAGCTGCCTCAAGACTTAAAAATGCCAACCAAACTTAATAGGACTCTTTTCTTAACAATGAACTCTTGGTTTTTATTTTTATGCAGATGCTGCAGCTTTGCATAAAGAGAGACCACAGTATTATACAGTATTTCTCCCCTTGTTGTTTATTTCTGTGTTTTGCATAGGGCGTTTGTGTGCAATTAACCACATTTTGTTGAAATAGCTAGTCTTCTAAACAAACCCCTGTAGACCTGATGAAACAAGAGATAACTGGCAAAAAAATTATCTCAATAAATGATCTAAAAAAAGAAAAAAAAAATAATTTCACAATTTGAAGCATTTTAAGAATAGATATAAACTGACAATGGAATCTTTGCAAGGGAGTATAAAGCCACTTCTCAGCTTTTGGGACTAAACCAGCAAACCACAGTTCACAATTAGATAAAATATGAAATAATGGTGTCCCCTTCCTGTAGTAACTGATGCAGGAGTCACAAAATAACCCACTGTAGAAAAGACACTTTAGGTCTAATTTAAGAACAGTCTTTAAGTTTAAAAAAATAAAGTAGCATGCTAGAAATGGTATGGAAGAGTTTTGAGGTGAAAAATCACTGTTGCCCAAGAAGAATATCCTAATGACTTAGTGCCCAATGAGAAAAAAAAGTTGACTTTTTTTGCTAAAAAAACCAGGCATAGAAGTAAAAAAAAAAAATTATAGTGGCAGTGTTGTGAATTCCCCCCTTTTGACTTTTTGTAAGCCTAAGGTTGTTGTTTTTTTAATGTGTGCTAATGTTTCCACTTTTTTAATTACTCAAATGAAATTAATTCTAATCTCAAATTCTAACTTCGAACTAGTGTTCATCACTTATTTATTTAAAGCAAGGCACCAAACGTGTATCATATAAAAAATAACATATAGTACAATTTTAAATTTGTTTAATTTAATTTAAGAGTCATACCCTTGTCAGAGAAAATTCTCACTTCTACTGTAAAATGTATGCTTTTCTCTGGGTGTTGCACATTGTGTTTTCTTTACATTAACACCCTGTACGAACTTGTAATAATCTTTTGTTGTTCACTTTACAGGCCGTCCCTGTGAAAAGAGGAAAGACCTGTGTGACCCATATCAATGCAGAAATGTCAGCACATGTAGAGAGACTCCTAAAGAATTGCTCTGTTACTGTCCAGACCCTGGAATTGACGTCAGCTGCTTGTCATATTCATGTATCGAGGAACAAAACTGCACTGCAGGGGGGCATGTAAGGACTGTATTCCCTCTTTTTGCTTTATCTCAGTGGCACATAAACAAAATTGACATCTGGAAAATAATAGCGTCCTGAAACAAGATCAAATGGCTTCCTTCTGAAGTCTCCCAAGTCTCGCAATTAATATTCCTCTCAGAAGATGGGTAGAAAGGAGGTGTGTCTGCTTTCTCTAGCATTTTGATTAAATGACCCTGCACATATTTAAGTGCCAGCTTGAAATATCTCTCATCAAAGTTTTTTTGTAATTGGGTGCCTTATGCAATTTTCACCTTTCAATGGAAATTTTATTATGGCAGTGCGTTTTGCGAAGGCAGTAATGTCTCAAAATTTCTTGAGGATTTTCTGGTGATGCAGTTGCACTCTGATTTTCTTTCTGTGTGAATTGTGTTTTTCATTTTGTTATTACACTTTTTGAACAAAACTTCTAGCTTTAACAGCCCTTGTTAGACTAACTGAATACATGTTTATAAAACATTTAATGTTCTTTTATAACTGGTGCTTAACATAGATGCAATTCATTAAGTATCTTAGATTTGCAAACACTTTACAAAATATATGTGCCACCTTATAAAGTAGTGTGCAGTTAGCAAAAAGTAAAGATTTGCAAAATGTTACAAATATTCAGCCAGTACAATACATTTGGCTACTTTTCTTTGCTTAGCTTTTTTGGCTTGTATTTAATATAATTAAAAATATTTTAGATTAAGTAACATACAAGTTTATGACTATGAAGGTAATTATTTTAAAATGTCTCTATGTGGTAACAACTACTTTAGCTTCATTATCAATATTTATTTAATCACAGAATTTTTAGGATAAGATCTCTAAACCTTTGGTACTACAATTTAATTGAATATTTTGTTATGATACTGGCACTTCATGATCATACACCCTCTAGAAAACTTCTAAAAAATCTTACCTACATTCTCTGACAAAAATGGCTTCCTCCATGATCCTTTCAAACCATCTGTCCTCTCTGTACATCATGGCCATAAAAAGTTTGTCCTTTGCTGTTGAGATGCAGGTCTATCACCAAATTGTTCTTCTTGTTACTGTCTCCAACGTTCCAGGCCATGCATTTTTGTAGTTGTTATAGTATTAACACATAACAGGCAGGTATTATTAGGGTTTATCAAGCACATGCATGAATCAAAAAAATATTCCTAAGCAAGTTGGCTCAGTTTGAAGTTTGCCTGCTATCCACAGGCTACATATCTAACTGTTGAACTTGGTGTATGGATAGATTTGTCTAAGTCATTCATTACGCCAGGCTCACATAAATCGCAATGCAGCTGATGTCCAACTCTGGTCCCGGGGTGTTCTGGAAAATAATTCACACGTACCACTGCAACCAGGCTGACCCTGCTGTGGCTTTAGATACAGAAATGTTTCTTTTGAGGAAAAAATATAAATGTGGGTTCACACTTCTGAGAGTTGTTTTAAAAACTCATTAATGGGGCACTTAAATATCCCTTTTTCTTCACTAATAGCCTCTCTGTTTCTGTTTTGCCTTGTTGTTTCTTATAGTCAAGTTAGTGTAGGTTGGTGCTGTGCACATTGATTTTAAAAATTTGGGTTCCTTGTGGCGCCTGCTCTGCAGCAACAAAACTGCATCGCATTCAGTGTGAGCCCAGCATTACTATGCCTTACTATTCATGATGGCAGTTAAGGCTGCTGCTCTCTGAGAGAAGGAGGCTCAATGGTGTTAATTATCCAAACGTGATGTATTGCATTATCAAATGTTAAAACACATAATTTACATAACTAGAACGGGTCAAAATAGCTTCAATGAAAATTTCTGAAATAATAACTTCTGAACCCACTGCAAGAGTTCAGCACAAACAATTGTCCTGACTGAATGATCGCTTTTTCATCTCTCAGCTGAGTCTCGTGAGGAAAACTTGCAGTCAAATCTTTAAGCAAATTTGGCCAACCAGCATTGAGTAGCCATCTTCATGACCCGCCCCCATCCTGCCCCTGCTCTATAGACTGTATAAGAGGCTTAGCCCTACAGGAGCTGATTTAAGGGAAATGGCAGCCTAATGGTTAGGACTTTACACTTGGAATCCAAAGGCCCTCACTCCCACAGACTGCAACTCTAGGTCCCTGAGCAAAAGACCGTAACCCCACACTGCTCCCCGGTCACCGCACATGGCAGCCAACTGCTCCCCAAGGGGATGGGTTAAATCACTGATCTCTATTTATTCACTGGATTGCCGTTGGTAGTATGGGGTGAAGTGAAGCCACCGGCCGCCATATTGGTACTCCCTAGTTAGACCAGTCGCAATGTAAACAATATGTGCACTACAGTATCAAACAACAATAATGTTCTCATTTTCAGGGGGGCTTAAGACTTTTAAAATAAAGCTAAATTCATCACTTTGATACACTTGCTGTTTCATAGCATAAGTATATTAACTTATGATTAAAAAAAATAGGCACATTGTATTCTATAGTTATTATAAAGTCAATGAAGTCTATCTTAATCGATGATGTACTTGTAATATACATATATTGATTACATTGTTGTGGTAATTACATATTACATTTATTTTCAAGATCACACATCTAGACTGAATTACAAGTACATGTCTGTTAACGCTATAGTATTTTCCTGTTTGCAAATTGTGCATGCATGATGCCATACTTTTATGTTGTGTCTGTGCTTTGGCCGTTAAAGATTTTAGAGTTGCTTTTTTTCGTCAATATAACATTTATATATATTTCGGAATATATTTCAGCACATAAATTTTTCAAATGAGAAACACAACAAACGCTACAAAAATGGCGGCATCATCCACTTGATAAACAATTACTACATTGACATTTCACAGTGAATTACTTTCTATTTACTCTAGTTTCTTACTCAGTCAATATCTTTGAGTCAGTTCAAGACAGTCAGATTAATGTTACGCTACATACTGTACTATGGGATAAATCAGCGTATATATGGATTTTCTTGGTTAGTACATCCACTGACTGTGAAATTACCTGTGAAACAGCTGGCAAACTGCTTGTTTTTCAAGCCAAACGCTACCCACGTTGGTATATTTATGGCACGTCTCCGTGGGAGTGGGGACTACCAATATGGCGGTCCGTGGCTTCACTTTTTTGCGGCTATCAGCAATCCAGTGTAGAAATAGATATCAGTGGGTTAAATGCAGAGAGTGAATTTAGTTGCTCTGTGTGACAGTCTCGGCTCTGTTTCTGGTCTGATCCACCATCTATCAGACCTGCTCCCCTGCAATCGGCCTTTACTGGTTCCACCTGTTTTCACTGCATATAAACCCTGTACAGATCAGCTGCCAGTGCCAGATTGTCTCTAGCCACCTGCACAAGCATTCCAGCATTTCCCCCTCTGATTGCCTGTCTGTTGCCTGACCCGATTCTTTCCTTGGACCTGCCTACCTGCCTGACCCAGTGTAGCCTTCTCATGAAACTGACCCTGCCTGCTTGTGAGTACTGGATTTCCCCCCTAACCCTTGTGAAATCTCTGAGCCTGCCTGTTAACAGATATGGACTGGACCTGGACCTCCTCTCTTGGATAACCCTACCTGTAGTGCCGCTGGGTATCTGTCTTTCTGTGTTTGGGCCCCGGACCTCTCTGGATAACGCCCCGGGATAACCCCGAACGGAGTGCCTGTTGGCCACTCCAGTATTAACCCCCAAAAGCCCCGGACCAAGTCGGATCCCATATCCACACTGCTCTCCGACATCAAGTCAGTTCCCCAGCCACACAATCAAGAGTTTTCCTGCTTTGGAGCGAGCAGCGCACCCCCGAACCCCCGCTTTAGTGTTATTTTTCAATAAAGCTTGTTTCAAACGTCACTGACATGTGCTGGTTCGTATTCTGGGTCCAGTCCCTGCTCATTACAGCTCTGTAGTTGTGACAGTGTAATGACAATAAAAGCTGGAAAAAAAAAACTATTTTTGCATGTCATCCAATCAGGGCCCTACTTTGCACAGAAGCTCAAGCTTCAATGGGGATTTCTCATAGAGACACACAGAGAGAAAATTTGAATGTGTAAAATATTTGTGTTCCACACTGTAAATATATATATCTTTTTAAACTAAAGAGGTTAGAGCTTGATTACTGCTCTGTGTTTTCTACATGTTTTTGTTTATAAAGCACTATTCGTTATGGGTCTGGTATTCTCTACATTTCTTTAAGCTTGCAGATAACCTTCTTTCTTCTATTCTTTATGCAGGACTCTGAGTGTATTTGTACAGATGGTAGTTTGGTCCCAGAATGCAAGAAGCAGCAGAGCATGTGCAACCAATCGCCCTGCCTCAACAATGGCACCTTTGTGTCTAGGGGAAAGGATTACTTCTGCAGGTAAAACACAGAGTGGTATCTAATGGGGTCACCCTCAGAGGCTCTGTTCATACATGGCATTAACATGCATGTTGTGTGATCTAAACACTTGTGGACATTTAACTTCAGGTATGAATGCTTGCAAGATACAGAGTGAGCACACAGAGATCTTTTAGCTTAGATCACATGCGTTTGATGAGTTATATATAGATTCATAAAGCATTTAACACTTTTACAAATTTTTACTGGACCAAGATGGTAATACGGTTACTTATTAACCATACCATGTGAAAGTATTAATACTGTAATCGTCGTTAATTTGCTCTAATTTGCTAGTTGACTAAAAATATTTTTTCTACCAAAGATCCATTTATTTCTTTTGAGACATACATAAACAATTCTTACTTTTAAATGTGCCCATACCTAAACCCATTTAGAAGTATTTTTAAGTTTATGAAATATTAGTAGTTATATATTTACATTTATGAATTTTGGCTCCACTATTGGTGTGAAGCTAGATTTTTCTTTCTATAATAAAAATATGAAAAATACCTTTATTTTTATACCAGTTTAAGAAAAAAAGAATTTAAAACTGAAAAATCTCAATAGTGATCTTTTGGAATTATTTCTAGAGAACTTAAAAAAAAAAAATCATATGATAGAAAAGTATAAAGAAGACACAGTTTTTGTTTGGCTAGTATTTGAAAACCCTATAGTGTAATGGTAACATTTAACTGCATAAGGTTATTTAATAAAGAAAGCTATGCTCAGCAATACCAACCTATTAATCTTGGTGAAACATGCCAAAAATGTAAGTTCAAAATGGATATACTTCATAAGTTTCTTTGAGGTCATATTTTCTAAAACAGTTTCACTCATACTTTCAAAGACTGAGCTTTTATTAGAGCATTGTTCTTATGAAACATAAGAAGTACATCAATATTTAATCAACCCAAATACAAATCGAACTACATGTGCTTTTTGTTCCTTTTGTTCCCCCATTTTTTTTTATTTTTATTTTTTAAAGGACACCTAGAGAAAGTAAAAAAAGAAGCAGTTTCGGAAGTCATATCGGCATAAAGTTTAATCCCAATTTTATATAATATTTTCCTTTTTGGGCTGCTTTTGCTGACTGTGAAAGCAAAATGCTGCAGCTCAGAAATAAGATATTTCATTATTCCCGCTTGACTCATAATTTTTGAGATGAAGAAGACCCATACATAGAGTATATGAAAGGTTTATGGATCGTTTATCATTTTGTTATTTTTGTCACATTAGAATTCAGTCAGGATTGGTTATGTATAATAATAATAATAATAATAACTCTCATTTGTTTCTGTATTATAAAGCCACATGGTTGAGAGTCCTGGTCAAATGTGTTTGAAGTAAATGGTGTGCAAACAGTTTCAATTGGCTCCAAGTTACAATTATTAACCAATACATTTGAAAATTAGAACCACATGTATTTCACAAAGAAACTGTAACATGTGGTCTGTTATTGCTTTGGTTCTGGGTGAATTGATTTTTGACGAAACTGACCCCTCTCAACAGATGTCTAAGTGGCTTTTCTGGGAAGAACTGTGAAGAAATAATTGACTACTGTGGACTGCTCAATATCAACTGCCTAAATGAGGGATTGTGTTTGAGCATAATTGGCGGATATCAGGTGGGTAATTCAATGTCTCCATCCTAATGAAATATACCAAAGCCCACATGTTGTGACTCAGGCTCAATTTTAATAAGGATTTGGATACAAGGTCATCTTTGCAAGGTAGAGCACACACCTAGAAACATACCTGGAATTAGTGTGTATTATTTTGTTCCTATAAGAATCATGACAAAAAATACCCTGAATAGAAAATTCCTTTTATTATGAAATAATAGAAAAAGTAGACTATTAGAGCATCACTAAAAGAAAATCCACAGACAAAATCAATATAGTTCAATTTATGAGTCACTTTGCTTATGTTAAAACATTTTAATACAATCAGATTGCAAACTAATTTCACTCTTTAAAGCTCTGTTTTCTCAAATGTTTGGATTTGTCTCCGAACAAGACCTGAGGCTTAAGCTGTTAATAGCAGTTTTGAAAAAATCAAAGTCACCATGAAAGACATTTTATATGAAGCTTTTATACAGAGCCATTATGGCAACTGATAATTTTATGTTTCTTTGCAAGGGCCAACGCCATAAACAATTTATTGAAAGGTGAGACATTAGTATTTTTTAACAAAATGCAGGCCATCGGTATGGATACTGCTTTAGCCTTAGTTAGGTCCCCTGTAAAAGGTGTATTCCCCTAAAAAATACAAAACCCATCTATAGACACTCTATACCAGGCATCCCCAAACTCGGTCCTCGAGGGCCGCTGTCCTGCAGGTTTTAGAGGTTTCCCTGCTTTAGCACAGCTGATTATGATGATTGCAGTAGAGCAAAAGCCTGTTAATCAACTATCAATTAAAATCAGCTGTACTGGAGCAGAGAAACATCTAAAACCTGCAGGACAGCTGCCCTCGAGGACCGAGTTTGGGGATGCCTGCTCTATAGTGTTAATCCAAAGTAAAGTGTGTCTGCAGTAGAAGAACAAAGACCCAGTCTTTTGAGGCTTTGCTGCCAATTTTAAAACAAAAAACAACCAAAAAAAAAATGTATATTTATATAATTGCCAACAACAGCAAATGTATAAAATCACTTAAGGCTGTGTTTTGCATGTTCTAATATGGTGTCACAAACCTTATAAAGTAATGTACCATTTTTATAATGGAGAAGCTATTAGTCAGCATTATGTCTTTTTTTCTCTTAAAAACAACTTTATAAGAATGTGTTTAAGAGCAACCATGCAAATGAACAAACATCTCGAAAAAGTACACTATAATATTTTATTCTCAATGTGAATACCAGATTGTTCATGCTTCCTTGCCTTTTCTAAAAAGAGCTTTAGATCAGTCCTACCTGTCTTTACCCATGCTGGGTCAGATCCTGACGTTTGAAAAGGAGGCAAGCAGTCAAGGCTGCAGAATAAAGTGTTAGCCTTAAGGCATGCAGTTAGCCAAGCCTTGTGGCTAAACCTGGTCCTGGAAAAAGACAGAGTGAACCGTCTCCATCTGTCTTTTTACTGCTGATTCATTGTGTATATATATATATATATATATATATATATATATATATATATATATATATATATATATATATATATATATATATATAGTTCAAATGTTGAGTTGTTTTTTTCCCCTCAAAATAACATGCAATTTATTTCAGAACATGCCTTTTTCAAATGAGAAATACAACAGACTCTACAGGAACAATGGCATCATCGACTTAGTAACGCATTATTACATTGACATTTCACAGTGGATTATTTTCTATTTACTTTAAATTCTATTTTCTAACGTTAGACACAATGTCAATGGCTCACTCTGTCAATATCTTCGAGTGCATTCAAGATAGCCAGACTAATGTTAGGCTACATACTATACTATAGGAAACCTCAGAGTATATATGGATTTTCTTGGTTAGCACATCCACTGACTGTGAGATTACCTGTGAAAGATCTTTCCACAGATGGCAAACTGCTTGTTTTTGCAGCCAAATGCTACACCGGTAGGCATTTTTAATGCGCGTCTCAGTGGGAATGGAGAGTACTGGCATAGCGGACAGTGGCTTCCTTTTTTTTGGGCAATCAGCAATCCAGTGAATAAAAAGAGATCAGTGATATTTTTCAGCCGCTTCTCTTAGTCAGAATTTAGACTTTGCATTTCAAATTTGGTCTCATCTTATAAGACCTTCTTTTATTTATTTATTTATTTATTTATTTATTTATTTCCAACATAGCTTTAAGAAAGCTGCAAAAATAACTTCTCATTTTGTTTGTTTTTTTGTAAATTCTGAATATTAACTCTCTTTCTACCACTCTTGTATACAAACCTACTATACTTCTATACAAACCATAGATAGATAGATGGATATGGACAGACAGACAATAATACATTATATTTTTGGCAATATATGAAAACTGACTAGGGGTTAAAATAGCTTTGGGTTAGATATTTTTTTATACAATGCTTGGGATTTATTATATCAAGTTAAAATATTGTTACTAACTTTGGGGCAATAAGCAGATTCAATATATAAATGGGGGGGTATCAATCAACATATGTAAGAATGTTTGGTTTTCATTAATTATAGTGAAGTGAGCTTTTTATTTGTGAGACATTTTTTCTTACATTTATTTTAGAGATATAAGAAAGCTCAGATAATTGAAAATTAAGTTTAATATCTTTACCCTTAGAGGTCATTATTTCACATGTAATGTGCTAAAATATAGATGAATATTACTCTAATACATGCAGAAATATCATTGTATTCTTGCAATGGTCAAATGTGTTCTGTCCCATGCCACGCAGCATACAGATAACATACAGTATGTCTTTAGTGTTTTTGTACTCCAGGATGGATTGGAGAGTTTTGCCAGCATGTAGGGGATGCCTGCCTGATTCAGCCACACAGTTGTCTTAATGGAGCCACATGCATTTCCACAAGTCAGCCAATATCTCCTCCTACCTTCATATGCAAATGTCCCCCTGGTTTCTCAGGTGAGATATCTTAGCCTTGTCTCTATCATGTCCAGTTTTCTTCTGAATCTTAATAAATTATTAAATTAATTAATTCATTCAGTTTTTAACATTCAAACCAACAATAAAAAATAAGAACTGAGTTCTCCCAGAAGTTTTAAATGTGCCCCATAATCCCCCTGATACTTAAAAAAAACGCTCTGAATGCAGTACGTCTATAAAAGAATTCACAAATAAAAATATGTAACAAAATATGTAGCTTTACATTGCCAAATGGGTCAACATTTCCTGAAATGCAAATTATTCCAGCTGTAAAAGTAATAATACTGTACACTAACTTAAAAAAAGCAAATATGTGTGCATTAATTACCAGCTGCAGATGAAACCGTTTATTATTGTTCCAGAAAAAGAAGAACCTAAAATTATTGCATGAATACTAATAGTAATACACTCTTAACCATTATATTTAGTAAGAAACCAGTTAACATTTTGTAATTTTAATGTAATCATCTAATTTTGTGTAGTGGCTAATGAGCTACTGGACCAAGTACAAAAAAGAAGATATTTCTTGTAAATTGATAGTCACTCTTAAAAGCCAAGTTATTTTTTAATAGCATTGAACACATGTATAATTGTGTTATTATCAGGTATACCAGCTTTTCTCCAACTTAAAATGCATCATTCCGTCTGCAAATCACCCCACAGTAAGAAACACTGTTGCTAACTTAAAAATTTGAGATTACAGACCTCTCTAGTAGCTTATTTTTAAAAAAGCAACTAGTGACGAATCTAGTGCTTTTTTCTGTTGTTGGCGGGTTTGGCAACAGTATGAAAACAATGATAACTCTTAGTTTACTGTCTTCAGTCAGCAGTGAGTGAGCAAGTGTATGCCTGACAGGCAGTCAGACTTGGTCGTAAGCAGTACCTGATGTCAGAGAGGGAACAATTTTGTTTTGTCTTGTTGTAGACTTTATTAACAATGCGAAAGCACCGATCTCTATGAGCTAACTGTCTTCAGCAGGCAGTGAGGGCTGCTGCAAACACCTCAAAAGCACTGATAGGGGGTTAGCAGCCAAAAGTGCCTCAGTCAGAGAGAGAAAAGGGACTCCCTTTGGTTTCCCAATTGAATGTGAGTCACATCAGTACAAAACCCTCATGTTTGCCATTTAAAAAAGGGATGTATTTACATGGCATTAACATAGTTAAATGTCATACTTATTCAATTAATAATAACTTATTATATTTGGTAACATAACGATTTGTGTTGTTTTGGTTTAGATATAATATTATTCAATACTTGAAATACATTTTAGAGTTAGTCTGTAGGTGTAAATGTATTTAGAGCAGCACGGGTCCTCGGGGCCCACTGTTCTACAGTACACGTTTGAGAGGGTTTTCTACCTCCACACACATGACCTTATGGAAAAGATGATCAACAGGATTTAGCAGCATTTGACGCCTATCGAGGAGGTAATGCAATTGTAGCTCACAGGAAGGATTATGGGTAGGGCCGTGATGATTTGTTAGTTAAATTGGTTGGTTTGTCTGCTGAAGCAAAAGTGAGGTGTTTAAAATGAGACTCAGAGACACAAGATTAGATATAAAGTAATGCCAGCTTTTCATATTTGAAAATATGAATGAAAAAAAAAAAAAAACATTGGTTGGTAGCAAGAGGAAGAAAATAACATAATTAAAAATTAAAGTGAGTATTTCACCCTTCAACTTGGTTCTATAATTAAATTCTGGGGTGCACCCTTTAAACCTGAATTTCTGTTAATAACACTACATTCAAGTTTGTTCAGATCCAGCTCAAAAGTGCAATCCAGTGGAATTCACCCCAGTAGATCCGCCTATGCTCGGCTCCAAATTTTCAGTTCAAGGTGTCAACAGGTTAGTTTGTTTAAGTGAGTCTAAAAGTCCAAACAAAAAAAGGTCCAGTGATCCTCCCACAATCATTAAAGTATAGCTCCCTATTGATTTTTATCTGCAGATCCAATCGAGCAGTGGATTGGATCTTCCGCTAGATCATAGCAAAACCAAATAAACAACTTGGATGATGATGTCCTTGGGTGATGGTTTTAGAGAATGAACTAAAAATTACTTCAGGATGGGAGAATAGAGATATGAAAAAAGGGGTCCCTACATGTATGTGCTCCCGCAGTCTAAGCATATAGCAGCTCAGAGCCACTCAAACTCAGAGCCACTCAAGCTATAGGCTTTATCAAAAATGAAAGTTTTTAGCTTTGCCCTAAAAGTAGACAGGGTGTCTGCCTCATGGACTAAAACTTGTTATTGGTTCCACAGGCAAGGAGCCTGATAATGAAAAGATCTGCCTCCTATTCTTCTTTTAGAAATTCTATGAACCACTAGTAAACCTGCAGAATGAGAGTGAAGTGCTCTGTTAGGAACATAAAGAACAATCAGATCTCAAGATGGAGCTTGGTCAGTTAAGACTCTATATTTCAGAAGGATGATTTTAAATTCTATTCTGGATTTAACAGGAAGCCAATGGAGAGAAGCTAGGACATGAAAAATATGATATTTTTCTTTTTCATCAGAACTCTGGCTGCAACATTTTTAATCAGCTCAAAGATTTTAACAAATTCTGGACTGCCTGATAGTAAAGAATTATAATAGTCCAGCATTGAAGTAACAAATGCATGGACTAGTTTCTCAGCATCACCCCTGGATAAATTATTTCTATTTTTTGCACTAGTCTCTGTTTAAGGGTCTTTTTTTTTTGTTTTAAATGTACTGGGATTTTGTGTTTGGAGAAAATCCTCAGGAGTTTTTCAGAGATTTACAGGATGCCAATTTTTTTTTTTCTCATCGTTATGTTCTGTCTTTTGGATTTTCTTGTTGATTTGACAAACACCCAGTTTGGGTATCCTAATAATAATGGGTAAAATAATAATAATTCTGAACATATATGACTTAGATATAGCAAAGAGAATTGGCCCTAGCACTGATCCCTACGGTACTCCACAGGTGACCCTGGAGCAAGAGGAAGATTTATCACTAACATAAGCAAATTGAAATCTGTCAGATAATTAAAATTTAAACCACCCTAGTGCAGTTCCATCAATTCCTACAAACATATTCAAGTCTTTCTAAAAGAATATCATGCTCAAATGTCTCACATGCAGCACTCAGATCTAATAGGACAAGTACAGATACAAGTCTGTTATTTGAGGCCATTAGAATATCATTAGTAATTTTCACCAGAGCTGTTTCAGTGCTATGATGAGCTCTAAAACCTGAACTTCAAAAAAGTCCAGTATGGTGTAAGTGGTCATCCACTTGGTGTAAGTGGTCATCCACTTCTTTGGAAACTACTTTCTCGAGAGTTTTAGATGAGAAAAGAATATTGGATACGGGTCTATAGTTGACCAAGTCATCTGGGTCAAGAGACTGTTTAATTAAGGTTTAATTACAGCTACCTTGAAAGCCTTAGGTGCACATCCCTGTAACAGGGCTAGATTAATCACATCTAAAATTGAGGAGGAAATCTCCCACACTGTTTACATTTGATCACTGCTGCACTTTAAGAATTTCATGAGAGCTGTACAAAACAAAATTTCATTTTGTATACAGTCTAAGTCTAAAAGTCTAAGTCTAAGAAATCAGAGGGAATACTTCCTTAAATAACCTGGTTGGAACTGGATCTAAGGCTTAGTTCTGGATGCTGCCTCACCCATCCAGAGATAAACCAATCATATTTAGGGTGGTGTCAATGATCTTATTTATGCGAATTAAATAAAATCATTACTGCTAAGAGCAGGGGGAATGCAAGGTTCAACAGAGCGATGGCTCTCGCTGAGTTTGGCAACTGTATTAAAAGAAAAATCTAGGATTATTATTATTCTCCTCTGTTTATGAGAATTATGCTGCTCTTGCTTCACAAAAGGTTGTCTTATACAGCATCAAAGTGTGCATTCAACTTGGGAGCCAGCTAACTGTTTTCTTTGAGTACTCACATTTGTACGACGGAGTATTAGGGCCACACATGAAGAGAAAAAATATTTTTGCCATGACGAGATTAAACTCGACATGTCGACTTTAAACTCGCCCTGTCGACTTTAAACTCGCCATTTCAAGAATAAAGTTGAAATGTCATGTTGAGTTTAATCTCGACGTGTGGACAATAAAGTTTAAATTAGTTCAAGAGAGCCAACCGCTGCACAGGATACATGCACAGAATCCTATACAGTTGCAGCACGTCAAAGACTACCTTCACTCTTAAAACGCAGACTGCATCTGTGGAGCGCGGTTGCTCTTTTCTCCAAACTTTGGAATGTCGAGATTAAAGTCGCCACGATATATCAACTTTATTCTCGAGATGGCGAGTTTAAAGTCGACACGTCGAGATTAAACTCAACATGACATTTCAACTTTATTCTCAAAATGTTGAGTTTAATGTCGACATGTCGACTTTAAAGTCGACATGTCGAGTTTAATCTCGTCATGGCAAAAATATTTTTTGTTTTCATGTGTGGCCCTAATACTCCGTCGTACATTTGCCTGTTTGATGTGTTAGAACTTGTTTTGTTTGAAAAGAGTTAAGTTCTATAACTTTTCATACATTGGTGAATTTTGAGGTAAAAATGTATGCTTTTTGGGATACACATTTGTGAATTTGCTTTCAAATCTTGTATTCTTATCGGTCCTATTTTATGCATACAAATCTTGCTGTATTCTTTGTGAACTTTTGAAACTAATTTGGCTCCATGAGAAAGCTAATCCAGGTTTCTTGCACCTATGAAGTTATTTTTCAGTCATGATACCTATATTAAGAGTATAGGTGGCCTTAATAAACAGATAAATTATAAGTTTTGCTTTTTGCTAAGCTTTCTTTCCAGCAGCAAATTGAAGCAGTGCTTTTGTTCCTGCAAATAAGGCCCTAACTACACAGTAACTTTCTGCTCTGTTGTACAAATATATTTATAAACCAAACAGATTATTTTTTTTTTCTAGATGCAGAAATTGTGTGGGCTTAAGTGAACAATCCTTTCAATCAGTGTTGGCCTATGAATGCAAATTTATATCTAAAGAATTAATTTATGTATCATAAATATATAATATGACCTTCATAGAGATGCTTTTTCCCTGAACAAAACTAAATGTAACCATCAAATAATTGAAACCTCAAAAATATATCTGCTTCTAGCAGGCAATCTCTGTTGCAAAAAGTTATGAGGTAACAAGTTTCACTCTGTGAAAAAGGAACATTTTTTATCCCCCATCAATAACCCTGGGAAAACATTACTCTAAATTATAGTGAATTTATGCAAAATAAATGCAAGAATTAGATATATCAATACATATCTATTCTGAGTTCTGACAACATTCTTGTTCTTGCTATTAATGCAACAATAAAACAGGATTATCACTTACATGTTTCACAAGATGAACACAAGGGTTTTTAGTTTTTTTCTTTATCATTTTTAATTATTTGGGAAAAGGAAAAACTCAACTTCTTATGTGCACATTATTATAGGCTAGTGTCAAGCCTAGGGTATTTTGTTTTTCGGTCCATCAACAAATGGCCATAAATTTGGTAGATCAAATTTTCCATACATTATTGTTAACTCTTGCATTATTTTCTGCTGGCTTGCAAATAGAAGCCAGCTTCCCAGTTCAACATTTTCCCTTTACTTAAAAGTATCACATGTACCACATCAAGCCTTTTAACAACCTTCCTAATAATTTGTTTTTGTTGTATTAAACATCTTCATATTACATGAAGTGTTTCGAATAAGTCAAGGAAATTATATTTACACAGTTTTTGAATCTAGCTAAAAATTGCTTAAGTCAGTCATTTTGTACCATCTATCGCTGCTCACAGCCTTTGACCAGTGTAGTGCTTGACAATCTAACCATAAGTCCTGACACACTCAACTGTCAATCACATAAGCCCTTACATAGCACTACATGAAAGGTGCTTTTTTTCCATCTTCTCTGTCCAAAGCTGAAATCTGTTGCTATTTCTGTAATGGAAGATTGTCTCCTGTACCATGGCACTTTTTAGTGACTGATAGAATTCATCATTTTTTGGGCATCTTGGGATCTCAACTGTGGTTTTTCAAGCCATCCAGCCTAGAAAAGTCATTTTAATATAACAACCCCCACCACCTCCATGTACTTCTTTACTGAGCATACAGTTTAGTATGCAACACTCTACCCCCATCAGTTATGATAGAATTTCCCGATGACTGGTCACACGAATTATCTGTATTTACAATTTTACAATCTGCTTTGGATCCTGCAATGATAAAGCGATCAATACTCTTTTATGAAGCAATTTCCCTTCCAATTGATGGCATGTAATTTGTCTATGCTGTTATATATCACTTTTTTTTCTTATTTACAAGACACATTAATCAGTTCCATAGTTTTTTGTTGCATGTTGTATATATACAGTTAAGTGCATTTCATTTTACAAGAAAAAATTAACACCAGATATCTGATAGATTGGAAGACCTATCCAATCAACCCTTTGCCATCAAAATGACTACATACTATTTTGATTTACTGAGCCACTACAAAAGTGGGTAATGTTCATTATGGAGGGGAGTATTTGCTTATTAGGCATTTATTATAGCTCACATATACCATATACAATGCAACAGTTTCTTGCATTCCACTTTTTTAATCTCAATATTTTAGTCCTTGTGAGGGATTTCCACAAACCAGCCAGAAGAACACGGAACATTTTCATGAAAGGTCTTAATTTATTTCAAAAAAGCGTTCAAAAAACGAAAACCTGGGCCCAGAAACAGAGGTCAACAAAACAGACTTCAATTCAGGTACTAACATAAAGAACAAATAAAGCACAAACTGACCACAAGACATGAGGGAAACTTAAATAGTGACTGATCAGACTACTGTTGACACACAAGGGGATAACTGACTGTCAAACCAACAAACAAATAAACTTAATTAAACAGATAAATACTGGCCAGACACTGAGTACTTTTTAAATTTAACAAATTAACAAAACTGCCCAAATTAAAAATATCTAAACAAATGATAAACATTTTTCCCTTCCATTACAAATGGTGTAACCTGCTGATTAGCCTGCAACGATCAATTGAGAGGAAAGCTGGAGCAAATTGCAGCTCTCCAGCAGTAGATCCAAAGGAAACTGGCACCTAAAAGAAAAAAATTAATAATAATAATAAATTAATGAATTGCATATTAACGAAAATCTAACAACCTGACAAGTAAAGTTAACTAAATATGTGCACTGCAAAAAGCTAACTTAAAGTCAGGCTGATGAAAATATTTGAAATGTGTAACTCATTTTAAAAATGAAAAAATTTTGGCTTTAACTGAGGTTCCAGCGACTGTAGATGTAGACTGGATAAGATGGTTGATTTAGGTAGCATCCATAGGTTTATTAGTCCATACAAAATAGATATGACATTTTTTGTCGCTGTTCTTTGCTGTCTTCATGTGATTTATATAGAATTAACTAACGAGATCGGACATTTTATATAGCCAACTGTTGATATTATGGGCAAATATATTTTGATTTTCTTTATAAAACCATAATTAATTACTGCTGGGATGGTCATTTTCAGCTTCCTCAGAGTCATACAGTAGTCTTTCTAATAAGGTTTTCAAAACATGTAATTTTTTTTAGGGAATTTCCCTGTCATGATGATCAATGCTTTTCTGATAAAAAAAAATAAATAAATAAAAAACAAACAAACAAACAAACAAAAAAAACTGTCCCATTCTGATATTTTCTTAGCTGTAAAACCAGGACTGTGTTTAGCTTAAAAAGTGCAGTATAGTTCACCCAAGGATGACATCAAGGGCACTAAGTCATATTTTTGTTGTTCAAATTTCAGTCACAAAAGGAGAATGTCTGGGAGATTTTTCTTTTTAATGATATATCTTAATTACAAGAAACTATAATCCTGCTCCTCCCTCTCTATATAACATATTTACTAAAATGCTAGGCCAATGTTTGTAGCGTCTAAGATTTCATGACTCACTATATTGCCTGTAATGTCATTTAACATAGTTCAAGTTAATTGAATGTTTATCTCCCTTCTCCTTTATAAATCAATTGCTTTTTTTTAATAGTCTGAAATGTAACGACAAAAGTTTCAGCTGATCTCTGTTCATCTTTCCTGCACTCAAAGCTATCTCTGGATATCTCTGGAGAAAAATTGGCAGAGTGGGTACTATGAGATAGATGGACAAACGGGACTGCAGCAACCTTTCTGTTAAAGTATTTGTCATTTGGCAGGATGATTGTGGCTAAAGTTAGGCTATGAGAAAGATCCTTATTTGAATAACAAAAAACTACATTCATTTTCAATAAATTACAATATGCTTCTTAATTAACTGTTTGTTAGTAAAAGCAACTTTTATGTGTATATATATATATATATATATATATATATATATATATGTGTGTGTGTGCGTGTGTGTGTGTATATAGTGTTCTGCTTAGTTAATTGTTTCTAATTGTTTCTGAAATACATTTTTTTGGTAATATTTTTTATTTTGTGAATATGACTATATACTAGGGCTGGGCGATATAGAAAAAAAGCTTATCGATAAAAAAAAAATGCATATTGATCGATATCGATAATTATTGAAAAGATTTTATGTGCAGCTCTGCCTGGACATTTTATGATATTGCTAAATTATTTAATTTTAATAAAGAACACAAACACAGACTTCCACAGACTTAGTTTCCTGCTTTAACCTGAGTTAGTACTTTAAAGTTGCTGGCCCCTCAGCATCTTTCTGTCAATTGTTAGAACTACGTGGGAAACTGCCCAGAACTTTATATATATATTTTCCCGAAATTCCCGAAGATTCCTCGGAGGAGAGCCGCGTCGGGGATTACACAGCTCGTACTCCTGCGGCTGTGAGCGGCTGAGATGATAAAAAAAAAAAAAGTTGGTTGTGTTATCAGACTTCGTTTTCACTGGTTCCCTACACATTTTACAGATGACTGTGGTTTGTTTTTTGTCTGACTTGCCATGACCGAAATACTGCCAAACTGGCAAACTTCAAAAACCCTTCTTTGGAACAATTTCCTCCGCCTCTCCTTGCTGCGACAGCTTCATGTGCTCTGTGTTGTGGTTTGAGAGGGCGGCGCTTTGTGACGACGTGCCTGGGTCCGCGATTGTGATTGGTTGGGAGGAAGCAGTGACTAGCATAAACCTACATGCTAGGCTACAATGGGAAGGAAGGAAAACTGCGTTTTTTTATCGAACTTTTATCGAGCCTATTTTTTTCTATTGCGCCACACGTCTATCGATCGATATATATCGTTATTGAATTATCTCCCAGCCCTACTATATACTGCTGTGTTTTTAAAGTCAGGCATCAGAAAATGGTACCTCGTTTCAGATTCTCCTGCTATTGATCATTTGAAAAGCTACAATAAGGTCCAAGAGGTGATTTGTCAGATTGAATAACATGGCTATTATCTGTTTTTCTTTAAAGAAAAACACTACTTTAATAAATATATGAACATATATTTATATTTATTTTGCCCAAATACAGCATTTTTGACTCATAAAAGATGATAGTTGTAGCTAATGAAATAAAAAGACACATTTTCCTAACTTCCCTGTGCACAACATTTGCAATCAAATACATGAATCGACGGCAAGTATGCATGTAGAGGAGATGGGGGATAATGGTAACACCTTTTGCTGCAGAATATCTGACTTCCTGATTCTTTGAGATATGGCTCTTAATAGTGGCAGACAGTGCATATGGTACAGTACCTTCAGTGGGTACCCCTCAACTTTATCTACTCTTGGACGTCAATTTGCAACAATGGGTGTCCAGGGGTTAATATCACCACTATCGCATTTTAGACTAGGATATAGACCCCCATCTTTATTTATCCCTTCATGGAAATTCTGGTTCCGGTAGCTCATATAGAGTACAAAGGGTTAAAGCAAGATGCGATTAAAGATAAAAAAATATTTGTATAACAGACAATATAAAAAGAGTGTATGTAGCACAATAAAGCATTCAAAAAGAAAAAAAAATGTAGAAGTCTGGAATATGTTTCCCTTAGAATATCTGCACTGTTGAGAGCTAATGGAAGACTACGTAGTAGTTGACTTGGGTTAGTGCGCTTGCACTGCACAACTGTACTGACCATATATATAAGTTCAAAATTATACAGACTACACAGTAGTTGACTTGGATTATTTCACCATTTATTAACAGAAATCCCTAATAGTATTCCAAAAAAGTTAACAAACAATCTACTGGACTTTTTTTTTCCAAGTTTGAAGACATTTTGCTTCCGATCCTGGAAGATTTTTGAATAAAAAATGTCAGAATGAGGTCCAAGTTTTATACAGGAGCCCCAAAAAAGCCTTGTGTTGGCTTTGAAAACATGCAAATTTAATTGGAAGAACAGGTCCGCCCCTTAGGAATAGTATACAAATATGAAATGTAACAAACACAGATATAACCGCGAAGAAGATTAGTGTGAGGGTAAATACACAGATCATTTAAGCAAGAAGCCAATTAAGACAACCGCAGTCCTCTACTCTATAACCATCGCTCTGCCACATTTACATCAGCAGCAAACATTCATATTCAATATGGATCTAGTTACCAGATAAAATAGCACATAAAGAATGAAAAAAATATATCACACTCACTAGAGATGCTGATTATCTGTAAACAAAATCCATCCTTCTGTCTTTATGCAGGAAGTCCTAGTATCTTCATTTAGTATCAACCATTGAGGTCAGTAAACATTTTGCTCTAATCAGGGGACAGAAAAGTCTGACATTGGGGTGGGCCCACTAGCTGAACCATTGGAGCAAATCTAAAGTCTGATTGGTTGAAGAAAACTTTCCTCACTAATACTGTTAAGGTAAGATCAGCCAGCAATTCTGATTCTGAAGGCCTTGGCAGACTGGAGAAGTAGAGGGATCTCTGGGAGTTTCCGTTTAGACTACTTCCTCCACGACCTGGTCCTCGATAAGTAGAAGAGGATGAGTACAAGTACGGGTCAAATAAAAAAAAAATCCTTTGAATCACCTTTTCTCACAAAAATTTGAACATAACAGCTTTTAGTCTTCAGATTCACCTTGCAAGCGTAGGGGCCAAATGGCTAAATGCTAAGATGATCATGTGACTTCTCTGCTATCTGTTGCCTAACTGTTGGAACTGCTGCTTTTTCAGCTCTTTCCCATCACGCAATCATCCTTGATCTCCCCTACTCTAGAACATATCACAGTTTGTGTCAGTAGAGCTAGGTTACCATCAGTGTAGTCTAAACAAATAATTGGTGTATAAAGTTCTGCCAACCAAAGGTTATGACCAAGCATCTGCTCGGAACACTGGGCATCTATCACATATCTCTGTCAAGCAGTCTTCATCCTCAGCATGTTTGGTTTACTACAATCTTCATCTAAATATTAAGGTTATGGCCATTTGCTCCAAAGGGCCAATTAAAAATAAAGTATTAGTACAATCATTCTACATTCCTTAATTATTTATTCCAGGATTAATCTTAGATTTTCTTACAGCCATTATTTTCAGGTTTTCACTTGTGGGTCTAGCTAAACAATTATTTGGGAGAGGAGCTTCTTTCTTCTTTTATTTAGGCAATATAAAGAGCAATGTTTCCACTTTGTGAACACTAGTAAATTTTATATGTATATTACTGATTGCATAATGCTTTAACTTCTTTTTCCAGGAACAACATGTGAAACTGAGATCAGCGAGTGTGATTCCAGCCCATGTCAGCACAATGGCACATGCTCTGATTTGCTTGGAGACTATATCTGCCAGTGCCCTACAGGTATGCTGAGCCATCTCCAAATTAAGAGTGTTGCAGTAACATTCAGCTTATATTAGCTCTGACAGCTCCCATATTAGTGGAGCTTTTAAACATGTCTGCTGTTAATTTGGTCGTAGATCCTTATCCAGGGCCCTTTAGGCCATGTCGCTATGGATTAATAACCAGCAAAGAATTTTGGTTCGGTCTAAAAATGAAAACAAACAGTATTAATACCTTTTGAATTTTGTACAATTAAGAACTTAAATTGAAATTCCAGTAAAAATCTTCAATGTTTTATTGGAATTTTATGCAATAAAGGTTTTAATGTCACTGTTGCTTCATCTTGTGTAAAGTTTTTGGGGGAAAAAGAGACTAAAATTATGTTGTAATTAGTGCTGTCAAAATTATCGTGTTATTATCGCGTTAACGCGAGGCCAATTTAACGGCGATAATTTTTTTAACGTGAGATTAACGCTATGTGGTTTTATGGTACAATTTTCCAAGTACATCCCGCTGCAGCCTGCGAGAAGGTGGGGCTATTTCCCCCCAGTCTATGCATTTCTCATAGGCTTCGAGAGCGGAGCTCCTCAAGGAAAAAAAACGCTCATACACTGGGTGACGCTAGTGCCTTTTCTTTAACCCCACCACCAACAAACAAGTTGAGTGTCTGGTAACTAGTAGCAACCTGAAATACGCTGAGAAAACAGATTACTTGTCATGATGGGTTCACTAAAAGCGACCCAAGAATGCAGAACACCACTGACGGACACAAGGATGAAAGTTTAACAGTTTATTTAAGGACAAGCACACAGAATATACTGGTTCAGGTTCGGGGCCTGGGTTCTGGTTCACCTGAGTCTGCGTGAGAGACAGTTCAGTTAGCGTTGCCAACAGAGGTTTGGTTTCCTGAAGATTACTGATTGTACCTTGAGGGTTCTTGAGGTTAGCTTTGGGAGAGTCACTGTTGGTTCTGGAGAGGAGTTCATCAGCAGAGTCCGTTTGCTGCTTCAGCGTCTCACGTCTAATTTGAACAGACCTTGGCTTTGGGTTTTCCAGCTCTAGTCCAGAGCTGCTTGGAGGTTCTCTGTGAATCTTCAGGTTTGGCTCTGAGGGTCGGCTCGGCAGGTTAGCTCTTCCTGAGCTTTCACAGAGGAGGCACAGGTTTCCAACTGGAACAACACTGCGGCGTTGAGGCAAGGTCTGAAGACAGCTTAAGTAGTGGATCCTCTGATGATCTTGACGAGCTCCCTCAGAGGATCCACGGCGGACTCTGCTGGAGAAAGGTGGAATTTCTCCAGCTCCCAACAGTACCCCCCCCTCAACGACCGCCCCTTGGCGGTCCGGAAGAGGTTGATGGGCAGGAACGCTCGTACTCCTCGATAAGGGCTGGATCGAGGATGTACGAGCCTGGAACCCACTGGCGATCCTCCGGTCAGTAGCCCTCCCAGTCGACGAGGTACTGCCAACCGCGACCTCGTCGACGGGAGTCCACGATGCGGCGAACCGTGAAGGCCGGATGACCATCGACCTCCAGGGCGGGTGGTGGGGAGTCGGACGGTGGGCACAGAGGGCTCGAGGAGACAGGCTTGATCTGAGACACGTGGAAGGTAGGGTGGATTCGGAGGGACTGAGGTAGATGAAGACGGATGGCTGAGGGGTTGATGACTCGAGTGATCCTGTAGGGTCCGATGAATCTAGGGGAGAGTTTTCGAGACATCCCCTTGAGGGGGATGTCTCGAGTGGACAGCCATACCTCCTGGCCCTCGGTGTACTCGGGGGCGGGACGTCTACTGGCGTCGGCGAAGCGTTTTGTTGACTCAGATGACCGGTTGAGTGTGGCGATGGTTTCCCTCCAGATCTTTTGACAACGGCGGATGTGTTGGTTGACGGACTGCACCGAAATCTCTCTCTCGTCAGCGGGAAAAAGGGGTGGTTGATAGCCGAGAATGACCTGAAAAGGGGACTGTCCAGTAGATGCAGATTTGAGGGAGTTATGAGCGTATTCTATCCAGGGAAGAAATTGGCTCCAGTCCACGGGGTTGTTTGACGTGAGGCAGCGAAGGGTGGATTCCAATTGCTGATTCATACGCTCGGTCTGACCATTCGATTGGGGGTGATAACCAGAGGTGAGAGAGGGTTTGCAGCCGAGAGCGGAACAGAAAGCCTTCCAGACCTGGGAGATGAACTGTGGACCTCTGTCCGAGAGGATCTCTTGGGGAATACCGTGTAACCGGAAAACATGTTTGATGAGAAGCTGGGCTGTCTGGAAGGCCGTGGGAAGTTTTCTGAGGGGAATTAGATGGCAAGACTTCGAGAAACGGTCAACAATAGTGAATATGGTGGACATACCTCGAGAGACAGGGAGACCGGTGACGAAATCAATGGCGATATGGGACCAAGGACGCGAGGGAACAGGAAGTGGTTGAAGCAGGCCAGAAGGAGGTTGGTGTGAGGCTTTGTTACGGGCACATGTGGGGCAAGCCAACACATACTCCTTAACGTCCCTGTGGAGAGTGGGCCACCAGAAGCGTCTGGAGATGAGAGCTACAGTCCTACTGACTCCTGGGTGAGCAGAGAATTTGGCGGCATGCATCCACTGGATGAGACGGGACCTGACGGAAGATGGAACATAGGTTCGGTTAGAAGGACCGTTACCTGGATCGGGTTCAGTGGCCAGGGCTGAGTTGATGAGGTCAGTTATTTCCCAGTTGACCACTCCCACTGTACAGGAAGCCGGAAGAACAGGTTCAGGTGTCTCGGAATGATCGACGGAGTAGAGACGAGAGAGAGAATCGGGCTTCACGTTCTTGGATCCGGGTCTGTAGGAGATGATGAGATTGAACCGAGAAAAGAAGATTGACCACCTGGATTGGCGGGGATTAGCTTGTTTGGTTGACCGGATGTAAGCCAGGTTCTTGTGGTCTGTCCATACAAGAACCAGGTGCTCAGCTCCCTCCAGCCAATGCCTCCATTCCTCCAACGCCAGTTTTATGGCCAGAAGCTCCCGGTCACCCACATCATAATTTTGCTCTGCAGAAGAAAGTCTACGGGAGAAGAAAGCACAAGGGTGTATTTTTTGATCAGAGTCGAGTCTCTGGGATAGGACTGCTCCAACACCGGAATCTGAAGCATCCACCTCAAGGATAAACTGCTTAGCCGGATCAGGTTGAATAAGGACTGGTACTCTGGAAAACAATGATTTTAGTTTTTCAAACGCTGCTTGAGCCTCGGGAGTCCACTGAAAACTGCGTTTGACAGAGGTCAGAGAAGTTAATGGAAGGGCTGTCTGGCTGTAGTTTCTGATAAACCGACGATAGAAGTTAGCAAAACCCAAAAACCTTTGTAGCTGTTTGCGGTTCTCTGGAACTGGCCAGTCTAAAACTGCCTTAATTTTGTCCTCAGAAGGTTTTACCTGGCCGCCCTCGAGCACAAACCCCAAAAAGGTGACTGAAGGTTGATGAAATTCGCACTTCTCGGCTTTCACAAACAGCTTGTTTTCCAGCAGTCTCTGTAAGACAAGGCGGACATGTTTCTTGTGTTCATCAAGGTTTTTGGAGTAGATGAGTATGTCGTCAATGTACACGAAAACAAACACATTGAGAAAGTCTCTTAGAACATCATTTACGAGGGCCTGGAAGCAGGCTGGAGCGTTAGTTAGCCCAAAGGGCATGACTAGATATTCGAATTGGCCCAAGGGTGTTTTGAAGGCAGTTTTTCATTCGTCGCCTTCACGGATCCTAAGGAGATGATAAGCGTTTCGTAGATCCAGTTTAGAAAACACAGTTGCTCCCTGTACGGGTTCAAAAGCAGAGGCAAGGAGAGGCAGTGGGTATTTGTTTTTAATAGTAATCTGGTTCAAACCTCGATAGTCAATACATGGTCTTAGGGAACCATCCTTCTTCCCTACGAAGAAGAACCCGGCGCCCAACGGAGAGGATGATGGGCGAATTATTCCAGCAGCTAATGACTCGTTGATGTATTTTTCCATTGTTTCTCTCTCGGGCTTGGAAATATTATACAGTCTGCTGCTAGGTAGAGGAGCACCAGGTAAAAGTTCGATGGCGCAATCGTATGGTCTGTGTGGAGGTAGGGACGTCGCACTGACCTTACTGAAGACAGGGGCTAGGTCATGGTACTCAGAAGGAACTGAAGAAAGGTCAGGAGAGTCCATCTCCCCCCCACCTCTAGGAGACCCCACCAAGGGGGCAGCAGAACGAAGGCATGTCTCGTGGCATGAGATGGACCATGATTCCAGGTGACGTTCAGTCCAGTTAATGTGAGGATTATGCTTCTCCAACCATTCGAAACCGAGCACCAGCGGGGAACATGCAGAGGGAAAAACAAAAAATGTTATTGTCTCTCGGTGGTTACCTGACAGAAGTAGCTCGAGGGGCTGAGTTTGGTGGGTAACTTGATGGAGTCTTTTTCCGTCAATAGCGAATACACTGAGAGGCTGAGTCAGCGGAATGGTTTCAATTTGGAGTTGCTGGACGAGGTTTGAATCGATTAGGTTACGTTCACAGCCTGAGTCGATGAAGGCAGAGAAAGAGAGGCTTTGATTAGCACAGAAAAGCGTGGCAGGCAGCAACAGTCGAGGAGATTTCTTAGTGTTTATTTGGCCCGCCAGACTCCTCAGATCCTCTGGCGGGCCCAGGCTTTTGATTTAGCCGGGCAGGAAACAATGAAGTGTCCACTCACACCACAGTAGATACATAGTTTGCTTAGAAATCGCCTTTGTCTCTCCTCTGGAGTGAGCCTGGTGTGTCCCACCCGCATGGGTTCGACATCCCTTTCGCCGGAATGAGAGGCCTGAACAGGCAACGGTAGAGTCTGGGACTTAAGTCTCTGAATGGGCAGCTGCTCTGTAGAGGGAGAACAAACAGTCACGTTATGTGAGGCAGAAGAAAGTGTACCCTGCTTCTTTGAACTGTTTCGGGCACGGATTCTATTATCCAATCTAATGGAGAGGCGAATTAAATCTTCGAGGGTAGCAGGTTCGTCGAGGGTTGCGAGCTCATCTTTAATGTGCTCGTTTAATGCCATGAAAAAGGCTCCTTTTAAGGCGTTTTGGTTCCAACCGGAAGCTGCCGCTTTAACCCGGAAGTTAATGGAAAATTCAGCCACCGAAGAGTTTCCCTGTTTAAGGTTAAAAAGAGCTCTTGAATCAATAGTTTGGTCAGTTTCTTGGTTGAATACCTGGGTAAATTCAGAAATGAAATCAGAGTAGTAACAGTTTAAGCTATCGTCAGCGGCAAATCTTGCCTGAGCCCATTCTAAGGCTCTTCCTGTTAACTGCGAGAGAATGAAAGTTATCTTCTTGTGATCCGTGGAAAAGCTCCCAGGAGAGTTCATAAAAATCAAACGACACTGAAATAAAAATCCTTTGCAATCTTTCATGTTACCAGAAAATTATTCTGGAAGACTAGGACGGAACTCAGATGACGTCACTGCTGGTGACCTCGGAGGTGGAACTGGACCCGGAAATGGTTGTGGTACTGGTGTAGCATTAGCATTGTTCAAACGACTGGTGAAGTTTCGGACAACATGATCTTGGAATTCTATGCGGGAGTTTAACTCACTCAGAGCTTGAACTTGTCTGTGGATTTGGGCATCCCGCTCCTCCAATAGTTGACGGAGATGTTCTGCTGGGCCTTGAGTTTGGCCGCAGTGTTCTGTCATGATGGGTTCACTAAAAGCGACCCAAGAATGCAGAACACCACTGACGGACACAAGGATGAAAGTTTAACAGTTTATTTAAGGACAAGCACACAGAATATACTGGTTCAGGTTCGGGGCCTGGGTTCTGGTTCACCGGAGTCTGCGTGAGAGACAGTTCAGTTAGCGTTGCCAACAGAGGTTTGGTTTCCTGAAGATTACTGATTGTACCTTGAGGGTTCTTGAGGTTAGCTTTGGGAGAGTCACTGTTGGTTCTGGAGAGGAGTTCATCAGCAGAGTCCGTTTGCTGCTTCAGTGTCTCACGTCTAATTTGAACAGACCTTGGCTTTGGGTTTTCCAGCTCTAGTCCAGAGCTGCTTGGAGGTTCTCTGTGAATCTTCAGGTTTGGCTCTGAGGGTCGGCTCGGCAGGTTAGCTCTTCCTGAGCTTTCACAGAGGAGGCACAGTTTTCCAACTGGAACAACACTGCGGCGTTGAGGCAAGGTCTGATGACAGCTTAAGTAGTGGATCCTCTGATGATCTTGACGAGCTGCAGCTGTGCAGGAGGCTCCCTCAGAGGATCCACGGCGGACTCTGCTGGAGAAAGGTGGAATTTCTCCAGCTCCCAACATTACTGAGGTGAAATGGAATCTGCTACGGCACTCTTGCTGTCTGTGTACGCCACAGGTCAGTATCGTGTGTGTGTGTGTGTGTGTGTGTGTGTGTGTGCGTGTGTGTGTGTGTGTGTGTGTGAGTGTGTGTGCTCTCATTTTTTGGTTAAGAGGCTGAAAAGTAACTTTCTAGAGCATAGACTACCTCCATCTAGTGATGTCGGTCTATTGATTTTGATGTATTGATTGAAAATTGTTCATTATTATCTTGGTTAATTAACATCTATTGTTAACTCTACTACATTTTATAGAAGTAGGGTAAAATGCTTGTCTTTGTTCAAAAGACTGTATTAACTGTAAAGACTGTCTTTTACATCAGCCTGTTTTCAGGGCCTTTTTTTTCGGCTACATATTTGTTATTTTTTGCTACATGCCTCCCCATCTTCTTGCCATATGTTTCTATGGCATGAATCAGTATCTGTGACCTCTTTTCATTAAAAAAAAGAACATTGGCACAAACCTAGCCTGTATGTATTTTTTTGTATGTCATCGAGAGTATTTAAATGATTTTCAATCAGAAAAAAAATGTGCGATTAAAATGCGATTAATCACGAGTTAACTTAGGCATTGATGCGATTAATCGCGTTTAAAAAATTTTTATCGATTGACAGCACTAGTTGTAATACATTTCTGGTAACACTGATTTTAAAAACAATAGACAGGGCTTCAACTATAGAAAATAATTTTTGCTTGATTTAGAACCTTCTATTAGACAGTTATTTACTAAACTATATGTTTTATTTAACCCCCAGATTTTCATTTTACTGAAACCAATGTGGTCTATAACTAAGATTCTGCTTTATTGTGCAAAAGATATTATGAATTATTGGCTTGTATTGAAACTGATTCATGAATGCTGGTATAAGATGGATTTGTCTAATTTCACAATATGAGAAAGTATCTTATCCACGTGTTAATTAATTAAATCTTCAATGGTCATTGGTCAGATTCTTCACTCTCTTTCCAAATAGATATTGGTTTTTATTTATTCCAAATATAAAACTTTGATGGAGAGTCTTGGAATCTTATATGTCCTACAGTAATACAAGGAAATGAAAGGCCTTCTTTAATTACCAAGAAGGATTCCTACCATTTAAATCATTCTTATTCAGTTCAAATGATTGCTGATCATAGTCTACCACATAATTGTTTTGGGTGGTTTCTATTTAATACCATTTGAGAAAGACATGTTACAATTTTCTTCTCTTTTTTGAATGGTTCTGGAATGACACATTTCACTCATGTTTTATAGCAGACGGCTCTAAAATAAGCATGTACAGTAGGTGGTGGGGCTTAGGTTTGCTGCCACTTTCAAAAGAAAGGGACATTCTGTTTGAATATAACATAATGAGTGACCTCTAATTGAACTCCACCTTTCTTTTTAACACAAACATACATTTCATTAAACACATATAGTCATAGTGTTTTGCTCTGTTGATTTTTTTAATGACTCTAATAATGATTTCATCATACATTACTATTCATGTAGTAAAGTAATATACAATTTTTTTTTATTGAAACAGGTATTGATCTGATTAGTAATATTTTACTTCTCTTATTATAAAAACTTCTGTGTCAGTTTTACTGGAGTATTATTATATTATATGCAATTTAAGGGGAGTTGTAAACATTTTAATAGTGAGCAGGGTCAAAGCCCAACCTACTCATATTTAAATTCATGTGATATTCATGTGAAACAGTATGTGATAAACTGTGATTCTGGCTAGAGATAAGGGTCTTTTTGGGCAAGGGAGATGAGGCAAAGAGAAGGAATCCTGTGTGCTCTGCTGGTTTTCCTGTATTCACAGAGAGGGGGCTGGCAAGTCACCTCTGTGGGAGGTCCTGTGGAGGAGTTGGCTAAAAAGGGCGGATAGGAAAGCTCTTATAGCTGGTTATTTACCAAACTTTCATTCTCTTCTCTAGTCATCATGTCAAGATGAAACATGGACACTGGTTCCCAATGTCCAAAAAACATGATCATGGCATATGGCACAACACCACTTTCTGTGGTTTTAGCTCTCACTTCATTGAACTCCAAGGTTAATATTTTATTCCTCGCAGTACTCTTACCTTATCTGTTTATATACAGTGTTGGGCACGTTACTTTGAAAAAGTAATTAGTTATACTTACTAGTTACTTCTCCCAAAAAGTAACTGAGTTAGTATCTGAGTTACTCTGCAATAAAAGTTGCTAGTTACTAGTAAAAGTAACTTTTGCGTTACTTTTGCGTTTCTCGCCCCCGTAACCCTCACCATCCGGCCCCCACCTTCTGGCCGTGTGTTTCAAAAGCCAGCTGAATAGAGTGGACGACAAAGACAAGGACCTGCAGAGAGTTTTGCATTTAGTGCAACTCAACGTAAATGACATCAGGGTGTATAAACCCCCGTCAGATAGCGTTCCCCCTGTTTTACATGGGGGGAACGGTATCTGATGCGGTGTAAATATCTTCAGGCTGCATTACATCTATCTATCTATCTATCTATCTATCTATCCATCTATCCATCTATCCATCTATCCATCCATCCATCCATCCATCCATCCATCCATCCATCCATCCATCCATCCATCCATCCATCCATCCAGATTTCTCCCTTTCTCCATATAGGCTAACACTTCATCGTTCACGCTCTCCATAGTTCCCCTGTGACGCGAGCACAGGGCGGCTGTTACGCGCCTTTAGCGAGTATGCACGTTTCCTGTCGCTTTCGCGGTGAATCGTGCCGCCTGCGCTATGCGGAGATGCAGGGGAAACCGTATCTGATGGGGAAACGCAGCTCGACGTAACACCGGTATTTCAATGTGGAAAACGCTACTTTACTGCTAGAGTCCTCTTCACTTTCCATCTCTCTGTGTGTGCTGTACGTTAACACCCGCCAGCGGAAACATCCACCTACCCAACTGACAGATGGAAACTTACTATACATCAGCCAATCTCATCCTCCCCTCTCTCATGAAAAGGCGCGCACGAGTCCAATCATGAAAAAAGGTTCATTGTTCGACCTGAGTAACGTCCAGTAACGAGGTGTCAGCAATGGTAACTGCGTTATAGTTACAGTCAAAGTAATTAGTTAGATTACTCGTTACTAAAAAAAGGTAACAGCGTTACTCCCATCACTGTTTATATATATGTATATATAAATACATATATATATATATATATATGTTTTTTTTTTTTCATACTCATTCTTGGACTTTTTCTCTTTTATTTCACACCTCTGCAGGGGGAAATGCTGACTCGCTTGGCTCCATTACCTAATTTTACTCATTGCACATATTCACAATATTGTAGCTATTATTATTGTAGCTATTAGCTAATATAAAATTTTTTAGATTTACTTACAAAGGAAGCAATATGTAAGATATTTTCAAAGATAACAAAAACTGAGATATTTCTGTTCATTTGGATGATTATGGCTTGTCACTGAATTCAATCTGAGGAATTTATTTCAGAAAATTAAATTCTTAATTACACCAAAAAGAAAAAAAAGAGATAAGTATTCAGAAATTTACTTAAAAAAACCTTTGTGTGATTGCCTTATTATTATTTTAGCCAATGTCCACATAATTAGAATCTTGCCTTATCCCTTCCTTGAGCATTACTAACCTTCAGATGATTTTCCTTAGACTTAGTGATTTACATATAACAACTGTTTGGTTTTTAGGGTAGTATAAACATAAATAAGAAACCTTTTTCAGAGATTTTAATAAACCAGATGTCTGACGACAGTTTTACAGGAGAAATTATTAGAAAAACATTTTTGTTTGATTTAAAAAAAGGAAATTAAAAACTTTAATCTTCCTTGTAACACAGTGATGAAAATGGCATAGGTCGAGATTGTTATGTTGCATCTGATGAGGATGGGGTTACATAATTAATGAAAAAATAAAATATTAAGGGCAATAGCAATTTCTTTAGACAAATGTCAGAACATCTGTTTCTGAAGTAAAACTATAAAAGCAGGTCATGCAGCAAGAAAACATCCAGAACCCAGTACTTGTTATTTTGGTACATCTCTTTCACTGTCTCACTTTATGAATTGGGCTAGAATATGATACCTCACTTTGGTACCACAAAAGAAAATATACCTTCAAAACGAAATTGACACCTGCCCTACTCCCTGCCCAACTGAGAAAAAAAGGATTAAAAGTGAAAAAAAACAATGCACAAATCAGTATGTTAATATGTAATAGACCTTTTTCACACTTCCGGGTTTTAAAGCGGATGTGGGGTTTGACAACTTCCGGTGGCTAGAGCGTTAGCATAAAAGTCTAAGAAAATGGCTCAGTCTCGGCGCAGTGGTTTTTGTTCTGTACCTGGTTGTTCATGTGGGGCAAGAAAACAGCCATATCTGTCCTATCATGCATTCCCACAGATTATGTTGCAACCGCAACAGAAACATAAAACAAATAGTAACAACTGAACAGGAAAATGTTAGAATAAGCTCTAAGTAGTCCAGAAGTCGTACGTGAAAGTTCTTCAGCCAACGAACAAGAGCCAACCGGCTTTCTGACTGTTTCAAACCTGCAGCTTGTGCGGTTCCTCATTTTTCTTCATGGATCTGAAGCATCTAGCTCTGACAACTACCTGTCCCTCGACAATATTTGACACTACAGGCATGCAGAAGTAAAGCATAGTTTCAACATCAAGCATCATCTAGAATCTCAGAACTAACATAACATTCTAGCATGCTGTTTTTCACAAACTGTAGTGGCAAACAAATTTCAGAATGTCAAAATACTGTCCGTCTCCAATATTCCACATAATTTAGATACTAAGTTAGGCTTCATTACGATGTTTGTGTAGCTCATATCTTGCAGCTAGCGGTTAGCTCGCTAAGCTACGTCTTTTCTTACCTTGATAGCTGTGGATATATTCTTCGTGGAAGAACTTGTATCCTTTCACAGATTTGTTGGTGGGGGAATTCGCCGAAGCGATTTCCTCCGCATCCGCCAAAGAAAGTGTTGGCAAACTAAGTAAGGATGACGAAAAGCACCGGAGGAGAGACATTTTTCAGAGTAAAACAGGAAGTGCTCCAGCCCTTTCAGACGCAGCTTCCGGTTGTCGTGAAAAAGGTCTATTGGGAGATAAACTGAATGACGTTAAAATTCAGTTAAAATGGGGCCAACCCTCCTCAGTTGCACCATGTTTAGCCTTGTTGTTTAAATAAGATAGAAAAGTAGGCCTGGTGCATCAGCATGAATTAAGGATGGGTTGCTAGTAATGATTTCCAATATATTTTAACTTAAATGTGTTGCCTGCAATAAGATGTTGTCGTTTTTTTGTTGTTGTTTTTTTCTTGATTTTGCAGGTTTTCAAGGACGTAATTGTGAAATTGACATAGATGCATGTACCTTGCCAGACTCTAGTTGTCCATCACCAACTCAGTGTTTCGATCTTCCTCAAGGCTTTGAATACACCTGCCGTATTCCCTGCCCAACAAACTTTAAGGTAGGTACATTTGAAACCCAATATTTAAATACGTCATGCATAAACAAACATCACATATCACAGATATTAACTCAGACTAGACATATTATGTGAACAATAATAAGCAAGAGACTTTTTTTTTTTTTTTCATAGTTATTGGTAGAGTTCAATTTAGTTCACTTCATTGATTCAGTGCCAATCCACAACACGTCATTTGAAGGCAATTTACAGAGACAATAAAATTACAAAATTTTTTGGCTTGGTTCAAACATTTTAAACATTCTTCTAAAAGAACCCCACAATTATTTGATGGTGTTTGAGTACATTCCCCTTACCAGAACTGCAGTGACCGAGTCAGGTTGGTTAGCAATCTTTCTTGCTTACACTTTTTCAAGTTGTGTTTTTTGCAATTGCCTTTTTGGAAGAACAGTTTTTGTAAAATTCCTGTCTGGCCAGTTTTAAAAAAATTTTCACCAAAAAATATCACCTCTGTACGGAAGAGGATTAGGGCCACTGAAAAAAAAAAAAAAAAGTTTACTGATTTTCAAATATTATTTCAGTTTAATACACCGACTTTAACCTCTTAACATCCACCTTATTTTGGGTAATCCTCACCTATTTTGCACACCCAAATGGAAAGCAAATAACTTAGGAACTGTAAGCCCAAATTACATGTGCAATACATTATTTGAAAGCTAACACCCTGTAGTTTAAAATTGGGTGACTAGAACACAGACCAGCCTGCATCAGTTCAAACATGACTCTAGTTGTTGTTTTTTTATTCTCGGAAATGATAGGTCTTTTTTGAACAGCAGTAAGAAAGACATTCTTGAGAAAAGCATGTTTTATTGTATATTTTTTGTTCTACATCATGTCAACCACAAATGCAGAAAATTTCAGACCTCTAGCTATAACAGTTCAAGAGCTGTGGCGTATGGAATATTTGGTGTCAGTTTGGAGCTGAGCGCAATGCTCCACCTGCTGGTAAAAATTTTACCAGTGGAATTCTGAGACCCGATGGATCTCAGAATTCTGACTTTAATTTAAGAATTCTGACTTTTTTCTTAGAATTCTGACTTTAATCTCAGAATTTTATTTTTTTTTTTATTCTGACTTTTCTAAGAATTCTGACTTTAATTTCAGAATCATGACTTTTTTCTCAGAATTCTGACTTTTATCTTAGAATTCTGAATTCAATCTCATAATTCTGACTTTTCTCAGAATTCAGATTTTTTTTTTCTTAGAATTCTGACTTTTTTTCTCAGAATCTCAGCATTTTTTTAGCCATTTGAGATAACTCATTGTTGTTAATAATCTAAAAGGCAGATTATAATTTTTCATAGAGCAGGAAATGAGGCATGATTTTAATTTCCAGTTGGAACGAGATAAAGATACTGAGGCTATTCTGAGCTGGGGAGATGTCTTTACATGTATGTTTGTAAATCCTACAGTACACTGATCATGAAAACTCTTTGCTATCTAGTGTTGAATTAAAAAAATACCTGAATATGCTCTAGTCAAACAAAAACAGACAGATTCTGATAGTTGCTCTTATATCATCCTTACATTGAAATTCAACTTCTTGTTAATACTGTACATAAAACTGAAATCGACATGACATAGAAAGGATGTCCAGATTCCTTACCCGTCTATTAGATACAGGGTCTTCATGATGGAGCAAATTCATGTCCCAAGCAGTTAATAAGCGAGTGGCAGAAGATGTAGACACAATGGGCCCCATGCAACATTTTCGTATTCAGTTATCCTTTTAAGAGTAAAACCTTGTTAAATTAAAATATGGGTTGAATGATGTTTATTTTTAGGCAAGTTTAAAAGAAGACAAAGCTTGACAAGTAAAGTCTTCTGGATATTTGCATTTCATCTGCATAATGGGGGAGATTTGTGGATCTGCTTTAATTACTTGATGTGAATGAATGCCAGAGACTATTGACAGTGCCTCTATTTTTTATGCATTTTTTTCTAAATGACTAAGCTAAACTTTTTTTTAAAATATATTTAAATCTAAACAGATGCTCCGTATGACAGATGGAGATGGTCCTTCTGTTGCTTGCATTGGGCATTATACAGGAACCCCATGATGTCTGTATTGAACTGTGTCCCATAAGGCACATCTTACTTTGCCCTTTTGTACCCCTTGTTCAGAAATGCAGCTCCTTGCCTTGTGCCTGCTTTGTTACAAGGATTTCTCTGGAGTTTTATCTCTCAATGACCATTGATCTTGTCTTGTAAGACATGGTCTAGATGGAATACAGAGTGAAGTCCTATATAAAGCAGAAATCAGTATTCATGAGTGTGTCGCTGGCTTGAATGAAGCTCATTTTCCCTGATCCAGGGGCAAGAAATTATCTTTTTTTCTTTTGAAAAAAATAAAAAAGATTTAAATCTGACCAGAATCAGTTCAACTGAATATGTTACATTAATGTAAAAAAAAAATAAAAAAGTAAATCTGCATCTCACATATAACACAACACATGCTTGATTCATTCATCTTTTATCAACAGCCATGTGCCAGTGGAGGTCAATGCGTGCTGAATACTGCCAGTAGCTATATGTGTATCTGTGCACAAGGTTGGTCTGGTCAGAACTGCCAAATAAATGTCAACGACTGTATCCAGCACTGGTGTCAAAATGGAGCTACTTGTGTGGACGAGATTGATAGTTACAGGTAAGTTTTTAAGTCTTGATTGTCCTCAGGCCATTCTTGCACAAGAATGTCAATGATTTTAAAGGCTGTGACATTTACTGCATCCCCTTTAGGGGTAAAAGAAATCTTCTGACTCTCTTCGCTATTAAGAAATTCTCTTTAATCTGTTGCCAGCTGCCTTTGTCCCGATGGATACACAGGGGTCTACTGTGAGCAGGACATTGATTACTGTTTCAACAGTCCTTGCTCTGAACACGGCGTTTGCCTGGACCAGCAGTTTAACTTCACCTGCCGCTGCATGCTGGGGTATGAGGGTCTGCTATGTGATGTGGAAGAAAATGAGTGCAACAGCTTCCCATGCTCAAACGGCGCCACCTGTGTGGACCTAATCAGTGATTATCGGTGCCACTGTCCCCTGGGGTTTGAGGGTATGAGACCATCTGATATAAATGCGAGCCCATTTTGCAGCTTTGATAAAGCTTTAGCTAAAGTGTTGGGCTTTAACGTGTAACCTTTCTTCTTAGAAACCGAGTTTTGAAACAATTTTTAGCATTTGGAAACATTCACCATTTTAAAACATTCAAAATACTTCATGACTTGTGACTACATCACAATAATAAGGCTTACTCTGTACAGGAAATCCCCTCATTTATCTGAAGTTCCTTTGTATCTTGACTTATTTTGAGTTAATCCAAGTAGGCAATTTGTGTGTGTGTTTTAAATGAAAAATCTAAAGAGCTGTGTGTCATGTGTGTTACCTAATATTTTTTGTGAACAACATTTACAAAAGTTTCTGTGTTAATTAGCATTTGTTGCCTCAACATGTATTCATCTTTTATTGCACTAGTATATGGTAGACAAAAAAAAATCTAACATTTCAACTCAGTTTATTCAATAAAGATATTTTGTTTTTGTTTAAAAAAATTAACAGCCCCTGTTTGCAACTAGGCCACAACCTGTAAAGTTTTGAAGGATTTAAAAATATCTCAACATCAGAGGTCTTCAATGGGAAACACTGCTGGAGAGTCTTGAGGTCCCACCCACAAGTTGCCATTCTGATGTTTAACCACACTGAAATTGTAATGCTTTTAGTTGTTTTATGCGAACCCCCATGTCCTTGTTGACAAGCAAACGCCATGTTCCATTCAGATATACACAGTTTTTACTCCAATGTCTTGTGGGGCAATAATGCAGAGGTTTAAACAGTATCTTCCCAGAGTAGATTAAGTGGAAGAAGAAGAAGAAAAAAAGAAAAAATTAATCGATTTCTTGCCAGAGCATCAATGAGATTTTTGTATTCTTGCTGTCCCTAAGATAAGTCCACACTGAGAAAACAGCAGGTCTCTCTTCACATATTTCTCTAAAACAAGCTCTGTTTTTGTTTTCCCTTCTTCGCATCATGATGTGACCTGTCGCTATTTATATGTGCTGTGTGTTTGATGCCACACTCTGAGGCAACAAGCCAAAGTTTACAAGTAAAATCAGGGCAGAACACATATGTCCACAAGAACCCTTAGCAAACACCTGTGGGTGGGCACAGTTGACCAAATTTACATCACAAAGGCATTGTGGTTGAGTGAACAGTAGAGCTGATGGGGAGATATTCAATTGGAATTGGTCTTATCTTGTGGCAGCTTACCGTTGCAGTTAAAGTCCGGAAAATGTAAACTTTGCAAGTTTACATTTGTTCAGGTGAAACAAAAAGAGCTCTCACAATGGCTGATTGCAATGCAAATAGAGACAAATTAGTTATTTTAAGGTTCTGATTACTCCAAGGACCTGATTTTAAAAGATTCCCTATAACAGGTGCAAAATTGCATGTGCAAGTACTTTTTTTAGTATGTACATAGAGTGGGCAATGTTCCCTGATTGCTGCAGAAATGTTGAGACGTGCAAACCCATTTGGTTCCACCCATTAAAAGGGTCAGATTGCATTTTTCTACAGACAGTTTGAGAGTGGCATTAAAAGAAACATAAGGTTTATAGCCATGAAGGGGGAGGAAATAATGATATTTATATATTTAAAAAAGATAACACTAAATAATATTTATAGAGTACTCTCACAGCACTATTAAAAAAGTTAAGAGAAAATGAAACATAACCATAATTAGTATACAGTAATATTTGTTATTCATTAATATTACACCACTGTTGTCCACAGTCCAAATGTTTACATTTCTCTCTCCATACTCAGGTGTTGTGCCAATACATTATTCATGAAAAAAATTACTTTTTTTGTGTATGTTTATACCTAAAACTGCGGTTGTAGTTATTTTATTCGGAAAATGGCTTTGCATGGGGGGGTTTTGTTTGTGCATACAAACACCTTTGCACCTGTTTTAAGAAACACAAACCATTTGCAGATCAGGCCCTAAGACTTCACTCTGTGTTGCTGTTCTTTATTGCTTCAGAGATTTCTTACATCTCAATTAAAATCCTGATTACTTTTAATGTCCGTGGATCAACACAAAAATAAATACATATTAAAGACAAGACAATAGCCCTATTTATTTACAAAAATGTTTGGGGTTCCAAATATTTTACCACATTTCCAGAGTGTGTGTACTTGTTTATGTTACCTATTTTGGACCGTTTTTGGTATATTTACTAAATTTCCGAGGACCAACAGGACCAAAGGGTTGCGCTAGTGTAGTTGGGACCCATGTTTTATCTTTGGGGATCATTTAGAGGTTTATTGTGAATTTACCTTAGGCTGAGGTTAGGTTTAGGAATATAATGGAAATAGGCATATAGTTTCAAACTTAGGCAAAAACACAGTGACTGAAATAAACACAACTCAAAGGTTTGTCTTAATATTGATAGAATAACAAAATTGTGTTTATATTTGCGCATGGCTGTTGGACTGTTTTCATGTTACATTTTTTTATTGTTTCACTTTTTATTTATTTTAAGGCCGTTTGGTTATTTTTTTAAGAAGTCCCAATCAAGGTGGCTATTGCTACACCCCACGTTATTTCTATTTAAGTATTTCCATCCAGCTTATAGGGTCATAGTGGCAAAACTCCTGCCTTTGCTTCAGTTAGCATTGCCTAAAGACAAATAGTGCCCTGTGGCACACAGAAAGCCAAGAGGTTTAAAACATTGCCACAGGCCAAAGCTGGATGGCTTTAGATTTTGTTGGTTAATTCCTTAGTCTGTTCCATAACAAACTGTTTCCTGGGAGATGCTAAAACAAACTTCCACCATGTATCCATACATTGACATATGCTTTTATAATGATTAATAATTTAATGACATTTTGATTCTAAACAATCAGAGTTGATCAGATGTTTATGTTGTTTTGTCCATGAAACTAGGGGAAATTATTAATATGCTTTCTGAATATGCTTTTTTCAGTAACTCCAAAGCAATGTTATTCTTTGCTTTGGAGTTACTGAAGCTCCAAAGCAAAGAAAAACTACATTCAATAGCAGCAGCATGGGGAAGATATTTCTCCAAATATCTCTCAGTTGTATTTCCTTTATCATTAACTAGAGCTTATTAATTTTTCTGGCTATGCTCTGCAGGAAGGACATGCTCTCAGAATGTAAATGATTGTTGGTCGCAGCCCTGTCTAAATGGAGGCTCGTGTGTGGATCTGATAAATGACTACATTTGTCATTGTCCTCTTGGTAAGTAGCATGCACTTGTACATTATTGAGGATGTTTACAAAAATATTCTGCCATTAATTATCTTCTGTACCTTGGGAACACATGAAAAGTTTATTCCTATTACAACTTGTTTGTTTTTGTTGATGGTATTTTGCATTTTGTGAAGAATGCACTTCCAAATATAGCAAAGAAACAGCATTGCTTAGTATCGTCTTTTCAGTTTGCATGGAGGCTTTTAGGAGAGCTCAGTGTGAACAAAATAGAAGCAATAAATCTCTATTATGAATAGCAGAAAGAAAAAAAAGTTGTTTTAGAAAAAAATTTTAGGATCAATGTCTGTGTTTAGCGTTTCCCTAGAACACTGATTTTATACAGGATGGCTATGATAGTTTATTTTTGGCCAACAACCATTTTTATCATGATAAAATATGGTAATTTATATGAAGGGTTTGTCCTGATAACGTTGACATAGCTTTTTTTGAGCCTAAATAGAATTGGAGCACCAGACATAATGAGCAGATATTAGCAGACAAGTAATAATAATAATAATAATAATAATAACACATTGTATTTGTAATGCACTTTACATTTAAGAAAAATCTCAAAGTGCTGCAGGTAAAATCATCATAGAAGGGTAAAATCAAAATTTTAAACTAAACATCGCTTTAAAACACTTATGAATAAAATCAAAATGTTAAAAGTCATACGTCCTGCTAAAAAGAACTGTTTTTAATTTGTTGAACATTGTAAATATTAACAGAAGGGCTTTATTTACAAACAAATTAATAAAAAAAATAAAAGAAGAAAAAATAACAAATAATACACCAACAGGAGGTGATAACTTTACAGGAGAACCTTTGTATGCAACCAGAGATAGTGGCATATACATTTGAAAAGTCATGCAAAGAGACTATGCACCTTTAAAATGTCATGCTGCAACAGCAGCACATTTTCGGCTACATATGTAATATCCCAAAAAGTTGTAAATGGATGCATTCAAACTATCCAAATGTTCATATTCTATTTAGTATAGGAAGTAGAACAACTTGAATACATTTCCTGATGTTAAGCATATTGCATTTTATAAATGTATAACTTCTATACATATTTTTCAGTTCGGATCATAGGTATAGAATAATTCTTTAAAGTCTGGTCCTTTTACATGGCTAGTTTATTGTTGTTCCTACAACACATAAAATGCATCCCAGGATCTCAGTTAATAATCTGCTTTTAGTATTTTCTGCCTTTTACTCAAATTAGATTTTGGCAGAAACAGAACACCAATGTGTGAGTAAAGCTCCCATTACTGTTTTAATTTCAGTGACAGATTTATAAACAGGTGTTTTTGATCTCCTTTGTCCATTTCAGAAGTACAATTAGATAAATGCTCTGCCAGATTGACACGCTTCTCCTCACAAAACACACACATACACTCTCAGATCAGGGAAAATAACAGGTTTTTAAGTTTTTTGCTATTTTGTATTTTCTTGTGATTTTGTCGTTTTTGTTAAGAGTCTCACTCTGGCAACAATTGTGGACAAATGGAAAGAGTCTTTTCATGTCTGAAGGATGACTGTCTGTTTTGAAAACTAAATATATAGCTACATTTCACAGCATTATACATGATGCTTGCTTTAACAAGCTGGTGAACAAGTAAAAAAATATGCAAGCAATTACTTTAGTACTTGCTTGCATACGTACTTTACTTTAATATCAGGATTTTTTTGTTAACTTCTCAGTTTTTGTTTATACTCGTCTTTTAATACACAATGTGGTACAATGTGCAGATTACATAGAGTGTATTACATAAGATGAAGACAGGAGGAAATTAGAAAAATACAAGAATGAAATAAGAAATTAAACCAATTTGCTAAACAAGGCAAAACATATAGAAATAATTCTCAGAGATATTAAAGTGTTAAAGTTGACAGCAGACATTAACAAGCTATGAAGCATGAATTTAAGAGTGCTGCCAAAGAATTATAATATGGATATAATAAAGTTAAGATAACATTGAAGTTTTTGAATCAGAAACCTTGTGCTTAAAGCCTAACCGTATAATAATTCTTTCTGAACTGTGACTTTCTGACAGAAGGCCGACTAGATTCATGCTTTCATTCCTACTGTCTTCATTTTGCAGCTAAAACAAAGATTCATCCAAATAGGCAGCATTTCCTGAATCTCCAGTGTCATGTTTTTGGTGAAATGCAATTAATTTCAGCCACTGTTTCCTTTTCTTAGGCAACAAGAGTGACACCTTGTGTACCTCAACTTTAGCAAATCAGTACTATGGTTTAATGTACTGTCAAAAATGCTGTCCTCAAAACTGCAGCTCACTAGATCTCTTCTGTTTTGAGCAATCTTTAAACTTGTGAAAGGATCAACAGATTCTAAGCCTATGTGGCAAAAACAACTACTCCAAGTTAAGTCAGTGAAATTCCATTTCTGCTGCTGTTTATCTCAGCTGCTGCTATGAATCTCACTCCATAGCTCATCTAGATGCCTAAAAGCAAAAATTTGCTGTCCGTGTGTTTGTCTGGTTTGTTAATGGTGTTAAAAGGCAACTGAACAAGTGCAGCTAATAACATGTCCTGTAAATGTGAGTTATTTTGGGTAATGATTTCCAGGTAAGAAATAAAATACTCATCAAATGAGCATATACTGGCATGATATAATGTCATAGTCTGATAAAACAGATTATTTTTGGTTAAAATCAATCAAGCTTTCTAAATGATGTCCGGCTTTTAAACCGATAAATACAACGTTATACTCTATATAGTACAAATTACAATTAGTTGAAAAATTCAAGAGAAGTGACATTGTTATTTCTTTGGTAAAACCACAAGCAGCTATCTGATAGAGTAGGGTGTCCCATTTGGAGATGGTGACTCTGTAAAAGTGACATTCCTTCATGCAACATTAACCTCCAAGTGAATTGCATGCACAATTGGTTATTAAACACTTCTGAAACACCCTGTTGGAGGCAATAGCTGTCCATTAAATAGTCAAGGCAACACATAATCTAATGGAAAAAGGGTAACTGGAAGGTCATCAAACATTCAGATTGATGTGACGATATAAAGAAAGCTGCTCTGGAGTTGGATTACAATGTAATAAATGCCAAGCTTACTTAAAGTTAAAAACATGTATTATCCAATACACCCACTGTTTCTAAATGTATGTGCAAGGCTTGATAAAAGAAAACATTATTTATTTGTCAGTTGGTGAAGCCATCATTTCAAATATGCACTTTCTTACGTAAATGTTCCTTCCTATTTACACTAGTGGCAACTGTTTTCTTATAGATTTACATATATTGTGTGGTTCTCAAATGCATTCATTGTACAACAGGATTTTGCTAAATAAAACAAACACAAAACCATAACATGATTTCGATTATAAGCAGACTTGAGTGTATATGGCCTCTATGGCATTACTATATTACTATATTGATTATAACATGCGCCCCCAACAGTCCCGTCCACAAAATTAGGGTCTGTTACCTAAGGGCACCTCCATGTTATAAGGGTAGTAAAATGCCAAGATTGTATGCTACTCCTGTTGGTGATACATGCCTAGAACATCTACCTTGGGAGGGATTTAAGAGTCATGCAGAAGAAAATGCTCAGGCTATCTCAGTAGATTCCTATAAATGTAAAGGTGCAGATGCTGAAGTCACAGGACCGTTCCAAAGCTCTTGACGTTGTCTTTCTATCCATTTGCTATAAAGCACTTTGGTCAAGTCTTTCTTGAAAAAGTGCAATAAGTATTTTACCATTTTTAAAGAAGACCCTGGCCACACTGCAGGGGAAACTCATTTCAGCAGTTTGTATGTGTGATCTCTTTTTTTTTGGTCATGACCCACATTTCATGACCATAGATGAGGATAAGAAAGCAGAAAAAACAGTAAATCAAGAGCTTTACCTTCCAGCTCTGCCCTCTTCAACACAATGGACCAAGAGCAGCAGATGCTGCAACAATATATCTGTTTATATTCCACTACATTCTCCCTTCAAATATGAATACAACTAACGAAAACTTAGCTTGTACTCTAAAGGCCGGAACTTCCTCCTCTACCAGGAGAGGGCAAACCCCAATATTCCATACAATAATGTTGTACTTCACCCACATGTCTTCACTTGGCAGCAGACAACCCCAATGCATGCTTTAGTTCTTGATTAGAGGGACCCGTCTGAGTCATGTCATCTGTTAAAAGCAGAGACAAAATCTACCTGTACCTGAACTAGAGCCGGCAAGATTTTTTGTATTGTACAAAATGAATTAAGAAAAAAAACAAGCAATCAATACATTATATTAGAAATTTATTTCAATTAAAATAACAATTTCTGCTAGTTCTTGTATAAGTTCTTCTGGATTACATCTGCATTCTTCAGAAAGAAAAAATTAAACACTCATGGAGGACACAACTTTACTGTTTTTACAAGGTAGTTGTGCCATTATGGGAAATCAACAATGTTGTAAGTTCTCCAACTTGGCAAAAAAATTATTTTACTTTACTTATTTTACCTGTTATTTATCCACAGATTAGGACCAGAGAGGCCATACATTTTTAAAGAAAAAATGGAAGCATGAAGCTGGAGGAGTTCATATCCCTCCTTTAATCTGCATTTGTGCACCCTCTGCATTTGTGCACCCTAACTGTTTAGCCCTGTTTCCTACACCCATATAAACATTTTGCATTCATTTCCCATGGGTAATAATTGGATATTTCAGCAAAATTATATACTATGTAGACAATAATGTATTCCTACTCAATTACATTTGTATGCAGTTCTCTGGTCAAACTAAACTGACCTAGCCGCAAACTGTTACCTTGAGGTAATGAATGGAAAAAATAACATTTTTGTAAATTAATTCAGAAAGTGTATTTACTCTAGAATTTATGCTTCTTCACATATTCACCTGTGTCACAAGTATTTGTTGGAAAAAGTTTTTGAGATTTAACAATCTAAAAAAAAAAAGACTTTATCTTGCCTTTTGCAAGCAGGGTGTCCAAGCCAACTATGGTCCCAAATAGGATGGTTTCCACCCTTTGAAAAAAGGGGGTAGAATGTGTACCTCTATGCAGTATCAGTGCTTTAAAGTGGAATTAAATTGTCAAGGTATACCATTAAATGAATGGAGTCAATAATAAATGTACATAAAATTAAAATTTACTTAGTCTTACTTGAATAGAATGTTTCAAATACGTGCTTATGACATTCCTACATGCTATTCATGCTTAGCAACAATTTTGTACTGTAATTAGATTTAAATAAACACAGGAAAACATGAAATTAACTGAATTGGTGTGTTTTAGTTCGAAGAATAATCTGTCATTCTGTTTCTATGTGCTTTATTTATAACTCTAGATATTGATGTCAGGATTTAGTCAGTGACATTCAGCTTTTGTTAGATACATTTGATATAGATCAGTCCTTTATAGTAAGCCGCTGTTAGTTATATTACTCAATAAGCACACAGCATAGCAGGTCGATTACCAAAGAAAGGTTTCAATACTATTAATCTGCTTTGAACAGATAAAGCTGTATAATTAAGAAAATGAGCTGCTGGCTTATTTGTTTTAATATTCATTATTTTTCCAAGGCTTGATTTGCATGTCTTAATCTGCATTTTTGTTACTGTTGCTTCAAGGGTTTAAGGGACGAGATTGCTCTCTGGATATTGACCTTTGCTCATTTGGACTGTGCAGCAAACACACAGTGATGTGCATTGAGAGCAAGGATGGGCAGAATGTCTCTTGCACATGTGAAAAAGGTGAGTGAGACCTTTAACAGGGGCAAAGTAGTAAGAGGGTATGTGTGTAGCGTTGTTAGTTAAGGGTGTGTATATCTGATCTCAGATGTCTTGGTAAAGATGACTGGACTGAAAAGATAAGTTGAACTGAAGAACACATGGTAGTTTTAAGTAGTATTTATTTGGCAAAGTTTAACCTTCTTTGCACATTGATTATATGATTTAGTCTTTTTATCATTGAACATTAAAAAAATGTTAATCCTTATATAAGCAGTAACATTTACGTCCCACAGTCTGATAGGTTTGGATTTCTCTCTTTGAGGATGAGTCTCATCAGTTGATAACATAAATTACTCAGGAGTACAGGGTTAGACTTGACTGAAGCTCTTTTTAGGGTCTAGGCTTCATGGTAAATAGAGCCCTTCATGTTGAAATGTGTACACATGCACCAGGAATCATGCAGCTCATTTCTGGATGCTGTCAGCCTCCTGGAACTGAAAACATTTTTCCCTGCCACACAGAGTATAATTCAGTCTGGAGCAATCTTGCCTCTCTTTTGAAACGGATGGCTATTGCATATAAGTTCATGTAATGCAATCAATAACTGTAACATCATTACTCCCGTTGCATTTATGCTTGGCATATGTCAGAATGAAGGATTGTGAGTGATTTCTTATGTAAATCAGTGCAACCTCCATCACGCTGAACTCCCCAGATCACTTCTCAAGGGTAAACTTTGAGTTGCTGTCTTGTTTAGATGTCTTATGTCAGCAATCTTGACATCTAGATTATCAACTTGTCTTCCTACAGTAAAGTACATCTGTTGTTCAAATCACTTTTGTTTCCACAGTGCTGTAAGAATGTATTTATACTTCTTAGTAGTGCTTAATTGATAAGGAGAAGAAACAGTATGAGCCTTGTTCTTTTTTTGCATGATCAAAATCTTAATCCAGACTACTATACCCACATGAAATAGGGTGATGGCAGCATCATGCTAAGGGGCACTTTTCACAATGGAACAGGGGAGGTCAAATGTATGCACCTAAAATCCTGGAAGAAAACCTTCAAAAAATGCTTTGAAACACTTTACATTAAGCAGAAGTTTCCCCTCCAGCAAGATAAAAACCCTAAACACTGAAGATTAGAACTATACAGCAAAGGGCTAAAAGTTCTTTATTTGATTGAGACTCTTTAGCATGATTTGAATATTTTCAGATTGTTTTTATTCTGTCTGACCATTTAGCTAAAAAGAAGATTTAAAATATAACTCCCTAAATGTGCAAAGTAGGACATATTTTCAGCCAAAGGTGAATAAAAAATTATTGACTGCAGGGGAAATAATAACAGATGGACCAAATGCTTTTTACATCTGTATTGGTTAAAATAGTGCCTTATTTTTGCCTATAGCCTAAACTGAAATAGTATTGTGTATGTAATGTGAAGCAATTTTATTTTTTCCCACGCAGTGTCTAAATAATGAACTAACTTGGACATTAAATTCTAAATTAAATGACATTCACTTCAAAAATTAATCATTAAGATACAAATAATTTGTTTGTAGTTATTGCAAAGAATGGCTTCATGGCCCTTATTCACTGCTCCTCTTCATCTAGCCATTCTACAAGAAGGTCACAAGCAGCCAATCACTGATGGGCACCTGCACACTGAAATGTGCACATTTGAGTGAAAAAAGAAAACCATTGGTGTAACGTTGGACATTTTGTGACTCCAGAAAAGTTATGATGATGTTGTATGTATTAAGTTTTATTTGGAAATATAAGATTTGGGTGGCCGTATCTTCAGTTTACTAGAAGAGTGCCTTGACTTGTGTGCTATGAAGTCTTCCAGCTGCAGGCATAACCAATCTCAGTTGTGAAAACTAATTTTGATCTACAACAACTTGAGGATTAAAAGAGTTTCACTCCCTGCACTTTTACTCCTTTTTGAAACCAAATGCTATTTAAACTGAAATATTGTTTTTTTTGTGCATTGTTTTAAAAGTGCTGTTTTGCATTTTAGATTATTTGCAGTAAAATACTTGAGCTCCATTCATCCTTGCATCAAAATCTCTTCCTGGCATTTAGACAGTTATATTTTGTTTTGTTTTGTTTTACCATCATGCAGGTTTTTGCTATGCAGCAGTTGTTTTTATTTGGCTTCAGTTTTTGTATTGTGTCACAGTTATTTTTGCAGGAAACTGCTTATTCTGCAGCCAAGCAGATGCTGTGGTCTTGCCTTTTATGTATTTTTCCATCATATATCTAATTGGAAAAAGCATCTTTTCAGCAGGTTATGTTCCGTTTTACCTCGGCTGACTGAATGAAACATTCATGTTGTACCCACTGTACATGCAAATATTTCTGTATGGGTTAGTTTAAGGTCAGCCTACATGCAGTTTATTTTCTCCTTGCAACAAAATGACTTAAACTCAATGTTTCTTTTTTCTTGTGTATACAGTATGTGTGAGCAGTCTGTTTGTCTGTTTGACTACGTGTGTGTCTTGAAGCATGTTAAGAACTTGATAGAGTTATGTCTGTGTATAGATTGACTTTGAATTCAAAAAGGCATTTGGACTCTTTAATGTATTAAATCAGAAGGCCAATGATGGGCTCTTATTAAACATGATTAAATGATCCAGTGAGCTGAGTCTGCCTTTTCTCAACAAGCTCTTTGAATCGATACAAACACCGAAAGCCATCTTTTCTTTGTGAAAACAAAGTCATGCTGATCCTAATTGGCTGAGGAATGAATCCAGGTGAACAGGGCTGAAGTAAAGGTTTTCTACTTTCTCTTATATGTGCTGCAGGGTTTGGAGGGTCATTTTGTGAAGTTAACCTTAATGAATGTGAATCTAAACCGTGTCAGAATGGCGGCATTTGCGTAGATGGCCTTGACCAGTATCGATGTCTTTGCTCACAAGGTAAGTTCCAGTGATTTCTCAACAAATAAAAAGAGACTATAGCAGCCTGTGCATTGTTTTCATAATCTGTATGGGTATAAGGTAAACCAATACCAATTTTAGCTATAAAATAAAGTTGAAGTTCTGTAAATAAAATGAGACTTGTGAAGATGCAATTAGAAAATTCAAAAAAAGTATACAGACATGGTTCAAAACTTCACTTTAATATGATTTTGAATGGCTAAGAATACTCTTAGACAACAGAACATGGTTTAAGGACAACTCTATAGAAAGTGGAAGTCTTAAAAAAAAACGTCATCATGAATAAGGATGTTTGCCACAAAGGAAGAAATTGTCATGCAGGAAAATTAAGAAGGCCAAACATGGATCTCCAGCAGAAAAAACACTGATAATATTAACAAATAATGTTATTTAAGGAATCTGACTACATTATTTGAGATCAGAACCTTAATTCAATGTTATTGGAACAGAGTCCTTCAACCAAGTAAATATCTAGAAGTCTAAGTAAATATCTAGAAGTCAGGAATGGAATCGGTCATAAATTTCACTGTACATCACAGGATTCTTGTGGAAAACATGACACTACCTTTAAAAAAGAAAAAGCTTATCTGGATATGTGATCTAACAATTTAAAAGAATTGAAATCACAAGTGACAAAAAAGGTCATAAAAAGAGCATGTTAGCCTACAAATGTTCTGAAAATACAGTAAAAACATTTAATTGAAGTTAGATGACAAATCCCTGAGTAAAATCTATTTATAGCAGTTGTACATGACATAAAACAAACAAGTAGTAAATGGAAGCAAATGTATTTTTTCCCAAATCACACCTTTAATTTTTGAAGAAAGAATCCCTGTTGTTTTTTTTACTATACATACATCTGTAAATCCCATTTTCGTTTATTTTGAAGCAAAAACATATTTTTCTTTTAAAAGTTACACAAATCAACAGCCCTTATTATTTTGAGCAGTAAATGAGAGGAAATGGAATTAGATTAAGAATAACAGCGTTTTTTTTTTTTTCTCTAAATGGAGAGAGAACAAAAATAATTCAATTTTATAGACTAATAATTCCAAATGGAGTTACCAATTTTGTAAATGTCTTATATGTACCTCATGGATAAGGATTTTTTTCCACGCATCTTAAAAAAAACTTTGTTTCTCATTTCTAAACAGTAAATTGAGTAGTTATTTTAAGCAATAATTTCGCATGACCCTCACAAAGTTAAAATTAAAATACTAAGAAATATCCACAATGTCCATAGCAATTCAATAATATTTCTCAGATCACTTAAAAAATTGTAAATTGCATCATTAAATTGCTGTGAAATAAATCCCAGCTAGTTTTTGTGTAATTTTGACACTTCACTGCTGAAACCTATATGTGGCTAAACTTTGATTGCAGGTGAGGTCTGTTATGAATTTTTAATGAAGTCAAAATAATTGTTAAATTTTATGACTTGGAGAGAGATGGAAATTGGTTCCATGGTCAGTTTGAGAAATGATGAGAATTTGACCTGCACCGATGGTGCTGATAGCTGAACATTAGTCATGGCTCTCCTGTAACACCGGTGTGTGACAGTGCTAATGATAGTCATTTTGTAGCGTGACCATGCAGTGGAATATGTTTATAGGAGACAGAATGGGAAAAAAATGAGTGAAATTCCGGCCCTAGCTGTTCCATCATTGCTTTAACCTTTCATCGCAAAAAAACACACAAAAATTTATCACAATAAAAAAATAATAATAAGGCACATGTGGGGAAAAAAACATTTCCTCCTTCCTTTCCAACCTGCAGCATGTATTTGCAAACTTGTGATAAACTTGCATTGACAAGTCATGTCAGATTTCTTCACTTTTGATACCAATTAGTATCTTTTCAAGTCTTGTGTTTACTGACATTCACGCACCAACTCTGGTGGGATTTTTCTTTTTCTCAGGCTTTGGAGGTTTCAACTGTGAAATCAACCATGATGAATGTGTCCACGGATACTGTGCCAATAATTCCACGTGTATTGACTTGGTTGCGGACTATGAGTGTATCTGTCCTTCAGGCTTTGGTGGTAAGTTATCTTTATCATTTCTCCTGGCAGTCCTTAAAACAGAGCAGAGATTGATGGCTATTGAGTGCTGATAACCATCAACCTGTCTCTTTGTCACATCCAAGAGCTCACTCACTATTTCCCAAATGAGTGCGTTTGATTGAGGATAGCAGTAAAACAGTTTTATTCCCTGCAGAAACCAAAAATCAGAAAATTGAAGTAAAAATGAGGTGAAATTAATTCTCTATAATGACCCTCTTTTGTTGTGCTTAAATATACACTGTATACAGAACAGTAACAGTGCCGGTTGTAAATTTTATTATGCCATCACATGTTCCTTGGTCACATATTTCAAACGTTGACATCAGGGTGGCATTCATTATAATCATTCCGTAGAGTTTTTGACTACATATTTTTTATCAGGGTTATGAACATAAATAATGTTACTTACACACATCAACTATATGTAATTTACAGTAGCCATCACCACAGTGTCACCCTAATGTGATACCAAACCACACATACCCTTAGATTATGCAACAGTAGTTTCAAAGCAGCATAATCAAGCCTGATAAAATATCAGTTTTTGTGATACTAAGCATGCCATTACTGTATCCAACATGAATTTCTGAATTGATCCCATCCAATCCAGATACAAGAAAGCTGTAAGGTGGAATGGGAACAGTGTGAAAAATGAAAACCTACTAACACCTGCTTGCATCAGACACGTCAAGGGTTCATGTCAAAACTGACATGTATTTGGAACTGGTTTTATTTTCATCCCTCCAAATAATAATCCAAATCACTTTTAAAAAACGCCCATATCATTATGCTTCTGTCACCAATTTTTCACAGCGGGTACAGTTTATTTTTATCTATCCATCAGTGCACATATATAAAGCATTGCTGTCATATGTAGAACAGAATCAACATTCATAGGTGCATCTCTGAGTGTTGCTGTTTGCCTCTTCACAGCCTGATAGACCAATTTAAAATAAAAGGTTCACTTTTTGTTATATTGCTTTTCTTACAGATTAATTTTAATTGATGCTGAATTGGTAAATGCAAGTTGTTTAGAAATGTCTCTCCATTTCAGAGAAATTAAACAGACATTTTGGTTGTATACGGTAAGAATTATTGCTAAGGCATGCACAAATCTCCTTACTTTTCATGTTATTTACACATTTAATTGACACTCATATGTTCTTTAGCTTTAGTTTGAGAAATGAGTTGTGGCATATGTTCTTTTTACCTTTCTTTATCCTTGTCAGATGGGGTCTTAGCTATATTTTCATTCTAAAGATTTGGGTCTGTTTGGTGAAATTGAGCTAAGCTTTTACATAATGTAAAAATATTGACAAGCATTTACTGAAACAGAAAATAAAGTTGTTTTTTTCTTGTGTTTTTTTGTGTCTTATGAATATTATTCTTATATTTTTAGGTAAGAATTGCTCAATATATCTGTCGGCATTTACAACTGACCCACACCTCTGCAAGAATGGAGGGACTTGTTTCCATAATTATACCGGGGAAGTAGAGTGCATTTGCCCCTTAGGTAAGGAATTAATTTTATTTTATTTTTTATGAATTAAGTGTATATGCATTAATTTAAATTAGAATTAGACTTTATATCGGGGTTCTGTCTGTAGTTTAGTTTGTTGAGCTTGAACTTTGCACTGAGCTCATGGTGTTAGACAGTTGTTTTTACCTGCTGCTTTTCCTGCTTAATGCAGTCTCCACCGTGAACTCTGAAAAAATATCGCTATTTATTGCTGCAAAAATCAATGACAAACACATTAACCCCCAGACAGAATCACGGCTGATATGACACCACAACCAGTGTGTTAGTCTGCTCCCACATTCTCCTGTAGAATTAATGATGTTTCTTCTGGTTTTTTTTTTTTTTTTTGCAGCCCTAACTTCAAGCTGCATTGATTACACAAATCGGTGTCCATAAGAAAAGAAGAAAAGTAAAACAAAGAAAAAGAACAAAACAAACACTTGCAACTGGGGCATCATAGGACATTAAAATATGTGAATTCGATCACACGTAGGCAGACATAAAGAAACTGCTTACAGTACATCACTCTTCTTCTTTGATCTTACCTTTTTCAGGCTACCATGGTAAAGACTGCTCCTCATCTTTGAGCCAGTGTGTATCGAATCCATGTGACCCTGAAGGAACAATTCTCTGTGAAGGGCTCGGAAGTACTTATAGATGTGTGTGCCACCATGGCTACACTGGGACACACTGTGAGACACCTATAAACCACTGTGTTGATGGTCTTTGTCAGCACAGTTCAGCATGTGTGCATCTGTCAAAAGGTTTCAGGTGCGATTGTTTGCCAGGTGGGTTCACCCTTTAGCTGAGGCTTTTCTCTTATGCATTCCTTCAACTGAATCACGTACAGCTGATGCTTTCACTTGTTTAGCTTTCTTCTCAGTAGGAGTTTAATCTCTTTGGCCTTAAGCAACAACCCGCAACAGCCTGTATGCATGGTGTAAGTCAGGACTGTGCTCATCAGGATGGAAGTTGATTTTGAAGCACTGATACTGCTCAAGATGTCTGTGCCTTGAAATATGTTTTATAAAAGTATAATATAATGATTTTTAAATATAATAGTTTTAGTTTTTTGTGCTTATTTGACATGTGTATATATATGTATACCGTATAGATACTGTATATAGGTGTGTGTGTATATATAGATGTGTTTGTATATAGATGTATATGTGTGTGTGGACTTGTTTTTATGTTTGTGTGGGGACTTTAATCTGTTTACACACTGTTCTTCCATAATCCTGGTCCCCATATGGTAAAGCATAACGGTTTCTTATGGCTTATAATATGCAGCATATGGTTGATAATGGCTGTTTCCACCATGTCTAAAACCTTTTAATGTACTTTATCTAAAGCCTACTTTCCTAAAAACAAAACAAAACTGAGTTTAAAACTTTACTTCGGATCTTTCAGTCACACAGATTTAATGGGTTGTTTAAAAACAACTCAGTTGACAGGATTTGGTATTTTTTTGGGGAGCAGTTGTTCTATATGAACGAAAAACCAATCAACTTTTATTAAACGATAGGCTAGATAAAGAGCTGCTAAAATTAAGTTTAGATTACACATAAATAGATTAGTTAATTCTGCAGGTAAAAAGGGAATTACCTTAAGTTTAGGATTAGGATTAATTCGGTGATAACAGTAGAGGTGCTGAGGAAGGTTCTCAGTCAGTAGAGAGGTGAAGCCATTCTTTGGTTAAGCCATTCTATGGGTCTAATAACCATTAATAACAGCCGTTTAATAGGATGATAACATTTGAAGAGAGTGATTGGTCAGTCAGTCAGTTAATATAATAGAACAGGTAGAAGACATATGGAAAGCTTAACAGTAGTTTTCTTTTTTGTGGTTTTCTTTTTTGATTTTTTACAGGTTTAACAGGCAAATTTTGTGAAATAAACATTGATGAATGTGAGCAGGATCCCTGTGGACCTCTCAGCATTTGTAGAGACTCTCTAAATGGCTATGATTGTTTCTGTGCACCTGGATTCATTGGTAAGCACTTGAAGCTGTGCTTTGTAAGGTGATACAGCCTTTGTCTCTCCTTTTCGAGAAGTAATGAACATTTTGCTATTGTTTGTATTCTCCCTTTTAACATTTTTAGGAAGTCAATGTGAAATTGAAGTGAATGAATGTCTCAGTCAGCCTTGTGATAATGGAGGCACCTGCATAGATGAGCTCAATTCATTTAGCTGCCATTGCCCTGCTGGATTCTCAGGTTGGTGACCTCTTAGATTCAGGTTATTTTAATATGTATATTAAGGCATTTTTCAACTGACCAAATATTTTAATGGTTTAAAAAGTTTATTTTAAATTTAACAACTTCGCTAAACTTGAATCTGATGGATCAGAGGTTGTTCAATTCCTCCCTTTGTCACATACTTTTTGCTAAGCTGTTAACTGATCCATAAGGTGGAGTGAATGACTCGGATTATATAAGCATTTCAGGTTAAAGAAAAGTCACAGCTCTATTCCTGAGTTTTGTGACAACCTCTTAAAGACTTGCATTTGAGTAGCTTTAAAAAAAAACAACTTGGTGTTTAAAAAGTGATATAGCAACTAGAATAAACTAACAGTTAGGTATGTCAGAATGGATGTAATAGGTACAAAAACATGACACAACCGGACATCGAGGGCTGGAATTTGGCAACCTACTTGTTTTTTCCTTTTTTTCAAATGCTTTAATAACTGAAACAGAGAAATGGGAACTTCTAACTTTTTTTTTATGTGGTTAATGATAATAATAACAATATAGACTAATTTAAATGTAAGAAAAAAAGAGGGGGGATTTCATAGGCTTGGGCTTATTTACCCTCTGTTCTAATTAAGGGAACTCCTATTTATTTCATATTTTTCTCCATATTAGGAGGCTAATTCGATATCTTCCCTTAATATGCAAACCATTACATTGACCCAGTGGGACGTGCTTATCCAACTCTACCCACATTGGCCCAGCAGTGATGCTGTGTCACTATTGGCTACAACAAAAAACAAGATAACTCTGAGCATCATGCCAGTTTGGGTTGATAGATTATAGCCATTTGGAAATCCATGCAAACCTGGACACTCCACCCCTATTCTCAAAGGTTTTCCATTCTGGCTGCTGGCATGTGATTCCCTGATCACAGGCACACTTAGGAAGAGTGTTGTAGACAGAGTGTGAAGGTTTCAGGACCGTTGATGATTCATATTTAAATATCACTGACTCAAGGTCCTCAAAAAAATTTCTCACATGTCTGTGAAAAAAGGCAGGTGCATAAAAAAAAACAAAAACAAAAAAACATTCTGCAACTGGTACACTCATTAGAATTCTGTGTATTAGCCAAATTTCAGCGTACTGAGCTGTTGCCAAAAATCCTGGAAGATGGAACCCAGATTTCACATAAAGGAGTTTTATATTCCAAAGAAATTAGCTTATCAGACCAATTTTAGCCTAGTGGACCTAGTGTGCTCTATCTTTGCAATGCAAATTTCCTGCAATGTTGTCAAAGAGAAAGAAGTTGTAGCTCATGTGGGTAAGGGATATTTAACTTCAGGACAATTTAGAATGCTGATTGGTCTGTTTCTGAGAGGCCTCCTGGTTTGAGCGACAGATGACGTCATGTCAATTGTTGTTGAAAAGGCACCGCAACCAGTTGTTTCTTTTAGTCAGCACTTAGTGTTACCCAATGTGTAAAAATAAATGCTGCAATTTACACATTTAAAAAAAGTAATTATTTGAAAACAGAGTTAGTGTTGTTTTTCTCTCTTTAAACTGTTTTTTTTTTCTGAGATTAAAAACGCTTAGAAACGCAAATGGTTGGAACTAATTTCTGCACGTAATTCTTAATTCTTCACAGAAAATACATACTGAGAAAAAGATAAACAATTAAAAACAGAAAAACACTAAGTAAACACTTGCCACATGCAAACCATCAAGATACATCTTCAGGGAAGGTAGCAGAGTTATAAAGCAAGCTCCGTCCCTTGTAGTGTTACAAGAGCAGCACAAGCAGTGCTCTGTAATTACATGAATTGTTGGCGTAATTCAAAGACCCATTATCATGTTGGCATTTCACACTTTGTAACAGCCTCCTCTAGCGCTCACACAGGCTGTAAATGTGTGAGACTGTGATAGTGCAAAAAGAAAAAGGAAACATCTTGTGGCTTAGTGTGTTTTCTGCTCAGCTGCTTTTTGCCTTTACCCAAAACAAAGGAAGGAATTTACATTCTATAATGAGGCCATAGTGCTGTTGTACTTTCCATTTTGTGTGTGTATACATACATATATATATATATATATATATATATATATATATATATATATATATATATATATATATATATATATATATATATATATATATATATATATATAGTTTTTACATCTTTTTTTGATGCATATATTGTCATTGTAAACCAAACTGTCACAAGAACAGCAGTCAAGGTTTTATTTTGTATTTTAAGATATACTATATTCCATGTTTTCTTTGTTACAGGGAACTACTGTGAAGTCAATATAGATGAGTGCGTTTCCTCTCCTTGTCTCCACAATGCCACATGTGTTGACCTTGTTGAAGGCTATGAGTGTGTCTGTAGGTCCGGCTTTACAGGTTAGTGGATTGTATTAACATTAATTCATTCTCAATCTTGCTTTCCCAACAAGAGAATTAAGAATTTCATATGTATAACTTAACTGCCACCTACACAAATGCTGTTGGTAGGCATGCACCTCACATAATAAAATCCACACTACAGTAGACTCCATCAGTTAGATTGTAAGCCCCCACAGCACTTCAAATGTTACAGTATGCTTGTATTTATTTATTTTTTCTGCATTTGGTGTTTTTCCACTTATTCTAATAAATGAAATATCATAAGAAAGATTTTTTTAAAAATTCCCTTTCCCATATTGTACACATTGATACAAATTTAAATGGACTAGGTCATTGCAGCAAGTCCAATCTATATAGACTGTTTTTTTTTTTTGCAGTTAACTGGCTTTAAAATAAAAGAAAAAAATGAATTATTATACAAACAAGGAAAAACTAGAATACGTTTTAAAAGGGACGCGGGCAATAAGTTATCAGATTAGTTTTAATACTATTATGCTTTAAGATTAATTGATAAAAGCAACAATTTAATTCTCCAAAGTCAAACAACATAATGGCTTTTTAAAGATTTCTGAAACACCCCAAGTCATTTATATAGGGAAAAAAATATTCAGTATATCATTAACACAACTACATACATTTGCATGGGCAAATCAAAGATTACCTGCTGACTATTTTCATCTGAAAACTTCACATAGATTACTCAAGATATTTAGTTGAAGGATATAAGATGAAAAAGTGATGAATGCAAGTCTGTTGTTTAGTTGTATTCTCTTGTGTTTGTGTTTGTGACACAAACAGATTAATTTTCTGATATTTTTGTGCAATTCAGACCTCATTACAATGTATTCATCAGTTTGTGTTACTTCTATCAAAGGTACAAAATGTGAGCTTGACATTGATGAGTGTGCTTCATCTCCTTGCAAGAATGGAGCAACTTGCGTTGACCTGCCCGGTAATTACATCTGCCAGTGTGTGGCTCCATTTAAAGGTAATGAGTACTGAGAGAAGGGGGACAAAATGCAAAGTTAATTAACTTCACATACTATTATTTTCACCCGCCTGAACCCACTTCATATAGCACATTACAATGAGTACGTCTTCGTTAGGCATCTCTGGTTAAAGGAAAACGGGAGTGATCGAGTTGATGTAAACTTCATCCAAGGCTTAGGCTAACCAAGTGTCAAATTCCATCCCTTTTATACATATCTAATGACGATGAATCGAGGCATACATAAAAGGTGAATACCTATAGATGATTTGAGAAATATGTTACTTAGATTCTGTTATACATTACCATTACCAAAAGTGCATCTTTAATTAAAACACCAAGTAATTCAGTACAAAAAAAGCTTAGAGCTCCTGAAAAACATCTATCTGTGCAGTATATGTTCTTGGTACTTGTGTGATGTTTATGTGGCAAGCTTCTGACCCAATGTAGGAAAACTCTTATGAGATAAGAACAAAAGTCTAACATTTTTTATTTTAAATACTGGAAAATGTGGATTTCTGTTTGCAGGAGGGTTAGAGGGGTTCCTTGATTACAGGAAGCTGTATAACAGTAATGAAAATGAGCTGTGTTCAAATTCATGGGCCGCATCCTTCAAAGCTGCATTTGTCAACTTTATGTTGTCGCAGTGTTGCAACAAAGGCTGTCCCAAACACTCCTTTAAAACTCCCATTAAATCTTTCAGCAGATAAAAAAAAAGAGAGATTTGCTGGAAGGATAGAGAATATCCTTAATGGCCCATCATTTACCATGATTATTGTGGGTCAAGGTGGGCAGCTATTGTCATGATTGGTTCTCAGAGAAGCCCAATATGCAGAACACCACGGAAACAGATGGAAAGTTTTACAATGTTTATTAAAAACACAAGCACATAAATTATGTGAACTAGAACTGGTTCTGGCCGGGGACAGGTTCACTGGAGTCTGTGAGGATGATAGTTCAGTTAGCGTTGGCACTGAGGAGTTAGCGTTTGGAAGTTTCAGAAGATTACCTTGAGGAGTCCAGGTTCTCTTTGAGGATGGAACTGTTGGGTCCAGAGACTGATTTGTTCAGCAGAGTTTAATAACCGCTTCAGCCTCTTACTTCTGACTTGAATGCAGACCTTGGGTTTTGATTTCCAGCTCTTAGCCAAGAGCTGCAGAGGAATCCAGAGGAGAGTCTTCAGGTTTGGCTCTGAGGGCAGGCTCGGCAGGTTAAGCTCATCCAGAGCTTCCAAGGGAACAGGTTTCCTGTGAAGCATAGACAACGAAAGTTAGAAGAGAGACTGATCACTAGGGAGATCACTAGAGATTCTCAGGAGGTTCTAGGCTTAGGTGCTAACCAAACTGGATCAACACTGCGGCTTTGAGGCAAGGTCTGAAGGCCGGTTATATACTGCAGGTCCTCCTGATGACGAGATGCACCTCAGGTGTGTTGGAGGCTCAGCTTCAGGAGGATCCACGGCGCACTCTGCTGGAGACGGATGGTACCGCTCCAGATCCCAACAGTACCCCCCTCTCAACGACCGCCCCTTGGCGGTCCAGAAGACGTCGACAGGAGGGAGCGCTCACACTCCTCGATCAGTGACGGATCGAGGATGTAGGAGCCAGGAATCCATGAGCGGTCCTCCGGACCGTAGCCCTCCCAGTCGACGAGGTACTGCCAACCGCGACCTCGACGACGGGAGTCCACGATCCGGCGGACGGTGTAAGCAGGATGTCCATCGACTTCCAGGGCAGGTGGAGGGGAGTCGGACGGAGGGCACAAAGGACTAGAAACCACTGGTTTTACTTGAGAGACGTGGAACGTGGGATGTATACGGAGACTAGCAGGAAGTTGCAGACGTATGGCTGAAGGATTGATGACCTTGGAAATCTTATATGGACCAATGTATCTAGGAGACAGTTTGCGAGACATCCCCTTGAGGGGAATATCCCTAGTAGAGAGCCATACCTCTTGACCGACGGAGTACTCCGGGGCAGGACGTCTCCTTGAATCAGCAAAGCGATGGTGTCTCTCCAGACTCGCTGACAGCAACGGATGTGATGATTGACTGATTGCACCGAAATCTCTCTCTCGTCTGCTGGAAAAAGAGGGGGTTGATATCCGAGACTAACCTGAAAAGGTGACTGGCCGGTGGATGCAGACTTGAGAGAGTTATGGGCGTATTCAATCCAGGTGAGATATTGGCTCCAATCGGTGGGGTTGTTTGAGGTCAGGCAACGGAGAGTGGACTCGAGCTGTTGGTTCATTCTTTCGGTTTGACCATTAGACTGTGGATGATAACCAGACGTTAGAGAAGATTTGCAATTTAGAGCTGTGCAGAAAGCCTTCCAAACCTGGGAAATAAACTGAGGACCACGGTCTGAGACAATATCCTGAGGAATTCCATGGAGTCGAAAGACATGCTTAACGAGGAGCTGGGCTGTTTGGAAGGCTGTGGGGAGCTTTCTGAGAGGAATTAAGTGGCAAGATTTAGAAAATCGATCGATGATGGTGAAAATGGTTGTCATACCTCGGGAGATGGGAAGTCCAGTGACGAAATCGATGGCTTTGTGAGACCAGGGATGAGTAGGTACAGGTAGTGGGTTCAACAGACCTGAGGGTGGTAGATGTGAAGTCTTGTTTCTGGCGCAGACAGGGCAGGCCAGAACATACTCCTTCACGTCCTTGTGTAGAGTAGGCCACCAGAAACGTCTTGAAATTAAATGGATGGTTCTGCTTACCCCCGGATGAACGGAAAACTTGGCTGCATGCATCCATTGGATCAGGCGTGATCTGACTGAAGAAGGGACATAGGTTCTGTTTGGAGGAGAAGGTCTACGAGAAAAGAAAGCACAAGGATGTACTCTTTGATCCGAATCGAGTTTTTCTGATAATACTGCACCAACTCCAGAGTCAGAGGCATCCACTTCGAGGATAAATTGCTTGGTTGGATCAGGCTGGATTAGCACGGGGGCTCTGGAAAACAAAGTCTTAAGTTTGTCAAAGGCGTTTTGAGCTTCGGGGGTCCACTGGAAAGTCTTTTTGACTGAAGTTAGAGTTGTGAGAGGTAAAGCTGTCTGACTGTAATTCCTGAAGAAGCGACGGTAGAAATTGGCGAAGCCCAGGAATCTCTGCAGCTGTTTACGGTTTTCAGGAACTGGCCAATCCAAAACTGCTTTTATCTTTTCTTCGGATGGCTTAACCTGCCCGCCCTCGAGCACAAACCCTAAAAATGTCACTGAAGACTGGTGAAATTCACATTTCTCGGCTTTTGCAAAAAGTTTGTTTTCCAGTAATCTCTGTAGGACCAGGCGGACATGTTTCTTATGCTCGGAGAGATCTTTAGAGTAAATTAGGATGTCATCAAGGTAAACGAAGACGAAAACGTTCAAAAAGTCTCTGAGGACATCATTGACCAGGGCTTGGAAACATGCTGGAGCGTTAGTGAGACCAAAAGGCATGACTAAATATTCAAATTGACCCAATGGAGTTTTGAAGGCAGTCTTCCATTCGTCTCCTTCTCTAATCCTGAGAAGGTGATAAGCGTTCCTTAAATCGAGTTTAGTGAAGACGGTGGCCCCTTGAACTGGTTCGAAGGCTGATGCTAGTAACGGAAGTGGGTATTTATTTTTGACTGTTATTTGGTTAAGGCCTCTGTAATTGATACAAGGTCTTAGAGAACCATCCTTTTTACCCACAAAAAAGAATCCGGCACCCAACGGAGAGGAAGAAGGGCGGATTATGCCAGCAGCTAGGGACTCGTTGATGTATTTCTCCATAGTTTCTCATTCAGGTTTTGAAATGTTGTAAAGTCTACTGCTAGGTAGAGGGGCGCCAGGTAATAGCTCAATCGCACAGTCATATGGTCTGTGAGGTGGAAGAGACGTAGCACTGACCTTACTGAAGACAGGAGCCAGATCATGGTATTCGGACGGGACAGAAGTAAGGTCAGGAGAGTCCATCTCCCCCCTACCTCTAGGAGACCTTACAGCGGGAGCTGCGGAACGAAGGCACGTCTCGTGACATGAGGTCGACCATGCTTCGATGTGGCGATCAGCCCAGTTTATATGGGGATTATGTAGTTGCAGCCATTCGAACCCAAGCACCACAGGGGAACATGCAGAGGGAAGCACAAAAAATGTCAGAGTTTCACGGTGATTACCTGAAATTAGCAGCTCGAGGGGTTGTGTTTGGTGGGTGACTTGGTGGAGTTTTTTTCCCATCAATAGCGGAGACACAAAGAGGCTTGGATAAAGGGATAGTATCAATCTTTAGCTGCTGAACCAGGTTGGAGTCTATCAGATTGCGTTCACAGCCTGAGTCGATGAAAGCAGACAAAGTGAGAGTCTGATCTGAAAAGCACAAAGTAGCTGGAAGCATGAGACGAGGAGATTTCTCGGAAGTTAAATGGCCCGTCAGACTCCTCAGATCTTCTGAGGGGCCCCGGCTTTTAACTTAGCGGGGCATGAAGCGATGAAATGGCCAGTCTCACCACAGTAGATGCAAAGCTTGCTTCTGACACGTCTTAGTCTTTCCTCAGGGGTTAGCCTTGTATGTCCAACCTGCATTGTTTCAGCTTCCGTTTCTACTGCTTGAGAGACCTGAACAGGCTTAGAAAGTGACTGGGTCTTAGACCATGGCTTGGAGAAGGGTTCTGTGGGACCAGAAGAAAAAGTAGCATTATTAGAAGCAGGGGTTGACACAGAAGAACTTTGATTTCTTCGTCTAGCATGGTTTCTAGCACGGATTCTGTTATCCAACCTAATGGTTAGGCGGATTAATTCATCTAGAGTTTCTGGTTCGTCGAGGGTTGCAAGTTCATCCTTGATATCTTCATTTAAAGCGTTGAAAAATGCACTTGTAAGAGCCCGTTGATTCCATCCGGGAGCAGCGGCTTTAACCCGGAAGTTGATGGAGAAATCAGCAACTGAGGAATTTCCCTGTTTAAGACTTAACAGAGCACGAGAATCAATCGTCTGGTCGGAATCATGGTTAAACACTTGGGAAAACTCTGAAACAAAATCAGAAAAATTATCGCTGGTACTGTCTTCGGAGGCAAACCTGGCCTGAGCCCACTCAAGGGCTTTTCCTGTTAGGTGGGACAGAATAAATGTTATTTTTGTTTCGTCCATAGGAAAACTTCCAGGAGAATTCTGAAAAATTAGTCGGCATTGGAACAAAAATCCTTTACAATCCTTCATATTACCTGAAAACTTTTCAGGGAGACTAGAGCGAAACTCAGGGGATGACGTCACCACCGGTGACCTCGGAGGCGGAACTGGACCCGGAAATGATTGTGCTGCCGGCGTGGCATTAGCACTACTCATGTTGTTAGCATACCTTTGAAGCATTTGGTTATGGTAATTGACCATGTTGTATAACTCACGGAGGGTTTGAGTCTGTCCTTGGATTTGAGCATCCTGCTCTTCCAGTCTACGGTGGAGGTGATCTGCGGGGCCTTGTGTTTGGCCGCAGTGTTCTGTCATGATTGGTTCTCAGAGAAGCCCAATATGCAGAACACCACGGAAACAGATGGAAAGTTTTACAATGTTTATTAAAAACACAAGCACATGAATTATGTGAACTGGAATCCAGAGGAGAGTCTTCAGGTTTGGCTCTGAGGACAGGCTCGGCAGGTTAAGCTCATCCAGAGCTTCCAAGGGAACAGGTTTCCTGTGAAGCATAGACAACGAAAGTTAGAAGAGAGACTGATCACTAGGGAGATCACTAGAGATTCTCAGGAGGTTCTAGGCTTAGGTGCTAACCAAACTGGATCAACACTGCAGCATTGAGGCAAGGTCTGAAGGCCGGTTATATACTGCAGGTCCTCCTGATGACGAGATGCGCCTCAGGTGTGTTGGAGGCTCTGCTTCAGGAGGATCCACGGCGCACTCTGCTGGAGACGGATGGTACCGCTCCAGATCCCAACAGCTATTATACATGATGGCAGCAATAATTGTTCTTAAAAATACATTAACACATTTTGCTTTCTGTGAATCAAAATAAACTTTTAATATTTTTAAGTTAGAATATATTTTTTTAAACTTCAGTATTTATTCAGTTTAATAAGATTTCCCTCTAATTTAAATTAAGTAACTCCTGCATTTCTCTCGGTGCTACCTTGCCTTAGCAGTTTTCAGGCTATGGAGGAGTTTTTCATCCTTCTCCCTCAAAGAAGATGAATGATTCCTAGCACATCTTGTTGAAACTACTGCACTGTGTTTAACAAGTGAATGGAAGTTAAATGTATAACTCAGTCAGATAATATTGTGATGTTAATGTTAGGCTTGTTCTTGTATTTTATTTGTCACTCAGGAAATCTTGACTAAAACTAAAGTTATGCTTTAAAAGCAGTTCACTTTATTTAAATTAAATGTGACAATCACAAAAAAATCACAAAAACACAATACGTTTGTTTTGTAATCATGTTCAAATCGAAATCTTTACCTGTCCTATGTAAGTTGGCTTCACAAATGTCCCATGGTTGTCAGTTCCAATTATACACTCGCCAGCCATTTTATTAGGTACATCCATCTAAATACTTAAGACAAATTTCTATTCAGCTAATACTGTAGCATGGTAGCAATTAAATGTATTTAGGTATATAGACATGGTCAAGATGATCTGCTGCAGGTCAGCCAGGGCATTGGAATGGGGAAGAAATTATAAAAAAGATTATTTTAATTTACTTTGAACATGGCTTTGTTGTTGGTGCCAGATCGGCTGGGTGGAGTATTTTGAAAACTGAGATATACTGGGATTTTCACTCTTACCACATACCTCCAAATTTTTCTCAGTAATATGCTGTTATGAGTAGATCAATATAAATACCAACTATGTTTTATTCCAATTGATACTACTTCTACCATCTCTATTACTGCATGGGTAGTAGTTGTATTCTCCCTAAAGCCATACTGATGTTTGTTTGAATTTCACATATAATATTTGTAATATTTTTCAAAATTGTAATCTTCAATTCAGATTTAAAAATGGTGATTTTAATGTTCAAATTTAAATTGATCTACAAAGGCAGCATATAATTGTCTACTAGATCCGTATCTGTGATACTTTAGAATTCAATGCTTATACCCTATCATGGTAAACCATTCTGGACTAATTATTCCATGACAGGTAGGAAGAACTTGGGTGGCATCCATGGAAGGAGGCAGAGGGATTTCTTGAAAATTTAAGGAGGAGCTAGTGCAGTGGTTCACTAGCTCCTCCTGGTTCACTACCCTGCATTTTTGGGTGCCTCCTTCATGCTGCACACCTGAGTTAAATGAATAAGCGCTGGAAGGGTGCTGTGAAGTCTTTGTTCTCATTTCAGTTAGGTGTGCTGCAACATAGGGGTGTCTAAAAGATACAGGACCAGGGTTAAGAACTACTGAGCGAGAGGTTCGACACTGAAAGCATACTGCCTAACTACTACATATCAAAGCATAAACAAGCTTGTGTTTCTATCTTTGCGGGGCCTTTTCCATTGACATAAATTGGCCCATGACATTTATTGCTTTATTTTTCATTTCTGTAGACGTAGATCTCATTATGCTTATATATATAGGTATATGAGCATGATCTGTTCTGGTTTGAGATGCTGCACAGACTTGTTAAGTGTGGCTTTGCTTCATAGAATGTACTAGTGTTTTTTTTATTTATTTGTTTATTAACTTTTCATAATCTGTTTGAATCAAATGTGGGAGCCTCTATCTATGCAGTCAGTGTGTCATGGGAAAAAAATGTGTACCAGAGATTAAAAAGTAGTATGTACTGTAACTAATGTGTTCAGGCTTTAAGAATAGTAATGTATCAGTATTAATACGGTTGTTTTCTTAGGCTTCTATCACCTCTGCAGCCACATCTGAATGCCTCGCAACTTGAGTTAGCTCCGAAGTTTATACTTTATTCTGAGTTGTCAAAGCTTAATCTAGTTCCTTTACTCATGGAATCCCATTTTTTGTGATGTTTTTTTACATTTGATCTGGGACATTCATCATTATTTTCACACTTGGCTGGGAGGTTTTAACTTGCTTAACTTCAGTAAGCTACCTCCTTGTTTACACATGAGCAGTATCATAACTCTTTTTGATATTGTAAAAATACAAGAAGGACTTTATTTTTCAAAAAAACTAAGCACAAAGAAAGCATAAAACATTTATAAATAATATGCCCGTAAGAAAAAGTTTCAGAAAAAAAAATGTTTGTAACCAGTTGTGTAAGTTAACAAATGGTCTGACAATGCACCTTTAAGTCTATTACTTGGTTTGTTTTACAAGATTCCAGAAATAATTTGCAAGAAAGTACAGATAATGATTTCAGCAGGTTTTTGTAATATTGCATTAAAAACAAAAAACACTGGCTTCCTGCTGTGCACTTTTCAGTTTGTTTGTTAGCTATATAGGCTTTGCTTTATATTTAGTGTCTGAAGTCGAGGTTTGATAAAACCCTAAATAAGTTTAATTTGTAATACAGTACTCACATTTTTTGACTTGTATTATATTTCTGCAGATATTATTTTGCTCTGGATAGTCCCACTGTGTATTTCTTTTCTTGACTCCAGGTTATAAGTGTGAATTCTTGCCCTGTGAGGCCAGTAATCCTTGCGAGAATGATGCTGTGTGTGTGGAAGAGTTGGATCAGGACCGTTTTCCTTTGGGCTTCCGATGTCACTGTCGTCGGGGCTTCTCTGGCCCCCGCTGTGAAATCAATGTGGATGAGTGCAGCTCCAGTCCCTGTTTTCACGGCTTCTGCTATGATGGTAAGAAACAGCTTATGTTGGCAACATTCTTAATAACAAGCCCTCAAGATGGGAGGAAAGCTTCAAACATGCATTCATGCACACAGACATACACCCATTCTCGTCTTGCTATATGTAGTGAAGTCCATGTGTTGACTCTTATTGACTTCCATTGATTTACAGCGATTTTCCAACCTATCTATGGCCTAACTCTGTCCCTACCCCTAAATCTAACCATTAGCAGTAACTACACTGTACCTCACAACAATTTTTACTTAATTCGATATACACCTTACACCTACCTAAACCTAATCGCAGGCAAACTGGGTTGAGTACAAGGAGAATTCCCTCACTTTACAACAACCGGACCTTACTTTGCCGGTAAAATAAGAAAAATTGTTCTCACTCAGATGGACAAACAGGAACACACCAACACATACACAAACACACAGCTTATTTGTTGTGGTTTGCACAAGCCATCTTCTGGCTTCAGGATTAAAAAAAAAAGGGAAGTAGTCTAAAACCCCTTAAATCTGCGAAGCTCTACATGGGTGAGCATTTGGTATACTGGCTTTATCTTTACTGTCTGTATACTGGTTTTATTTAGTATGTGAAATTTGGGGATGAGAGGAATTAAATCATTTATGCAGTCCAAATGGTAAGGTCTGCACTTCTCAACTTGGTCTATAAAAGAACTGAGGTAAATGCAATAAAGTATGTCACAGCCTCATAAATTGTGTAGGTAGATACTGTCAGACACCTTTCATTATGTTTGTAGCAAAAAACAACATATGATCTTTCTATCAGTGAATGAACCGTATCTTTGCCTTTTTTGTTAACATTGGCACTGTTCAAATAAATAATATTACTGAGGGGAAAACATTCAACCTATAGTTTTCTGTATAAGTGATATTATTAATAAAAGGAGATGAGGGAAGCCAAACAGGTGAAAGAAGATTGAAAAATAATCACAAACATTTCCATAAATATATCCTCAGTAGAAAAAAAAAGCATTAAATACCATTTTTTGCAATTTTTATTTTTTTATTTTTTGCAAATTTACAAATAATGGAGAGATCTGTAGATCTCATTATACTGGAAATGACCTAGTGAGAGAGAGAGACAACTTTTTATTTTTTCGTTACATTTTGTCTATCAAAGATATAAACTGCAGTGGAAAATGCAGAGATCTCCATTCTTTCCAAATTGGAAAATTTGTAAAATATGTATCATATTATGTAGGGTTTTGGCTACATGTAATTGATTGTGGCACACTGCCACACCAAAATGAAATCCGCTATATACCTTCAGAATGAATAAAAAATATAATAAAACATTAGTAAAGCATATAACATAGCATTTTTGCAAAATTGTTCTAATCATAATCAGAATTTAAATACATTTAAATCACATGAAGTGTTCAAATATACTTTATTTTGAAAGGCTAAAACTGCTGGCTCCTCTCTGTCTTGCTGCAAAAGGGCTAGCTAGTGTGTGAAGCTTACTGATGTGTACAGTGCACTTGCTCTTGATAGTGAAGAAAAACTAGAGACTGTCGATTGTTGCCAGGTTAGCCACTTTTGCTATACTTACCCCCAGCCTTAACCCCACACTGCTCCCTTGGCACCCCACGATGGCATCCTAATGCTCCCCAAGGGGATGGGTTAAATAAAAATGGATGTTTCTCCAATGTGAGATCAATAAACTTCAATTATTGAGAGACTGAAAAAATCTAGTGACTTTTCTCTGTGTTTTTAACAAATTTGGCAACTTAAAAACTGTAATTAAGAAAGCAGCAATCGTTCCACTGCTGCTGTCTCATACCAGCATAGAGAGATTTCATTAGTCTCTCAATGCTTTTCTTAGTGGTGTCTCATAGGAATAGACATCTGCAGTTGTCTTATCCTAAAAGCCCCACATACAGTGATACTCCGTACACACCAAACGCGTATCTATCATGAAAAAGGACTCCAACTTCTCAACTTGGATCCTTCAGCTCATTGAAGTCAAACGCACATTAATGGCATTTTGTGTGCAGAAGCTTTGGCGTTTGGGCGTTCTCTTTCTGTACAATGGCAAATGCTATGAAGAGAGTGGCTTTGCTCTATTTGCCTGAATTAGTGGGAAAAAAATGTACTTTTACAAGGCTTTTAAGAAAGAACTACATGTAGCACCTCAAAATGTAATTCATGCAGTAAGTTAATCAGAATTATAATCCTAACTTTAAATAATCCGTAGCTGTTCCTATGACGTACCAGCAAGGGAGCTGTCACCTGGAATCCAACGATAGCTCCCTCTAGCTGGGGATGCTGTAGCGGGCATCATTCATAGCAGCTGGAGGTGAAGGAAAGCCTTTCATAGGTGGTAAAACTGAAGGCAACAGGACATAAAATCAAACATAATTTGTTCGCGAGTTTTATTATTATTTTAGGTAGATATTTATAAACTTTTACTTTAATGGAGTTATGAGAGAACTCTTACTTTTCTTTGAACATGTAAAAACTACGTACTCCTGGCTTGTTAAAGCTTAAGTCTGTAAGTTTTTAAAAATCACTTTTTTGTCATATTGGCTAAAACTGTCCCTATGCCCAGACATCAGTACATGTGATATGTAACCTGTAAAAAAAAATGCTTCAATTGGTTCCGCATACTGCCTGTATTTCAATCTGGAAAGAATATTTCGGGACGAGCCAAAACAACCAATCACAGCCAGAGGAGCGTCTGATGGAGTGTCAATCACAGCTCACACACGCTGAATCCCGCCCCCTCCCTCTCACCGCTGAACCTGCCGCAGTGCCCGGCTGCTGCAGTCAGGAGGACGCGCGTGGAAGTCATGGCGGAGCGACAGCCACCAGCGAAAGAGAAACTGCCCTTACTGCCCCTGCCGACAACTGCTTACACAGCAAACTTCGGTATAACCAGCATCTTATATCTAGCTGCTTGGAGGTGAGTGTTATCGCTCTTACCGGTTCACACTCCATGCCGCGTACGCTGCTTGGACGCTTCTGGTCGCATGCGGTAGCCGCGCAGATGCTGACAGAGGGGTGGAGCTTGGAGGTGGGGCATGAGTGAAGCAGAGAGGGTGGGGGAGTGGCATGAAACCTGTTTTTCTTCAAATTTTCAGTCGAAGTCTGCTCTCTTCTCAATGTTACAGACTGCAGCTTTAAGTAAAGATGGTGGAGTGTAAGATGTCCAAATATATGAATATATTCTTGTTTTGTTTTTGTTTTTTATATGGTTTTATGCTGACAGCCCCAGCTTTAAGTGCATTACTTATTTTAATTAAAAAATTTAAATGTTCTTTTTTAACCTCTTAAACCTAAAACTGCTGTTTTCCTTCCATTTTCTTATGCATTACAAACAATGTATATCTTTCTTTGATTCCTTCTTTCTTCCCTGACATTAATTTGACCCACTTATCAAATCATTGCTTTGGTAGGGTTACACTCACTGCTAACACATTATTTAGCAGGAAATCTTAGAGGCATGAGAGTCCTACACATTGCTTGATGGAGCGTACCTGATTGGTTCCTTAATATGACTTAAAGCATAAATTAGCTCAAATGTTGTGTTACAATTTAAATAGTAGATGACAAATTACATAATTTGTATGCCTAATTTGATTTTATTCTTTATGTGTTATCTCAAGCCCATGAAATCTAAAATCTAATTGGACATTATAATAAAAGTAATGCAAACTATAAATCATTCATTATAATTGTAAAAGAGAAATAAGATTCCAACTGACCAATTTTCGTTCTGCAGTTTAAAATATATAAAAAAAAATAGTATTTATTTATTACTACTAATGGCACAATTCCTGTGTAAGACTCCATTATTGAAGAAGAGTTCTATATATCCTTTTCTAAAATTCCTCCAACTGTATTCCCTTATTCCCTTATCAATGGCAGTATATTGCTATCAAAGAATCACTATTTGTTCCTCTGTGTTACAGCAGAAGTAAGACAGCTTTCTTGACCAATATGTATACAAACAGGTCCCTTTATGTTAGAGAGCATGTGCCTCTACATCCTATTGGCTGGTGCTCAGCTACAACCACCAGGGACAGCGCCGTGCAGTCACAGAGGCTTAGATGAGTAATGCTGCTGCCACCAAGGACTTAAAGCATTTAATGAGAGTAATAGCATCTACACACAAAAAGACAGAGTGACAGCATAGATTACGTGGTAAATCTTTGGGATAATGAAGAATCCTGGGACCCTCACTGGGGAAGTAATAAATTTACTCCTGTAAGAACTGCAATTACCTCTGTCACTGGCTTCTTGTACCCATGTTGTGAAGGAGAAACGGAGTTAGGCATCCCTTTGTAACATCATTAATAATTATGAAAAGGATGGAATGCATTATTAGATGTGGGAGACTCTAAATTTTGATAAACAATACAACCATATTTATAGCATTTGAATATAGAAAACATCAAGTATTTGGTGTCTTCTCTTCTGTTAATCTCTCACTTTATTGTATGCCCTGCGTGCATGTAGAGTATGCAGCTGTAAATGACCAGCTTTTTCCGAGTAGAAAATGTAAAATCCCATATAGGAGGCAAGAAAATAGCCTCCACATAACAGTTGATTTGAAGATGGTCAGAGTAGTAAAACCCATGTGGGTAATGTTCATTCAGCAAAGGTTTTGCAGATTCTGCAGATTGTGTTTTTCTATGATTATGACCTTTAAAAAAAACACTCAGTCTTCAATGGTCATTTTGCCTTGTACTCATAATCAGCAATTTGTACAGATTTAGTACCCACAGAATGACAAATTATTTTTTATAATGCAAAGTTCTATAACTGTCCTATTTCCCTTTTCAGTTGTAGATGGGTTTTATTGCCTTTGCAGTCCTGGTTATGCTGGGCTGAGATGTGAGGAGGAAATTGATGACTGTGTCAACAGTTTGTGCAGCCCTAACTCAGTCTGTAAAGATCTACATCAGGTGAGTGTGCACATTTTTTGCAGTCATAATGGTTTTTTTAAAGGCTTCAAACTGGGATGTGTACTGAGGCTTTATATCACTACCAAATTTAGCATTAGAGTTAAAGTTGCCTTGGAGATTTAGGACAGTAATGTATTTTACCTGTTGTAGTATAAACGTACAGTTATTGACACCTCTACAAGGATTGCAAGGGACGTGGTCTGGAAATTGGACTAGTGCAAAACCCGGATTGCTCAAAGGTCCACTTTTAAGTTTCCACAATCAGTGATGACTCAAGGGGCCATATATGTTTTATTAATGCCAAAAATCGGCACAGCCTTGTACCAGCCAATATTGGAGTGCTTTTTTGCTTACCTCTGCTTAAACCTTTATGGTGATGCTGAGTTCATTGATCAAGAGGACTTGTGACCTGCCAACATTGCCAAAAGTACCAACCCCTTGTTTAATGACAATTAAATGACTGGGCTAGGCTGGTCTGACCTAACCTCTATAGGGAAACTTTGGGGTTATTTTCAAGAGAAAAATGGCAGACCACAGGACCCTACATTGAAGATGACCTGAATGATGCTGTGAGCAGGGCTTCCTTAATCCCTCAGTGAAACAGGGTGATCACTTTCATGTCATACCGCATTAACTATAGCAAGAAGCCCTGATCAAGTACAGTATATGGATGTATTTCTCAGTAGGATGACATTTCTATAAAAAAAAAAGAAAAAACATTAATACCTCACTCATAATCTTCCAAGAAATATACTTTGTGAAATCATTAGTTACAAGCAAAAACGTTTTATTAATAACTTTATTTTGCCATTTAATCACTTCCTTAGTGTGATTTTTTAAACTCTCAACATGCTTCTTAGAGGAAAAACCTACATGTAGTCTAAAGACTTTTCTCTTTAGCACCATGGAACCAATAATACATAATAAATTCATTTAATTTGAAAAATAGAAGAAGTATTACTAATACATTGTTCTAGTTTGAAGCTTAAATCAAAAATAAGTTTGGTAGCATGTTGAGACTTTGTTGTAGAGTCACAGTTGGCCCTCTGTAGTCATGTGGTTGTGTTTAAAACCAGACCCATTGATTTGTTGCAGCTGAAAAGATGCCTTGGGAGCCTGTATGCCGTTTGCTGGTTTGCATAAGCACAAGGGTTTTTTTTCCACCATCTGCTTATTTAGAGACATATTGCATTGCTGACATAGATATGTCAGAAACAAAGACTTTGACTGTGTTTTTCCCCTTTCTGTCTTCTATTTTATGCACCAACAATAATCGGAAGCAAAAATAGTAATAATAATAAATCAACACATTGGTAAATGTTTAAACACTCAGCCTGTTTCAGAGGTAGTAACATTTGCTAAGTTGCGGTATAAGTAACCTTTAGTTTGCACAATTCTTTTTACCTTTACTTAAGTAATATTCTTATGAAGTATCCCTACTCTTATTTGAGTTGATTTGCCCACTCTTAGTAATATAAATTAATGAAAACAAAGATGTGACCAAGAGTTGTTGATTTAATGTTTTCTTCTGCCTGATGTCCCATTATATTAATTAAGCATAAAGTTAAGAGTGTACGTTCTCACTGAAAATTATTTACCTTGTTTTAACTTATAATTATACATAATGAGTGCTGTTAGAATTTGGCTCCTAAGATGTTTGAAAAAAAAAATAAAAAAATTGGAGAAGTACTCTGCCTGAATTTATTTAGGGTTCATGTTATTTTGTTATACTACTATTTTTGTTTTGCTTTTTAAAATACCTGAATTTATTTATTTACTATAGTGCTTTCTTTTTGATCATATCAGGATTTTTTTTATATTAAATCTTCTAAACTGTTACACTTACATTGAGTAGTAACTTAGTTGTAAGTTAACCTTAAAAAAGAAGCTATGAAAAAAGCACAGACTATAGCATAAGACCTCGTGGATTTCTAAAATCAGGTATTACAGTAAATAATGACAACTTATAGCAATAGCCTATGTATTTTTGAAGGTACTTTTTAAAAGAAAAAGGGGGTTAGGGTCTGCAATTTTTCATCTTCTAACATTGAAAAAAATCCACTAAAATTAAATAGAACTGAACCGAATATGCAAAATAAAATGCTATCATAGTCATTTTTGCTCTTATTGTTATGGTGTTTTTTATGATATGTATTATTATTCAAATAGTGACAGTATTAAAAAAAAAACTTTTGTAACGTTGTTTACAGTACATCTATTTGTCTCTGTGAACACTGCATCCCGGTGAGCTTTAGCTTATTTTTCAAAATTACAGCCCCTGAAGGTGACTTACCAGCAAAAAGAAAAAGATTATGCTTTTTGCTCATGGTAAGGAATTAGAGTCTCCTGAAGCTATCTAATTTATCACTGGATGACGGCATTTTGCTTCTCTGCCTTTTGAGCCTATATTGTACAAATTATATTATACCATTCAAATGCTTCCCTTCAGTACATGAAAAAAGGATTAGCATGTATTTAACAAAATGCATCTTTAGACCTTAAAAGGTATTGGGAAATAAGGATTCCCAGCAGCTCTGTTTTCATCAGTAATGTATGCAAAAGGATTGTTAATTAACCTTGTGTAACAGAAAGTAAACGACAAAAAATATTTATTTTGCATTCTTTGATCTGGTATCATAATACAAATATGAATAAGTGACAAGTGGTTTACATACTTATTCAAATCCACTTGATTTAAATAGAGAAATATATGACCGTTTCTGAGACTACACTCTGTAAAGATATTTTAGATTTTTTTTATGCTAATAACAATCAGAAAGCCTGATTATAAAAGCATGCTTATAAAATCCCATATGATGTGTGTTGAATGGCACTGAAAAAACAGGCCTTTATATTGTCCGTAGGGTGGTGAGTAGGAGGAATACATCTGCATAGTAGTAATAGGAAAATACAAGAATGCTTTAACTGTTTCTGCTGAACCAGATTTCCGCAGGAAAGATTTTGTGTTATCAGAAGTAGGAAGTTTCATTATGCTTTTTTTATCCGACTGTTTTTGTTTTTTTATACTTTTAAGAATTGCATCTTTTCTTTTTCTTTATTTTAACTTGCATAAATAGGTGGATAAATTTGTGGGATTTAAAATCTGCTGCGTAACAAATGGATTAACAGCTTCTACAAATACAGTATGCATTACTTCAAAAATATGACACCCTCTTCAGTCTTTATCTTTACGTAAAACAACTTCAATACCAGCTGCAAATGTGTTGAAAGGGTCCCCTGTTGATCTAAGGATATCTCTTTTTTTTTTTTTTTTTTTGCAGGGCTACGAGTGTGTATGTCATTCAGGCTGGGAGGGGAAGTACTGCCAGCAAGAAATTGATGAATGTTTATCACTGCCCTGCAAAAACAATGCCACCTGCAAAGATCTTTTCAACGGCTACAAGTAGGTTATGCTATTTGGCTTGAGGGCACAGTTCTCAAGGGTCACATTGGATATTTAATAAATGCAAAAAAAGAAGCTGTTTGGAGATAGCAATATATCCTTCTACTGACAGCAGGGGTAATGAATTGCAGATGGCGGGTAAAACAAATGAGACAATCAATATCTCACAGCATGAAAAGGGTTTCAGGGGATCAGGTACTCATTGGAGAAGAAAGCCAGTGTTGCAACTTCAGCTTGTGGCCCTCTCTCACAGGAAACATATAAAAGTGCTTCAGGTGGAAGAAGTTGGGATTTGGATAAATATGCAATGTGTAGTGGTTTCCAGTTTTCTAGCACTCAATAGCACTAAGTGAAAGATCCATCTGGCATTAAAGCAGGTACTTTAGATTCACTGACAAACACACACCCTCTTGTATTCTGTTTCTCTATCCTGTCTCTCTATGTTATGCATGCAAGCATTTCTTTTTAAGTTTGGCACTCTAACCTTCCATTGTAACTCAGACCATGTTTAACACACCTGAATCAAGGGAAACGAGTTGCCGTCTTATCCCTAAGATTCTTTAACATATAGCTAGTAACCTTATTATGCGATCCAAATGTGTTGATAGAGAGTCAAATATAAACGTTAGAAGAAGAGGGATGTCGACGACTGTTTGACACTTGTGGTTTACCCTCAGTTTGCATTGCGGCTGTCTCTACTACGCTCTGCTTGGTTTCAAACTCCACTGCAAATACTCAATGAAAAAAATAATACTGTACCTATGTCCCTGTAAAGATGGTCATCTGGCAAAATTGTGTTTTTTGCCGGGTGCTGCACTCAGGTGTAATCAGTCTGCACTGATAACTTTGCACCAAAAATAAACCCAAAAATCACAAAATTTGTGTTTTCAAATAAGTTGTCGAAAAAAATATTAGATACTCTTAAAGACCATGCTATTTTGTAGAATAGGCAAGTATATTTTGGTCTATATTAGCAATTTCCCACAATATTGTTGTGCATTATTGGGCTCTAAACATTACTTAAGATGAAAAAATATTGAAAAACATTGTTGTGCCTAAGTGATCAGCAAATTGCTTCTCTGCACTTAATGTATCCACTTATTGTAAAACCTGGATGTAAAAAAAAAAAAACATTTGCTTCCATAAAATTGCACTTTGGTTTATTCTGTGATCTGTAGATTCTTATGAAAGCACCCCTGGGCTCTACATTGCAGTGGAGTGAGCCAGACACATTCTTAACAAGGAAATCAGGGTTGTAGAAAAGTTTGCAAGGAGGTGTGACATAAATTGTGGGTTAGGGTTTGCTTTAAGGTGAACCTCTGCGACACTTTGCAAGTCTGTTGCAACCTGATTGGTTGTTTTCAGGGACCGCCCTGTATTTAGGTCCGGCTATTCTCCAATTACCCCCTTCCGTCCCTACTAAATAAAGCTCCATCACTCCATATTGCTGCCACTATCCTATCACTCAAGCATAGATAAATATAAACATGATATGCAGGGGTATATTCTTTCCATGTGTAATATTTTGCACTTTAACCATAAAAGTACACATAACTTTAAGGTGGACTTAATTTACACCTAAACTGATTTCTGTAAAGAATTGGTTTGGGGTATTACAGTAAGCATTTAACATAAATCTAAAAAAATAAGTTTATGGCTGTAATGTGACAAAAGTAAACAAGCCCAAATAATATAAATACCCTTGCACATTGCTATATTTTATAAAGTTTGTAACATGCAATGCACTGTACTAAAGTACTAAGAATATACCTAATGTGCAGTTTATACAGTAATAGTTCTAACCGTTACTCACTTACCTCTACAGCACAATTTCTCCTGCTTGTTGTATCCAAGGTGTTTATGTTCACCGGGTTGGACAGGTGTGGACTGTGCACTGGATGTGAATGAGTGTGATTCTGGACCCTGTCTAAATGGAGCTCAGTGCACACAATCAGACATACCTGGGGAGTTCTCCTGCACCTGTTCCCCCTTCTTCACCGGCTTCCTGTGTGACTTGCCGTATGACCCCTGTGACTCCCTCCACAACCCCTGCCTGCACAACTCCACCTGCCTGACATGCTCCGATGGAACAGCCTCTTGCAGATGCCCAGCTGGTGAGTGAACACTTTGCACTAACCTCAGAGTAGCAGAGCTTTATTTTTAGTCATTATTACACATATTTATTTAAAAGGTTGCTGTAAATCTTAATTATAAATAGCATATTTAAAAAAAAGGCTATATTACTTATTTACCTTTCATGTGGAATACAGGTTTTCTGTAAGAAAGTTACTTAATAAGAGACATTAAAGCAATACTAGAGAGCCAAGGACTTGTTTGTTCTTTTGCTCAACTCCCACACTCTCTAAAAGCTGCATCCGTACTGCAAAAACAAACCTCGAGCTGTGCAAATGAAAATTATCACTTATGAAATTGTTGTCAGACTGAAATATCTTACAAAAAAACCCAATAAATTACACATTAAAGAGAGAGAATGTTTGCCAGCAGAACACATAAGACGATGCCATTGATTTAAATACAAATGTAATACAGTGTTCTTTTTTTGATTTACCACCAAAATACCATTGGTGGGATTTGTTCCGATGCAGGTCAGTTGTTTGTAATTTAGTTTGTTTTTAAAGCGAATATTCCATTTGCTCTCTCAGTACCACTCCGGCTTTGAAAGGTCAGTATTTCGATTTATTCTTTGTCTAAAAAAAATTAAAAATCTGGCCACAAATCATTTCAATAAAAAAACAATTTGTTGAAAAATATTCCACATAGGATCAATTTAACATTACAGAAAAACATTAATAGGTCTACCTTGACTGTTATCTTCATAAAAGTGCATCAGTGAGGAAAATTGACTCCTGGCAGGGAGAATTACAAACATTGAGGACAGCTATAAGTGTCTTCAGATTCCACAGGCTAATGGCGACTATGAAGAAGCCAAACAAAGCTCCAATATCCAAATAAGGTATAAGAAACCAGATCACTGACAAGAACAGGGTCTGGGCAATCAACAGCTATGCCTTCCCGATAATCAGATACATGGAAGGGATAAAAAGTCAGTCAAGTAAGATATTCAAACCATAGATGTTATCACTAAAAAACTACTCCACCACAAAGCCAGTATACACGTGCTATATGGTAAACAAGCAGAAAAAGGCAAAGGACTAGTGAGAATTTGAGTGCCTTTTCAAGGTGTAACAACCAAGCTTCAATACATAAGGAAGATTCCCCTAAGGGACAAAGCATTCAGTAAAGTTCTTAAGACAATGAAAACTGAAAGAGAAGGAACTAAAGGATCAATCATACCAGGAATAACCCACCATTTTATGCATTAGTTGGAGACAGCTGAAGTGGCTAATATAATCAATTCCTACCAATGGCTAGAGACGGATGATCAGAAGGATTCCGGTCATTTCAGTGCACTAGCAGACCATGAGCAGCAAAGCAAGAGGCAACTACTTACAGAAAAATGGATACAAAGAAAAGGAACTGCCCCAAGATCAACAAATATACAGTAAAGGACCCCCAAACTCAGAATCTGTGGCTCTTCTTCCCTCCATAAAAGACATTTCATCCCAGCGCTGCGTGTCCCGTGCCCGAATTATTATCAATGACCCCTCACACCCCCACCATGGACTGTTCTCCTTGCTGCCCTCTGGGAAGAGGCTTCGAAGCATCTGATGCAGGTCCGGCAGATTCCGAAACAGCTTCTTCCCGACCGCCATCAGACAGTTGCACTGTTGAAAAAAAAACTCTAAATCAAGTCAAAGACTCTGCATCAAACTGACAACACCAAACCAAAACACTGCATAATTGTACCATACATATTCAATGCTCTGAACTTCCATATCAATGCATTTTGCTGAACTTTAACAAATGGAAATGTTATGAAAGCTGTACAAAACTAAATCTTGTTTTATATAAAACGTAACAAGCCGGCCTCCTGTCTGCGACACTGTCTGCAGTCACCTAAAATATGGGAAAGGTGCAGCAGAGTGTCTGCGGAGGGGGCGGGGACGTCTTTGCGTTCATTGCGACACCTACGCAGACGACATAGTTTCAAAGTATAAATCAGCCTTAAGTCTCACATGGTTTGGTCAAGGACCAGAAACTTGGGTCTGGCTGGGACCACTTAAAGAGGGGCTGCGAGAGGGAAGACTTTATTCATCTCACAGGTAGAAATTTGAGTGTCACAGCACGATTAAAAAACTAAATGAAACTTCAAACTAAAAAAAAAATGCATAATTAACAATCTAGGCACCATGGGAACTATTCCACACAGCCAAGTCAATATAGATTCCCATTCAGAGTTATTGCAGTTACTGCAAATGCAGCCTCAAAACAACTTCAAGCCAACAACTCGAGATCAGTTTTTATTTAACATCTTATCATACAACCTGAAAGCTGGAAGGAGAAAAAAGTAATGAAAACATTTAGTATCACACCTAGGAAGCCTCAACTTGTTTTTGAAAGTACTCTGAAAGGAACAGTCCAGTATGGGAGGAACAGTCTTGCAGAGCGGGCTGGAGGATTTCCCATTACAGAGGGATATGCACAGTTTCAAGAGGGAATCCTGCAACAGGACTGGCTTTCTTGTTTAGTTTGTCTAGCCTCTGTGTGTCCTCTGCAAAGCTGCTGCTAACCCAGCAGGCTTCTTCATAAATAGCTAATATCACATGTTTCTGCTCTGGCGTAGGAGCAGCATCAAAGAGAAGGGAAACAATGCAAAACCAACAGTTAATATGATTTATTAAAATCAAAACTTTGGAGTAGGGAACACTGTCTGGAACAGGAAGAAGGTCTGGATGTGGAGCTCTTTGCAGCAGGGACTGGAACAGAATCTGAAGCGGAATCCGCAACACATGTTGCGTTGATAGAAATGACCTGTGAAGAAGAGCAAAGCAGAAGAAGCAGGAAAAAAATATTTCTCCCTGAAATGCAAAAAAAGCAGAGACCTCAACTATTATGAAAGGTCTTAAGAAGCTCCCCCAGTGCTCGAAAAGACCTCAGCCTCCTGGGCAGGTTCAATCTGCCCCGGGCCCTCCTTTGAGGAAATGCATTGTTGTATGTCCTTTTCAGCTTGCTATTCAAGAGCACATTCAGGTACTTATAGGTTGCCGCCATCTTAATATTTGTTGCCAAAATGCACTAAGGTATGGGTGGGGCTGGTTTACCTCTGAAGAAGTCCATTACTGTTGGCATGTGTTTGCATGTTTATCTACGACTGTATTTATAAAGTACCCTTTGAGAGTAACAACCTTTAAGCAGGTATTAAACATATGTCTTTCAGTCCACTTGTCCGTATTAAAAGTATTTTTTTACTCGTCTTATATAATGTTGTGTTTTCATGAGCAGCAAGTGAAAGTCATCTTAATGTACACAAATACAGGTTTAAAGACATTCAGCTATTTAAGATTATCTATGCAATGTGTGTTACTCTGTGAATTAGGTTTAATCCATGTGTATCTAACAAAAAATGGTTGCATGTTAATTTCACAGCCAACGTGCCCTAGGAGATCGAAACTGCAAAAGCAAAAACAACAAATTTAACACATAAATATACTGTATGCATAAAGCCGTACAGTTCTGGAGAGCAATAATATGACTTCATTTTAGTTAAAATCCTGTTTGAATGTTATATTAGTAGTTTGTATCTTGAAATTAACCACTTTTTTTTATTTTTCGACTTCCCGTCGTCAGGTTAGGGTGCTATGAGGTTGCGCTGTAACTAATGGCTCTCTCTGTACTAAGATGAAAGAGATGTTGCCAGATATAAATAGAGCAGCTGGGTTAGTTTCAGAAAGGTTCCTTGGAGAGGAAAAGGAAATTGGGAACTGGCTGCATACATTACAACAAGAGCTTTGCGTGGGTTCGGTCGTTTTCTCTTCAGACAAGCGACTGTGACTCACTACTCTTCCTTATTATTCACCATAAATTCAACCTACATAACAGTCACAGAGCTGTTATACAACTTGTAACTTGTCATATTTACCATTCAGTATAGGTGTTAAGTCAAGTAAATTGTGTTGGCTTCAGAGTTTTCACATTTCTAGTTAGAATAAACATTTTCTGCATTTATCTTCAGATATAAGGCAAATTACATGGATAGACATCACGTGCTGAATGTTGGCAAAGTTATTTGACTTTTATTGAAGTTTCATTTATTTTTCTATTTTCTACTGTAGTTAACATTTTTGTCAGGACAATTACAAATTATTATTTTCATTTTTATGGATAAAAATTTCAGCCCTTGGGTAAAAAGTAGCTATAAAATCTGTTTGTCTAGTAAGTGGACAAAGACGTTATTTGAGTTTGTATGCTACAAAGTTACTTTAGAATTTATCCATCCTTACCGACTTTGTCCTATTGACGATTGTGAAGAGGTGAAATACAGATTCAGACTTACAGTATGTTCAGTCTAGCATCTGAGGTTGATTTAACATGAATATCTGAAATATTTACCATGGAAATAGACAGGTAAGATAGAAAATTTTATACAGAAAATATCTAGTTATTAAATTTGAGTGTACAGGAAGATAGCTTACAGGAACAGTTTGAGTTAATTGCTTTTAACTGTGGCTTGGTATTGATTTGCTTTTGAAAGTTTGAAAATGAGCATAATGGTACATGGAAAAAATCGCCAGCAATTAAGTTTTTTTTGTTGCAAGAATGTATAGATTAAAATCAGCTTCTGATATGCAGGTTCAACTGGCATCTGGAGATAGGAGAGAATACATAGAGAAGGTGATTTCAGAATAATATTGTAATAAAAACAGTCATTGGGTCTTGGCTTACCAGGGGTAGAGTTACTGGTAAACCTTTAGTAGGAAAATGTCATAAATCAGTAAAACATCCTCTTAGCCATTGATAAGGTAGTCTAAAGTTGTCAAACTCATTTCCTGAGTTCCAAAGGATGATTGCACAGGACTTAGTGGGCAGGCAGGCTACCAGTGGAGCATATAGTTAGTCCAAGGAGATCCATGATTAAACAGAATATTGTAGAAAAGAGGACAAACCACAAAACTCAACATGGCATGCACAAAGCAGAAACAGGTGGTTAACTTGACAGGAAGATCAGACTTAGAGTGGCTTACTAAGTGGCTCATCAGGAGGCTTGGTTCTACCAGTCAGGTTTACCATTAGAAAAAGACCGGCTGGGACACTGCTTAAATTCTCAGCAGATGAGACCCAGAATCTCCTAAAACCTGCTCTTATTTTGCATGAAGCTTGATCTTAGAAATTCAGTTTACTAAAGAGCTTTTACTATTGGCTGCTAAGATATTGCTGTCAACTTTGATCAGTTTGTAAACTGTATTTTTAATGTTAATAGTTTAAATAAATATTGTGACTAGAAAGACTTCAGCAGGTGTAGACCTGGATGGGTATAGGTCCGATATCTGATATCTCTGATGTCTTGCCATGTTAAAGCCGGCCATACCCCGCTGTGTTGTTTTCCAAGATTACCTAGATCCAAACTACTTACTGGCTAGATAAGCTGTCTTCCTTCAGTTAAAGGACTCTATTGCTCCTTCTCATGCACATTAAAATAGGGATATTATGTTATAGATGGATTTGCCAAATAACCGATAAACTATTGTAGGTCCAGGAAACAAATTACACAGTGGATGGCATCCCTTCCTGGGTTCTTTGTGAAGCTCACCACTGTTGCATCTGAGACCCCCCCTTTTTTTTTCTTCCTTTTAGTAAAAATGGTTTGAATCTTCAGTTTCTTTTTTCTATTTGCACTATTTGTAATGTTCTCTATTTGTTTTTGCTCTCAATGCAGTTGCTGTAAAGCTGCTTCTGTTTTATTTTTGTCCAATAGATGTCTGTATTTGTCTTAGTTTTGGGGCAGGAGGTTTAAAAACAAGAACAGAAAATGATCTGTGCAGATCATTTTAATCCTAAAATTTTAATTAGAAACATACCCCTGAGAAATCATCCCAACAACACTGCAATTTGGGAATTTTTAATGAGAAAAAAAAATCAGGTGTTTGAAAGTGAAGTTGAAAGACACATTTTAAGATATTCAAAATGAAAATGTATTAATGATGTAAATAAATATTGATGCCCACATTACTCAGAATCATGAAAAACTTAGACTTTTAAAATGGTTTCCCCCAAACCAATATCTTAACATAGCAATAAACCCATAATTTAAGAGTAAAACTTAGAAATAAGAGCTTAATCAATTTTATCTGTTGTTTTAATTTTATTTAAATGAGACCTAGTTTAAAACAATCTTATACCCCTTCTTGTAATCAATGAAAATATACCTTTTGGTTTTAGAGCAAATAGGCTCTTCTCATATTTGTTGACCGGCTTTTGATGTTTCTGCTCATAATCAAACTTGGGTAATTAGCTCAAAATAGTTTATGTTGCAAGGAACCACTTTGCTTTGCAGACTATTGTATAGAATGCACAAAATATTTAGAAACATTGTGTGGAGCGTTTACATGCAAAAAAATCAATGAGTCTCTGTGGCTCATAATATCCCCTCTGGCACTTTTGGCCAGATGGAGAGCAAACCTTTTTATTTCCATGGCATGCTACAGCAGCCTTCACCTTTGACAAGATAGAGATTGTCTTCCACTAAACATGTGGGTAATGAGCTACAGTGGAGTTATGCCAGTAAAAAATTGATACATACCGAATATAAGTCGAGAACGTACTGCCAAAGATGTGTTGAGAAAAGTCTGTTCTCCGTGCATTTCTTTCCTCCTTTCATAATAAGATTGGATAGACCAGCTGCCTCAACAGAAGTATGGGGCTCGACAGGTTTATTTGTATGGTACCATACATTGTAATTTTTACTTCTATATGCCAAACAAACATAAATAAACAAATGGAGTACAAAGAATTAATTCTATATCACTGAAAAAAATGACAAAGAACAACAGAAATTGAATGTGTGATTGTTTTAAAGAAGACCGCCATACTTGGTTTTTTAGCAGCTCTTATGTCTTTAAAGGAGAGAACCTGCCCATTATACAGTTATACAGTTGGTCATATAAAGCTTTTTCACTGCAAAACAATGGAGGTGTAAAATTATCTTTTACTGTCCTACCGCCATATCAGCAGTGAAGCAAATAGGAAAATGAAAGGATACAGGTATGCACCAAAAAAAAGATAAAAAGTTATGAAAAGAACAAAAGAAAAATCTTAAAGTTGGAATAGACTTTACCACACAGGAAACCCCACATCTAAGATAATGACACAAAAAATGTTAAAAAGAGCATATAAAGATTAAATAAAAATTACAAGTATAACAGCTGCCCATTAAAAGAAGATAGCTGTTCTTTATATACAGCATTTTTAGCATGATGTTACTACACCTTACAAGGCCAATAAACTGTAACTTTAGGTATCAATGTACCTGGGCTCAGTGATTTCACAGATCAACAGAAAAGGCCCTGAAAGTGAAGCAAAGAATACACATGTAATACTACAGCTAGCCACACATACATCAGGGCCTATATATATATATATATATATATATATATATATATATATACACATATTTTTTTTTTTTTAAGGCATTGCATGATTATCTTTATGTGGAAAATGTTTCCTTTAGAAAAAAAGGGTGTTCCCTACTGGTAAAGGGTCACAAAAAGTTTAGTAATATTTGATTACTCAGGCCAAATGCTAATCTTTCCATAAGCTTTGAAACCTTTGTTTCCAGCATGCATAACTGCTGTTTTCAAGAGGTAGGGGAAAAGCAGTAATGAACCTCATGTAGTTTTATAAAAACTAGGAAAATTAAGATGGAAACATATCAGTGTTTAACTCTAGAATGCTTCATGCTCTAAAACAAAAATGCATGATATTTTTATCTTTGAATCTAGATATCATCATACTGTAAATAGTACTAGCCATGGGAATCAGGAAATTGTTCATTTTCAGATTTTCGATTTCCTATTTCAAAACCAAAATCGAATGGCCAGCATGTGCACAGACCTGGATCTTCCTCCCCTTTAAATGCGCATTCAGTCTTAAGGCAATTAAACCAGACAGATGAGAAGTTTTTGTCACTGCAAAATAGTTTGACCATCCAGAATTCATTTATTTATTTTCTTATTTACATGACTCAATTTTTTTTAAATAAATGTATTAATTGAACTGCATTGATCTTACATTGGAAAAATTCACTCTCTGCATTTAACCAATCCCTTTGGGGAGTGGTGGGCTGCCATCATGTGGCACCTGGGGAGCAGTGTGGGGTTAAGGGTCTTGCTCAGAGACCCAGAGTGGCAGTCCGTGGATGTGGGGCTCGAACCCACAACTTCAGGATTCCAAGCTATATGTTTTAACCACTAGGCCACCACTCCCCCTTTTTTTTTTTTTTTTTTTTACTAAAGAGGGAAGCTTTGATTTAGACATTAATAATCATCAGAAGTCTCCAAAAATCCCATCTTCAAAATAAATTTGCGTAAAGGGTCCACTGTAAAACAACTTAATATGAAGATCTTCAAATGTTTTTAGTAAAGAAAGAAACTCTTTCAGATTTTTTCCTGCCAACATCATCCATGGCTGCAACGTGTATTACAGTATGAGTTTTCCAAGGTTTGGTAGATTCTACTAGAGTACTCTAAGATATTTGGCACCAGGTTACAGGAAAAATAAATAGATGAAATATATAATTAATAATTACTTAATAATTATTTTTCTAGTTTAATGCAATTTACAGCTGCATTTTCAACCATTATGTTATTTGGTCTAGTGGCTGGCTCTTTCTTTGGGAACTTTATTATTTTATGTCTTAATCTTTACAGCTAAAGAGGTGGTTTATGTGTTGAAGTTAACAGTAAATAAACCTCACTCACCTAGTTCCATGTATAGACATTTACAATCTCATCATACTTACTTAAGGAACGTGCTTCTTTATGTTTCGTTAAATTTGGTGAACATAACCTGATCTACCTATTAGGATTTATATACCTACATACAATATTTAATATTTATTATCTTCATAAAAAAGCTATATGAAATTTCAAGGATATGTTTTCGATACCACATTTGTTATGTTTGTTTCCAGCTTATTAGTTTATATTCAAAAGAAAATGTATTATTTAGCAGGGTTCCCAAGTAAAAACATACGTTGTGTTAAAGGGCCTGTGCTGTATGGTTTGAATTGCCTGTATCATGGAAAATTAAACATCGAACACCACCCCAGAACACCTAATCTGTACAGCTAGAGAAAAACATTTTCCCTTATTAATTATAGATAATGTCTAAGTAAAAAAAAAAAAAATTTTTCGGTAGCAAGAGGTCTCACTTTGTTGTTATAATTCTTTAATATGGTGTGCTAAGTTTTCAAGCACAATGTGCCACTTTTTCCCTGTAAGGCAATGCATAGAATCAGCTTAGGGATGATGAAAGTTAGAAATATAAAAAGCAATTAAATAATAAAAAAATATTTCCATAACAACTTGAAAGGTTCATTTAGGTTTTAAGGGCACAAGATTGTAAATACCAGAGTGGTTAAATTAAATAGTCCTCTCTTGAACTAAGTGCATTTGGAAATATTGGCAGAATTTAGAGTAGATGTTTAATATCTGTCTTCTTGTTAAAAATAATTAGAGACTATGTTTTCATTCTTTACTCCAGTCAATGTTTCTTTGCTTATAATATGAATAAGAAAGGCTTAAAAATGATTGGTGGATCTTCAAATAAATTAACATCTAACTAAATAACCATTTTGAAAAGGCATTTTTAGCTAGATTTGAATTGTAAAAAAAAAACTTGCCTTTTTACAAACCCTTCAAGGTTAAACTTTTAATGTTACTTGAATGTCAATAAACACAGAAAAAGACTCTTATACCAAATGCACAATAGGTTCTGATCAACATTTTAAACTTAGAGGGTAAGAACTGTGACCCAAAACTGACAGTTATGTTGCATTTTCATGTGAGCAAGATAATCCTGCACAGATTAAACCACGAGCGACATCTGACATTTGATGTGTGACAGCACACAGATGAAACCTCAGACAGAGATCCTAATCTATACGGCAAAAGCAGTGGGTTCTGCTCTTCGGTCCAAACCAAACTTCAAGTTGCAAAAACAGAAAAAGAGCAGACATTCATCATTTTCCAATCACAAAGTCAATCCAAGTGAGTTGAGTATCCACTGGGGATTATGCACAATTTCTTCTCCTCTGAGACAGTTACTGGCAGCTGCAGTTATCACATACTGTAACTCCTGCCAAATGATGGAATGGCTTTGTGGGTTTGTGCCTTGGGTGTCTCTCTCTGTTCTCTGTCAAATAGAAGCCTCCAGTCACTGCTTAGTGGTAGAAGATGCATTACATTGCATTGACATTCGAAATAGTCCCCAAGGGGCTCCACTGTGGCTTTGATAGACAGACCAGCTTGGAAAGCTGTGCTGTCCCATAATTCACCCAACATGCTGTTCTCTTTGTGGTCTCAAATGTCCCTGGATGCACTGAGGAGTGTCACACCCCTTTGACTTCTTCTTTTTCTTTTTTCTTTTTCCTTTACTTTATGAATTTATAAAAGTAATGTTGAAGATGAATTTCTTTTTACTTTATTTTCTGTTTTAGATAACTGTTACATCTGTTCATTTCTGTATCTCTTCACTCTTATGTGTGGGTTAGCCAAAATGGACATCCTTATGCTGACATATGGTGGTCAGAGCAGCTCCAAGCGTCACCTTATATGGTGATGCTGTAGGCTGTGTGAGAGGAGCCGGATGCTGACTTGGGGCTTTTGGTAGACATGTCTTGGCTGACTTTTAGATACTGTAAAATGGGAAAGCCGGTCTTCTGTCCGAACAGCATACGCTATCAGATCGACACATACTTAGTTTTTATCTAATCTAAATTAATTCTACGTCACTTTATAAAGCACAGCCAATGTTTTGATGATTTTAAACATGAAAACAAAATGTAACCAAATTGAAATCCTGCACACTTTTTTTTTTTTTAACTACCGTACTAAAGTAACTTATTTTAAATTATTATAATCTAATATGGTCTTAGCTATGGAGGCTTCTTCTCTCAACATCCCGGAAACTTCAGACGTGTCTGGCTGTTTCGACATCCAAGAAATATATAATCAAAGCAGATTTTCTTTTTTAAAATTTGAAATAAGCGTCTTTTGCTGGTCGGTACACTAGTGCTAAAACTCAATGTGGGAATAATTCTCTGCTATGCTTGTGTGCACATGCATATTAGAACAATTTAGGGCGATGTGACAGCATATGCTGTTCTGACAGAACACAGACCGAGGCTCTCTACCTTTTCAGTGGGTTCTCCCCTGAACTGGTCGAGCGTAAGGGCCTCATAGAAGGTGAGATCTTTCTCTGAAATTTGTGCTTGTATCAATGGTTTTTTAACTGTCACAGGAGTAAATTCTGTTAATGCTTAAACATGTTTTCTCCTTCGTATACACTATCTGAGAAACGATACATTAGTAAAGGAGTAATACAACAGTAAGAGCATAATTTCAATTGCTGCCATGTGTTATTTACAGGACAGCAGATTTGGAAAACAAGTAAAAAAAAAAAAAAAAAATACCAATTTCGAACTTTTGGTCTTCACCCTCTGATTCCATTGCATCCAGTACTAGAAACCCTCACCTAAATTGTATAAAAATAGTAGTCAAGACTCTAATTTTCAATTTCAATTTTTTAATAAGATTTAACAATCTTGCTGCATTTTCCTTCTCCTGTTTTTTTTTTTTTATGTGGCAGCACAGTTCATGTATTTGCAGTGCCTTTTGTGTTTGCAGCACACTTTTTATTTATAGCGCATTTGCACTTTGCTTCTCTCTATTTTCTATGATCGCAGCTATTAACAGATTGCGCAAAGAACATATGCTTAACATCAGGAGTGCACACTTTCTAATGAGGCAAAAATTACAATTTTTGAAAGGATAAATATTAATAGACATAAACTCAATAAATAAAATCACTGCCAAAAGATTTTTTCCATGGAGTGTGAACATTCAGATAACTTTGGATGGAACATTTGCCTGCAGACTGGGGGATATTTATTGGGTAATTATATTGCCACTGTTACGAACACGTAAGAAAGAATGATTTCTTAAGTTTCTCTTTTTATCAAATTCTAATAAGTCAAAAAACTTTTCCAAATTGCTAAATTGGAGGTACTGTTTAAAGGCTTTTGAGGAGATAGATAGACAGACAGACCGCCTTGGGTATTGTATGGCAAACAAATCCTGTGTTGTTGTACACAATCTGTTACTATAGTTGTTACTGAAGAGCCCCTTCACTCGTAAAGATATTTAGTTTTGTATAATTTTTGATTCAATATTACCAAGTTTGTTGATTTTTCCCAATCCCATTTTATTTGTTAAGCACTTAAAAACAACCACAGCTGACCAAAGGGCTGTACAGAAAAAATAAAATAAATAAATTAAACATAGAACAGTACAGATAAAAAAACAAAACAGATAAAACATGAGAAAAATAACATTCACACAATCAAATCAATAAAATTGGTTAGATTGTACAAAAAATACATGAATCACTAGCCTCAAAACAAGTATAAATCCTCCTGCAGGCTGAACCTTACAGACTCCCAGGCCACCTGACAATTGAGACAAAACATCCATGCTGATCTGCTTAGCTGCGCTGCCCTCAACCCTCTAATGAACGAGGCCAAAAGAGCTCTTGGGCTTAGCCTCTCCCTCTTACCTTAACTTTACACGTCCCCATGCTCACTGGCTTCCACTCTCACAAACATACACACACACACTGATGCAAATGCATGGCATCATACAGTACACACTCCCAAACCACTAACCCTCAGACCAATCTGTCTGCAGCACTGTATTATTATTAGACTTACACACCCTCGAAGGGGAAACAGTGAGTGCTTAGAGCTGGAAGATGAGATATGCTACAGGGGCTAGTAGTTCCATTAAAATGGCATTCACTGAGGCCTTTGTTATCATCGGCCTTGATGTTTTCGGAATGTTGTGAGGTTTGCTGATCCATGACCATCTCATCTATCTTTCAGGATTTGAAGGAAGTTTGTGTGAAATTGACACCAATGAGTGTGCTTCAGACCCATGCCAAAATCTTGGGAAATGTGTGGACCAGGTGAATGGTTACAGGTAAAGAAAATAAAAGAAAAATGTATCTTTGTACCCCTCAGGAGGTTAAAGGCACCTTTACAGTCTGGAAAAGAATGCCTTTTAGTTCAGGCTTGATTAAGTATTGGAAAAAAAATATGAAAAAATGTGTCACTTCCTCCTTGCATCCTCCCTTCCTTTGTTATGTATGTAATCTCTATTTATTATCCTTTAGTATTTTTTGATTCCTTCCTCCTTTGTTACATTTCTTTCTTTCTTTGCATATACTGTCTTCCATTTCCTTCTTCCTCTGAGTTCATAGTTTCTTTCTTTTATTTCCTCTGTAATATATCTTTATCACTTATTTTGTCAGCAGTGTCCTTTCTTGCTGTTGTCGATACTATCTTTATTGACTTATACATTATTAATTTAAAAAGCATTCTTCTTGAAATAAAAAAAAAATAAACTTTTTTTTTTTGTTGTTAAACTGATTATTATAGAATTTTAATGTTCAGATTTCCAAGCTATTTCATGTGTTATGTTATTTTTTTATTTTGTTTTATTGTTTTATTCTATCCCTTATGCTATTTATTTTAACTGTTAAATTTTACACCATGTACAGCATTTTGGTCAATTAGTATTTCCAATTTTCTATAAAAATGAACTCAGACTTCATAAATATGTAAAATCTTGACCTGTTTATCACTTTTTAAGTTAATTAGCTATCATTTAAATATTTTACATAGGATGTACTGTATATAAATTACTCGGCATGTGAACTAAAATAAATAAGGTGTAGTAAGGCATAACTTTGACTAAATATGTCAAATTTCAGTTTTGGTATTTTTCTATACTGACCTACCATAATTTGTGGAAACCATATCTCACATTGACTGCATTAAGTTCAGAAGTGTCTAGTGAAAGATTTACTGCAATGTTCAACAAAAATGTATTGTTGAAGTTTATGTTGCAGACTAAATATGAAAAAATGTAGGTTAAAGCCATAGATTTTTTTTGAAAATGTGCAGAAAGTCGGGGTTTATTTACAAACTTTAAATGACCTATCATATATTTTTAAAGAGAATGATTTGTAAAATTGGCTCAAATTGTTAAGGTTTCAATATTTTTAAGTTATATTAAACAGTTTAAGGCTAACTGTGTAGTTCATTTCGGTGAATCTTGTATTCAAGTACTGTAAATGTCAGGCTTACTTAAGTATATTTTTCATTTACTTTTGCACTCAGCTTGTGTCCACAGAAAACATAAACCTCCTATTTTCTGTCTGAGGAAAGAACATTGATTAAAATATTTTTCTTTTGCAGGTGTGATTGTCAGATGGGATTTTCTGGCCTCCTCTGTGAGGAAAACATCAATGAGTGCTCCTCCAACCCTTGCAGCAACGCAGGCATCTGTCAAGACCTTGTGAATAAGTTAGTATAATTATATTCCAATTTTGTTTATTTTTTTCCATTTTTCTTTGAATTTTCACATAGGCTGTTTACTATAATGTAAGTTGAAAAAAACAAAACAATTTTTTGCTCTGTCTGAAGCAAGCACAATTAATATCATGAGTTTGTTTTGAAAGGTGAACAAACAAAATCATTTCATAGCCAAACATTTGTGGCCATGGTGTTTGTCTTCAAAGTGTTTCACTTTATATAACAAGCCTGTATTCATCCTTGACACGCATAAGCTTTCCTTCCAAAGACAGAGTGGATTCTGCAGGAAAGCATCATATATCTAGATTGGTCTTTACTCCACCAGCGCCTCTCTCTGTTGTGCTTAATGGGAGCCCCAGGGCATCAAGACTTAGTCGGACAGATGGAAAGAGAAGTCCCAGGGCCAATTTGAGTCCTAAATGGTTTGTCTTCAGTTTTTGTCCTCGTCTTGACTTAGCTCCCATGCGGCCTGGCCTGGCTCAGAAAACTCCCCCATTTGCACAGTCTAGGGAGTTCTCATCAGGTGTGTTTTAAAGCTGCCTAATCCACATCCTCATCTCCATCTTCATCTTCCTGAGTTAATAAGTCAATTTCTACCATAGTGATGATGCAATCTTTGTACCATCATCTCTAAAGCCTGATCTTACTTGTAAACATCCTGTTTATTTTACATACTTTGAACTTGGCTGGGTGAGAATGCTAAACTGACTAAAGTACAAGCTGTGAAAGAAGTGATGAAACTAGTCCTGTCTTATGGGCTTAGCAGGCTGTACTTAGAACAAAAAGCTACGTTTTAGCACACTGCAAAAATTGATTGAGATATTGCTGGTTTATTTAATCAAGAATATATTAAGACTTTAGCATGGGGGTGCCTAATTATATTCTTTGTCATAACTTAAACCTAGGCACAATTGCTTTCTCCTTGGAGATGCATGTTTATGTGATAACAGGTTTACAGAGGGATTTAATTTGATATACTATATCAACATAATCCAAACAAAATTTAGAATGAGACACACGCACAGGGAACATTGCTATACCATTGTTACAGGTTTTTCACATTTCTAGACAACACAGGGAAGCTGCACTATGCTTTATCTTTGTGGGTTTAAATGGACCTTTTTAATGATTATTTCTGCACAGTTATATGAAAAGTTGTTTTTAGCACATTTTGTGAAGTGGAAGGAAAAGACTGTTCTACAAAAACAAATATTTACAAGACGAAAAAGAAAAAGCCAGCGTAGAATTTATCATTTGCCAACCTTAATATTAAACAATATGGAATGCATTGTGGTAAATCTACATACATTTTAAACGTTCATAGACAGAATATTTCACCAACATATTTGCAATAGTTGAAATTCAGTCCTGTGGGGTGAATCATCTTTGAACATCAATTTTCTTGACACACATACCAAGATCTGGACTCAGCTTGGGCCATTCTAAGACATCTAATCTATATGCTTTGATTTACAGTGAACCATTCTTCTAGCTAAATATTTAGTGCCAATGGATCATGAGAGATAAGTTTCTCACTACTCTTAACTAGGTATGTCCTAATACGTTTTCATTCCTGATACTTCACCCATAATGGAGTATCCTTTGTATTAGTATTTATCTGATACAATATCAGCACAAATTATACATACTTCCATTGCTTATTTTGTTTAGTGGAATATTAAAAAAAGCCTCAATCAGGTTTTTCCTAAGAATTATTTTACATTTAGCTAAATTTTATGCCTTAAAAAGCATTTCCAAAGCACAAGGCTTCCATAATGAAGGTCCACCTTGGGGATGGCCTGTGCATGTTTATACAGTATGCAGTGTAAGTCCTTCCGTTCTTGTAGCCTTTTGGTTGTAACGCAAGATGGGAAATTTTGGCTCCCAGTTAACCAATAAAACTTATGGACCAATCTTTAATTTGCCCATGACATAGTAAAATGTACACTTCTGATGTCTCTTTTCTTTTTTCTAATCGCTTCTTACCTGTTACACCTTCCCAAAGGCAAGATTTTTGGAGTAAAGGAATGCATGCTCGGTGATATGTTTAAAGCTTTGGAAGACTTTATTCCTGATCCATCTCCTGTAGTTCCTTTGTCTTAATAGGCCCTATTCCACTGAAAGCCCTGTGGCAATCAGATTTAGAAAAAGTTTTCCTTTAGTTCCAGTGTCATCCAGCTTTAAATAAACCCCAAAGTTTAAAAGGTTTGACATTTATTTATTTATTTATTTATTTATTTAATCAACCTGCTACTGGTCAGAGTAGCTTTTTAACTCTGATTAATTATTAATAAGTGCAAAAAAATAACTAGTATATGGGAGATTCAATTTGGAAGTTGGACTTCACCAACTATTTAGATCATTTGACTTGTTTTTTATTTATGGGAGCCAGAATAAAAGGGAGGAATTTATACATTTACTAGACATTTCAGAATTGTATAAATACAAAATAAAGAAAATCAAATAAGTTGTTAATTTTGCTTCAACTTTGCAATTAAAATTATTACAATGTTTAAATGGAGTTTAAAAACTTCTGCATGAATTTTTTACTGCTTTATTTAACTTTTGACGTTTGTGGTCTCTGCAGGATTTTACCTTATTCCTATATAATTTAGTGTTATGACGTCCTTTTCAGGTTCCACTGCGTTTGCCCTTCTGGTTATTTTGGAGTGTTGTGTGACCTGGATGTGAACGAGTGTGAAGTCTCACCTTGTCTACATGAGGGCATCTGTATCAACATGCCTGGAGGCTTCAAGTGTGTCTGCCGACCTGGATACTCAGGTACCCACTTTGCCCTCAGGTGACATGAAGATCAATACAAGAGTCTGAAAAAGCTTATCATGATGCCCAGTGCAGCTGCATGCTATTGACACAGCTCTGACACAGATCTGGCTTTGCGTTAAAAAAGATAGGACTCATAATGCCTCGATTTTAATTAGCTTGCCTGCTGCTTCAAGATAAAAGATTTTTTGTTTTTGTTTTTAAACCAGGCAGATTAAATTACGTCACCTGAGTTATCCTTAAGATAGCTTTATTTCAGTTTATCATTCTATATATGTTGGATTGCTACTGGTTAATTTTAATGCATTGTGATCATATTCTTAATGAATAGCTATAGCAACATATATATCTAAATATATACTAACATTGGGATGTCTAACCATATATTTATTCTTTACATATATTTGTTGGTACCATCCAATATTAATTCCTGTCAGACACTCTAAAGATTAATTTCATTTGTCTTCCACACTGCATCATCAATTTATCCTTCCTCTAGTTCAGAGAAGGGGGAAATCTCAAAGGTATTGCCACTCTAGAGAGCAGAACCTGACATGCATGGCCCAATTCCTACAGTAGCAGCTTTTCTTATTAGGCCTACACACACCATAGTACAAGTCATCTCTTTTTCTGTTGCTATAAGCTCGTCTAAGGGAAGGGGTCCCCCAAGAGAGCGAGCAGGCAGGGTATACAGGACCGGATTGGCGGCAGTCGACCAGAACTCGTGCGGAATATTTGCCACAGTAATGTGTGCAGTAGTACTGCAACTTTGAATCCATCATTCTCTCTGTTTTTTATGTTTTTTTTTTTTTTTTTATGGGGGGGTGATACCAAAGTGTCTTAAATCTCAGAGCGTCACACTATTTCCAATTATTGAGTTAGGGAGAACTTTTCTTTGCATATCAAATGCTCCAAATAATTCATGTTTAAGTAGCTTCCATGCTGTGTCTGCTAAGTTGTGGTATAATTAAGCTAAAATGATATTTAATTTCCACCTGCTTATATTGACGTTTTAAGCAGCCCTTGTTTATGTTGCACCTCATAACCTTAAAAATTTTTTCTCACACATTTTTAAATAAATCACAAAAATAATTTTATTTTTGCTCATGATAGATTGTTTAAAGAGAAAACATTAATAGTCATTCCTGTTTTGGTCTCATCATATTTAAAAAGTTTTCCAATAGAATATACTCTGGACTTTATTTAAGTAATTCATGGCCATGAATATGTTTGAAACTAAACCATTGTGTAACCTAAACCCTTCCCAAGTCGCATGGCTTATTCCTCCTCCAACAATATTGTCCTGCATTTAGCAATACCAATTTTCCCAGCCACTCAGAGCAGCTTTTGCATCCATGCTGAACAAATCTAAGCCCCTACCATGGTTCAGCTATCACCACATGTCAATATGACATTTGTGTGTCAAGACAAATAGTGGTGTTTTTCTTATCTTTATTATGTTATTATGGTACTAATCTGGGTTTTCTTATTTTCTGAACAGTTTTTGTAGAAGCCTTATCTTGGTATATGTGATGGTTTGCCTTACTCTTTCTTTTTCAGATGATGGTGTAAACAGTCATTTTTGACATGTTCAAAGCCTAGGTTATTATTCTAAGTGGTGACTGGCACACAGGAGGCGCTGGGGCTTCGCCCTCCCTGATAAAGGGAGAAGTAAATATGTTTTTTTACAAAGTCAGAAATATATATAGCAGTTTTACTTTCTAAAGTATGCCTCTATGTAATGTAAAATATACTTAAACTACATTTCCTAGCAATTAATATGTATTTACCAGTCAATTCCCACATAAAGACCTATACAGAGCATCCCGCAGTTTAAATCAGTGATAATTTACATACTGTTTCGGTAGGATCGGGGAGGCTTTCCCATTACAGTTACCAACTCCAAAAAAACTCTGCCAGGCAGACGAGCTCAAAGTCAGCTCCTATGTCAGAGGATGAAATAGAGCACATACAGTTATTCACAGTCAGAAAACAGGTCTACACTGAAAAACAGTCCACGTTCCAACATCTATAAACAAAGAAAAAACAGGGTATTGAAGAAGACATGGTATATTATTCTTACCTCTTTTTATATCATGTCATAAGAATGTGAAACAGTATTTACCATGCTAAGGAGAGATTTTGCTTCAACAGGCCCTTGGTTAGTGCCACTCTGCTGCAAGGAGACTTGTGCACACAACAAGTCCCCAGACCCAGCACTAGATACCACAGCACTATTGCCAAGTCTTTAGCCAGAAAAGTCTCTATTTGCTGTCCTAAATGGTGCTAGAATGCGCCTAATGGTGTGATTGCCTAATTTGCATATCCAGCTGAGGCAGACTCGGAATCCCTCTGATTGCTTTTTCTCTTTAGCTGTCTAAAGCAGTGCAGAGGGATATTGGGATAGCTTGGAGGAAATTACCTGGGTGGGGGTTGAGAGTGCTATGGAAAATTTTATAGAAACAAGTAAACAAAATACATAAAATTCAGCCATACCAGTTGGTGGCGGCAATTTTACCAACCTCCACCAAGAGTCTGAAAAAGCTTATCATGATGCCCAGTGCAGCTGCATGCTATTGACACAGCTCTGACACAGATCTGGCTTTGCGTTAAAAAAGATAGGACTCATAATGCCTGATTTTAATTAGCTTGCCTGATGCTTCAACCAACTCACGAAGAAGTAGAAAGCTGTGCAGATACACACCAAGGAGGGAGGTGCACAAAGGAAGAGCATGAGGTGATTTAGGACAGAAATAGCAGCAGTTTTACAAATGTGTATTTCATTTGCAATCTGGATTTGAATTTGAGATTTTCTCTCTCTCTGCTGTGGCTTGCAACCCGACAGTTCTGGATGACAACAGCAGACAGTGAGAGATTTGCAAGCGAGCTTACCGATCCACTCATTTCTCAATCAAGAGGACAAGGTTTGGTGCAGTGTTTTCGCCAAAGTCCTCATCAACACAGAAAAAAGTTTCTAGATTTGGTGCTAGTTGTCTTAAAAAAAAAACAGAGTTCTGAAAAGTTGCTAAATACAGCAATAAAAGCTCTAAGTTGGCAACACTATACCACAGTTGATCCTTGTCTCTCGCTGAACAATTATCAAATTCACTTATCTTCTTATTCTTATCATTGTATTGACCTTAGAAACATGAATATAACCTTCTTTCACTCAGTTGTACTCTGTTCATCCTATAGATTCAGCTAAAAAAACATTAGTTGTTGTTTATTATTTAATTTGATAACCTTCCTCTCTACATTGAACATTATACAATCAAAAATTGTTCATTTACTTGATCATTGAAAATTGACATTTTGAGAAAGCATTTAACCCTGATTGGAATCTTTCCAGAACTTTTTCACTGACCTGTCCCCTGTTCTCCTTTATCTTTGTGATACATTTTGTTCACTATTGTATATACTGTTTTAGGCAAGGCAAGGGGATTTTATTTGTATAGCACAATTCAGTACATGGATAATTCAAAGTTCTTTATATGAATTTGATCATAAAATACAAAAAAAAAATAAAAGCAGAGTAAAAACAATCACAGGTTCAAGCACCTGCCTGGAGACCTACCCTCTTTCTCCTATTCCATTTCCTGTCTTCCTTATGACAAAAATAAATGCCACTAATGCCTAAAAAATATAATAATAGAAAAAATGTTTTACACAGGTGGACCCTATTTCAAAAAGACTTCCAAAGAGAGTTACTGAAAGAAACTATATATATATATATATATATATATATATATATATATATATATATATATATATATATATATATATATATATATATATATATATACATTCCACATTTTTCAGATATTTATTTAGGGAGAAAATCCTAAAACAATCTATAATTTCTTCTTAGAATTCATATCTGTGCTTACTTTTTTTGTTGGTCTTTCAATACAATCAAAATAAAAAAAAAACATTAAACTAGCCTAGATACTATATTGTTAAAGGTATTCAATAAGATTAAAAAGCTTTTTTTTGTTCTTTTTCTAATGTCTGGATTCCGTATGTCTGCTAAGTTATTTGTCTAATGGTACTACAATTATAATTACTTTTTATCATAAGCCATTGCCTAAAATTCCTATTTTAGAAATCATATTTTGGAAGGCTTGACAGCCTGCATAGATATCCACTGACAGATCAATATTCGGGGACTTTTGCTCAAGATCCTCTGCAGTGCCTGTAATATATTTTTGGACTGCACGTACTGTAGGTGTCATATTGTTTTCAGGGTCATAAGTCATTGCTACGACATGATTAATGGCTAAACTTGTTTAAATAAATCACAGTTTAAGCACAGTATTCATCACCTTCTGTTTTTTCTTCTTTGCCCATCATTAGGGAGCACACTCCCTTGAGTGATGTACAGTGCAATCAGCACATTGTTGCAGTATACTTAGTCAGCACATTGTTTGATGATGATGTTCTAGCTTGTGAGGTGCTTTTTTTTTGTTTGTTTGTTTTGGCTGTTAATGCTTTTCACAATCTATTGTGATAATATCTGTGCTAGTGTAATATAGGTATTGCCCATTGACTGCTGATGTGTATTTCATTTAAAAAGCAACAATGGGTAATGTGTAGCCACTGGGGACATATCTTTAAATTCCAGGTTCTGTGCCCCTGAAAGTAACTGGCAACACAGCACTTTCACAAAATAAAATGTCTACTTTGGTTTTGGGGAATCTGTTAGCAGATATCTTTGAACCATCAGATTAAGAAGTCATGAGGTAGTTTTAAAGACAAGGCCACATTCACTCCTCTTGATTAAATGCTACATGCTCCTAGTATATCACTGGCTAATTGTAAGTGCCAGCTCTTGTCAAAGTCCTTCCCCCTGCTGTGATTGTAACTGGCTTCGTGTCGTCGCAAAAAACTGGAGACTGTACCATGAGTTGGTTGATTGGTTGGTTGTTTGTTTGTTTGATTGATTGACTTTATTGATCTCACAGTGGAGAAATGTACTCGTTACATTGGCTTAATAGTCAAAAAGTAAAGGGGTGCACAAAATAAAATATATTAAAGATCAAGAAAAGGATAACAAACTCATAATGGATTGAGTGTTGGTATCAGCGCTGAAGTGCAAATGCTTGGAGGTGTAATTATGTATGGATAAATGCATAAACGATGGGAAACAAAAGACTTACTCAAATGTGCATAAAATGAGGCCCAGCAGCACATTCTTTAAGAATGCTTGAAGACACAGCGACCCAAGAACAGAGTGAGTGAGAGAGAGACAACTACAGGTGGTGCCAAGGCTTAAAGTAAAAAGAAAAAAAGGATTCTGAGATTCAACTTTTTTTGAGAAGGCTAGGGTTGTTCAGTGTAAATGAATAATTTTTGAACAGGAAATTTTTGTCAAAATAAACACCATTCTTTTATTGAATGATGATTTTTTTTCATTATCATTAAACACCAGTTCTAATGCCTTGTGAACTTTAACTAAGTTCCAATTAAACTGCAGACTCTAATAGGAGTGGGTATTATCAAAGACTTCAAAATACTATGTGTATTACGATACCAAGGTCTCAATTAGTATTGCTTTTGGCTGCCTGTTTACTTTTTAGTTTTTGTTTAGTCTTTATGTGAAACGGAAATTTTAGTTTTTATAAATTTTAGTCATACAGTATTCACCAGTATTCACATCATTCACCAATACACCGCAAACAACGCCCAAACTAACAACAACAGCATGTCTTCAAAGAGCTCAATCTATCATAGGCTTTTCTTGCAGCAACTAATCAATGGCCATTGACGTCCTAAAGCCAACAGGGTACTAGAGTTAACCAACCAACCATTCACAAATAACAGAAACAAGGCATAGACGAGGTTAAACATAAAACTTAATCTTTAAGACATTCTCAAGAGGCACAGGTTAACAGTGGCAAAGGGGAATGTTGCCGGTTTGATCCACACAGCCTTCACTCAGGGTCCCTGAACAAGATCCTTAATCCCACACTGCTCCCTTGACTTTTCTCTGTGTTTTTAGCAAATTTAGCAACTTAAAAACAATAATTGTGAAAGCAGCAATAATTCCACTCTGCTTTTCTTAGTGCTGTCTCATACTGTAGGCATAGACACCTGCAGCTCTCTTATCCTAAAACCTCAACATGCAGTGATACTGCGTACACACCAAACGCGTATCCAGCATCAAAAAGAACTCCAACGCCTCAAGTTGCATGTTTCTGCTCATTGAAGTCAGATGCACATTAATGGCATTTTTATGTGCAGATATCAATGTGCGATCAGTAAAGTTTAATTATTATTATTATTATTGCCTATTTTTAGTTGTGGTTTAATCTGTGGTGTTTGACAGGGTTGTCGTTTTGCAAAAACTTATCTCTGCTTTCTCACCAACATCACATGTTGAATTTCTAGCTATTTGTGGAATTAAAATAAGTCCTTAAAACGCTTTTATCTATTTATCTGCCACTGTTGGAGCAGCGCATCACGCTGTGTTTGGCAGTTGCATACTGACACATTATGTATATACCAGGTGGAAGAAATGCATGAATTTTCTTGTTAATATCCATTACAACCTGGAGAGACTCACACAGAGAAAAGTTCCAATTAGAAAATATTTAATTTATCCATACAGGTAACATAATCATATTCTTCAAAAATATTTATATCTAAGGAAAACCTTAAAGAAAACATTTAAGACTGATAAGTCTGGAGCTTTGTTTGTTACAGAGTGCAGTCTCTTTCTAATTTAAAGTTAAAAAAAATAGTGGATACATGTTACATGAAGAATAATGTAAATCCAGCACAAGCTTCTGATTAGTAGCTTCTGATTAGTTGAAGCGTGGCCTGTTAAACTTCATGTTCTTTGGGTGACAATTGCTTTTATCTGTTCCATATTGAATCAGCAAACCCTCTTCTGCAACTTTAGTATTAATTATTAGTTGATGTAGCTTTAAATGGTTGACCAGTGAGCATGTTAATTCTCTTTATAAATCCAAATGTGCTGCACATTTTAATTAAGCATTTATACAGTAACTTTCAGCCAAACCAGCAATTATCAGATGTTGCCAAATACTCATCCTGAAAGCAAGTTTCTTCGTGGATATAACTTACCTGCTTTATTTCAGACCCTGGAACAATCTGAACTGTGAAAAATATTTGGTTAACTTGAATATTGTTTGAGATATCTATCAAAAGAAGAAAGGTTTTCTTTTTTGAATTCCAATATTTTATTTCTCTTATTGCACTTTTTGGATCCTGACATAAAGAGGACACCTTAGGACAGGAAGAATAAGAAATCACTTCATAAGAGAACACACTCACATACTAATCTGACAGTATGAGTTCAAAGACTTCTTTTCCCTTTACAATCAAAATTCAACCCTTTGCTTGGCCACCCACAAAACGGTAAAGTTCAATCTACAACTATAATCATATGTTAATAGTTTTAAATAAACATTTGTCCAGAATTTCAATTGAGGGTAAACTGTAGTTATTGTTGACACTGTATATTTTTCTTTCTAAAACGCCTACGCTTTTCGACTTCAAAGTGCCTGTTTTATTAGACAAGCCAAGTAAAGCCCAAAGACATTTAGAGTCATCAAAAATGGATAAAAGCAGAATGTGCTCCACAGTCTGAAGCCACTAAATATACAGAATGTTTGTCTAATAAATAACTTAAATACATAATTTAAACATTACAGTTTCAAAGATGTTTTCTTTCTGGTATGAAGCGATTCAACTCTAATCCCACCAAAACTTTAAGCTTGCAAAGACTGAATAAATTAAAAGAAATCTAAGGTGACAACAAGTTTTTCTAAATTGTTTGACCATCATGAGAACATTTGGAGTTAATTTTGAAAAAAAAAAAAAAACAGGAAGATTTGCTCATAGTTTGACCTGCTTTAGCATAAATAAACATAAGAAGCAAAACAAGAGCATGACCTGATGCCACAACTAAGCAAACATTGTATGATAAAAAATTTGTTTTAAGTATAAGGAAACATGAAACAGATAAAGATATATCTCTTTATAATGCATGTAGCATGGATATGTTTACCATTCTTGCCAGGCTGTGCGATCACTTCAAATGTAAATGTTACTAAAGAGATCAGAGAGAAAACCAGGTCTTGCTGTTAAAGCAGCTTTATTTGGACTGAAAGCTTGCTGCTGGTAAGAAACAGGAATACGATGTTAAGGATCTGTATTAACTAATTGAATATGCTGTATTTTCTGAAGGGCAACATAAGTCTGCTGACTGATTTTGTGGAAAAATTAAAGAAATTCATGGAAAAGAATCAGCCCAAGAAACGTGAAGATCAAGGATAATTATTTTTTGCAAAAATCGTTCTTTTGATAAAGTTTCCTGAATTTCTTCTGCTACAGTGGATATACATTGTCTACAAACCTCCATGTCTTGAGGTTAGCGTAGTGTGTTGGAAGCCCCAGTGCATAAAATCTGCTCCTATCTGGTGGTTTGCTAAATAAATTACAAATGACCAAAAAGCAAGCTCTGGTGCCTTGCCATTAAGCTGGTTATAACTACTAAAGAAACCAAGGGGTGTCAATGTTGTGACAATCTCAACATCCTGCACAAGTGCAAGTGTCACCACATAGTTTAACAGTAGACCACCCCAACCACAATACTTGATTTATGCAAGCAAAAAACTAAATTAGTGAAAAAATCTCCCATTAAGGGGATGTATTGTATATGTAGGGGTTTGTGTTTGATTTCCTACAAATATAGAATGCATTTAAGGTGTTGCAGCATTCAAAGTATGTTTGCTGTTTAACAGACAGTACATGCTTGGTGCCAAAACTACTTTTTGCCACTATTTAAAAAAACGTATTATTTTGGAGTGAACAATAGTTCCAATGTCATCCTATTCCTTCACCACTTTGTTAAATTAAAGCATTATTACTTTCTTTTCACTCCCCATCAGTTTACGTGCACAGATATGCAGTGTAGGTTTACAGTTGTACCATACTGCTTTTACGTTAGATAATGGATTCAGCAGTACATAGGATGATTGGCTTTGTGTAAATTAGTCCACTTGCAAAAAGTACAATTTGAATGTGAACAGAACTGAACCTATTAAAAACATCTCAGATTTTGCTTCTGGTTAGATTGTAGGTCTTTTCTGTTCTGAATACACCTTATATTATTAAATTTTAAGAAACATCCTTGCTATATTATAGTAAATGTATGTGTTCAATCAGGGAACGTTTTTTATAAGAGAATTCACATATTTTAAAATTCAGTTAAAATACGTTGGTTTACAGTACTGGGTTCCCACAGGGAACAGTGCTGGCACTATTCCTCTTAACCATCTACACTGCAGACTTCTCCATCAGTTCCAAATGCTGCCACCTCCAGAAGTTCTCTGACAATTCTGCCATAGTTGGCCTCATCACAGGTGGGGTCAACTCAGAGTACAGACAGTGGACCCAGAACTTTGTGCCAGCAGAACCACCTTCTGATTAATACAGGAAAAACCAAGGTGCTAGTGGAGGACTTTCGCAGAAGCAGATCGACCCCACTGACACCAGTGAACTTCTAGGGAATGGACATTGAGATAGTGGACTCTTATAAGTACCTAGGTGTTCACCTGAATAACGAACTGGACTGGATGAGGCTCTGTATAAAAAAGGTCAGAGCAGACCCTTCTTGCTCAGGAGACTCAGGTCTTTTGGAGTACAGGGTGCACTCCAAAAGACCTTCTATGCTACTGCTGTGGTATCAGCCATCTTCTATGGAGCTGTCTGTTGGAGCAGTGGCTTATCTGTTGCCGAGAGAAAGCGACTGGATAAGCTGATCAGGAAGGCCAGCCCTGTGATTGGATGTCCTCTGGACTCAGTGCAGGAGGTGGGAAACAAAAGAACCCTAACTAAAATAACATCTCTGTTGGAAAATTTCTCCAACCCCATGCGTGAAGCTGTTGCAGAACTGTAGAGCTCCTTCAGTGACAGACTGCTGCACCCTAAATGCACCAGGGAGCGTCATCACAGATCCTTCCTCCCAGCAGCTGTAAGACTTTAGAACCACCACTGTTCCCAACAACCTCAATAAGTTTTTACATTCATGCTGATTTTGCACAGTTTCTTCATTAGTCAGTTAAATAACATGCTTCTGACATTTTGCACATCTCTGATGTTGCTATTTTCAAATATCCATTACTGTAAAAATGTCCACAGGTGTATATGGGTTATTTATTCTCCAGGTGCACAGTATTTATATTGTTAAAACAGTATTTAATTTGCGTTATTTCTTAACTCTTCACTATTATATTATTCTTATACATGTTTCTAAGGTCCACATTTGGGTGATGATTTTTCTATAATCTTTTTACTGCTGTAAACACCAGAATTTTCCCATTGTGGGGCAATAAAGTAATTTTCTATTCTGTTCTTTTCTAACAATTCTTTCTCACAAATATGTAATGGTTCTGGGTTATTTTTCAAAATATGTACTTCTCCGTGGCCACGTAGTTTTCTTTCTTTCAGTTTTTTTTCTGCAATGCTCCTATGGCCCTCTAGCTATTTTATTTTGCTCTTTTACAAATAAGGTATACTGAATTTTGTATTTGTAACATGACTGAAGTTTAATAATTTCCTAATTGCCTAATTATAATTTTTTTAACACTTTGACTGAAACAATAGCCATGGTACATGCATTCCTCACTTATTGTTACACCAATAAAACTAAGATCTTAAGAAAAGTTGGCTTATTTTATAAGTTTTTATTTTGTTAGTTTTTTTCATTTCAACAAAGCTTTAAATACCTAAAAAACTTGATTGAGCCCAGATGTCACATTCAACTTTAGGTGGAGTAAAGCAAGATTATTTGTATGGCATATTGCAGAAGTAAGCCAATCCAAAGTACAGCTTATGTTCAGAACATAGGAACAGCTTAGAAAATTGCATCCACACAAGTGTACACAGTACCAATGACGATGCTTTTGGACATATGCCAGGCACGTTGGTGGCACTGCTGTTGTGTTTACCTTGCTCATGGGAGGTAAACAAAGCAACACGGTAGCAAGAAGGCACGTGCTGGATATAGATGAGGATGCAACTATGACATCCCTTTCAGAAAAAAGATTGTCTTTTAAAGTGAATAATTTCGTTGAAGTGGTACACAGGATATGAGAATCATAAAGCTCCATTCAGACAGTTTTTATCACATTTGCTATTGGCAAGGATTTAAGTGTTCTTACAAATTTGCTGAATTCAAACCATGGTCCCTGTTTGACTACTATAACCTATATGTGTTTCTTTTCACATTTAATTATTGAAAGCTCTCCAGATTTGGTACATTTACTTTCTACCATTGTTAGAGTTCCTTTTGTGGACCCCACTACTGTTAGGGCTATCATTTGCTGTATATGGATTGGCCTGCAACTCGCATGTAGGATACACACTGAAACATAAAACTAGCATTTTGAAAGTTGTCCATTCTGTGACCTGTTTCCAAAAATGATTGTTCATAGTTTGTCTAATCTGTTTGGGTGCACAGCTTAAATGATAAATTACCTTTGCAAGTAATCTTGTGTCTATGTTGATCATTCCTTAACGAGCCACAGATTTTCTGTATTCCCCAGAGCCTTGCTCTGTTTTGTTGTTATTTTTGTGTAAACAGCAGTAGGTGTTTGATGGCTTTTTAAACAATGTTCTCCTAGTGAAACACTCCTTCTTTCTAGGAGCGCATTGTGAAGTGAACATCAATGAGTGTCTTTCCAGCCCATGCCAAAATAATGGAAGATGTATTGATGAGACTAATCAATATCACTGCTGGTGTCCTGATGGCTTCATAGGGCTCCACTGTGAGTCCAACATTGATGAATGCATGTCAGCTCCGTGTCTTCATGGGAGGTGCGTACTTTTCCCTTTCTTTCAACAAAAAAATAATGATTATTGGATAAAATTATAAAATGACCCCCTTGCCAACAAGGCAGGAACTACTTTTATTTTGTGGTCATACTTAAGTCACGATTATCAACTTAGCTAAAGAGAGATTATTACATTCCAAACATTATATTGATTTCTGTATAAGCTTTCTCCGTGACATATCCATCAATAAGACTTTCATTAAGAAAGCTTCATATATATTTTTTTTTTTTCTGCTTTGCTACGGGATCCAATTTTGACCTTATCTGTTTTTCTCCCCCAGCTGTAAAGATGGAGTAAATTCATACACCTGCCTTTGTAAAACGGGTTGGACTGGCATCAGATGTGGAACAAACATTGATGTGAGTTTAGTTTAATTAATAAACCTGGTGGGTTTTCAGTAGAAAATGCCAGGAGCCTTTTGTAGTCTTTGTGTGGCCTTTGGTATCATTACCTCTATTGACGTGTTTGTGAGATAAGTCAATTGGTCTACCAGGATCATGTAAACATTGTAGAAATACCTGATTAAAAGGAATTGGCTTAGTGGAAAGCCTAATTGATTTAAATCAAAGCTCTCTGCTGGACTCCAGAGATAAAATATAGAATTGCTTACTGGCTTTCTGTATATTCAGTAAATTAACTATTAACAAATTACTTTCCTTGGTGTTTAGCCTAAACTAAAATTATGGTATACAATCTTCTATGTTGTGTTGTTGTCAGTTGAACCTACAATATCTTTCAGGACTGTGCCTGCAATCCCTGTGTAAATGGAGGCTCCTGTGTGGATCTCATTGATAAATACGCATGTTTCTGTCTGGATGGATTCACAGGAAAGACTTGTGAAACTGACATAGATATTTGTAAAGACACCTCTTTTAACGTCTCACTGTGCTTCAATGGAGCCACCTGCATCGATGGTGAAGGATCAAACTTCACTTGCATGTGAGTTTGCATACTGCATTTTTTGTTTCTTTGACATTCAATGATTTTATGTAGACTGAGAAAAGCAAATATTTTTCAGTTGACATATAACTCCAAGTTATCTAATATTTAATTAAATAGATTTTGGACTGCCATGTCTTGTGCTGTAAACACAACAGGCTGTGTCTTAGAAGAAGAAGTCTGGTTCAATCTTAACTCATGGAAATACAGTAAGCTCTGCACATATATGGAATACATTCACAATTACCATTCAAAATATCATCATTTTTTAACAATTAGATAATTCAACTCCACACCAAATACTTCATTTTAAAAACACTTATCTAAGCCAGTGAAACTCAACTATAACTTAACTGCTCTTATATTCACAAAGTAAACGACAAATAAAAATGGTTGAAAACCTAAGTCTATAGCACCTGACAATACCTCTACCCCGAACTAGCAAACATCTTACACCATAAATAAGGCATGACTTTACTGTACCTTTAAACAGGCAAAGTCAACTTCAGCAAAAATACTTCTAAATTTTTGGCTTGTTATAATCTCCCTAACAGAAGTTATGATCTATTCCTGTTTTTAGTAGGCAGTTCTAAAGTGATGACACAAAATAACAATACAATTTTTCTTCAAAACTAGTCCATCAGTAGACACGCAAAATGTGGAGTAGATATAAGGGAAGTAACCAAATGTCTGCGCTAACCTCTAAATTGAGCACTATATAGGGGTTACACCATTTTACATGAGCATGTGAATGTCTCTTGGATGAAAAAGTAGTGCACTCTGTGCACCCCTCACAAAGTATCATGGGATTTGATTTTGGGGCAAGAGAGAACTAGGATGGTGCTATGCTTCTAAGGTACTATGCGAGGAGCCGAGTCACTTGACTAAGGGGGGTTCAAAAGTAGAGATCATCTGTTCGAATGGTCAATTCACTTAGAGCATTCTATAGCCCCGTTCTATATAGTGATTGACAGGTTAGGGCTGACATTCAGAAACAGCCAATTATTCACTACTGATTCACATATTCCGGGGAGTGCACATGAGTACAATTTATTCTAGTAGAGTTCTTTATAGAATCTCAAACATCACACATATTCAGTTTGAGGCAGATTCGAAAATGCATGTCGGATTTACAGCCAAACATATCCAAATGGCAAGAGATGAAAATTCAACACTGCAACACTATAAGGTTCAGCAAGAAGTCGGTGTTTAAAGAGGGTTTAGCAGATTTTTTGTTTCTTTTATGTTGTGTCAAAACTTGTGTGAACTGCAGTGTAAAGAGAAAAACTCCACCAGTGAATGACGAGACTTCCTGTTTATAGGGGTTGTGCTAAACTGATGTCAGTTAAAGCGCATCTGTATCTTTTAAATGCTGGTCTGATATGACTAACAGGAACTGTGATGAAGCTCTTAACTAGTGCGTGTAAGTTATTACACCATTTTCTTTTTATCAATTAAAGTTAGATCATGACCATACCCAGATGCTTTGATGCAGGGTGAGGTGATGCAGTTTCTGGAACATCCAAATTATTCCTGAAAAACTGTCTGGATCCAGTAAAGTGATGGCGAGGGGACTTGTTTGGCTATCTACTCAGGTCTCAGTTTTTTTTTTAATTGGTGCATTCCGTTTAACCTATGGCTCCTGTCTAGAATGTTGTCTAAAATGTTGTGCTCCGGAGTATTAAATGATATCAGTGTTTTGTGGGAACAATTAGAAAAAAAAAAGGATTTATTGGATAAAGCTGAACATAAAATATTGCAAAAACCCACATGAATCAGTAAATATTTCCGTCTGATTCAAAAACCTGTTCTTAAGTGCATCTTAATCATTTTAAAGTTGAAATCATTGTCAGTGATAGGGAGCTTAATTTGCTCCAATTAAAAATGCATCCAGTCTAATAATAATTGTTGCTGCAGTACATCTGTGCCTTGCATCAGTTCTTCAGGTTGTTTGCAAGTGAATCATTACTTTTTAATTGCCATCATGCTATGCCTTGAGTGATGAAGTGGATCTAGATACAAGATGAATGCAGGGCTACTATGCCAATTCGACTCAGCAGATCCTCGGTTGCTGTACAGTTAATTACTTTACCTAACCTTGTGCTGTTGTGCTGCTATATGCTTGATGTAATGATTTATATGACAATGAATACTGTTACTCCAAGTAGTGTGTTGCTGTTTACAGTGTGAAGTGATGACACAGTGCACTGCCTGGGTAGCATGTTTTAAATGATGCTCCTCTGATTTAGAGTTGCTTCTATAATATTACATTACAGGGATGCAATTTGTCCTTTGAATTTGCAAATAAAATGAATGGGCTTTTGCTTATTGTTTTAGCTTGATGGAGAGAAGCTGCAAGAAAAAAAAAGGAAAATTATTGACACCATTGAATATGAAATAGAAAGGTAGAATCTCATAATTTAAGATAATATGACCTCCTAAGTGTTGTACAAAAACTCTCTGTAAAAGATATTAAATCCTAAAGTCATTTTGTGGGTTTACAATTATAAATTGTTAAAGGTATTACTTTATAGCAGATGTAGAATTTCCCAAGGGATGTTTTAGATTCCATAAACCCAGCAAGACTTCATGCTTTTTCTCTACATTTTCCGTTTTGACCTTCTACAGTCTGCCTTATTATTTAGCATTTGTCTTGCTCCCAGTTGGAAATTCATAGAGGTTTAATCCTTAGATTTTTGGCCTCCTTGGCCTCAGATTTGCAGAACCTTTGATGCATGATCAAGCTCTCTGTCCATCTGGAAAATCACAGTTTTTCACCAGGAGGTAGAAACACAGTGGGATGGATGTGCAGAATTTAAAAGTGATTTAATTTATACAACAAATAGCTTATTTTCTTATATACCTTTCTTAAAAATAAAATAATAAAGAAAACTGTTAAAAAAAAAAGGTATGCGTGAAAATCAGCATTTAATTTATTTGGGTCAATTTAAAACAATATTTCTGAATTAATGAAACCCAACAAGCCAAAAGAGTTGAATTTTTTTGTCGCATTGACCTAAACATTTTATGGATATCAGTTCATGTTTTATTAATCATTTTGAATTTCCAAACTTCTGCACAATCATCACATAACCAAACAATATAATGCAGTAAACAAAACAGAAACATTTACATTTTTCTTCAGATCATTTCCAGACAAGTTCATCATTCAAAAACTTTAGCATTCTGTTCATACCACCATATTGTTACATGCCAGCAAATGAGTTAAATGTAATAAAAAATCCATGTTTGGAAGCTCTTTGCCAGGTGCATAAACAGAGCAAACCACTACAAAATCTGGTGCTCTGTTAATATTTGATATTTAATATTTTTGTTGCTCTACACTTTGTTGCACATTTTATTATTGAATGTATGGTAGGGAGGGAAAGGCATATAGTGCATGTCTGTGGTTTAAAATAGACAAATTGACCAGATTTTATATATAGTATTTTTTTTAACCCTGAGAGATGCAATCTTTTTGTCAAAACAGTATGTAACTGTCACATACGATAGCAACCCATCTTTCAATCGAGGTTCAACTATTAGCCGTTTTCTTGTTTTGGTTTACTTTTTGTACTAAGCTAATCTTTTTTATTTATCACTGTCATTCAACTTATTTAATATATGACCTAGATAAATAGTAGTATAATTAAAAACAATTTTAATAACAAGAACATTTCAATGTGATTGTTTATTTCCTTCCAATACCTTCGAATTATCATCTGAAAAATTTCCACAAGCTGCTCCATTAGTTGCACAAAATCTCCAACAGACATCAGGATGTGACGGATAATTTCAAAATTTTTTGTTTGTTTGTTTTCAACAGAATACATTTTTAGCTGGGCATACACTTTACAAGTTTTTGCTCTTTTCGGACTGATTTTCCAGTGGCGAGAGAATTTTTTTGGATCGAGCCGAGTTTCAGCCTCATCATGCATCCTGCGTTATGTGATATATAGGCAGTAAGGGAGGGGCGATTAGCCTGTCACGACCACCTTCCAATCAGGAATCGTTAGGTCGGGAGAAATTCAGTTAGCCCTTGTAAGGTGTTAGTGGGGAAATCCTGCTGTTGAAGCAGAGCTATGAGAGTCTACGAGCCGATTTACTAAAACCTCATGAAACGCACATGTGCAAACAAAGGATTTCTTCTTCCAGATTGACAGTCCCACTTGTGGTTTTTGGATGTGTGAGCAGCTAAATCGCATCAGAGCATCTGGCTGCACAGTGTAAGATCATGCATAATGAAGTGTTAACTTTTAAACCCTGCGATTTTGTTGTACAGTTTGAGCTGTAGCTGAGAACAACAATTGCAAATATCGCACAGAGTATGCCCGGCTTATGTGTTACTGATCTCTATAAAGGACCACTAAAGCTTGCACTGTTTCCCAAATACTTTGTATTTCAGTTATTTCTGGATGGTTTACTAAAGACAAGCTGTTTGTTGGCGACTACTTCCTCATCATCTGTCCAGAATGTTTGACATTACCATAGCTCGATTACTTGACCTTAGTCCAGGCACTGTGCATGAGCTTGTCAAAGTTTACCCTCCAGGCTCTTTCTAGTTCTTGTCTGAGGCCTTGGTATTTTCCAATTTCTCATGTTCTTTTTTCCTGATGTTTCCATAATTTCTGATGACCACATTAATCACTACAGCCATCCTCTGCTGCATATCAATGATCACAATGTATGTTTGGTTGGCCACAGCCATTTTGTCTGCATCTGAAGTATCTGGAAATCCCACAGGATCTTAGCTCTGTCCTTCCAATTTCAATCACAAAGCTTTCACCTCTAAAAAGTAAAAGAAGCCTACAGACTAGAACCACCAGGCTCCAGAAATGCTTCTTCTCCACAGCTGTCATGCTCCTGAACGCCTCCTGACACCAACTATAAGGACTGTACCCCCCACCCAACCCACACATACAAAACATACATAGTCGCAACAACCTACTAATCCGACACCATGTACATGTATTTCTCAACTAAAGCTGTATATAATCTGTAAATCTTTTATCCACTATTATCTCTCATTATCTTGCATTATAACCCCATTAATATATATACAAAATCCATATCCTAACTTTCCTGTATAATCTGTATCTACAGTAGCTTCCCCTATTTATCTATTTTATAGCCTCTTACAATTACTTTCTGTTTGTATATACACTTTATAGTCCATACATACATAGTTTCTGTACACATGTAAATAAATATTTATTTCCTGTGTAGCACTTCTGGATAGCTATGCAAATTACATTTAATTGTTTTGTACTCGTGACAGTGTAATGACAATAAAGTTGAATTCTATTCTAATAATTTTCATACTAAGATTGCTTATTATTCTATATGACATAATTCAACATTGTAATCAATTCAACAAAAAATTACCACATAATATTCTAAGTTCTGATGCCCTACTTTGAGGAACACTGCTCTAGAGAGTCGGATTGCCTGATAAACCAATCAATATCAGGAAACCTTGGTGATTCCTTTTAATTCTTCCATTTCAACATCCTCCAGCAGAGCAGCATCCATACCACACCATCACGTATGGCTGTCACAGCAGTTTTAAAGTGTTTATAGCTTTCAATGTGAATGCCTTACAGGTAGTTAAATTTGATCTGTGGTGCACCTCACCTTGTTGATCATCGGCGAGAGGAATGTGATGTGAGAAAACATTTATATATTGCGCAAGCTTGGTCCTTGTATATATTTATGGTTGACCAGCACAAGCACGAGCTACACAGCAATATTGATGCTTATGATGATGTCGATCTATGAGTGTTTCATATATGATAGTCGATGAACGTCTGAGAGGTCTTAAATCTGGCTTAAATTCTCCACCTCACCATCTGTCATTGTTTTCTGCTCTCCTTCAAAATGTGTGCATGTACTTGTCAGAGTTGGTATGAGGGACCAGACGTTTCCAGACCAACATTTATTTGATAGATCACAATTTTTGTGTGAAAAGTAACTTATCCAAGTTTAAGGCCTCATTTTGTGGGTGCTTGACAAATCAAATCTCTGATGAATATTCTCCTTTACCATTCTTCAAAGCTTGATTTTAGTTTCGAGGGCTTCTCACAAAGAAAATATGATGATTGAAGGAGGTGCTTTGCATTATATACCAGGCACTAATTAAAGGTTATAAAGTAGAGCGGTGACCTTTTGCTTTATATTAATAAATAGCACAGTGTGAACATGGTTCTAATATTAAATGGATAAAATGTATTTGAAATTGTACTACTTACATTATTTTTCTCCTGTCAGGGTATTTTTTTTCCTTTGCCATGATTTCCTCTCTAAATTTCATCTAAACTTCCAAACTAATCTGTTGAATTGATCAAAATTGAACTGGCTGACTGCTTCCTTTGTTAATTTGTTGCAAAAGAAGTCATTCTTACGCACAGTATTTCAAACTCACAAAAAAGTGACAGCCCAGAGAGATTGCCTAATGGTTTATTTAAACTATCATTTTTTTAGTTGTCCACCAGGTTTCATGGGGGATTTCTGTGAAGTGGATATAAACGAATGTTGCTCAGCGCCGTGCCAGAATGGTGCTGTTTGCCAAGATCTTATTAATAGCTACGTCTGCCACTGCAGGTCAGGTGAGTCATTCTGATATCCTGTGATTTTCTCAGTTTGCCTCAAAAATAATACAGTAGTTTTTCCAGTTCTAAGATCTTTTAAAGGCAGCCTTTCCAGTTGTGAATACTTTAACATAACCTAAATAGCAGTAAGTCTTTACATCTTGGTGAGCAAGAAGACTTAAGTCTCTATAATGTCCTAGATGTGGTAGAGGGGAGCTTAAAGGCTGTAGTAACTTACAGATCACCTTGCAAAAAGTCTGCTGAAAGGTTACTATCAAGTCTACATACATACTGTCCTCAAAGCTACTCTGAGGTCACTTTTCTCCACGGTGATATTTACTGTCATACAGTAGGAAAAAAAACAGTGATTAAAGAACAAAATGACCTTATCTCGTTGAAATGGATGTGGCATCTTACTCTTTAGTGAAAGCCTTTTCTTGTCCCTGTATGTGTGTGTGAACCCAAAAAGAAGCAAATCAATGTAAGCGAATCTGATTGATATTCACTTCAGAGGGTGGAAGTGAGAGAGCACAGGCTCACTACAGCACTCTGTGGGCTTTTGTTCCTGGCAGGTTGGACAGGCCTTCACTGTGAGGATGACATTAATGAGTGCCTTCCACAGCCCTGCAACCAGGGGATATGCATCCAGAATGATCCAGGCTATGGCTACACCTGTTTCTGTCGTCCTGGATTTGTGGTGAGGCTCTTCCACTTTATACTCTTACCCTACCTCTTTAAACTAAACTTGGGTTAGTTACCAGTTTCCTCTGAAGTAAAAACTTTTAAGTACTTTCTTGTCAGTCAAATAATTTGTTTAATCTTTTTCATTTTCTTGTTTCTTAATTATTCGATGAAAAAAATTTATAAAATCATACTGTTATCTTTGTAAACATAGATATACTTAGGTTGTCTGGTACTTTCTACGATGATGTTTTTTAAATGTAAAAAGCTATTAACCACTTTGACGATTCAACTTTAAACATCAGACCTCATTTAATAATTCAGTGTATGGTTGAACAACATATCTCATTGCTATCTAATTTATGTAAACAGGGAAGAAACTGTGAGCAGAACTATGATGACTGCCTGCCCAATCCATGTCCAGAAGCTTTTTCCTGTTTAGATGGCATAAACAAGTTTAGCTGCATCCCTCCCATTATGGTTCCTGTTCCCTTGGTGACGCCAAGCACGAACATCACCCACAGTTACACACCCGGAACACTGATGTCAACGCTAAGCCCAGTACCAACTGCTGAATTATCCACAGGTATAGACCATGTTGTGTGCTTGTTAAAATTTTAAAGTGGAAAAATAGCGATACAAATGACGTGTCCTACTTCATATGTCACTTTATGCTTATTATAATATTTCCTTTAGGGTGTTTTTTTTGTGCAAGAAGGAAACCTCATCCTTTATTCATATTTTCCATTTCCATTTACTTAGACAAACAAACTCTCTAGAAAATACAGAGATTGTTTTTCAAATTTCCCTACTAACTTATCAAAAAGTTCAAAACTATACAATTAAGTAAAAGCAAAAACAACAATCAGTCAAAAAGGTAAAGGTAAAAAGAACAGAAAATTGTAGTATATTTTAGAATCTTTTCCCATCGAAGGTGACATTAGGATAACTTCAGAAAACAATTTTACAAAAACTCACTTTCCAAGAAGTCCCCTTCAGTGGAAAATCTTAAAACTATATGCTTATACAGTAAAAACAGAAACGTTAAAATCACATTTTGATCTTAAAACTGACTAGACTTTTCCTCTGTCACATCTGTTATTTTTATGAAAATTAAATCAACAAGAGGAGGATTTTATTTAACTGGAACTTTTCCTCATCCTCTCTTCATATTCAGACATTTAACTACAGACCGGTAGGCCTTTAAAAAAACAATTATTGGTTGTTTTGAACTTCTGGTTTTAGACAGGTTTTAGAATTCAAATACACAAATTCAGGACTCCTAAAATTCTGATTAATCCTTGGCTTCTATTACCTAAAGGTGACCCTAATATTTTCACGGTTACACAGTAAACCAGTGAGATAGGCTCTAAGTTCCTGAGTTGAGAATTGTTTGATCCAATATATGCATTTAAAGGGGTCATAGAATGATTATATAGGGTATCTGGTCCTTAAGGTCTCTGAATAGGGTGTGTAACATTGGTTGAGCTGAAAATGGCATATTTGCTGTTCTATGCACCCTAATGCAAGCCTGGGTAAGAGCCCCAGAATGAAACAACAGTTTTTCTTCCTTTTATGGTATGCTAATGAATACTCAAATGAGCTGTGAGCTGATTGGTTGGTTTACAATGAGCAAAGCTGCTTAGCAAAGACGCATCATAGCAGCAAGCACTCATTCACCGAAACATCAAATTGTTTATATGGTAGGGTGACCAGACATCCCCTTTTTCCCAGACATGTCCTACTTTTCATAACTAAAAAAATGTCTGGGGGGAATTACAAAATCGTCTGAGATTTTGGTCGACTACAGTGCAGCACGTTGTCGAAACAGGGAGCCAGTGGGGGACGGAGCGACCGAACCTGACCTGGGGATGGTAGCTTCCCCCTGCCTTACTGGGCAGTCGGGGGGGAAGCATACTGTCACCTGGTTGGGTTTGATCAATCCATTTCCCGCTCGGGCCCCCCACGAATTGACGTCAATTCAGTGCTTCGTTTGAATTTGCCCATTTTATGCTGGAAGTTTAGAATTGTGAGATTTGCAGAGAAAGGAGGTATCGATGGGGTTTGACCTTATTGTACATCCATTTCACACATTGAACTATCGTCAGTCATCTATGACAATGTAAACTCAGTTTTGCATTCTATGACCCCTTTAAAACTCCCCAACATCAGCAAAACACTTTAGAACTATGCTCATTTCAGCTGGTAAAATAGCTTAACCACCCATAAAAAAAATGAGTTCTGTGTTTTTGGGGGATCAAACTAAAATGTACTTTTTTGGCCATAATAATCATCTTATTTTCTAAAAATCTATAGGCATAATGGTTGGTGTGCATCAAAGCAAGTCAGATCACGATGCTGAATAAGTTTAAGCACTTTGGTCGGGAGAAATGAAAAAAAAAGTTACAGCAAACTCTCACTTTTGAGAAGGTTATATAAAGGTATTCTAAACACTTAAACAACTAATTTCAAAGGCATTAGATTTTAATGAAATATATGTGAACTTATCAATAAGAGTTATGATTACATATTATCATATAATTTGGAGTTTCACCAATACAAACTTTGGTCAAACTCTTCCTTCTACATTAAAATAACATGGATGTTGGTTATACTGTACACACGTGATCTCTCCTTTGGCTCCTGTTCTATGAAGTGGAGAAGACTTTAATTTGGCCAGCAAGTCCTGAACAAATATCTAGGTTTCTTTTTTTTATGACTTAAGTCTTTTCTGTTGCACAATTACTGTGCATGCAAGATATTTCCGTGCTGTAATTATATAGTCCTATGCCGTCATTGGGATGCCTCCTTCTTAGAAGCTCTCTTGGGTTGGGCTTGCGTAGCTTGAAACCCAGGTTTGAAATCTGTGACTGATGGGATTTTCAGTTACACTTGGCTTTGTATTTGTTTTATGATGAATTTTCTGTAAATTTTAAAACATCAAGACCTGATAAAGAAATCGGTATTGCTATTTCCACTCACTGCAAAAACAATCCAGAAATAAGTAAAAAATGGCTTAAATTAAGTATATTTAGCCTTAATTTGAGCAGGTAAATAAGATGATTTGCCAATGGAATGAGTATTTTCACTCTTAAAATAAGATAGTTAGATAATATTTACTTGAAATAAGACGATAAAATAGTTTTTTCTTATTTTAAAAGGAAATTGTCTTGTTCCATTGGCAAAGTGTCTTACTTACCTCCTCAAATCAAGAAAAAACACACTTATTTTAAGAAAAAATAACTTATTGAGATTTATATTTTTTGCAGTGTGGCTTTGTTTCTAATAAGACACACTTATTAAAAGCAAAACTATTCATGATGGTATTTCTATTTTTCTTGCATTGATGTGTGATGGTTTAACGACTTATAACGTAAAAGGTGATTTTTTTATATTTTTTTAAATATTTCTTTTGAGAAATACTTAAGTGGTCTAACTAAATCTATTTATTATGACAAATGCGACAGACAAGGATACTGCCAAGTAGGAATCAAACAAGTTTCAACATTTTTAAAACATAAGTTTAGCTACGTGACTTTGAACTATTATTTATAAAGATAAACAATAAATGATGTAAAAGTGAGGCCAAATATAAGAGCCTGTTTTTGATAAATAAAAAATCCAGATCTACCATGTCCTTCAAAGCAAACTTAACGACTCACTTTGCCAAATTTGAATGAGGTGAGACTCCCTTAGAGTCCTACTTCAAATTGAATTTTTATAGAGCCATTTGAAAATAACATCGAATGATTTATTAGCTCTGAATCAGATCATCTTAGAAATGATATGCAGCTGTGTCGGCATTCTGTCTAAATCTGGTTTTGTGCTTTCTTCTAAATTGTGCTGCTCTGTTTTTATTTGAGTTAAAGGGGATTCTAACAAGTAATGTGGCTGATCAGTATTTGGTTGTACATCGTTAAGTTAAAAAATGACAAACACTAAACATACATTGTTTTGCGTTATTGCTGTTTGATGCAGTCGTCTATGTAGGAGAAGGAATCTGTGAGTTCGGGACAGATTGTTACTCTGTGACAGATGACGTCTGTCTATATCTGAGACTGTGCACAGAACTGTAAAACAAATCTACTGAACGCAGACAAGCCTGAGCCAATTTATTGTGGCACTTTAAAAATCAGTAGGGGGCCCAATTGTTATTGAGTCCTCCCCACTGGACCTGATCCAGCCAGCTCTTGGTAAGCGCACCGATTCAGAAACGGTTAAAAGGTACACAAAAAAGGTGCTATAGAAAAACAAACCTGAGCCTTGGCACACTGAAACATTCTTTTGCTCTCCTACACAGAAGAGTATAATCAAAGTAAATAAGTTCTAAAGTAAGAGAAGCCACAAACTCGTGAGTTTATCAAACTAGGTCACCATCTAAATACATGCAGTGCCCTTGGTGCTGCTTGAAATAGACTCAGTGCTCCTTTAAACCACAGACTGCTCCACAACCTCTGAAATATATATATCAAGTTAAAGTGATGTCAAAATATAAGAGGCATAATGGCATACTGAATGCATAAGATTTCTATTTTATCCTAATTCTTATGTAAAACCAACTTTCTAAGCTGGTTCCAAGCAAACAAACAAACATTAAGGTTTGAAATGGTTAATTCCTTTGTTGTACATGAAGTGCTTGAATGCATAGTACTGAAAATGTACCCTGTAATGTAAAATCTAATTGGAATCTAGAGGAAAGAGGCTTGCTTCTGCTTAGCTATGATTTAGTCGACTTTCCTTCAAGTGATCACCACAACACAGGTGAAGCTGTTATCTTTTGCTGCCATGTGTTGTGGAAATCAAATTACCCCCTCAAAGCTGTGCAACATCAACTTGATGAGTAAGGAGTTATTCATTTTAAACATCTAGAATCTCTTGGGGCAGTTTCACTATTACTCTCATTTTGTACATCTATTATTTTGTTTTGGAGGTCGATTTAGATGCTGATTTGTAATGACTGGGTCTGTAACTGTTATTATTATTAACTTCAGTTTGCTAGTATTATAACCTTTCCAAATAGATAAAATATCTTGGAAAGATTTTTTCCAAACTAGCTATTTAGCCTAAAGTTAGACATTCTGTGCTTATTAGCAGGTTTTCACTTTTCAGTCCATTTTAGCTGTTATTTCAGCCCTTTATCCAAGAAATTTGAATCAAACAGAGATAAGTATTTCAAAACTTTTTCAAAACATATTTCTAATGGAATTGTTGAAGTGAAATTCACGCCAGATGATGATATTACATCTAGAAAACCACATATTAGAGGAAAAGTCAATAAAATGATGTGCAAAACAATGGAATGACACAGAGAATAAGTATTGAACAGCTTTGCTGAAATATGTTACTGCTCTTCAAAAAGATTTTATTCTTACCCATTCATCACACCAATCTGTTTTTTAATCCTAAAACTTCTGTTTGCCTCTTCGTTGCATTTTAATGATCAGGTTTCCATAGTCTATTGACGGGCCCATTTTACCAGCTTTATATTGTTTCTTCTAAAAAAATTTCAGTTTTTTTGGAATCATTGTCTTGCTAAAAAGAAATCCACATTGTTTGTGCAGGTTATCAAGAATATCTCATACATTCCTTCACTTATCTTTCCTTAACTTATTCAAAGTCTGGTTGTACATATGTCTTATGGCAAACCCAAATCATTATGTTCACACCCTGGAACTTCCTCGATAATAATATGCTTTGACTCTTGGGAGACATGCAGAGTTATTTCCCCAGCAGGGTAGTTACAACAACGTCATAAGACTTTGCTTTTAGTCCTTTTTGAAATCTAATCTCCCAGTATGCAATTGTCTTGGCTTAACACTTCATAGTAAACATTAACTGAGCTTCAGCATACATGTTCTTCAGCAGTGGAGTCTCGTGAGGTGAAAGTACTAAAAGGCATTGCAGCAAAGTGTTATTCAATTTATTCATTAACAAAACTGGCCCTGCTAATTTGATGTCCTTTTAAAGCACTCAATAGTTGGCTTTTGATTTTGGACAACTCTTCGGATAATTTTTTTAACTCGTCTGTCAGAATTTTATAGCATATCCTGACTGATTTTTGGCTGCTATACTTGCACACTCCTTTTCAGCCCTTTCAGGCTGTTGTCTGGGGGATTCGTTTTCCAATGCAGGACAGCAGGGCCCCGAACTGGGTCCTGGATAGGCACCCACTGAAAGTGACCGTCATACTGATGTAGCATGTGGAAGAGGTGGTGGTATTCCCCATACTAGTTCAGTCTCTGGGACTCTGATGAATCCTGGGACACTGACAGATTTGTTCGTCGTCGATTTGTTTTGTCGTAAATCTATGTCGCCATTTTAAGGTGAAACCAATAGCCAGTAGACGAAGAGCTTTTTGCCCGCCGGGTAATTTGCCATAGCCGGCCAGGCGAATTAAAAGTTGAGCAACTGCAGGAGGTTTCATGTTCAGTGTTAAAGCACCTTAATGGTACGATCAGACCACACGTGATAGCTGTTGCTAATGAGGTGGATTCACATATAATTCTTATACAAACTGTGTCATGAAGGGCGGTGAAGCGGCCAGCAGTGAAGAGTGTTCACTGCTCCGCTCTCACCTTGTGCCACTACATAGAGCTGAGGTGTTGTCAGACAACAGCAATCTCAACATGGCAGCCAATCAGGGAAGAGTTGAAGCTGAGAAAACAATGTTAAAACAGGAAGAAATAAGGATGTTCTCAAGAGGCTTTTAGGTGGCTTTAAAAAAAACTGTTTTTGCCTGATTTTTTTTCCACATCGGTGGGGTTTCAGCTTCATGCAGCTGAAGCTCCTCCTATTTGATGATGCATTCCAAGGTGTAAACACAGTGCATCTGAAATGTAGAGTGGTGAACTAGCTGCAGGGCTCACAGAAATCACCACATTCACCGCCTCCTGTGTTAGCCCACCATAAGCCTCATGTATTTTAGTTTTTTATTTATGACTGAATCAATGGCTACACATTTAAGTCCAGCTTGACATGTGGTGTTTATAAATCTGTTGGAAGTTATCTCAGAATAATTAAATATTATTTAATATATTGGCTTTTTTATTTGTTGCTTAAATATTTCCACAAAATGTTTTTTTTACATTACACAATTAATCTTTAACAATATTCTTACCAAAGGTGCAACATAATCCAAGACACAATCTATAAAATTTTGAAGATGATTTGGAACATGATATATCGATGCAGGAATTTTTTAAAGGATCCTTTAATATTATTTAGTGGAACAAGCAATTCTCACCTAAATCAGAGGGAGGAAGCAGGGACTTTTGACAGCTTTAGCATTGGACTCAAAAAGTATTATAATGCCAACAAAGGATAGCAAAACACAGGAAAAGGGAGTCATGCCCTACTGGAAGTTTTGATTTTCTGAGTGAAAATAAAGAGAAAGAGAGCAAAACAGACACTGCAGGCACAGACTGTTTCTTACATATAAACTTATTAAAGCATTTCAAAGGTGTGCGCCATGCTAAGGAACAATTCATAAAAATTATCCAAATCGTGTGTAATTTTTAACTATAGGTGTAAGGCACAATATGGGGCAACATTTGCTGCTTGGCGGAGGTCTGTTATCAATATAACCCTCTGCTACCTGGCTTATTTTACAGCCACTCTCATGCTGCCAGTAGCACAAGCAATCTGTTCAATAGATGGGTTGAAAACAAGCCAGCTTGCACGTCTCTACATTTGTGCAGCAAATTTTGCAGATCACCTGCAACCAGTGTGGGTACTAAAGCGTTATTAAGTAATGCAGTACAGTATCTAGATTTCTTTTCCAGTAACCGGTGTTTGAAACTTTACTTAAAAAAAATAACTGGTTATAGTTATTAAAAATACGTTATAGCCATAAGAAAGTCATGAACATGTGTGAAAAAAGAACGCAGCTCTCAGTTTTGAAATATGTGGAGCTTCTTTAATTTACAGCTTCTAACTGACGTCTATAGTCTTTTTTCTCCACCTATAATGAACAAATTACAGGAACATTTATCCTTCAGTGTTTTTTTTTTTTTTCTAGGTACGCTCTCATTGAATCAGTGGCTCTGCGCCTTCATCTCTCCTCTGTGCTAATGCTGAAGTTCATAACGTCCCAACAGTGGCAGTAACTAGCACTGTAACTAATTAGTTTTTAAAAGTCAGTAATGTGTTAGTCATTACTATGCCTTAAAAAGGATTTTATGGTAGTAGGAGTATGGAAAATGGTAATGCATCTTGTTACATATAGAAATATCTAGTATTAACTTTACATTTTTAGCAAATATCATAACTATGATCTTCAAAAACAAAGTTGACAAAGTTCCTGTTGCGTGACACCATGGTGGTGAGACGTCTTTTTAAAAATCATCAATAAGACCTATGGATTTTGATTTTTGATACTGAAAGAGACCAGTATTACTTTATAAATACTGACAAATTGCAAATACATATTTTAGGTTTCTAACCTTTTGCTACTCTTGAATGATTTATTAATCCAATCCTTATTCATTGTCTCATTCCACATTATTGCATAGCCTGTTTTTTATTTGCACATTTCTTTGTTTTATGTTGTATCACATGTGGAGAGACATTAATATTTTGAGCCACATCAAAAATACATTTTCTAAAAGAAAAATCACCATATTCAATATTTATTATTCCACTCAAAGTATACCTCTTTTAAAAATTAAACACCTGACCCTGAAAAGACCATACTATATTTTTGAATTGGATTCTTCATTCTATGTAGTCAAGCAAGGATATTCAGCATTTTTTTTTTCCATGATAAGATATTTCTCTGCCATTTTTGTAAGTACAGAACGACCTTTTGCCTTCTTTCGAGGCTGTGAAATTGCTCAGGTCCAAGAACGGTCTTCAGCAGTATTTTATCTCTGTCCTGTGACAAGTTCAATCAGTCAGTCTATTACCTTACCCAATAAATCAGCAGCAAAGCAGAACTTACATCCTGACTTCTTTTTTTAATAAATGGAACATTAAGTCCATATTAATTAAATTTCCCCATCAGAGTACTGTCCTCCAATTAATTGATCTTTAGTTCATATTTCTGCAGATATATTTTTCTTGTGGAACGTCTTTTCTTTTAACCCTGCTGACATGCGTTCACAGTTTGTGCTGTAACACTGCGCTTCTCTCCTTGTTCCATTAAATATGACTTATATCAGTTTTTCCACATCTTTTATGATCATGTATCAGAGCTGGCCCTAATTAAATCAGATCTGAAAGATTTATATCAAGGAATATTCCCAGTGGACTACATTTTTCCCTATATAGAAACTAGAAAAGCTTTTGAACATATTACAGGGATGAAAAACTGCTTTGTCAGCATTATGTTAACAGTGAAAAACAGACATGGAGAATAGTCTGAAAAAAAGGTTTAATTTTGTATTGTGAAGATTTACAATTTAGATATAGTATAAATACTTACCTGAGGCATGTACAAAAATCTTCAATGTGAATGAAATCGGTAGTTGTAAAAACAGCGGACCTTTGAAGACGATATTGAAACCTACTGTTAATGAGGCGTGATGCTGCTTCCTGGCAGCAACCTCCTAATGCATCAAAGACTACATCAGACTAAACAAGGCTTTAAAATTAATGAATAGCTCTGTCTCTGAGGGGTAATTTTCCATCATCAGCATTGGCAAACCCCATTGTCAGGAGCAAAGCAAGAGGCAGCACAGTGTTGCTGCCGCATGCATTTATCCTGATTAATTCATACAACGCAGTAGGTCTGATCCTGATGATTCTCTCTTTTTGTTATCCCAGGATCCTCCTCAGGGTTTGGCTAATAATGTTCCCTAGAGGAAATGCGGGTATTTAGGTTAGTCTCGTTGACAAATTCCCTAAGGAGTTTCTTAGGTCAACAGCGGTATACCTTATTAGAACCCGACTTCTCGCAAGTGCCTGTATTGATAAGTTCACAGATAGCAGCTGCTTGGTAAATCACAGCATCAACCTAAAAAAAACAAGCAACAAAAAAACATTACATTTCTCTGTTTGCAACTTCTTCTGATGAAACAACATAGATGAAGACTATTTAATCTGAATCTAGCTCTTCGTTCAACTTGCTGTGCTATTTAACTTGCTTAAGTTTGCTCTGCTTCCATGAATTATAGGATTTCATTGAGCATAATTAACCCTAATACTTCAGTCAGAGTTGCTCTTTTAATATTTTCTCTGCCTCTCAACCCAAACTGCTTGCAAGGAGTAGAACTTTTAATGAAATACTCAATCATTACCCACGCTCATGGATACAATTATGATATACAGCTTACAGAAATACGACAGTATGATATTAGAATCTTTAGAAAAACAGCTAAAAAACACATCCAACCATTTTTTTTGTCCTAACCTGAGAATAACTTAATGTGATAACAGTGCCAGTATGGAAATAGAAAAATTTCCTATGCCCAGTGACACGGATCTTGGTGAAAGACTAAGGAAATTATAGGCCTGAAGGTATATATAATCTTCCCAGTGAGGTCTGTGTGTGCCCCGGGGTCTCCTCTTAGTGGGGTGCACCTGGAAATCATCTCAGAACAGGCACTTAGAAGGGCATTTAGTTTAGATGTCAAACACGCCTTTACTGATTTCTTTTGATGCATATTAGCAGCTGCTTTGCTATGAACTCCCACAGATGAGAGACCTCACCACCATATTTCTAAGGCTTTGTCTCGCCACTCTAAAGAAGAAGCCCATTTTCGCTGCTTTTATCCAGTGTCACATTCTCTTAGTCATGATCCATGTCTCATGATTTGGCCTTAGTCCAGAATGAGCTGACTGTCATTCCAGCCCGGCAAAAAATTCTAGTGAATTAAAATTGTTATACAAATTAGCAGTCAAAGAACACGGAAAATAACCAACACCTTTCACAACTCTAGTTTTGAAATTTTGGGCAGTCCATAGCCAAGCCCCTTAAAACATTACTCAAAACAATAAAAGGAACACATAAACACACAATATAATTTCAATTAAATCAAACGGTAATACTTTCTTTTACAGTACATTATAACCATGTAATAATATAGTAATAACATAGCGAGTTACACTATATTACTAGGTAACAACAATAACTTTACTTGGCAATTACCCGAAAGTGAAAGTACATAATTTCAAAGTAATTACCAGCATATAATTATTGCAATTACATATTACTATGTAACAATGGCGAATTTTGGTGTGTAATTACCATCAGGTTACCATGGGACAGTTTACAACAGATTACAAAGTAAATTGTTATTTATGGTCAGGTAAGTGCTGTGGTTCAAATTTCAGGCAGACAAGGTAAAGTCCGAATTCTTCATTTCAAACTGTTATTAGGTCTAGGTTAGTGTAAGTAGTGACTAGTGTAAATTAGCACATTTTACCAGATGAAATTAAGTAAACTGCTGGGTTTCTTTCTTTGGTATTAAAGAATTATTGCTGTATAATTATATCAGTTAGAATGTTTTTTTAACTCTTAAAATACTAACAAAACTATTTTGTGCAAATTACCAAGTAAAACACATATAATTAATTGGTAAGTATTTAGAATATGTACTGTAAAAGAAAGGCATCCAAAGTTTCTCAGATATTATGCAATGATTACCATGTAAACTATTTGGTTTGTGCTGTTTTACATATTTCTTCATAGAGAACCTCCATTACATAGGTGCATTATTATAATATCTGATTAATAATATAATAATAATATTAATCAGATTAATATCTGAGAAAAATTGGATTGCTAGCCTAGCGTACGGTTAAGATACCTGAACATTCCTCATGCTGCCTGAAAGCAGCAGAAGCTGCTCCTTTCAGCTTTAATGCATGCAGAGGTAAACCTCTGTTTTCCAGGTGTCCTGGTAGACTCGTCTTAGTTTCTTGTCCAGAAGACAGCTATGAAGGTGTACAGGTGGACCTTCCTTATTGAGAACTCAAATAGTTGTTTTTTTAACGATCAGTTTGCTCTTTCATTTATTTTCTGTTATGAGCAACATTGCCAATGATTTTCTAAAGTTGTTGAAATTAATTTAAATGTTATTCTGTTATTGAATTATATATTCTGTTTTGTTAAAGATTTAAATGTTTAGTCAAGGATTTGCACCTGACTGGAGCTTTGAATTTCTTGACTTTAGAACTTACCTAGGGCTTGCATTTCTTACTTTGGATTTGCCTTTAGATTTGGTTGGAAAAACTACTAAAGTACCAAAACCACTTTTAAATTGCAAAACAATTTTTTGGTCACACTTCTAGACATTATTTGTGTAAGCATTCTCTGGATGTTTGTCTGTGGCCTTTGCCAGCATTTCAGGTGTTTTTCACACACTAAAAATGTATTTTTCTTAATTCTGTTTACCTTTCTCCACAATTTAAGCTTTCTGTATGTATTTTATCCCCAGATTGGAGTTACCATCACTTCTTTGGGATTTCATACCTTGAATTTCATGCTGTTGACCTTGAAACTCTGAACAACATTACTGTGAGATTTCAAACCAAGGCATCTCAGGGAATGCTTCTATATGTGGACCAAGGACCCATTAATGGAGATTTCTTTTTTATGAAACTTTTTATCCAGGATGGGATCTTGAAGGTAAATGCCGTTTTACAGAAAGGTTTCTGATACTGATATCTGTTTGGTCTGTAGGAAATGTCTGTACTTTAAAATATTGTATAATAATACCCTTAAAGGTTAACTGAACTACTAACCCATAACCTATTGTGGAAACAGGAGAGCCTAAAAGTATTTGCATGAGCCCTTTTTTGACCAGTCAAATTGATCTGCATAGGTGGTTTGTTCAGTTAATAGATGTACACAGTGGAAGAGAAAACAGCTTTTTATTTTATGTAATTGTAATGCTGCAGACATATTTTAAATTGAATATAATATAATACATTTAAATTATACACATCTGGCTGTGATGTTTACTTTGACGATTTAACAAGTTAATTCAACAATTTAACATTTAAACTGTTTTCTATTTGAAAAAAATATATATTTAATACAGTAGACAGTCATGCAGAAGGGAATTTATTGTATATTTGTAGGTTTTGGTGATAAAACCGTTTTACAAGCCATTCCAATTAACTTAAATGTGTGACTTCATATATTTCAATGGTCAACCAGTTTAGAAATAGAAAATATGTCCTCCTAACAAATGTAGCCAATAGTCAGTCAGAATTTCAGAGCTCCTAGATTCTTTTTATATTCCTTTTTTAAAGGGGTCATAAAATGATTATATAAGGTATTTACTGTAGTGCGGATCCTTAAGGTCTCTGAATAGGGTGTGTAACTTTGGTTGGGCTGAAAATGGCATATTTGCTGTTCTATGAGCCCTGATTCAAGCCTGGTTAAAAGCCCTAGAATAAAACGACCGGTTTATTTCCTTTTTTGTATGCTCATGAATATTTAGATGAGCTGTGCACTGATTGGTTGGTTCACGACGAGCGAAACTGCTGAGCAAAGACGCATCATAGCAACAAGCACTCACTCACTGAAACATCAAAAATCAAAGTAGGGTGACCAGACGTCTTCTTTTCCCGGATATGTCCAACTTTTCATACCTAAAAAATGTCCGGGGGAAATTTCTAAATCGTCCAGGATTTTGGTCGACTATAGCGCAGCACGTAATCGAAACACCCGGGCACTCAAACTGACCCGTAAGCTCCGGTGCTGGTCAGGGAACCCTGGTGGACGGGTAGGGGAGACAGTGGGGGAAGGAGAGACTGATCCTGATCTCTGGTGACGATAGCCTGCATGTAAATCCCAGGGCGTGACAAAAGTGCAGGCTAGAACCAAATAAAGCAGCATCCCCCAGATTACATCAACTTGGGGCTTCGTTTGGATTTGCCCGTTTTATGGTGAAAGTTTAGAATTGTGAGATTTGCATAGAAAGGAGGTGTCGATGGGGTTTCAACATTTCACCCACTGAACTATCGTTATTCATCTATGACAAGGTAAACTCTGTTTTGCATTCTATGACCCCTAAATGATAAAGTATGATTTGAAAAGAAGAATGTAAATCCATATTTAGAAAACAAATTACTTGTGAGTCAGCCTTTATGTTACAAGGTAATGACAAGTTATCATTTAACTACGAAACTTGACATCTTAAAGGAATAGTACACCCAAAACATGATTAGCCTTCATTTTCTACTCACCTCCATGCTGAACAACACTCTGGAGTACTTTTTTGATATCTCAAATGCATCTGGAGATCTGGGAGGCTTCTTGCTGTCTGCTGACATTCAAATAATGGAGGTCCATGGCGCCCGAGACAGAAAGGTCCATAAAAGTCCACAAAAACGTGTCAATATTCCTCCATACTGCTCGTCCAATGTAATCCAAGTGTCCTGAGTGGGTAGCATCCAGAATTTACTCGAAACGAAGTCATTTAGAATGTTTTTAGAGCATAAACAGTAGTGTATAGGATTTCCTAATAGCGCCCCCATGCGCGCTCACGATTCTACGGAAGCCGGCAGACCAAACCGGAAGAAAGTGCGCATTCAGCGTCTGGTCTGCCGATAATGCAAGCGTAGAAGAAGAAATGTGCTGTTTACCTGTGCAAAGAAAGAAACAACGAAAGAAAAATGTCTGAGGACTTCAGTGTTGAGGAAGAGCATGAGTTCTTTGCCGAGCTGAATGCGCTGGTTTGGTCTGCCGGCTTCCGTAGAATCGTGAGCGCGCATGGGGGCGCTATTAGGAAATCCTATACACTACTGTTTATGCTCTAAAAACATTCTAAATGACTTCGTTTCGAGTAAATTCTGGATGCTACCCACTCAGGACACTTGGATTACATTGGACGAGCAGTATGGAGGAATATTGACACGTTTTTGTGGACTTTTATGGACCTTTCTGTCTCGGGCGCCATGGACCTCCATTATTTGAATGTCAGCAGACAGCAAGAAGCCTCCCAGATCTCCAGATGCATTTGAGATATCAAAAAAGTACTCCAGAGTGTTGTTCAGCATGGAGGTGAGTAGAAAATGAAGGCTAATCATGTTTTGGGTGTACTATTCCTTTAAGTCACTGGCTACACTTTACCAGGATTTTGAAATATTTTTATACCTATAAAATTCTTGAAAACAAATTTAAATAATCGGTAAAAGACAGTTTTTAAACTCAAAAATAGACATTAGTGAGCATTTTTTTTTTTTTATTACACTTTTTCAGATTAAACATAGCTTTATGTTCAAAACCTTACAAAAGAGAGCATTCAGTTGATATCATAAAAGTGTATAATGTAAATATTTTAAACTTTTATGAAATAATTAACCCCAGTTTACTTTGTACAACCTCAATACACTATATACTCATACACTCATATTAGTTAAATCTTAAAGTATAGATCTATAATATTTGATCAGCAACATTTAGATTTATTTGTCATTTATAGTTATATAGATATATACAGTATATAGAGATATATAGTGCAACTATGTGTAACCTATTTCAATGTCAAATACATATATAAAATTCATAAATGCATTAATATATATTTTTGTTATGCCTGATGATTAGTTTAAAATATCTCTTAGTCTATTATGTCAGTGACATTAGACAGGTATAAACATGACAAAAGAGACATTGCATACTTAAACCATCTTCTAATGTTTCAGTATGCCTTTTGCTGCAACGAAGATGAAGAGGTTACACAGATGAGTGCACGCATTCATGTTGATGATGGCAGAGTTCATATTGTGAACATTAGGTATGTACATCAAAGCAGAATAGATACCCATTAACCCATTAACAAAGCTTCTATCATAACGTATGTCAATTTATATACACTGGTTTATCTGCAACAGTTTGCAAATGTTTCACCTGATGAGCTATTTATATATATATATATATATATATATATATATATATATATATATATATATATATATACAGAAAATACAACCTTAAATATGTATTTAATATTGAATAGCTTGCTTAAAAAAATAATTATTAATTGATTTGACAAAAAAAAAAAAGATTTATTTTGTGACTTGGAATTTTATCATTTTGAAATAGAAATCTTGCAATTTTTTAATACAGTATGTTTGCTTTTCAAGCATTCTCAAGCAGTTATGGCTATACAAATAATTACGGCTTGTACTTATAGCTTGACCCTTTTGCTGCTTTCTCAACCTCCAACCTGCATTTTCTGCTTGGTCAACAGGTTGACCAAGCAATCAAATGCTTTATAAAGTACTGATATAGCATTTTTTCAATACAGCAGACTTGACAAAGGAGGCTTTACACCATGTCCAGTCATTCAAGCAAAAATTCATATGTGACAAGTTTAACTGCACTTTAGCTGGAGCTTACTGACAGAAGCTGGAGCTCACAGCTGTAAGCAGGCCCTCTGACCCCCATCAGTGGGCAATTCTGGTTGATCCCCAGGATCCTGGGCGAAAGTCATTCATGCTGACCAGTCAGCTAAAGGGATATCCCTTTAGCAGCCAATGCGCACGATCTGTTGGAGGCATGGTGACAGAACCCCACTCTGTCACACAGGTGAGGGTAATGTCTTGCCCAAGTGCACAACGACTTTGAAAGCTGGCGCTTGCACCAACAACCTTTTTATTGAAGGGCGAACTCCTGCAACACCACTGTTGCCGCGCCCCAGCAGGATTATCTATTTATCCACATCCACCCCTGCACCTGCCTTACCCTATGGGTGACTGGTAGTCCCGTTGCTCAAATTAGACACAGCACAGCCTCTAATATTGGGTTAGTCCTAATTATTATTTGGTCTAGCAAAGACACAAAAAAATCACTAAAATGCTGAGCTTTTTTTTCACTATCAGGTAAAAACGCTGGTGAAAATCCAGGCTCCATATTATCCTGTCTCTACCTACAACACAGTGAGCCTTGTGAATTTTACCAGAGCAGCTTAAAAAAAAACTTTTAAAGAAGTCATGTCAAACTATTTTGAAAGACTTGGAGGTGGGATTATTCCTTCAAAATTGCAATGGAATGTTGGAAGAAAATAAAAATAAAAGATTTTATGTTACTTAAATATTAAACTTATGTACAATATTTCTTTCCAAATGTTTTATGTGGAAAGAAACTGTGGCAGATTTGTTTACAGGGTGGGCTTATAACTAACTCTTGAGAAAGATATATAATTGTCAGAGATTAATGTCTAACAGATATATATATACACAAGCTGAAAGCTGAAGCAATCAAAGTGCAGCATGTATAAATTTGGTTTATAAACATTTTTACTATGTTCAGAGACTCTTTTTGTCTTTTTTGAGGTTAAAATTTTGCTTTGGGAGAATCATGTAAAGACACCAGCAGGAAAAATAAATTAATTTGTTGCCTGCTGAAGACATTATGTGTACAAGTTATTACATTGAAGGTGATATCAAAACTGTGCCAAAGGAAAGCAAGATTTTTTCCCACAGAAACAGAAGCTGAGTGGGAGGGTTGCTTCATGTTTTTGTAGCAGGAAGGCTACACTGCCATAAATATATAAGAGGCCAATCAGGTTCAAGGGGCAACAAGAACCAACCCGTTTTTTTTTTTGTTTTTTTTTTCTGGAAGAAAAATACCACAGCAGTATGAATCAATCATAATGTTCTACTCCAACCCCTTGAGACACTTCAAGAAAGAGAGCTGTCATAACTAGGGGGTTGGCTGTATGGAAAAATGGTTTCTGGTGTCACGAAGCAAATTCTGTGTAATTGTCTGACGCCTGAGTCCGTCCATCTTTGTCTGATTTGACCCAGAGCTACAACACCACAGCCATCCTCAACGTCACCACCTAACTCATTATAGACTTTTAATATATCTTCCCGTCAAAGAGGCTTTTCAATATGTTAAATAGAAATCCGGTGGGGCTGACTTCTCAAGGACAGTGAGCACGGTGCCCTCTGGCTTCCAGCCAGGCCGCTCTGGCAGGCTGCTTCTAAATTAACCGCATCTCCATGCTTGCTTTGGGGGAAGGACTTATGCAGGTTGTAGAAAGTGCCCTGAGTGTTTAGCCAGCATATACAACAGCGTGCAACCCTAGCTTAACAAATCAGACTAGATTGCTTCACAGACCCTCTAACTTCTATTCAGGGAGCAAGGTGCATCAAGAGGCACTAGAGAGGGGACTTTGAATCTGTGGGCTAAGAACCCTCAAGCTGCTGCTAGGTAGTCCAGAATCTGCACTTAGGTAATTATCTAAGCTCCCCTGTTGTTTCCAAGAGGAGAATTGGTTTTAAATCTGAGGCTATGGGGTGGATCTACAACAGTTTTAGTTGAGCCTCATAACATTTCCCGATAAAAAGAGAGGGCACTGAAGAATTGTGAATGATGGGTATAACAACAAAAACGTAACATTTAGATTGGTGTGTTTATCATAAATACTAAATCCAATGCAACACACACTGGAAGCAAGTTTATTCAAGCATTAGTCTGTTGTCTATTTTTCCTTAATATACATGTTTCTTTTCTTTCTTTCTTTTTATTCTTTGCAATAACTAAAAAATTATAGCACTAGTGAAAAACTGACCAAGGCATCGCCAAGGTATTGCCTACCTAAACTGATAAACTGAGCAAGATTAATCAAAAAGGCAAGACTGAGGCAGAGACCTTTAGAAGTGGCAAACATTATTTTATCTTTTGATGTTAAAGTTAACTGGGGTATAAGTCTGAAACTGCACTGCAAAAAACATCTAGAATTAAGTAAAATAATTCTTAAATTCAGTGTACTTGCCCTTAATTTGAGTAGATAAATAAGATGATTTGCCAATGGAATTAGTATTATTATTCCTAAAACAAGATAATTAGATAATATGCACTTGGAATAAGACAAAGCATTTTTTTTTCTTATTTTAAATGTAAATTGTCTTGTTCTATTGGCAAAGTATCTCAATTACCTCCCCAATTCAAGAAAAAATGCACTTAATTTAAGCAAAAATTACTCATTAAGATTTCCATTTTTTGCAGTGTTTCGCTATGATTTGATTGAATTTACCAAATATCTCTGTGTTCAAATTCAGAGTACCTTGAGAAAAAAAAATTGTTTGTTAATCTGCATCAATAAAATTAGTTGAAATCAAAATCTACAACTCTGGTAGGAGAAGATATCCACAGGCAACTATCGATTAGACCCTCCATAAATCAGACCTGAATAGAAGAGAGGTTAAAAAAGAAGATACTGTTTGAAAAAGGCTGTAAGGTGTTCCAGATGAGCTCTAGTGATGAAACAGAACTTTCAGCCTCTCTACATTCTTATGGTGGTAGCAGCATCCTCCTGTCATCATAGTTTATGGGAAGATGGACAGGGTAAGTCCTGAATCAATCCATTTAGGAACAAAATACCTCATACAGGCAATTTCACATTTCATAACACCATCAAATAAAATTATAATAAATACATTGAAATTCATGGTTGTAACAAATCAAATTTCTAAAGTTCAAGGGATGTAAAAAAAATTTTCAATGACTATATGTTCCATGTTCTTGACATGATGTGTACTGTACAGAACAACAGGTTGTGTACATATGCACAAGCATTTTTCTAACATGTTTTTGCCTTATCAGGCAACACCTGACACCTTGTGAAGCAGAGCTGATGCTTTCGGGCCATGAGACAATTAAAAGCACAGCCAGTAATTACTGGCTGGGACACATGATTCAAAGAACAAACCATGTCTTCGTAGGTGGCTTGCCACAACAATATCTTCCCAATCAGGTGAGCTTTGTAATTATTGTGTTCTGTGTTAACTAGCTGCCAAAATTATACGGTATTGAATGTCAGCAGTTTAAAATTACATGTTTGTTTTTTGTTGTTTTTTTTTATTACACTTTTCTTTTAAAGAGAGCAAAACCATTGGACAACTATACTGGCTGTATTGAAGTAATAGAAATTAACCACCTAAGAAGCTTCTACACAACGAATGCAGTTGCTGGCAGCAATATTGACCAATGCAGGTAATGTGTACTAAATTCTTAAAGCTAGAACAAGAAAAACATGTTATAATATGGTCCCTTTCATCATTCATTTATTTCATTTTAAGTTAATAAAACAAAGTTACCAAGTGATTCTGGCATAAAAATCAGACCAAATAGAAAGATGAAGAGTGGTAACAGTGAAACATGATCAAAGTGTTAGTTTTTCCACATGAGTTTTTATTCCTTAAGCATATTTAAAGCATTTTCAACCCATGGTCTTGATATTGATTGTTTATTCAATCTACTCTGTCAGGTTTCCTTTACATCCTACAGTTGACTCCCCATTTAAGTATTTGAGTCGGGCCCTTCCATCAGCTTCCACCGACACAGTAAGCACAGCTCCACTGCTATCATCATCTCCAAAACTTCCTTTGCGTGAACTTCAGGTTTGCCATGATGATCCTTGCCACAACGGAGGAACATGCCATCACCTGCAGCTTCACAACAGAACTATTCCTTCCTGCGACTGTCCCCTTCATTTTACTGGAACTTTCTGTGAAAAAGGTACCTCAAGATCTTTGCATTTACTTGTCTTCTACATTTTTATCGTTTCTGACATAGGAAGCACAAACCACAACCTGCTGTAATGTGACCTTTATAGTGATATCACCAAGAGCCATCCAGCGAATTATATTGGGTAATATATGCTGAGCCTCTTTGGCTAATAGGTTTTAGTATGAGAGGGTAATAGAGTCAGCTGCATTAAGAATTTTGAGTGATGTGAATTATTCAGAATATGATAAATGAAAAGAGAGATCCATATAAGCAGCTAGAACATAGCTGTATGTCTATGTTCCCCTTCAGTGTGCTCCCAGAATGGGAATGTCACTGTAGAGCACTTGCTTTGCATTCCATTACAGCTGTTACCTCTTTCCTAATACAAAATATTTGTTTTGTTCCCTCTACTACAATACTTAAACTAAAGAGACGTAACTACTAACTCATGTAGAGTACAATATTTAAGTTTTCTATTTGCAGCTATTGATCCTAATTAATATTCATTCAAAATATTGAATTAAAATAGTCAGTATTTATTTATGGAGTTTCCTTTTGACACATCAGCTTTTAAGAGTTAACTTGTCGTACTACCTTAAATAAAGCTTGCTCAAGTAGAAACATATACAAACCAGTGTCATTGGAATAGCTTGTTATAAATAAAATTAGCCTGTTAAACTGTTATTGCAAGTTAATGCAAATATTACATTTAGAGACACTGGATTGTCAGATTGTATAAAGCAAATTACCTACTGAGCGAATCTAGCCATAAACAAAATGTGCTCTGAGTACGTAGTTTTAACAGCAGTTAATTTTCACATTACCCTTCAAGTTATTCATAAACCTTGAATTTTGTTCAAATTTTACTAAGAACTACGAAATTTGAGATTTCTTAGAGAGCATTATTTGGGAAACAGCATTGTAAAGAACAAAGAACTTACCAGGTAGGTGAAGAAGGAAGGTCTAAAGAAGATTAAAGCAAAGTTAAGTTGAAAACAGAACCGTAAATCTCACAGGAAAACAAAGGCTTTAACTTACAATTACATTAATGCCCGCACAAAATATACAGTAAGTTAAGGAGGACATTCAATAAGCTTGGATTAACTACAACACAGAATATACAGAGGAAGAGAGCACAGGTGCTCCCTTCAGAGACTGATGGAGTCTTTTCACCCTTCTTGCAGGTACAGTGAAGTTTCAGGATGAGAATATGTGGGGCTTTGAATAGAACTAAGCACTGTTAGAGTAGCTTATATTCATAAAAGTGGTTATAAAACAAGTTACAGAATAAATATAATATTCCAACAAATACCTGCATTAATTCAGCTTTCAGCACATGCAGAAATTCTCAGTTTAAGTAAGATTTCTTGAGGAATTTCTTATCTAAAGTTGATTATACTGATCTTACAGAGCAACTGTAAGAAAGAAGCTTTGCTGAACTTTGAAAGATTATATAATTGAAGGTTAAAAAATAACAGTTTATAACCTTTTATACAATATATTTTTTGCTAATTACAATAAGTCTAACTAGGCTTATAGATCAGCACTGAAATACTGAGGTGTCAGTCTGCATATCAAACAATGTTTTAGTCATAAAATGTTAAATAAAAAGGCTATTTTAAAGATATTTTTCAGTAAGAATCTATATAATGTATCTAATTATTTTATGGTAGAGGTTTTGATAAAGAAACAGATGAAAAGACATATAGACCTACCTTAGCTAGTTCTTGCACATTTCTTCTATGTAGTTAGTTGAATAAGATGTACATTTTTCCTTCTGTGTTTATGAAAAAATATTTTCTCCTTTTATATTTTTTTTTTATATTTGCATTTTTGTTTACATTTCTAAATGAAGTTTTAGGCAGTCTTGGAGACTGTAATTTGATATTAGTCTGTATGAAGCGACTCAAAACTTTCAGGATGTGTCACTAGGGGCAACACTGATATAATCAGGAAAGGGTTAGTTTTTGTTCATCTGGAGTTAAGATAACTTAAAGGGTTTACATTTATTTCTTTTAACAAACAAGCATTCTAAAGTCTAATAAAAGGGTTAATGGAACTAATAAGGGGTAATATATATATATATATATATATATATATATATATATATATATATATATATATATATATATATATATATATATATATATATATATTTTTTTTTTTCTCAATGTGGGACCAGAGTTGGTGGCAAAAATCCCAGACTAGGGAAAGAAAACTATGAGGGAATTTGCTGATTGAGAATAGTTCCCACTCTATCTTTCTCTCAGCAGTAGATGAGTTGGAGGTTAAACCAGCTTTTAATAGGCTAAGTGTACCAACAAATGCTCCACTTACTGTGACCGATGTCATCGGTGAAAATAATTATCCATGGTATTTTAAAACCACTTAAGCAATTCAAAGTAGCACATTTCCACAGAATATGAAAACAGCTAAAATAATACCTCTTTTCAAGTAAGGGAACAAATATAACACCTACAGACCAGTGTCACAAATTTAAAAAAAATCAAGAGAAAAACTCTTTAACAAAAGACAAGAAAACCCAATATGACATGAATATGACATATTGAACCAGAATTAGTATGGACTAATGGAAAGCATTTGATTCAACAAATCATTCGGTACTCATTAACAAGCTGCAGCAGTTTAGCATCAGGGGAGAGGCACTGGACTGGATTAATAGTTATCTAAGAGAAAACAGTTTGTAAAAATGGGTGATCTTATATCCATCTAAGTGTATGGAGAGTGTTTTTGGGGTCCCTCAGGGTTCAGTTTTGGTTCCTAGATTATGTAATATATGCATAAATGTTACATTTTAAGTTTCTAAATTATCAAAATTTACCCTATTTGCTTATGACACTCAATGATATACTGTATTCTGTAGATTATTACAATGAAGTAATTATTACTATAAATCAAGATTTAAGTACCTTTAAAAATGGGTGAATAGAACTAAATTATCACCTAATGTAGAGAAAGGTAACAAAGTTTGGTAACTGCAAAAATATAAATAGTACACAAATAAAATTTGTCAAGTAATTATTGAAAATATAAAGGAAATTAAAATGAAAGGAAAGTACTGGGTGTGATGCTAGACAGTAATCTCAATTGGAAGTCTCACATCAGATACACACAAAACATAGTGGTAAAAAACATTGAAGTCATGAAAAGAATGAAGCAGCTGTTCGATTACAACTCCCTGTTTTTTTTTTTGTATTGCTTATTAGTTTTACCTTATTGTACCTACTTTATTGAGATATAGGGAAATAATTCCAAAATTGTATTAAACTCATTATCAGTGTTGCAGAAAATGGCAGTCCATATTGTTGGCTATCTGGATCATACAGATTATCTGTTTTTACAGTTGAAATTGCTTAAACTGCAGGAGGCGGTTCATTAACATACAGCACAGATCACCTATAAAGCTAGTAAACAATTATTACCACTCAATTTCCAAAATCTTTTCAGAGATAGAGGCTATCAATTTTGAGGGGCTCATGAAATTTAGAATTCCCTCTGTGAAAACCACTGGGGAGAGTTTTTGTGCGTCTGTATGTGGAATTAAACGATGGAACAGCCTGGAGGATAAAATACAAGCAGTCTCCCGATATGCATATGTTTAAATCACCATACAAAATTATGCTACTTCACGTGTATGGAAATGAAAAGTGATGACTATCTATTTCTCATCAATTATGGTGATTTTGGTTGTCATTATTGTTGGCTTTTGAATTAATAATGATAAAGATAACAAGATGCATATTATTGATAGTGGTATTGTATTGATAATGGACATTATTATTAACTGATGAATGGTGTTACTGTTATTATTAGTAGTACAATTAATAGTCTTATTGCTATCTGTATTTTTTGTTGTAGATAGTTTTGATAGCATTATAGAATAAGATTTACATAAAGAGTAATTATTTAGTTTTGTGTAACAAAGGGGTGCAATTAAATAAGCATTGTATTCATTCTACTCCTTTTTGAACAAAGATTTCTCTTTTAGCATTGTTTTACTTTTAATAATTGTCTTATGTTCGAATAAAATTGAATAATAAAAAAAGAGTTCTATATGCGTTGCACAAGCAAAAATTACAGTTAAGCTAGAAAGAAAGAAAATCCAATCCCTATCAAGTTTCATCAATATAATGTGGGTGTTAATAAGTGTTGATATGGCATTTTTTGCTTAAGGTAAAAAAAAATATTGGATAAAAAAAGAGGGATTTGCCACAACTACGAAAAATTTATTTAAAGGAATCCACGACTGGTTGAACACATTTTCCTAAATATATAATTTCCTATTTAATTTGAAATGACCCTTTTTGATATATAAAAACTAAGTATTCCTTTAAAAAACATATACCCTTTGTTATATTTTTCTCCCATGGAGGTTGATATTTTTTTCACCTGTGCAATGTATGCTGGGTTGAACTGTATTATATTTACACCGAAAAATTAAAAAATTCCCAAATAAAGTTTATGTTTACAACTAATCGTGGATCCCTTTAAGTTAAAGAATGTCTGTGTCTGAAGGAAGCGTGAAAATCATGAGTTAATTAGTTTTTTTTTAAGTACTGACAAAATTTTGGTAAAATTCAGGGGCTATATTATATACATTTTATCTGTCATTTGTACTTCTAAAACAAAACTATTTACAGGCAGAATCAATATCTCTATCATCACCTCTTTATAAGTTTTCTGTTTTGGTTTATTATGCTAAATCATCAACATTGTAGATTTCAGATAACTATAATCAGTAAAACATAAATGGTTAAAATCTACCATGTTTTTTTCTGGGCGCATCAGAAGAGACCATTCTTAAAATGCAACTCCCTCATTAGCTACATAGTAGCAAAAATCAAAGCCAGAAAAACAAAGCAGAAGCAATAAAAAACATAACCTATCTTTTTAGATTAGAAATCAAAGAACTTTCATTAAAATAACTGCAAAATATAACATAATACATGTTAAATCATAGATCTCCTAAAAGAGAAAAAAAAAAAGAAAAAAGCAATGTCATATCTAAAGTGCACCTCTATGGTGTAGCATTATAGTACAATATTTTAAATTTGAAAAATTAAGATTTTTTTAAGTCTCCATCTCCAAAAAAGAAAACCTATTTAGTATCCCCATGTGATTAATAAAGTATTTGTGAATTAAATGATTCCTAAGCACTTTAAAGAAAAACTCCTGCTATAAAAATATATAGCAGGCAAGCAAATATATTTCATACATTGTTGCATCCACAGAGATAGATTAAATCAACATTAGATAGTTGATAATTATGGTAAGAATTTGTTAGAAATAGTTAGAAATAGTTTTCCTGCTAAAGCTACTTAAATTGGGCATGAGACCTGGATCCATCTTTGCTGTTGTCATTTGCCCTGCAGAAGGACCCTTAGCTTAAAAGGCAGAGCAAAAAAAAAAGAACCTGAAATAACTATGCCCTCAGTCATGAGTTTTAAATGAAGAATTCATGGTTAACATTAATTCCCAACTGTCATATGTGCTGTACATTGTTGACCTAGGAATAATTTAAAGTGTTGGAAAATGTTGCTCTTAGCATAATCTTATGCTTCCAGAGCTGACACAATCCTGCCTGGCAGCCAACATTAACAGTCATTAACATGAGCCTGAGTAGCTTGCATGCATCCAGCACCCTGATTTGACACATCCTCCATGTTTTCTGAACATGGTAATTTACAGGTGTTTAGCCAATTTACAAAGCAGTATCTATCTCTGTGGGCACTGTAATAAAATGCCTCTATTTTTAAGGCTCTCGTTTGTTTGTTTTTTATTCCTGTGAGACACAGTAAAATGACAAAGCTGCTAACATTGACTCAATGATAGAGCTTTTTATTTTAGTTAATTATCAAAGACTGTTTGGCCTGTGGCTAAAGATCCACTGGGGATGAACAATAAATGTATCTGGTGTTGTTTTTTTAACTTCTTGCGGAATGTTGTTTTGCTAAAAAAAAAATGATGTCTGTGTGCCAAAAAAAAAAATGTAAATGTGACTGCTTTATTTAGGAAATGAATACAGTGTTTTAATATGTATTAGTATAACACACATTGTCAAACACATTTCCTCCACTGTAGCTTTAACATTAATCAAGCCTTCAGTTTGTTTGTTTTTTTGTTTTCTTTTCTTGCAAGGATCCTGTCACCCTTTCCCATCCATAACCAGAAAAGAAGTTGCTGCTTATTTCCCAACTTGTCAGACTTAAAAGCTCATTCTTTGAATACCAGCTGTGGCCTTTTAGTGTCACTTCTGCTGAGTTTGAGGAATTGCTCCTTCTCAAAAGAACTCCGGTCACAGGTTTAACAGGGTCCAATCTCATTTGAGCACTCATCCAACAATGTGCTTTGCAACACGAGTTTCTCATAGCCCACTTTCAAAGTCCAGGGGTTGTTTACATGCTGACACAGTCTGTGGATGTGAGTTGCCATACAGCAACTTTGCCTGGTGACAATCTTGTCGCTACATCTTGTCGAATTAAGTAATAGCCACATGAGAACAGCAGAGCGAGTCACCCTTGCTCTGAGCTAATTATAGAGAAATATGCAACCCAGTGACGAAAGAGAACTTGTTCCTGCCCTTGATGAAAGGCTGACAAGTGAAACAAAGCTAAAAATGCATCATAATGCACAGAGGTATACAGAATATTTATTTTAAGCAACAAATTATATTATAAACAAAAGTAATACTGAAAATAGTTGACATCTCCATACTGACAGATTTATTTTTCTGTGCACAGAGATACACGTTTGCTGATTGAGCATTATGCTGACCCTGTTATTTTCTGTTTTATATATTGCAATAGTGTGATTGTGTTCTAAAGCTACAGTAAGTTAGTTTTTTTCTAAGATGAACCTCCATCTTTGCTACTTTCTCATGTAATCTAGAAGAACCAGAATTTTCCTGTATTTGGCATCATGCATCTTCCTATAAAGTCTGACCATCTTTTTTATCCCTACAGATCCTTACAGCTTAATACTCAAATGGCTAAACTGTTGAATCATGCTTGAGATTTTCTGTTTATAGTAATGTGCAGAAAACATAACTCGATGGGATGATTTAGGCGTTTCTTTGGACAATTGTTTTCCTCTTGTGAAAATCCCATAAAGTGTTGCTATACCTAAATAAAATTACTGTTTCCACTTATACTCTGTCCATTATTAGGTGATGGATTGTACCATCTCAATAAGAGATTCAATCCTAGAGGCATAATAATCTAGCTTCATTTTTAAGTGTAGCTATTCTGAGTTTGAATTACAGACAGGTTGGATTTTTTTTTTGTTTACTATGTGACTTTTTAAGGCAATTGCTTGCATCCCTCTTATTTAAGGGAAGCTAAATAAATCCTAAATATTTTCAGCTTTTAATTTGAAAAAAAAAAAAAAGATATGAAAGACCATGAATGAATTTCTGTTGCAGTAAAATACATTAAAGCTTTTTATGAAACCTAAAAAATAAAATAAAAATATGCATGAAATATAAATGCATTTACAAAGTGCCGTAACACATTTTAGTATTCATGTTTATTCTGTTTTCATCATAAAAGTCAGGCTGTAAAATGTACCAGTATTCGTTGAGTGTTTCACAGATTCTTACAAATCAATCTCAGAGTATGTTGTAAATAGCGCCTATGTCAGGTCTTATGTGTAAAAAGCAAAACCAGTGAAGTGGGAAATTATTTAAGATTGCTCTGTATTGATCACAGCTTCCTTCCACAGCTCCCAGGGTTTATTTCTGACTTGTATATTAGAAGCTGTAATATAAGAAGCTGAACCCTAGAGAAAAATAAAATGGCAAGTGCACAATGTCTCATTCGTGTCATTTCAGCAACCTTTATTTGACATGTTACACCGGTCACACTAACACACTGTACACCACCCTCACCCCCACCACAGCTTCAGTCCTATGTTTGTCATATGCAAATTGGAGAAGGAATCTAGAGCAAACTATACGCCTGTCAATAAATCTTAAAATTAAGAAACCATTAAGAAAAGAGGAACAAATAAAGGCTTTTAGAACTTTTTTTTGTTTTTGTATTTCATTGTTTGACATTAATGGGACCTGATGTGGTGTGCCTGCAGCTTTGCCAACATAATGGCCCGGTGTTGCCAACTCTTTTCTGTGGGCATCTAGTATGTGGTTGCTGTAATTGCCTGTGTCTTTAAAAATAAGCCAGCTTAATATTCCTTGTTCAGAAAACTTGCCAACGAATATTAAAAGATTGATTCATCATTTTTGGTCCAAAGAAACAGCTATTTCATCAACAGAGACATTAACGCGGATGTTCAGTATTTTGTGTCTCAAAGCCTTGGCTGCCTATCTGTTACATGTAGTGTTACGCAGAAGCCAGAGAAGTCAACAACACTGTTTTCTCTGGAGGAGAGGATGAATAAGAAGGCTGGGAAGAAGTGAATATGTGACAAAAAAGAGGAATATCTCCAATAGTGAAACGCTATTAAAATCTTGTTAAAGGAATAGTACACCCAAAACACGATTAGCCTTCATTTTCTACTCACCCCCATGCTGAACAAAACTCTGGAGTACTTTTTTGATATCTCAAATGCATCTGGAGATCTGGGAGGCTTCTTGCTGTCTGCTGACATTCAAATAATGGAGGTCTATGGTGACCGAGACAGAAAGGTCCATAAAAGTCCACAAAAACGTGTCAATATTCCTCCATACTGCTCGTCCAATGTAATCCAAGTGTCCTGAGTGGGTAGCATCCAGAATGTACTCGAAACAAAGTCATTTAGAACGTTTTAGAGCCTAACCAGCGCATTCAGCTCGGCAAAGAACTCATGCTCTTCCTCAACACTGAAGTCCTCAGACATTTTTCTTTCGTTGTTTCTTTCTTTGCACAGGTAAACAGCACATTTCTTCTTCTACGCTTGCATTATCGGCAGAGCAGACGCTGAATGCGCACTTTCTTCCGGTTTGGTCTGCCGGCTTCCGTAGAATCGTGAGCGCGCATGGGGGCGCTATTAGGAAATCCTATACACTACTTTTTAGGCTCTAAAACGTTCTAAATGACTTCGTTTCGAGTAAATTATGGACGCTACCCACTCAGGACACTTGGATTACATTGGACGAGCAGTATGGAGGAATATTGAAACGTTTTTGTGGACTTTTATGGACCTTTCTGTCTCGGGCGCCATAGACCTCCATTATTTGAATGTCAGCAGACAGCAAGAAGCCTCCCAGATCTCCAGATGCATTTGAGATATCAAAAAAGTACTCCAGAGTTTTGTTCAGCATGGGGGTGATTAGAAAATGAAGGCTAATCATGTTTTGGGTGTACTATTCCTTTAAGTTTATTCTTTAAAAGGTGAAAATATCTAGATGTAACATTCTGCAGTTCATATTATTGATAGCTTCCATTGTAGTGATGATTGTTTAGTTTAATAAATGTTCTTTTTTTTTTACACTCATTCTCTAGCCTCCATTCCACCACTAGTGTCAGATTCTATGGGGGAAGACATCTTAAACCTTGATCTACCACCTCATGCAGATTAACTGCGTTCAGCATTGATGTCTCGGCTTATTCCAAATGAATTACAGTTTTCACGTCAATCAAACTTTCTAATTGAGGCTTTCCTCTGTGTGAGTCACTCCAGATTAAAATTATTCCATATACTTTAAAAAAAACTTTTAAATTTATGCATTGGATTTTTTTCTCTCAGATGTAGAGACAGATTCTGGTGCATTTGCAGGAATGCCTATTCATGTACACTGTCCCTGTCAAATAAATAAATAAATAAATCTAAATCAAACAACAAAAAAGGTAATGCAAAATGGTGATTAGCAGTATACAACTGCTGCTCTCACTACATAATGAATACATAGTGGCAATATTGGATTCAAAGGTAATTTCTCCCTCCTGGAGTTCTTTGTTTTTAAACCCAAGAAGTTTTTTTTTTTAAAGAAGTTTTTGAGGCAAATTGAATGGAGACATTCAATCCACTGATGTGTGATTTGAAAAAAAATATGTTTCTGTACTTGTTACTTGGAAAAACATTTAGCACAACCATAATGCGGGAAAAATAATAGGAGAAAACTCAACATAATCTTCATATAGCTCTTAGCTGAGTGCATGCTCCTTTTCTCTTTGAATGCAGAGGCTGTCAGCAGACTCCCCTTAATGTGGCTTATGTAACTTGTATTGGGTTATCTTTCTTGGAACTGATCAGCAAACTATCCACATGGTGTGCAGTGTGATTTGTGTAAAAGGCCAACAAATTATCACTGGTTTGTGGAGTTGATGACCTGAGCTTGTACTTTCTCCACCTTTCCTTAAAGTCAAACCGCTTTGTCATCCAGTGGGAAATGACACACCGGCACATAGCCCTGACAAGGCTCTGCTGACTCTGCTCACAGACAGGCCATCATGTGCTGCAAAGGAGAACAGTGGGCAATTTCTGCTCTTCTACTTACTCAGGAAAGCATTTATAGAGATTGCTTTCACTTGATATACCATTCTTCTTTTCAAAAACAAACTTTCAAACCACTTTACTGGGACCGAAATCTAAGGCTACATAGATCAAAATGGCTGCCATCAAATCTATTTTGATGAAGCTTCTGTTATTTTAGTTTTTTATAGGTTGTGTTGAAAAATTGCAGCTCAGCTTTCCCTTTTATTAAAATGTGACATATATACCAGAAACAGATTGGTTAGAAGAGTTTTGAATGTATTGTACATGACATAACACTGCTATTATCGGCCAAATAGTCTGACTCTGAAATATTTGGAAAATTAAAATTCTCGAACAGTAAATTTTGGATGTGTTGCTAATTTTTATCTCTCTTGCCACCCCTGTCATGATATTTATGGTACAAAAACTTGTCTTCATTCAATCCATATTCTTCATAAATCTAAAACGTTCTCATTATTTCCTTTGCTGCAGGTTTATAGCTATTCCTTTGTTCTAATTTTCTAAAATATAAAGATCACATGTCCACATGGCACGTGACATGTTCCCTAGTCCTTTCTCTTTTTGTTTTTATTTTTTTTTTTTTATTTATTAATTTTATGAGTGCCTGTTTGTGTCACCCAATAATTATATCCAAAAAACTTTCTTTCTTCTGTACTATTTACAAAACAAAAATGCTAAATGTGCCACTTTTTTTCTGCATTAATGTACTAGAATTAAAAATTGTCATTTTTTTTTCTATTTTATTGTGAAGTTATAGCATTGCAGTGAGACTAAACCCAATTAAAAGGTGCTGTAAGTTTGTGATCATAATGACTTAACCATCTATTTCATTTAGAAAAAGAACTGCAACTTTTCATGTTTTCATTACACTTGTTCAAAAGAAATGTATTGAATATGACTATTCAAATCTTCCCTTTTTCTTTCTAGATAGCAGAGTTTATATTCCATCTTTTGATGGGACATCATACCTGAAGCTGAAGCCTCTTGCATCCTTCTCACAACCTTTGAATGACAGCAGTAATTCAACAACAGCAGCTGAAGGCATCTCTTTCTATTTGATGGTTAAAACAAAATCAACACAGGGCACCATCCTCTTCAGTGAGTACAGTTTCCATTAAAGAATAAATTACTATTTTTTCAGATTCTTTTCTTCTATTATAACTACTATTATAACTTTTTCTTTTTATATTTTTTATTACTTAACTTTATTTATTCTATTTTGCTCTATTCACCTTTTTTTTTTTTTTTTTTTTTACAATTTCTTTATTTGCCTGAAAATTGCCTCTGTGCTAAACACGCTGTTAGCCACCAGTTAGATAGAATCTATTATGATACAAAGGTTTAGAAAAGTTTGTTAATAGTCTGATTCTGTAAAACATGACTAATTTTCTCTTTATCACATTTCTTTTAAGTGTAAAGCTAAAGAAGGTGATTTGATTGCTTTTTATTTATTGCAATTTAGTTTAATATTCAGAGCAGTACCACGCAAGAGTTTATGCTCGGAAAGTAAAATTCTTGGTATCTGTGTTGCTGAAGCCCATTTTAGAGCAATGTTCAGTGGTTGTTCTCTTTTTTTAAGCAAAAGTAAAAATGTGTTTATTAAGGTTTTTTAAGGTTCTCAAAATGTTCTTCTCTAACAGAAAATGATTACAGCAGTTGCTGTACTAAAGGGAAAACACAGTTAATGCAGTTCAATTTTATGTAAATTCATTATTACTCTAAAAGGCTAAAGAAAGTATCACAGGAGATCAATGATCTATAGAACAAGGAAAGGTATAAAATTGAATACATTTTGATCTCCTGTTACTGTCAGTATCAGAATTGCCATTTATTTATTATTTTTTTATATTATACATTAAAGAAGTGGTATGAAGAATCTTAAGGAAATATCAACTCATTCATTAAAAAACCATGAGTTGTTTATATTTTGTTGGTAATTTTTAAAGGCAAATACAGATATTTTGTGTAAATGTTAAGTTTTATTTTGGTTTTAAAACAATTAGATCATAAAAGTAAGAAATAAAGCTTAACTTAAAAAGAAACATTAGGTTTGAGAGGAAAGATTGGTCCTCATCGGAAGGATAACAATTCCAACTAATCTTCTGCGGACACCACGGCAGCTTTTTTTTTAGTGTTTCACAGCAGATGATTGAGCTGTAACCTAAAAGCAAACAAAAGAGTTCTCAAGAGCTGGTCACTCACATTCAGAGATAACATTGCTTTCACCCTTTACATCAACCTTGAGCTCTACATTGTATCTCTGTCTCTTACCAGCTCCTTTGTTGCTACACCTGCACAGACACATACACAAACCCCTTTGTTACAGAGGAAGATTGGGATGGGGATACCAGACAGCCCCTGAGTGGACTCTCCTAACAATAAAGCATTGTTTAGGGCAGAGAGAGAAGTCGCTTAGATCTTATTCATCATTCCTTTCTTTATAATTTTTCTAGGAGTTTTACAAAAGCTTAACCATGAGGATGAGGCTTAATCTTACCATATTAATCTCCATTACAATTCTGTCAAAGCATTTGCATGTACTAAGTTTCCAAACAGCTTCGAGGTGAGGTCACAGCATGCATGCCTTGAGTTATAGGTCCTCTAATGACTGCGAAAAACATCCAAGCGTGTGTCTCTGCGGACCACAGTTGCTGCTCCTCGCTCTAAAAACTGCAGCCACCTTGATTTTTCTGCTCCCATGTTGCACAAGTCAGGTGCAAGTCCAACTAAAGTTTAACCACCGTGCATTGTGTGGCGATCATGGGTGATTTATTTCACACAGGCTGAGTACAGACATCATAACATTCATCTTGCCGGTATGGCCTAGATCAACCTCTTATCTGTGACATCCTCTGTAGGTTCACAGTCTCTGATCTACATTTCCAGGTCTGTAAAATGTTACAGTGCACCTCGGGGTTAAATGTCTCTCCTGTGATCAAAGCAGAAAATTTCTAATCTCAGGGACTATGTAACAGCAAGATGAGGGCTGGCTAAAATGCTCCCTTGAACCCAAACATTATGTTTCCTACTGTGTGAATAAATCTAAACAAGTACATTTTTGCTTAGGGTGAATTTTCGGCTTTTAAAGTTTATTAGAATAAACCTTAAAACTGGACTGAAAATATATATGTATTTTAAGTAGTAGTTCTTCTAATGCTTTTATGAGATACTGAGATTTTTTTAAATAATAATATCAATATTTTTTCTTTGGATAAACTTTGGTCTCCCTTTAGGTTTGCTAAGTTCCTCCGTTTTAAACTAAAGGTCAATTTTCTATTCTTAAAGAACCATTAATAAATTAGCTAGGAAAATCTAAAAATGCTAATATATATCTTTTATATGAATTGGTTTATTTAAAAATGGGTCAAATGCTTTATTGAAAATATAGCAAATGTCTGACTCAAGGCCTATTTAGAGCTACTACAAATACATTTTGTGTAACTGAAAATCTGGATCAATAATTTATTATTTAGTTATATTGTGCCTATTGCAATGTTGTTTTTTTAGGGTTTGGTCTTGTGTGGTGTAGAGAAGAGAACATGAAGAAAGGGACATAAATACACGTTTTCTGTGCACTATCGATATATTACATGGCCTCATAAAAAGCAAGGCAACATTTCTTATTAATCATAAAGCTAATCTGTGATTGTATTTAATGTAAATATTGATGTATTGACTGTAATTTTAGCACACCAATTAATCTACAAATGGATGGCACTTACTGTATAAATAAGTTTGTAAATTTACCTTTCAATATGTTTGTTCTCAAAATAGTATGTTGAGCTATACAAAAATGTTTGATACATTATTATAATACTTGTTTTGCAGACTCTAAGAAAGGATTTCAGAATAGAGCAGCAGACTAATTGTAAAGACGCTTCACTATAGCAACTACTTGCTTTATGTGTTTTTAGAAACAGAAAAATGCACTTGTAGTGAAATGAAATTTTATATTATATTACTTTCCATTTTACATACTTGGAAAGTATTGACATTGTCTTGCAAAAGTACATATACCCCTTGAACATGTTTACATTTTACTTTAAAACCATTACTTGAATTTGTGAATAAGTGCATCATTATAAAATGGAAATAAATTGAGAATTTTTTTTTTTATGATTAGAATATAAAAAGGGTGGCATGTTTTTGTTTTCTACCCTTTTTACCAGCCTTTTGTAGCTGGTAAAAAGGGTAGGGGGGTGGGGGGGGGGTGGGGGGGGGGGGGGCAATTTAATACAATTGCACATCCAGACACTCAATTTGTGCCCATTCTTTTTAAAATAAAGTATTTAGTCAAATGTAACAGAGTATCTGTAAAAGAAAGTTTATCTAAATTCCATCTGCATCTATATTTGGACTCTATTTTAACTATCAAATTTGGGTTTAATACCCTATAACCCTTATTTTTTAGTAATTCATTATATCTCTTTATGGGACGTCACTAGAGATTTGACACTTTGATACAATATAAAGTAGTCAGTGTGATGATTGCAACCCCTTTGGATTTACTCTCCCCTCAAAATAATTCAGCAGTAAGCCATTAGTGTCTAAACTGCCAGCAACAAAAGTGAGTAACGCCCCAATTATCTTCTAAAAGTGATGCACAAGAAAGCCTGCAAACAGTTTGCTAAAATCAGGCAGACCAAGGACATGGATTGTCTGGTCTAATAAGACCTTGATGCATTTATTTGATTCAGATGGTGTCAATCGTGTTTCACAGTAATCGGCAGAGGAGTACAAAGATACGTGTACTGTACCTGCAGTCATGCATGGGGGTAGGGGTGTCATTGTTTGGGGTGGCATTGATGCTGCTAACTTTCAGAGCTCATTGAGGGAACCATAAATGAAAACCTGTACTGTGACATACTGTCCTGAAGCAGAAAATAATTCCCTTCCTTCAGAAACTAGAAATGTAAAGCAGTTATGTAACATTATAAAAAACCCAAACACCACTTTGTTAAATATACCTGACTTGCCAAGGATGTCACCGACCTAAACCACATTGAGTGTCTGCTTGGCATCTTCAACTGGAAGGTGGAGGAGCCCAAAAGGATGAGACATTTACCAGCTCTGTGATCTCATGGACAAATGGAAGAGGATTCCATAGAAAAACCTGTAAAGCTGTAGTGAACTCCACATCCAAGAGAGTTAAATAATTGAAATATAAGTTCCTTGGGAAGGTGTATACTCACTTTTATTGCCAACAGTGTAGACATTTAATCTTGTGTTGACTTATTTTTAGGGGACACATTTTAGCCGTAGTGCGAGGGTGAGGTATTTTGCTTAATGATTGGCAAGCTGAACAAGAAAACAGCATCAGCCATTGGTTTCAGATTCCTCTGATGTTTTTTTATTTAGCCTTTTTCACTTTGACAAACATTTCCTTGAGATTCCCAGAACTACAGTTTGTATCCCCAATTGGCAACACACCTGCACTTTAGTGGACCAAGCCACGATTAAACACACAGAAAAAATAAACAAAGGCATTATAAATAAAAAATAAGTATAAGGGACAAGTGGTGAACACAAACTGAACCACTTTATCACAACGAGCTGCAAAATGACTATTTGAACTTTCTAGTGTTATATTGCATTACATTTTCATTGTTGTTACATTGAAATACTAAATGAAATATTAACATGGCGGGTACTTACTGTACTTTGCCAACCAAGATGGATGTGTATTTCATTATGCATGTTGGAAATAAGGTAGATAGAGAAAAAAAAATGTTCTAATAAAAGTAGTTACTTTGATGAAAATAAAGTTACCCGTGTAAAATGTTACTCAAATAAAAGTGAAAAAGTACCTTATTAAAAAGTAATGGAAATCCCTTTATTGTCCCACAATGGGGAAATTCATTCTGCATTTTAACCCATCCCCTTGTGCAGTAGTGGGCTGCTATAGTGCGGCTACCGGGGAGCAGTGTGGCCCTGCTCAGGAGCCCAGAGTCTGGGTTCCTGTGGGGATCGAAGCGGGTGCTTGCAACCTTCTTAGAGCACAAGCGCAGTGCTCTAACCACTAGGCCAACACTCCCCTTATTTATGTTTATTTCAGTAAAAATGAGTTTTATTTAGTTACTTTTATCTAATCCAAAATACTATATTGTATCGAACGAAAAGTACTCATCAGGTTTGTTTGTTTTTTTAACAAGTTCTTGATGTTCATTGCTGTAGGTGGGAAGGATATCCTTTAGCAATACATATAGCAAATTATTTTTGGTTTCCCAAGTAGTGAGCCAAACCTTTAGCTTGAATTCAAGCAGAGAAAAGGAAGCTATTAGAAAGTTTTATTGACATCGAGAAATGTACAGTATAAGGTTAAGTTGCTCAGTGGCCCCAGCAGAAAACATATGTACTGAATGCAGGTCAGAGACGTCTTCCACCTGGAGTCTGATAATGGTGGTGAATGGAGGCTTGTGAATCAGGGGAACTGTTGTGAAGTTAGTGGAAGGAAGGTGGTGAAGGGATGGAGGTGGACTGCAGTTTAGCAATAAAGAAATAAGTCCTTGAATCTGGAGCCCTAAAAATGCAAAGTCTTGAACGAATGTTGGCTGATATGAAAGCATAGAGCTGCACCAATAGGCTGGCGGTTAGTAATGGGATTGATGGCAAGTAAGAGCCTTCCTGTATGAATTTAACACTAGTGTTTATTAATTAGATACTTACTATATATTGTTTTGTTTTGTTCATTTTAACCTTTTATTTTCCAGAGATGGATCACTGTTGTTGTTTTTGTGTCTTTTCTTAAAACACATAAATTTTATTAAACAACATATAGTATTTTTGAACATAACTAAATAACATGATTGAAATAAAACATGCTTAAATAAAAGTGCAGCTTTTTTAAACATCTTAAATACAACATGCAAACAAATAGAACTTAATTACAGTAATGCAAGTATATCTCACTTGTTACTCTCCACCTGTTGGTTTGATCAGGGGGTTTAAATTACTAATATGAAATTTATAAAGTACATATGACATTTCTAATGTACCAAAGAGTGGTTTGAAAGTGGTTCTATAATTTGGATTGTTAAAAAAATATGAGGGTTTAAAGGAGCAACCATCTGCTCAGTTTATTTACCCACCAAATCCCTTCCAGAATTTTGTGGGTGAGGTTTTGTTAGGGGCTTGTTCTGTTGATTATATCTAACAGTTCACTAAGTGAGGGAGAGGGCATACCCTTGATCGTTTCTAGTTGACCAAAAGCCAGCATTACGAAATGCATCATAAACATGCACACCTCAAGGCAATTCAAAGTGTCTAATAAACCTAACACACATGATTTTTGGTGGTGGAAAGACGTCAGGGTTACATAGATTGTAAAAGATTTTGATACAAGGTAAGAAACTGTTTTAGAACAAAACCACCAAATCTCCCATCCCTACTGCAGCAATATGTACATTTAAATAATGATAAACATTGGTCATATTATGTAATATTTTTAAAGAACCACTAGAACAAACTAAAGTACATTTCAGATGGCAATGTACAATTAGGCACAACACATCATCCCTGCTCTGACAGCTTTTTGTTTGCTGTGTACTAAACTGAGTTGAAAATCTAAATTTTTTTTATTTGTTATTTTTAAATATCTCTGTGGCATTCCTCTACCCATTCTCTTAAACTGCAACACCTGTTCTCTCCTTTGTGTTCTAATGTCAGCTGATTTGCTATTGTCATTTCCATAGATGCAACTGAATCTCAGAGGATATCAGGCTTTTGCTGTTGTGGCTCTAAGTTTTGGATCTGGTTTCCTCTACCTGTCAGAGATGCTAATTCACTGTCTTTGTTGAAATCCTTTCTAAAGACTTGCCTTTTTTGTTTGGCATTCATCACAGCATACATTGCTTGTTCTTGTGTGAGGTGTGATGTGGTCTATCCTTGTTTTTATTACTTATTTACAGTATTACTTATTTTCTTAATGTACAGCACTTTGGTCACCATTTAAATGTGCTTTTTAAATAAATTTGATTGGACTGGATTCTGATTCACAACACCCTAGCCTTTAGTTTACATACTGCAGAAAAAAGATGGGCAAGTCTCTAAATAGAATAAAAAAAGAAAAGAACAGAATAGAATGTGACACTGCTTTTGCATAACAACTTGGTTTGACAACTGCATGGTAGTCAAACACATAAAATTTTTCTCAATATGTGTACTTGTTCATTCTCATGTGCTTGTGAAATGTCATCAGCCTCAGCCCTAGTACTGTTCCAATTCACATGAACACAAGACCAAGAACGGGCAAAGTCCCTTGATGTTGTTCCCGCTCCTGTGTCCTTACCGATTATGCATCAGAGCAGACTTGTCTGTTCTTGAGATTGACAGCAGCTTCCAGTGGAGTGCTCACAGAGCTCAGAGCATTAAGTTAAACATTTTATTTTCTGTTGCCATTGTCCTATAAAAGTAAGTTTTAACATAATTTGAGGCGAGAACATTTGCTGATTTAGTGCGGAATTTAAAAAAAAGTTTCGATGTTGAAAGGACAGTGGCAACCAGCAGACCTCTGAGTCCAACCACAGCCAGGGCTATCCTTAGCTGGTCTGCAGCAGCCCTCTCTCTTTAGCTGTGTGTGAAGTACGCTGGCCCTGATGGCGATTTTTTGTTTTATTTGGCAAAATGTTAATTTGATCTGTGTTTGTGTAAAAATATATCTCCTCGTAAATGAAAAAAGTAAGATTTTATTGTTATCTAGAGACTATTAATAACAGGAGGTGAAATGCAGCTCCAGATGAGCCAGGAGTGTGGTGACATCACAAGTATACTTCTGTTCCAATTACGGTGGCCAACACCTTTCAAGACTCAGGTGTGCTGTTTTACTGGCTGAGATGCTATAATGTCTGCATACTTTTAACACAAGATTTTCAATGTTTAGATCCAAGTTGCCTGCCATACAGTATATCTTCATGTATTGTGCAAAATATGCGCTAAGCAATTGGCAGCAAGCACATCACTTCGAGCTGCTTTCAGCTTTTGATAAACATTGTTGTGTTTTCTATAATTTACACTGCCATTGTCTGCTTTATTTGCTGACATGCTTTCCAAATTCAGACCAGACATCTGGAGTTTTTTCATTAACTGATTTGTTATAGCTTCCAATGTCTCAGTACTGTCACTGGAAATGGTACAAAGCATTCTGCATGCCAGCCTTAAAGTGGAAATATCTCAATAGGTTGGGGAAACACTTGATCTTTGTTTGATGCATCAGTCGCAAGTGAATAATGCAGATCGTTTTCTCTTATGTAGTCCAAATAAGATTGGATTGAGAAAGGTGGCAGGACATTTTCACACGAAGCTTTAGCTTTCGTTTTTCCACAGGTTACCCCCTTAGCTATTAATGAGTCCTTGTAGATTTGTCGGTCAACTTTTACTCCACAGTCAACTCTCTGGTATTATTGGTGATGCCTGATGGCGTGACAAAGTTCCGCACCAGATATTTTGTCATCTTGCAGAGATGTGGCTTCATGGAAAAAAAAAAGTGAAGAGGTTCCTGCACTTCTATTGTTCCGTGGGCTTATCTGTGCGAGCATGTTGATCATTGGCACCTTTACCTTTACTGCTTACATCCACGTCACATCAACACAGCGTACAATAGGCATGATATCATCCTTTCTGCTTTTGGATATAAATCCTTCTTCTTTGATCCATTTAGGATTTAATATTGTCTTCAGTTTAGGCATTTTTCTGGTCTGCAAGTGCGCTCAGATCCCTTGGTCTACCAGCTGCTGAGCTGATATCAGTCATGTCCACATTGCTGATTTGATTACCATTCAGTACAATAAAATGTCTCATAACTATTTGAACCAATAATCTGCCACAATAGATTATTTTGCAATACATTTTTTTTATTTAAGTGTATATAATTTTTCGATTTGCATCTCAATATACATACTTTTCACAAATGGGCGTCCCTCTCAAAGCAACGGCAGATGACGGACAGGTCTTCTTAAAACCGGACTGGCCGTCCTAAAGTTGGATGTATGGCCACCATGGTTCTAATTGAACCATATGTAAGCTGCATGCTCCTGTTCTCCCCGAGTCCATACTTTCCTGCATTTTTGTCAAGAACCTACTTAGCAAGAACACAAGTTCGTACTGGCAGTTTTTGTGAATTGAGAAACAGCAATAGTTTTGAAATCTGTATTGCCATATCAATGTTAAAAAAACGTAACTAATGCTCCCAGCATGTCTACAGATGTGTCGTCACATAAGAGGTTATTGGAGGGCAACAATAGCAGCCATTAGGTTTCTTGTGCAGCTGCATATGCATTGAAGAAGATCACCTCAGCTGAGTTTCTTTCTTTGAATCATAGAGGTAACCTTGTGGTGCTGCATTTTACAGGTCAAAAGCTGTTGCCCACCCACCCTCATTTGAAGAAGAAGCTTAGAAGCATGGAGCCTACAGAATGGTTTATCTGCAAAGCCTATAATTGCCTCCTTGTTCGAGTTTGCTGAAAAGAGGCACATTTGGAATTGGTCTAACAGGAAAGTCATGGAAGAATTTGGGACACAAAAGGCCTCATTTCTAAAAGTTTACTGAACCACGGAGTATTGGAATTGCTTTAGCCAAGCTGTACAACCAACTCCGCCTACTCTATCCTTCTGTCACAGAATTGACAAACCACAGAGCACGTCAACTTCATTATGCTGCTAAGCTAGAGGAGAAGAAATGCCAGAATTGCTAAACAACCCAACTCCTCAAGAACCCATATAAGCTGGCCAACTCCTTCCCCTTTTAAGTTATAAACTGCAATAATTGCAGCCGAATTGCCCTGCCTGAATTTGACCTGCTACTGCAGCAGCATAACCCCAAGCCCCCGCTTTGGGAGCAATGGGCCGGGGAGCAGTGTCGAGTTAGGGGTCATGCTCAGGGAGCCAGAGTGGCAGCAGGGGATTGAACTCACAACCTCAGGATTCAAAGCTCTATGCCCTAACCACTAGGCCGCCACTCCCCTATAATGCTACGTTCACACCGGACGCAGCAGGCGCAGCAGAAGCAGATGCTTGAACGCTCCCGACGAGCTGCTTCAGCTACTCAGACGCGCTGCCCCTGCTGCTCAAAACCCGCTGCAGGACCTTTTGCTGCGCCTTGATGCACGTAAACCATTGACTTTGCATGTAAACTCGCTCCTCCTGCTGCGTCTGGTGTGAACGCAGCATAAGGCACAGTAACTCCTAAAAGATACAGTAAATTCTTAACACTGCTAGCGCTTTAGAACCTGCTTTGCAAATGGTTTTGATATCCACATTACGTTATATATTAATCAGTAATATCAATTGTCAGTGCAATTATTAAAGACTGGTGGCCATAAATCACAATCCAAAACATGATTTTTGTTATGAATTAACTTTAATTAGAATTGTTATTAATTGCAATGATAATGATTATTAATAATATTAAGAATAAAATAAGTATAATTGCAGAGCAAAGGTTATTGTTTTAACTGAAAGGTTTAGTTTTAGAATGTTTTATGTGTTACTTGGCAAAACTTGGTTGAAATTAGACCTCTGCTTCACACCTCTATAATTTTAATTAACTCTAATGTTTTACTGGAGAGTATACTTAGGATATTGATATGTTTATTTAAATAATTGAGTTTTAATTAATACCCTAAATAAACTATGGTATTTCTTTAGACAAAGACATGATTAAAGATAGTGGCGTAAAAAAGCCATAGCAAGTAAACTTTTCATTATGGTATGTGGATGGTTGGATCCAATACATACACAATAAACCAATGTAGTTTAAATTACTAAAGGAAATAATAAAATAAATGCATGTAGGGAAACACATTTTGTATTTTGTTTCTAATTATTCTGATTATTCCTATTAAATATTTATTTATGTAAATATACTTGTAATTGTATTGCTAGTTGTTTTATGTCATATATTTAGGACCAGGAGTGGGTTCTCAGTGACCAGGGGGCTTGATGCATAAATCTGCATTATATTGATTGATCATTTATTTCGAACACTTAATAAAAAGCAAATATAAGTAAATTAATAAAGTCATACAAAACAAAACAAAAAAAGAAGAAAAAAAAAAAACATATGTACATCCCATCATGTTCGAAAATATATGAATCAATTTCCAAAGTTCGCCATCTTTGTTGCCATCTTTGTTTCATAGATACATTTCTCACTGTTAAGATTAAGTTTGAAAAGCGCTTTTCAAAACCAATCTTTTGTGTCATTTTGGATTTTTTTTTCTTTTTCTTTTTTTTGTCTCAGCTAAATTCGTTCTATATTGTTCTAACTGCTCACCACTACAGAATACAGAGATTTAACCATTGGGATTTGAGTTAAGATAGATGAAAGCATACATTCTGTTACCAGCATTGTGACTTTTATCTAGTTATTCTTCCTTGCTCATAGCATGCTTGCTTTTTTAAAATTAGACAAGAGGAACTGAAGAGAAACCTTCAGAGATTGAACAGACAAAGTTAATCAGAAGAAAACAAAGTGATATACATTGAGATTGAGATACATTTGCTCCTTATTCTCCGCCTTCCCTTTCACCAACTCTCCCTGAAGCAAATCTTTGAGTCTCCCCCTGGACTTCAATTGTCAGATATGAGAGGAGAAAAACTTGGAGGTGGGATGTTTTTGTGTGTCTGTGTGTGAACATTTGTGTGGTGATGGGTGTGTGTGTGATTCTGTTGGGGGTAAATGGAGGGAGAGAAGAGGAGAGAGAACAGGTGACAGGCACTGACAGAAAGGACGAATACTCTGTAAGGTTCAGTGCATAGAAAGAGGGCTATGGAGATGGCACAAAGCTATTTCCTTTCAGACAAAAATGTTGGGGAAAAAAGGGAAGCTGTCATTTTTACCTGGTATTGATTCTTTCTTTTTCTTACAAATATGCAGTTGTTGTTGTTTTTGTCTCTGTGAAGTTTTGTGCAATAAATAGAAAAATTATTATATTTTGTATATCATGGCTTATGATACGTTGCGTTTGACATTGCAAGTTGAAATGTCCAACTTCCAAATCATAAAGTTTTAACTGGAATTGTTGGATGGTTGACAGGATGGTAGACAATTTCTACATCCAAGATGTATGCAACACATGTCAACGGTACTAAAGTTCCTTCTTTGACTCTTTTTTAGTAGCTCTTTATTATTTATGTACTGTTGTGTTTTATTACTATTTAACTTATTTACCTCAGATTATGTCTCTCCAGTTTTTTTTTTTCTTTCAAGTTCTGAGAATATTGATCTAAGGGATTCCTGCCTCCCTTAGTTTCCAAGGTGAATAATTTTTTTCTCAGTCTTCTCCTATCTTTATTATAAACAATTTGAGTGCATCCACCTGTTTCCACTTAATGTCTGTAATAAAATATTTTTTTGAGGCCTTGACATTCTGTGCTATATCTTGAAATAAAGTGGTAGATGCCATCAGTTCAGGCTGCAAACAGAGTGTATCTATGCAAATAAAAAGAAACACTATTTGTAACCCCTTTTTTGATACAGTATTTTCCAATCAATTGTAGGGTTACCGTTCACTGCAAATCGCAATATACAAAGCAGCAACACACATAAAAATTTTGTACCACAAAGTTATTAAATGATTAACCATAATGTCTTTTGCAACTTTGTAGTCTTTGGTTAACAAATTACTAGGGCTATGAAAAGGGTTGTTGAGCTTGTGAAGTTAAAAGAAGATAGATCTTTTTTTTCTCAAAGCACAGTTCTGATTTAGCCTAACAAAGGTGGATGTTTAATAAATACAGTATATTTAATTGCACCCTGATAAGCGGAGCAAGTTTAACCTGTGGAATAAGTCATAAACCAATTTATTGAGGGAAACTGGATTGTATAATCTGAAACAGAAAGGAAAGCATGTTATGGCCTGCAGGTTCTGAGTGACATAATACATTTTCTCCATGATCGAGAAGGATTATTTTGCTTTTGCTTATACCATTGGATGTGTATTTGGTGTGAACAATGTTTTTATGATATTTATTTATACATATTTGTCATGGTAGTGGCAGAGAAAATTAAATGATTAGGGAAACAAGTATTTTACAAAAACCTGTCACGTCATGGTTTAACTGGTAAAGAAGGAAAGTATCCCACATTGCCAGTGCTACTAATAACAGCCTGATTTCTTTGGTTTTTACATGTGAAGAGGGAATAGTAGTTTAGGAACAACAGTGAAATGTATAATGGCTAAATCCAAGTTAAACATGTTGGAAATCTATTTTAAAATGTGTATGTGGGTGGGAAAAGACCAATCAATATCTATTGTGATTTTTGTTTTTAAATGATCTAACACAAGCCACTGGCAAATGTGAAATACCAAGCATTTTAAGTGAAAAGCAGCCTCTGCTGTATCTGATGAAGAGACCAGCATCGTATTGATCCCCTTTCATAATGTTAAATACTGCTTTGATTTCCATCTCTGTTACCATGCTGTCTTCAAACTGCTAGCTTTGGTCCTGCTCTCTTTACTGATGTCTGAATCAACCCACCTATGTCATTACAGCACCTTAGCATAGATGACATGCACTCTGCTAAGACACAAGGCTGTCAAGCCCACACACACCTTCATCCTATATTTAGCTTGCCACATCAGCCTTGTTCTTGAGATTGTGGCTCTAACCCTGTTGTCTTTGGGATATCAAACAGGTTTTTTCTACACCTTCTCAGTAGCTCTCTCTGGACTAGAACTCCCTTGTCACCTTTTCTATTTCAGCTGAAATATCCTCTATAGGCCTTGTTGGAAACAGAGAAACATTTAAGGTCTCTCAAACAGGGCAGCATTGCTGCTCAGTCCCCTGCCATGTAACCACGTCTTCCTTCACAGTGAGACAAGAAGGGCACATTCCCTTTCTATCTGAGTCTCCCTCAATGACCTGCATTCTAAAATTGCCATGCATTAGCTCCTGTCTATTCAGACAGCAGTGTAGGTGCTGGTGGGAATTTTTCCACCTTACTCACAAAGACCACAGTAGTTTGCAAAGTACAGTATTATGCTAACAATACTGACTCTTTAAAACTGCACAGACTTCTTGCAGGATGGATATGATGCAGCTAATAATTGTGATCAAATGTGACCAACAAAAATGTTTGATCAAGACAAAATTAATAAAAAATGCCAAAAATGGCCTAATGATATTTTATTCTTAGAAGTAGCTGGAGTCAGCTTAACGCAGATGTAATTTAACTGCTCCTTAAGTATTATTTAGAGCTCTTTAGAGAGGTGTTTTTTCATGGTGTTATTTTTTATTTTTAAGCAAAGGTTTACTGGAAGAAAATGGTGGGGTAGGAAAAACCTTTACAAATGATTTATAAAACTTGGACTACAGCTGGAGTCACTGCTTCAAGATCCATAACTAGGACTTGGAGAGTAATGTCATCCGCTGCTGTTGAAGTGAACAAAGTTTGTTTTAATTCTTATACTAAATTATTTCCCTATAAAATCAGTTCTGAAGAGATCCAGTTCACATTTCAAGATCTTTATGGCACTATGTATACAATAAATATATATATATATATATATATATATATATATATATATATATATATATATATATATATATATATATATATATATATATATATATATATGTATGTATGTATATATAGTATATATATAAATATATAATAAAACAAACCCTAATATTCTTCTATATACTGTATTTTCTAAACAAATTTACCAAAGCTGCCTTTTGCAGCAATGGGTACTTTTTTTTTTTTTTTTTTTTTTTTGCTCAGTGGCTCTTTACTTTTTCCAAACATCTTCCCTTCAAAACTGAAGTTTTTTATTTTTATATATCTTTTTTAAATGAACTCTGTTTGCCCTTTGAGCAGATATCTGTCTGTATTTTTTATTCATGTTCAAATGAAGAACAGTTAGTGCAGGGTTACTTTTAAAAACAGCTTAGGATTTCTGACATGTGTCCCAGGTGAATTTGTTGACTGTCGTCATAAACTGGCCTTATATAAATGAACCAAATTGGTTTTGATTTTAAGAAATAAACATAGTGCTGCATGCAGACGGAGACTCTGCATTGAGCTTTTGACATTTTAGAACTTCTCAGGTCTGGGTCAGCTCCATGTTATGGTTTTATTCTTTAAAGGAGGAAACATTTTGCCGCCTGCGTGTGTGTGCTGTTGTTGAGGTCACAGAAATGTGAATGTTTCTTGATAAGCTTTTATCTAGAGAAAGCCAAGCCTCTGCAGACAGGAGTCCTCCCTCAGGTTTTCATATGCTGAGTATTGATCACAGCACATATGACCTTGTGCTAAACATCTTCCGTTATACTGACTGACATTGGTGCAGTATAAACAAAATATTTGAATATTTAAGCTTTAGGATTACATATAGGATGAGGACTGGTTTTATATGTTTCTGCTTTCATTTCATTTTTCATAATTTTTGTTTTCAGGGGCTTTCTAAAAGGCCCAAACCTATTTTTGAGTTTCAAAAGAAATCCTTTTTGTTATTTGTTTTTGTTTGGGGGGGTGGGGGCTTCTGATAAAATGATTCTTTATCTTGCTTTAAGAGTTATGACATTTACATTGAAGCTTTAATAGTGTGTTGCATTTGTTAATACAAAAAAAAGAGAAAAACTCAACCTTTTTTTTACTGTGTTTTAGCCCAGGAGCAGAACTTTGGAGATCAGTTCCTGCATGTGTTCCTTGAAGATGGAAGCCCCATTGCTCAGCTTGGCTGTGGTGACACTAATATTTTATATGCAGCTGCTGGCAAGAGAATCAATAAAAACAGATGGATGCCAATCCTTATACGGTAGGATTTTTCCATTTCTGGATGTTTGAATACTTCTTATCTTGTATGTTATTGTTACTGTAACTCTAACCCCAATGTTATTATTTAGCCTGTATGATTACATAACATAAAATAAACACAACACCAACTTTACGTGAATAGATAGCAAACCAAAATTCAGACATCTGGTAACCTTATCAGTTACAACAGTTTCAACACTTGGCTAATAGAACAGATGATAACTGACGTATAATTTTTTCATGTTTCCATATGACTAATGTTATGGGGGCTACGATGTGAAGTTCACAGTGCTACACCATAATAACCCTGTGCTGCAAGCTGGATTGTCACAAGATCCATGTTTTCAGTCTCAACAACAAATCACGCAACACAACACAACACAACAAATCCATCTCAAAAGACTCTGGCTAATATGTCTATCACGTAACAACCAGTGAGCCAGCGGTGTTTTCTGGGGCGGGACATGTACTGTAGGCATGACGACAGTCAGAAGGAACTTGCTGGGGAATTACAAACGTGGCTATGCTGGAAGACTCACCTGTCGATACTCCAACTGACCTGGTTTTAGCTAAAATATTTTCTCGTTTTTGAAGAAGGAGCAGAGATCCTACTTCAGACGGAACAAGATGTCTGTGCTTTTTTTCCGACAGGATTTGGAAAAAGTTTGATTTGTCAGCTTTCTCTACTAGTTGTGAAAAACACTTAAGAAGCTGCAGACAAATCCTATTGTGATATTGTGGTCGATTGGCTGAAAGCGTATTATGGAAGGCGGGTACTAGCTGGCACATCACCCAATCAGCTCAAAGTATTGTACTAAACATCCCTCCTTTTTCTGAACAGACTGAAACGGCAGCCATCCCATACTGATGACATAGAATTCAACTCAGTTTTAGAAATATCAGTCTGGCGGCTACCAGGTTAACACCATATATGAATGGGTCTTATTACTATTGACTGTTTCATTTTTGGATTTTAACAGTCAATTGGCCAGATCTTCAAAGAATCCAAATAACTCTCTGTACAACTACTGTTGTGCAATGGATAAAACCTTGATTGTGTGCTACTGGAAACTCGAGTGTGGCTGTAAAATAAAGATGTTCACAAGTTCTGCAATTGAGTTTGAGATAAAATTTATTTTTAAAAATTATTTTTATGATTATTATTTATTGTGATGTTTACATGCTTTTCTCAAAGTGCTACCCACCAAAGTAAAAGAAACAAAAATATGAAAATACCAAGTTGAATTTCAAAAGATCAAGTAATAGATTGATATAAATATCAACCATAAATCCCGGAAAGCTGACTTTGTCAGCTCCTACCCATGGCTTACCAGGGTTTTATTTATATAAGCTTGTATGAGCTTTTTATTTTTGTCTTGTTACCATGCTTGCTGTAGTATTTTTCTTTTATTTCTATTTAAGCAAAACGCATTTAAATGAACCTATTCATTTAGATTATCTTAAGAACACTCTTGGCTCAAAAACAGCTGGCTATAGGTTGATCTTAATCTACATTTATTTACAGTTCTTTCACATCTCTTCCAAATAAGTCCGATAAGCAATGCTTCTTCCCTGCACAACTGATCCTTCGTCTCTATGGTGCATGCATCAGTTTATGGCTCATCACTTTGGGGCAGAGGAAGCCATTGGGGGAAATCACTGCTGCAGAGCTCCAGCTCTATTTATTCTTGATATGTTCAGCACTTTTGATTCATATGTAAAATAGTGGTATTCGTGTGAGCACCAAATACCTACTTTCCTTATCTTTGAGTTGACGACACTGAATGCAGCCTCTGTAACTTGCAGGTGTCAGCAACTGTGCAATGTTGGGCAGCAGTTGCATTTAAACATACATAATCCAAGCTTTTTTTACACCGCACAGGACACCAGAAAGAGAAAACATATACCTTTCCATTTTAAAGAATTTCTGTTAAAACTTTTTTTTTTACAACAAACTCTGTGTTACTCTGATGTTGGACTATAAGTAAGAGCAGATAAGTAGAACACCACTTTGCAATATTTAATGTGGTAAAATGGAAAAAAAAAGTTTGTTTTGTATATGTATTTGTGTATGTAAATGTTTGGCAATGATATGACACATTCTGATTACTTTTTTTTCTTTACTAAGAGCATATTACATATTTATTTAAAGAAGAAGAAAATAAAGTAGCTATCAAATTGGGAGGAATTCTGTTTTTTTTTTTTTCTAGCAGGATTTGTATTTTGTTCCTTCTCAACAGTCTTAAAATACTCCTCACTGTTAATCATCCACAGCACAGGTGATAAAAGACATTCTGAATAATTAATTTAGAATATAAAGACATGTTGTGACTCTAAACTTAATTGTGAAAGAACTTGGAAAAGAGGCTGCAGTATGAATAAACTGTATTGGCGAAAAAAACATTAAAGCCGGAATGTGATGCATTCTCAGTTTCTGTTCATTAAATCTTTAATCTGCATATAAATATAGGGCTTTTATTGCATGAAAGTAGAAAGTGATGAGAGCTTTATGCTAAAATTATATGAATAGGAAATTCAGTTTATAAAGATAATGCTGTAAAGGTGCCAGAGAAAATCAACTACTCAACTTTCTTTCAAAGTGATTTTTTCCAAATAAAGATCTTACAACCACAAACTAAGGTGGATTTTGTTGGGATTTTTATAAAATTGGCTAAATTGAGATAAATAACTATGAAGTAAAAGGTAAATATCTATAATTTTAAATTCTTAAGTCGCAAAAAATGAGAGTTATAGTTGAAGTGCCTTCTAAAAATATGCCACAAGCAATGCAAAGAATGGAGCAAATACTGGAAAAAAGTTCTCTGGTTGAATGGTTTCAGGATTACTCTTTATCCAAAATGCTGTGTGAAAAGAAAAAAAAACGGAAACAAACAGAAATAACCTGTCCCCATGTAACATATGGTGTATGTAGCATAATGCTGTGAAGATGCTTTTCTCTTGTAGGAAGGTTCTTTAGACTTGATGGCAGAAGGATAAAGCCTAATACAGAACTTAAATTGTAGACTGAAATTGGAGCAAGAGTAGTAGTCATTCAAAATGTCCTCACTTTCCTTGATGGGCCCTTGGCTGGTCACCTACAATTTCTTTTTAAACTTCAATCTTCGTACTGAAATATTCTTTCTGTCATGATTTGTGGACAGATCTAAAGAGACAGATGTAAAGAAAAGAATCATCTCCTGGTCAGAACATGTAATTTAGTGAAAGGGAGAAGCCAGAGTAAAAAAATATGCATGTCCAGGAGAAGGAGGGGGGCACCCCAGTGGCTGGAGGTTGGAGGGGATATTGCTGGGAGTTTTATATATATATATATAAATTAGTGCTGTCAATCGATTAAATTTTTTTAATCGCGATTAATCGCATCAATGCCTAAGTTAACTCGCGATTAATCGCATTTTAATCGCACATTTTTTTCCTGATTGAAAATCATTTAAATACTCTCGATGACATACAAAAAAATACATACAGGCTAGGTTTGTGCCAATGTTCTTTTTTTTAAATGAAAACAGGTCACAGACAGTGATTTATGCCATAGAAACATATGGCAAGAAGATGGGGAGGCATGTAGCAAAAAATAACAAATATGCAGCCAAAAAAAAGGCCCTAAAAACAGGCTGATGTAAAAGACAGTCTTTACAGTTAATACAGTCTTTTGAACAAAGACAAGCATTTTACCCTACTGCTATAAAATGTAGTACAGTTAACATTAGATGTTAATTAACCAAGATAATAATGAACAATTTTCAATCAATACATCAAAAGCAATAGACCGACATCACTAGATGGAGGTAGTCTATGCTCTAGAAAGTTACTTTTCAGCCTCTTAACAAAAATGAGAACACACACACCCACACACACACCCACACACACACGATACTGACCTGTGGCGTACACAGACGGCAAGAGTTCCGTAGCAGATTCCATTTCACCTCAGTAATCTGTTTTCTCAGCGTATTTCAGGTTGCTACTAGTTACCAGACACTCAACTTGTTTGTTGGTGGTGGGGCTTAAAGAAAAGGCACTAGCGTCACCCAGTGTATGAGCGTCTTTTTTCCTTGAGGAGCTCCGCTCTCGAAGCCTATGAGAAATGCATACACTGGGGGAAAATAGCCCCGCCTTCCCGCAGGCTGCAGCGGGATGTACTTGGAAAATTGTACCATAAAACCACATAGCGTTAATCTCACGTTAAAAAAATTATCGCCGTTAAAATGGCCTCGCGTTAACGCGTTAATAACGCGATAATTTTGACAGCACTAATATAAATATATATATATATATAAAACTTCAGGTCTGAGCCCTTCATGACACCAAGATTTTGTCCATAATCAAAGTTTTCTAGCTGCAGTAGCTGAACCTGTGAAACAACAGAATTTTTTTTTTAAGCCCATCCCCTAACATATGCAAATCAATATGACCCACTCATTAAACACCTTGGTCTCAGGTTTTTAAAAAATATGAGCATTCCAACTGGTTACTCCCTTGCACAAATGGAAAGCACACTTGGATAGGTGTTGAAACTTTTTTCAGAAAAACTAAGTGAAAGCCTGCTTACATAACAATTTAAGTCTATTTTCTGGTTTTCATGACCTGAATCATTGCACAGGTAATGAATACCTACATTAATGTAAAATGTAAAAACTTCCCAGCAAAAGCTATCTAATTTTATTTGCTGGGATGAAAATATTAATATAATGTAAACAATCATAATTTAGATAAATTGACTGCACTGAGTTTTGCCTCTCAAAATATCCAGGCTTTGAAATAAAAAGGCAATGGAAAAGTGGCTATAGGTACTTGCCAGAAAGGCCAAGTCAGAGTCCTCACTTACATTTTACAAAATTAAAGGAAATACCTAATATGAGCTGTTGTTAGACTGAACCCTTATTAAGCTTGAGCTAATTTGCAAAAATTGATGAGCATTATTTTCAGTATTTTGATTTTAAACTGGTAGAGGCACATTATAAACAACGTATTTAATAAAAATCTTGCTGTTGATGGCTAAAATCTTAAAGACAGTCATATTATCTATCTCTCTCAGTTTATTAAAAAGTTCTGCTTTAGAATTTTTCGGTCTATCATATATTATACCAGCATAAATACATTAATGTTTGTGGTTGTCAGATATGAATATGTGCAATAGCTTTAAAAGCACATTACCTTTATAAGAGAATGTAAAACGCTCAGTTTGAATGGAAAGGACCACGACAGAAAATTGTTACTTTATATTAATTATCTACAGAAAGGTGTGTGTTTGTGTTTGGCTTTACTTTCAACAAAAATTATTTCTAAAGACACCAACATTGGCAAGGGAAGAAAGAGCCCTCTTGAAGCTCCCTGTGCTGTCATTTCAATTCACAGAGAGGAGTGTTTTGGGTGGGGGAGGCTGTGTCATTTTTCATTTGGGGAGGACATGTTTTCTGTTGGCTAGAATTCTGATGTTGGGAAGTCTTTCTTTTCTTCAGGGATATTTTGGGGCTATACTGCAAAGATTAAATTTCCAGAGTGGCAGACTCTAAATGCTCCCCTGGTCATTTTGTGAGTCTGCATCCATTATTTGGTTAAAACCTGTTGTGCCTGACATTCACTGCTGGAGTAATTTTCATTCTTAATACACACAGTTAGGGATCAATGAGGATGATACATGGCTTTCTGCTGAAACGCATTCATTCTCTTGTCACATGCGAGTCCCTAGCAGATATGATTATTCAGCCTCCTTTATTTCTCTGCAGCTAAAGAAATGGAGTCTTTTATCTCAGCAAATGAAAAGCAAGGCTTCAATTTACTGTATTTTGACTGCTTAGGGAACCTTTTCTTTATAGGAAGCAGGAACTTACACTATATTGCCAAAAGTATTTGCTCACCCATCCAAATTATTGGAATCAGGTGTTCCAATCACTTCCATGGCCACAGGTGTATAAATTCAAGCACCTAGGCATGCAGACTGTTTTTACAAACATTTGTGAAAGAATGGGTCGCTCTCAGGAGCTCAGTGAATTCCAGCGTGGAACTGTGATAGGATGCCACCTGTGCAACAAATCCAGTCGTGAAATTTCCTCGCTCCTAAATATTCCACAGTCAACTGTCAGCTGTATTATAAGAAAATGGAAGTGTTTGGGAACGACAGCAACTCAGCCACGAAGTGGTAGGCCACGTAAACTGACGGAGCGGGGTCAGCGGATGCTGACGCGCATAGTGCGAAGAGGTCGCCAACTTTCTGCAGAGTCAATCACTACAGACCTCCAAACTTCATGTGGCCTTCAGATTAGCTCAAGAACAGTGCGCAGAGAGCTTCATGGAATGGGTTTCCATGGTCGAGCAGCTGCATCCAAGCCATACATCACCAAGTGCAATGCAAAGCGTCGGATGCGGTGGTGTAAAGCACGCCGCCACTGGACTCTAGAGCAGTGGAGACGCGTTCTCTGGAGTGACGAATCGCGCTTCTCCATCTGGCAAGCTGATGGACGGGTCTGGGTTTGGCGGTTGCCAGGAGAACGGTACTTGTCTGACTGCATTGTGCCAAGTGTAAAGTTTGGTGGAGGGGGGATTATGGTGTGGGGTTGTTTTTCAGGAGCTGGGCTTGGCCCCTTAGTTCCAGTGAAAGGAACTCTGAATGCTTCAGCATACCAAGACATTTTGGACAATTCCATGCTCCCAACTTTGTGGGAACAGTTTGGAGCTGGCCCCTTCCTCTTCCAACATGACTGTGCACCAGTGCATAAAGCAAGGTCCATAAAGACATGGATGACAGAGTCTGGTGTGGATGAACTTGACTGGCCTGCACAGAGTCCTGACCTCAACCCGATAGAACACCTTTGGGATGAATTAGAGCGGAGACTGAGAGCCAGGCCTTCTCGTCCAACATCAGTGTGCGACCTCACAAATGCGCTTCTGGAAGAATGGTCAAAAATTCCCATAAACACACTCCTAAACCTTGTGGACAGCCTTCCCAGAAGAGTTGAAGCTGTTCTAGCTGCAAAGGGTGGACCGACGTCATATTGAACCCTATGGATTAGGAACGGGATGTCACTTAAGCTCATATGTGAGTCAAGGCAGGTGAGCAAATACTTTTGGCAATATAGTGTATTTCTAATTCTTATTGTTTTGACTGTGACCTGACACAGTCTCCTAAAAATGTTATGTTTAAAACCTTGACATAAAATGCAGAACTGTAGGCCTTATTCCTACATAGTTTTGGTTCATGATATCTTACCTAGGGAATAGTTTGAGCTTCAAAATGCACATCTTTTGTTTTTGTGTTTTATCTGTTAGAAAACATGTTTTTTTTCAGTCTGTTTGGAAACCAAATAAGCTCACATTATAAACTCTTTAGACACTTCATGCTCTATCTCATATTTAAATCAACTCTATGTTAAATTTTGACCAATCTGTTTTCACATTTTTTAAGGTAAAATATGGTGGCATGTACAATAGCAAGATACCTAGAGAATTGTTTGAAATATTTCTCAAAAGGAGAATAATTGTTCAGATTTGTATATTGGCCTTTGTATTGTATTCAGACAAAGGAACAAAATAAAAGGGCTTCTAATAAACAGATTAAGGTAGCTCAACTAAAACATGTAACAGGAATTGTTTTGCTCCAGACTCTCTTCAGTTCTATTTTTTTTTTTTTCATAAGGAGCCCAGATTCTAATTAATACCCATTTTTGTTTGTTGTAATTTGGTAGCTTTTCAAGCAATGCTCTTAATTTGTGGTTACCTCATTAGTATCAATGCCCCATGTTAATGCATTTTACAAATTAGTCTGATGTTTTTCTTTACCCTGAGATAAGTATTATTGTTTCGCACTAAATATGGATACTGATTTAAATTAAATCAACTCAAATAGTTATTATTAGTTTGGATTTAATGTAACTGAGTTAACTAGAACTGGGTTAAACAGTAGTTTGACTGACTAGAATTGAAAAATTCGCCAAGTACTTCAATAATTATTTCAGTAAAATTAAACTAATAGATATGAACAAAGACATATTTAATCTAAACCAACCCTAAATGTAGTTTCATCTAGCATTCAATATTTTCAGCCTTTGTGAAATCATACCTGGATTGACCTAATGGGAAAACTGTATTCACATTTCTGTTGAGCCACCTTTAGTGAGAATTCTTCCTTAAAGGCACAACATGCATCTGCTGAGCAAGAGATCAGTCAGCAAAATGTGATGTTAATAAATGAGTAATGTAGCAGAAGTATAAATGCATGAAAGTTTTAGACAAGCCAAGATCTAAAGGCGATGAAAATACAAATTCTCCTAACTTTCACTGGGTCCCCCTTTCATGGCAAATACAGTACATTTCTTTGAAAACTCTCATTAGTTTTGCAGAAATAGCTTTATTATTTAGAGCCTCAGTCCCTGCCTTAAGCACTATTACCCCTTAGACAACATAAAGCTACAACAGAGCAAATTGTGTTAATTTAAACATATTGTAATATCAAAAACACATTTGACTAATGACTAAGTATCATGCACTGTTTACATGTAGAATTTGATTGGAATTTTTACTGCTGCTGTTCATTGACCATTGAGAAAGTTTTTAAATGTAAGGATGCACATGTGGGTGTGTGTTGCATAGCAACAGCCTCTGTAAGAGAAGGAAAACAGACATGTGCTGTGAAGGGGGGAAAAAAAACTGAAAAGACACTTTTAGGACATCTCATGAGTCAGACTTCTTTGAATTAATGTCAAAGAAATCCAGCTTGCGACATTCAAATTCAGCCCAGTTTCTAAAGCACCTGTTTATCTGTGTAAGCTTGTTCAATATCACACTGTTTAATAAAGAGCTGAGAGGGCTCTGTCTCCATCTGCCTTTACTGTTTTTTGGTCTATTTAAGTGGATAAGGTTTAAAGTAACATTATTCAAAACAGCCTTACATAATATTTGTTTTTTAATAAAAAATAAATCTCTCAAATATTAAATAATTACCTTCACTTGCTGCATTTCTGTACATAAGCAGCATATAAGAATGCAGGTTATTTGTTTTAATGAATTTAAATTTTCATTTAACTAAATGTCCTATAGTATCTGAACTTTGAAAGTTAAATCTTAATATTAAATATTTTTCATTCTCAGCATTATGCCAAATCGGAGTAAGTTTCTTAGTTCCACTGTATTCAGTGTTTTATTGACAAGACCTCCTCTTAAAAGGTTCACTGGGGAGTTAGACGGCAGCCATGCCTGCTCATTTGAAGTTTTGCATTGTGAAACCCAACAATGCCAGGAGCTTTGCTTTCTTCAATCTAATCGTATCGCCAGAGATATGATGACAAAACACAGGCTGCCCAAATTAATTGAGGCTTGCTGGTCACAGCACAAATTATGCAGCAAATGCTGCAGTGCTGCATGTGAGAAAGCCACTGCACCATAGCCAGACTAGAAATGTGGTGTGGTGAAACCTTTTCAAACACAGCTAATAAATTTTTCTCTCTTGGTGTTGTAGATACTATGGTGAATGGAGAAATCATGAATATTAACCATATGGGGGCTTTTTTATTTTATTTTTTGATGCAACTGTTCAATCTGTTCAGCTTCAACTAAAATCATGGTAACAGGTGGTATTTGTGTTCATCGTTCATGTATAACATATGAGGAAGAAACTCTATTTGCTCATAAACATAAAACTCCACTAAGCAGTTGCTGCTAAGAAGCAATAGCCACTGACTAAACCATTGAACTATCAACAAATTATAAATTCACATAGTACTGTCCCATATAATGTTTTTTTAAGGAATATGAGATATTTCTAGAATAACAAGCAGTTAAAAATGTGTCATCAATAGCACATCAGTCAGGGAAATAGGTTGCAAGGGCACCAGTGTGCTCAGTGATGTTTTACTGCCATCTGTTGCCAATACTTTCAGATGTTTTATGCAGTAGTAATATTTTAATGATGATCCTCCCTCATTGCTAATTTTCTGCAGGGGACTGTGAAGGAGGCGCATTTCATTAAAAAGACAAATGGCCAAATCAGCTTTAGCAAATACCTTTGCACGAAGGTACAGTGTCTAAAATAAACTTACCAGGTACCTTTACAGTTTAGGTAATATTTCGGTAGGTTATATTGCTGAAAGTTACAATTATCCAGTTGCCCCAAATTAGTCACACACCCAGAGTATAAATGAAGTCTTTATAGATAACAAATTGCTTATGATTAGACCATTAGCCAGATGAACAAATACATAAATGATGATTGAGACATATTTTGCTTCTATTTGCCGAGTGAAAATAAATATTTACATGTTATTGTTTGTATATCTAAAGCTGGGGCATTACTCCGGTCGATTATTTGAGATCAAGCAGGGAAAAAAGCTTATACACCCTAGTTCCAGATGATTTAATATCTGCATCAATAGCCTCCTGTTCCTCTCTTTCATTCATATATTTGGGAGACACCCACCATTGTGAATTTTTGTACTATTTGCAATGTTAATGTGAACCCAAAAGGAATAGCTTCAGTTGTCTAGCTAAGAAGCCTGAAATAGTTATGTATTTAAATAGCCTTGTTTTCCTTAGAGCCTGACCAATGTAAATTAGCTGAGTGGAGCATTCACTGTGCTGACGAGAGCTCATCAGGAGACATCATCTTGTTTGCTTAGGCAGAGGCTGTTTTTTGGACTATTAGTAGTCACTAAAAAATCCCCTCTGTGCAAACCGCTGAAGTTTAAATCAAACACTTTCAGCTGCAGACAGTTTTATAATAATTCTATGATATTTCATATCTTTCTGTAGTTATTTTATATATAAATAAATTGCTACTCTAAAGCCTCTTTCTAAACAGTTACTTTTGTGCTAACAATGAAGAATGACACGTGAAACAGACCAGGCACCCTGCAGATGATAACAGCTCTTTTCTCCTTGTACTCTGGACATTAGGTTGCTTTTCATATATTGAACCTTAAATTTGCATGTGCATTAACGCATGTTTGTGTGCACATATGTGTGCACAAAAGAGCTCTTGTGATTTCCACACCTGTAATTAGTCCTGCCTGAGGTTATGTGTGTGGGATTGCCTCAGGGAGGTGTCCTGGAAGACTGTTTCAAATTAGCAGGAGGGCAATTGCCCTTATTGTTTCCATCTGGCTACTAAAGCACACATTTGGGACTTTCACCTCATCAACACTCAACCAGTCACAAGGAGTGAGTCGGTAGATGTTGTAGAGTCACATTACCAGCATGACATACAGTGGTTCACTAATTTGTAAATCGTTCCACCAAGTTTTTCATTTGGACCATTTCACTTTTTTGTGACATATGTATGAAAAAAACAAAACAGCCGGTCAACACCATATGTATAAACATTTTAAAAAACCTCTGGTCTACACCATATGTATGAAAAAAAAAGAAAAAGACGTCTGGTCAAATTATCAGAAATCAGGTTTCTCCATTTCTGTAGATTAAAAAAAGAAACAGAACTGAAAAGAAAATCCAATCTAGTAGCACGAAATGCTAGATTATTTTACATACGACAAAATAAAGTATGTATTGTAAATATACTCCATATTTTCCATATTTAGGCAAGGATTAAAAGGCCTACGTCTCATAAACCTTATTTAAACCAGAGTTGCAACAGAAATATGTTACAGAAAAATTGCATTATTCCCATTGTAATACATGGTGCTGGCAGCCTGTATCTGGGAAAGCTATTCGGTAGTTTAGAAGAGTACAAATATTTTTTCTTATACATGCTTAAATTAAATTTAGATATAAACCTTTTCCCCTATTGTTTTATCATTTTTTTGAAAAGTGTCTATCCCATTTCTCCATAGGAGCGAATTTCTCTGGTCTTATTTGTTAATAGATCACCTAGGCTATGTACTGTAGTGGTTTGGGCTGTTTTTTGAGAACATCTTCAAGATACCTTGGGGCCAAGATTCAACATGCTGAAAGAAGTACGGAAATAATTAGAATGATAAAACTGAATCAAAGTTCATCAAAGGATCGATTTGATGAATGTCAATGAATCACGTATCAATTCATTTGTAATCATTGGTTTGATAATTGCACTATTCAAATGCAGATATCTGTATGTCTGTGTCTACCTTTCTCCCCAAGGAGTTTTTTGTTTTTTTCAGTTGTAAGCAAAATATGCCACTTTATTAGCAGGAAACATTTTGGATTCATTTAAAATGGCCACAGTTTTGTAAGTCACAAAACTCAGGATTTTTAGTACAGGTATAAACACCTTTGAGCTGCTCTGTATCATTTGTGGAACATTTCAGCAGGAGGTGCTAAGTAAACTTGTAGAATCAGAATCAGACATACTTTAATAATCCCAGAGGGAAATAAGTGTGCCTCCTGCGAATTACTTCCCAACATAATAATCAACTTTATATGAAAGATGGAGTCCATATGCAACCTGTGGAAATATAGAGAGGCCTTGATTGTATAGAGCCAGCAGCAACCATTGATGGATTGAGGAGAGGGAATCGCTTGACTTTGCCAGTGTTGGAGTGTGACACAAGTAGACCAGCTACTTAACATTATGACTACAACAGTAATGACTAGTGCAACTGCACATTTCTCCTGAGAGTTCCAGCAGGTCAAATGATAAAATTGTCTTCCTTCTCATTAGGGTTATAAGGCATTTGTGGTTTCTGCCCTAATTTTTATATTAATTAATTCTGAGTGACAAAATCAGCTCCTCCAGCAAGGATTGAATATGTCTGTGAGGCTGATTAGTTTATTTATTTAAGAATATTGTAATTATTAGTAGCTTTTTTTTAAGTTTGTTTATTTGGAATTTTAATGGATGTCATTTACTGTAGTTTTATCATGTAAATGAACTTGGTAATGACTGCGTATCTCTTTATGTAAATTTCACATTTTTCTTAGGAAAACAGCAGTGTAAAGAATATCACTGCAGCGCTGAGCAGAAAACTATTTTGGTGTCTCTTTCTTTATTTAAATCCAAAACATAGTCTGTTTTAGTCTCTCCTGGGTTATAGCTGGTGGGGAGTGATACAAACGCACCATTGCTTCCAAGCCAATCTACTACTGCATAAAAATCCTCATAAAACTGTATGTAATGTATACCTAGTCAGTTTATGGTATATTCTCAATGGTCATATTAGCAGCTCCATTACTGTGACTGCTCTTTTTTTCCCTCAGCATCAGAATGTTTTCATGCTTTACTGGATTTATTGTGAGTCTCAGATATTGTTTTAATCTGCCTTTCCCACTAACTCTGCTCTCTCTATCTCTCTCACTGTTTTCTCTCTTTACAGATTCAGCCTGCCTGTTGGCAAACAAGGAGGGTCATGTCGGATTGAAATTGCTGCAGATAATGGCACCACACAGCATCTTGAAGAGTTTGTGTCACACCCTGTATCAGAGGTATTCTGACTTTCCTACAGTCATATTAAGCATTATCCTCAATGTCCAGTTTTAGACAGTTATTTAAGGTTTGTCTTTTCTTTAACAATATGGTTCCCCACAGAGTGTTTATATCATGATGTCGACTGATTCATTACTTTCATTCAATTCAATTTAATTAAAATCCAATTTAATTTAATTAAGTCCAATTCAATTTAATAAAAATTTGAAAATACTTCATTGGGAAATCAAATGTTTTAGTAACTCATCATAAGGTTTCGTTTAACCAGTTTATGTAGAGGATGTCTTTGGTTGTGGTCTTTCTTGCAGCGGTACTGGAGAAGCCTTTGAAAAAAAGACACTCTGTTGTTAGACAGTCTTTTGAGGGGGATGTTTGAGGTTGTCCGTAATGTTCTGCATTTTATTTCACAAAGAATTCTTCTTTGTAAAATCCCCTCCAGTGGTTCTAGAGGGGTTTCTAGAACAGAGCCTTCTTTATCAGCTTGTTGGGGTTTGCTCTGATGCTGTTATCTCAGCAGATGATGGCAGAACAAATCACACACTCTCCACAACAAACCTACCGGGTATTGACAATATATAGCATATTCCTGTAAATACTGAAGGACCTGAGCTTCCTTAGGAAATACAGCCTGTTATGTCGCTTTGTGTAGACGGCTTTACAGTTGTGTCTCAAGTCGAGGTTGTTGTCCAGGTGAACATTATTTTTAAATAAATTTCCAAGGAAAGATTTTTAAAACTGACCTGCTGATAAAGATTTAAGTTTGTCTTTTGCATTTAATTGTTAACAAATACAAAAATAGCTTACTCTAAACTATATTCCTTTTAGTATTGCAAACTTTCTTTTTTCAAAAGCAGTTATGATTTACAAAGATGTATCTCGGACTCATAGAAAATCTAGGTTATGGGTGTAGTAGTATCTAAAAAAAACCCAAAAAAAACAACCCAAACAGCTACAAGTGATTACATCGTATACAATTACTGTGAAAAAAATATAGTGATAGATCACCAACTTTAAGTCGAAGTACACCATATTGCAAGATATATAATAAATTGTACAAGATCATTTCAAAATATATGACAATTGTTTCCCATCAAATAGGGGGAAGCAAAAAACTTTGATTTATTCTTCTATTTTTAGAAACCCTGTATTTTTTTGTAACAACACACCAATTGTAAGGTGCCATTCTATAGTGTATAGTGTTAGTTCATCTTCTCATAATCATCCTTTTAAGTACATCTTATAATCAAAATAGGTTTTCTGTATATTATGAGGGGACTTTCTGGACAAGTATTCTTATTAAAAAAAACAAAGCAAATACACATTATTATCAGGCAATATTACATTATAATACAAAAATAATCAAAGCCTCACCTCCGTACTTAAAGAGATGATAGGATGACTTTTACAATAAGAAAAGGATATGGACTCTAACAGCATCTAACTCTATTTCTACAGATGGCCAAAGGGAGGTAAAGATCTATTTCAGATCGATATTGATTCAGTGCTCTCTCAGCTTCTATGTCCCTGAGGGCTCATTAGATGTGTATTGACTGCTTGCATGGTTCAATTTATCTATTGTAGATTAACAATGGGCTGTGTGTTACAATTATGAAGTCATAAGCTGGTGAATAATTACCAATTATTTAAAACCATTTGAAAAAATTATTTCAAAATCTAAAATCGTACCTGGTCTGCTTCCAGCAGCGCTGGTAATCCGTCTTAGAGGGGAAATTTATTCTGTGGTGAATGGTCACAGTCTATAAAGGGAGGTAGGGATTCCCTCCTTGGGATTTTTGTTGGCAAATTGAGAGAAAATAACATATGGTGTTTTTACCACTTATATAAAAATCACAGCCCGCAATCCTATTAATTCCTGATCTGTTGGTAGACAATTACAAACAGGGCAGTGATTTCAGAAATAATCTGGCATCAACGTCCTTGTTAAACTTTCACCATCTGAAGCCACAAGTTCAGTTCTGTACAAGGTACTTACAGTCTGGCATGCTAAGCTTTGCAGGGACAAGAATATAGGTGTATTATAAGCAAACAGGAGAAACCTAACTGCTGCAAATTATTCATCCATTTCATCCATTTTCCATCACGCTTATCCCTGCTGGGGTCATGAGGGTTGCTGGTGTCTATCTCCAGCTGTCAATGGTTGAGAGGTGGGGTACACCCTGAACAGGTCACCAGTCCATCAAAGGCCAACAAAGAGAAGCAACCATTCACACACACAATCATACCTAAGGAGAAATTAGAGAAGCCATTTAACCTAACAGTCACTGTGGGAGGAAGCTGGAGTACCAGGAGAGAACCCTTGATGCACAGGGAGAACATGTAAACTCCATGCAGAAAGACCCCGGGCAGGGAATCAAGTCCGGGACCTTCTTGCTGCAAGGCAGCAGTGCTACTCACTGCGCCAATGTGCAGAGCCGCTGCAAAATAATTCATTTTAAAAATCTGTTCACTAAATATGTTTAGTTACCTACTGCTTTACGATCAGCCATTGTTTAAAGAAGCTGCATATCTACGTAATATGCTGGTGAAGATTCTCAGTCATCCAGGTCATAGTTATTCCAAAAAAGTAAAAAAAAAAAAAAATCCACTAGACTTTGTTTCCAAGTTTGAAGATGTTTCTCTTCCCATCCAGGAAGCTTTTTCTATTCAAAATTTCATAATTATTGTTGAGTTAGAGGCTTTATAGAGTCGACCTAAACGACGCCCTGTCTTGGCTTAAAAAACATGCAAATTCAACCAGAAGAACGGGTCCGTCCCTTAGAAATGGGGAGACGTTTGGGTTCTTTGTCAGCCTGCAATACACGATACTTGTCTATTCCCCTGCAAGGGGGGGTGTTTGTGGGAATTGTTGGCCTGAATGAACAGGCAAGATGTTTGGGCCCCTGTATTGGTGTGGGGTTTGCAATTACAGTGGGAAGGATTGAACGCTGCGTTGTAGGTTTTTGAAAGCTGAAACCTGAGTCAACCCCTTCTGTTTAAGGTTGGTTTTTCTTAACATAACTGGCTTCAACAGTTTTGGAATACATAATCAATCTGAGCATGTTGGGAGTAAAGTTGATATCAGAACCAGATTTCACAGCATGTGTGAAAGAGAGCCTTTTGTCCTAAATTCATATTTGGAAAAAGTATTAAACCATCCTTGTTTTTCTGTGTGTTTGTTTTCTGTGTGTTTGTATTATTTAGGTAATATACCTTTAGAAAAGGGAATTAAAGAAAACAAGGAGTTTAGTCTTATTTTAAAACCAATATAAAATCCAGCTTTGTCTTTTTAAACTGTATTTGGCAACTCATAAAAGCCTTTCACAGGACAAGGACAGTGAGCTTTATTAAACATAAATCTCTGTGTTTATTCTTTGTTGACTTGGTGTATATTTTCATTAACAGAAGAATGAAAAAAGTTCCTTTTTTACTAATCCAGTTTCTTCTGATAAACTTATCAGTAATGGTCAATGGCAGTTTAAAAATAAAAAATGTCAATTCTGAATCTTCTGCATCAAACTAGTATTATATTTTTCCATTTAGGAGTTTGAGTTTTATTCATTTTTTAATAGTTAGCGTCTTGCAATCTCCCTTTCTTGAATCAGATGAATTGCATTAGGCTATTTTATCTCTGCATTTATTCTACCCAGTGTTGTGATGATCAGGGAGGTACAAATAAAGCATTGATGCGGTGAGAGTAACCTGGGAATATACTCTCTCACAAGTTTGATTAAACAGATGATGCATACTGGCAGCAGCTGAGACAGCTCCTGCTTTGTTTTGTTGGGGGTTTTTTTATAGCTTTGCCACCACCTCCATGCTGACAGAGGGGCCTCGATCAAAGAACTGACTTATTGAACTTAGAATAGCAACTCAATGGGTTTGTTTTTTATTCCCATATCTAGTCAGGTGCAGCCCAGTAACAACCATTACCTGATAAAGGTACGTGCACCTGTTCCAGCATTTTTTCATAGATTATCAAACATTCCAGTTATGTTAGTGGCATTAAGATTGGACTTAGATGTAGCTCAATACATTGTTATATATTTCCTTTATATATTGTTTTTCATAGTTTTGTTTTTCATGTTCAAAGGCACGGAGAGGGACGAAACCTCTCACTGGCTTAACATGCCCTTCAGCATGATTTATGGTCTTCTAATTTGAGATGCTATGATCTTTCCTTTTTTTTCTCTTTAACTTGTGACACATTCATTAATAACAGAAGCACTATCTATGTTAGAATTAACAGGTAGGCTGCCAGATAACATTTGCTTACTCAGATTACCACAATGTGTAGATGCAGAGGACTGACATTGGGAAAAGCATTTGGCATCAACTACAAAAATGACACTAATCCTTTTTTGTTGGAGTAATATTCAGTATTGGGAATATATATTTAACATCTCCCGGAGGGGGATGTCAGATATATATTCCACAGGCCACAGAATGTCTTAAGTGCTCAATATATGCTCAATATATTTCCACAGGCCATAGAATGGCTTAGATGCCAATGTATTTTAAGATTAAGCAGACTTACTTAAAGAAGTTAAACTTCAAAATGGTGCACTTTTTCCCTAACCAGCTCACGGTTGAAGAGTCCCTGCGCAATAGTTATTCACAGTTCTTTAATGGAATGAATTAATGAATGAATTAATTAATTAAATATTTATTTAAGACAATTCAACAAAGTGTTAGATCTAACAAATATAACATTATGTATAGACAGTACTATATATAAAGAATTGCACTATGTGTAATGTAGTGATTATATCTGAAATGGGATAACTCCTTTCATCAAACCTCTTCTCCCTCCAGTAGTCCTTAAAATGGTCCTCATGATCCGTGCCTAACTTATGAATCCATGACACTCAAAAGTCGATTGTGTAAATAGATATACTAGTCTTTACATATATACACAAATATACACATTCATTTGTTCCTATGCACACTGCATCCAAACACTTATAAGCTGCAGACCATGAACCAAAAAACAAGAGCACTGTACAAAATAAGCATATTATACACCAAAGTGCAATGGATAATATATATGTAATTAAACATTCATCCATCTGATATATTTTTAAGAAAATCAGTCAGAGCCCTTCCTTAATAGTCTTATGCTTGGGCATTAAATGAAATGAAATTCAGTGCTGAGCTGGTTCCAGACTTTCACACCACTGACTGACCTGCACCTTCTTTTAATGTTTGTTTGAGCAAATAAGATTTAGGAATGTTATCCCTGTGATTAAACTCCGCCCCCTCAACAAGAAATTTTGGAGTTCTGTCTGGTATGAGTTTCTAGTTTTATTAATTTACTGGGCAGTTTGATATTCAATTAGATCAGAGTGTAATAGCAAGCATAAATGAATTAATAATGGATGAGAGTGGCCGTGATTACGTACAATATGAACCTTCCTAATGTCTCTCTTCTGCTATGTGAATAGCGGTCAAATGTCTTCTGAATTAGAGAACCCCTTTCAGTTTAGATTTATTACAAATATATCTGAAATTTAACATTGAAATAAGTTGTAAACTAAAGAGCCTATGTTTTTGTTACATTAATTAGTGAATGGACCACATGTCTGTGCAACAACCACTCTTTAGTGCAGAAGAGTTTACCGAGAGAAAAACAATGTTAACAACTATTTCCTATAATACTAGGGTGTTCCAAAAGGATCAAATTAGCACCAAAGCATTGAAGTGTAAGCAGAAAGGAAAGCTCGTTTTGACAGTCATTTTTATCAAAGCTTACTTACACACAGTGGGAGACGTCAGCAGATGGCAGAAACTACCATCCCTGATAGGAATCCCCACAGGGATTAATCTTTGTAGTTTCTAATAGCAAACAGTGATCAACAATGCTGAAGTCAGTTGAAAATGTCTCCCCTTAGTCATATATATATATATTTTGTAGGTAATTGTAAAATCATTCTTAAATGCAGAGCAGTGTTATAGATGAAGCTGTCCAACAAAACCTGAGTGCTGTTATAAGTTTTGCTGATAGACCACAGCAAATATGGAAGCAAATGTTTCCTGATTTTCTAATTAAGATGGACTAATAGAAATCCTTTTAAATTTTCAAAATAAATCTGTATTTCTTGATTAATAAATAACATTAAAAAAATTATCCAAATAAAAGACTGCTCCTTTTTGTAAATAATGAAAATGATAAATAAAATAACATTTGGCATTCAGTGTGTAAAAATGTCCGGCAAAAACTGACATTTCAAAATTAATTTTGAAATGTCAGATTTATATTAAAACGCATTACCAAAAATTCCTTTTCATTTATGAGTCATAGCAGCATTTTTTTAACTTGTGTATAAAATTAGCAATATATAACCTCAACTGCTCACTCATTTTCTTTTTAAAAGGTCAAAAAAAGTGATCAAAATTAATTTTGAATTTTAAAGTCAAAACTAAATTTTTTGACTCATAAATTAAATATCAAACACACTTTCTTTTCATTTCCTTCTTTAAGACAAATAGTTGTAAAGCAGAAAAATACTGAGAACTACAAGCAAATTGCTTTTTCATTTTAGGTGTTCCATAAGTCAGTTTGAATTTGCAACACTAGGCCAGTGACAGCGTGGTTTCTCCTGCACCATTACACATCTTGGATATTAGGGGGCGTAAAGAAAGATCAAATCCCATTAATTTTTCACCATAATTGGGCTAACCTGCGGGTAATGAATCTATCTGTAATCAAACACTGTCATATGACGATGTTAAAAATAAGAAACATTTAACTTCAGTTTTGTACCTTATTCCTGCACTGCAGCCACGTCCTTCGACTCATCAGCGACTGATATGCAGATGAGATTAGAGCCTTGAAACAGTTAAATATAATGTTATGTTTGATAGGTGCCGCATTGCCGGAATATCAACCCTGCTCAATTTGCACCAATATACAGGCTGTGTCCGAACACCACCTTTAAGCCCTTAATCACTATATAGAGCGGGGGGCTTAATAGACTTTATAGTGAACTCAGTTAACTGCCCAGATGATCACTACTTTTTGCTTCCCGACGGTCACGTGACACCGGCTCCCCGTACGGTCCCTTCCCCTCATATTTGTACTTTCTCCTCCCCAAAACAAATCCCATGATGCTTTGCGAAAAAGGCTGTTGCAAAACATTCTGGAATATTTCTGCTCATCTAATTGTTGGATCCACTACTTTTTTATCCACTAGACATTTGGACAAAAAAAAAATGGTGGAACCCCTACGGGGCAGACATTCGGAACACAGTCAGTCTTTCAGGGACATTTTGTCGCATCTTTACAACGAATGCAGAAATGGTGAAATGACATATGCAGTAAAGTAGTCTGCACATTTGTAGTAGATTTCTGTGACATGGTTATTGCCATCCTCCTCAAAGTTTCTTTGTGCCAGTGAAAGCAATACAGACCCCCTCAGACTATGACAGAGGTATCAGTGAAGTGGTTTTAAGTCGACATAAAATCACAAAAGTACGAAAATATTCATTGACGGTTGAAAAGTTACTTAAATGTTTAAAATGTTAAATTTATTTTGGTGAAATCGTTTAAAAGTAAAAAGCATTTCTGTTTACTTTTGGAAATTTGAAATTTCCAAAAATAAAGAAGGGACATCTTTTAAAAATGAATTGTTATTTTGTTAATCATTAATCGAGCAGTTAATGTTGCTATGGCTAATTTTACGTTGCAGTAATGTGTCGTTATACAAAATCAGGCTGAATTGAAAATGATATACTTCCCACTAATTGAGGTCAAATTCTGTCATTACTTTCAAATTGAAAATAATTATTCAAAGTAGTAAAACTCTCAGCTTGTATTGATACTAATGTTTCACAAGGGTCCACAGAGCACAAGTAGTTTATAGCATTCATTCATACACCAATTGATTTTACAAGTGTCAAAGAATGATTACACGTGTCTCAGAAAATGTATGGCTAAGGCTACATCCTTTGAGTGCAAATTATGCTTCTGACTCTCTCTGTGACCTTTGGTATCTTGGGAAATATGATGTGTGTCAGGTCTGGGCATTTAAATGCATATAGACTCCATCAAAAGGGCTAAATAGATCAATGGCATGAAAAGTATGAACTCAAGACAACATTGTAAATGAATTGTTACAAACAGAGGGTGCTATAACAATATATGTTCTACATATTATCCAGGCCTACATATAGCTAATGGTTTTTAATTCAGGATAAGGCAGCACAAAACAGCTAAACATTATTCATATATTGTAAAGTACACTGTGGCCAAGGTGAAAGTGTTAATAGAATTTCAAACCACTTAAGAGAGTGAGAAAACTCTCTTCAAGGACTCTCTTTACTTGAAGAAAATACTTCTCCACACTCTTTTAAAACCCTGTTTTCTCAATATTACGTACAGAAATCAAGTTGTCCTCGTGGAGAAAGCGAAACATCAAAGACCTTGAATTTTAAAATATCTGCTGCTGTACATTTTCAGTCAGTATTTATGACAGTTTTTTTTCTCCCTCGTTTATTTTAAGTGTTTGTTTTCATAAGCAGAAGACCATTTGTTACCCATGCAGCATATCTGCATAGTCGATTACAAGTGCTGCCTAAAGATGAAATTTTAAAAATGAGCATAGAGCTCCTACGAACTCTTTTGCTGTCGGTCCACTTACAAAGTCATGAATATTGCATAAGTGAGCATTTGAAATGGACTTTTCTCATAAACATGGTAAACATACTTGAAGGGGCCATAAATTCATTCAGCAGTGCATCTTTATTATACAACTGCAGCAGCTCATCACTGATTGTATCACACAAATAAAGCTTTGCTTATTGTAAAATTTTCCCAGGCTCAAAGCTTGGTTTATTTGACACTTAAGCTTTATTAAAGATACTCTGAGGGCTCTTAACCATGTGATGAATGAACATAGCATTCCCATGAATCCTGCCGTTCATGTATTTATGTGCTTTCAGATGACCAGTGGTCAGGTCACCAAAAGCTTGCATTAAGCAGACATCCTAAATAATTATGTAGTCATGTAGACACTTTAGTGACCCTCCACCAACACCTCCTCTGCTGCTTTCTATAATTTACTTATGATAGAGACCTTTCCACATTCTCTAAACTTTTGAAGTTTGTTTTTGAAAGGCTTCTTCTTGTTTACCATCCAAGTGAGATATCTGTTTTAATTTGTTTAGCCGGAGTGCCATAAAAAGTAATTTGCAAATGTTAATTTGTTCATCCTTTTTAGGCACACTGAAATGTTTCAGATTGTAAAAAAGAAAATATGGTGGAAAGCATGAACACAACATGGAGTTTGAGGTTGAGGTTATGATTTGACTTAAAAGGAAAAAAAAACTTTGTTAAAAAGTGACTGAGAACTTTATTGTCATTTATAAAAGTGTTTTTTAAATCAGCTAATTTAATTTCGTCAGTCAACTACAAAGCTTAAAAATAGCTAGAGACATCAGAACAAGAAATCCCTGTTCATCAATGTTATGTAGGTGAAAAGACATCAAGAAATAAAAGAACACAAAACAAAGACCTTTCAGTTTGGAACATACCCAAAGTCATTGATAAAGCTTTGGGCCTTCATCGAAAATCTGTGAGTCATTATTCCCCGATTGAAAAACATAGAGCAGTTCTGAACATACCCAGGAGTGTCCTGTCTCCAAGAGAGCAAAAATGACTCATCGACGAGTTTCACAAAAGAACTCCAAACAACATCTAAGGCACCACAGGCCTCACAGGCTTCACATGCCTCAGTTAAAGTCAGTGTTTGAAATTCATCAGTAGGAAAGAGCCTGGGCAAGAATGTCATCTATAGTAGAGTTTGAAGGTGAAAACTCCAGCAAATTCAAAAATAAAATAAAATAATAACCCAAAAAGATCTTTATGATCTTTTGGACATTATGAAATATATTCTGTAAACTGACAGGAAAATAAAATGTTTCTAGAATGTGTGTGCCTTTTTATATTTGGCTTGACAACATTTCACAATTAGTTAAACTGACAGGAAATATCGGTGTGTGGCAAATTTGGTGCTTAAACTAAGGGTCTTGACATAATTGGTTGAATAGGTAATTCTGCTTTTTACCAAATATTTTAAAAGAAAACATATAGTAATGCTCAAGCACAATTCAGCTAAATGTAGGCATTTTTTTTTCATTTTGCAAAGTGTGGACTAACATTTTTAAACAGTGATGCAAAGGACTCATTGCTCTCTTTGATTAAAGGTGTTTTTAACCTAAATTAACAATATTGTATTTTTTCCCCTAAACCAGTCCACTGTTCAAGATGAACAGTGGACTGGTAAAAAGCTACTGTTCTGATGTGAAAGAATAGACTCTCTGGGCCTCTCCTCTGGAAGGCAGCTGAGAAGCCTGCAGAACAAGACTCATAGACTCAGAAACAGTTTCTATCATGCAGTTGTTAGATTGCTAAATTCGAGCCACACATAATTAGGTTTAATCTTTTTCCCTTTCTTTTCTATAGTGTCTTATTGAACTGGGCCTCAGTTCAATTTTCATGCCACAAACATGGAAATGTGAGAAGGTATGAATAAAAAAATCTATTTAAAACTTGTTGGAAGAAATAGCCCATACGTTATTATAAGACTTAATTTCCCTTTGGGATAAACTATATAAAATATCTTTATGTTTTATGCTACTTTACACCATTTTGCCAATATAAAATCAGATCTTCAATTACTTATAGCTGCTTTTCACCAAATATTTTTGTACTCTTGAGTACCCAATAATGATTGAACTTTATTGATCTCACATTGGAGAGATTTACCTCTGCATTTAACCCATCCGCGTGGGGAGCAGTGGGCTGCCATTGTGCAGCGTCCGGGGAACAATCAGGGGTCAAGGGTCTTGCTCAGGAACCCAGAGTGGAGATTGTGGGAATCAAACCAGGCACTTGCAACCTTTTCAGAGCACAAGCACACTGTTCTAAACCCACTAGGCCAACAATGCCCTGCCTCATTACTCAGACGAGATACTTTATGGCTAAACTTAAACTGAAAAGTTTATTTTAAGAAATATTTTTTGTTTGTTTGATTTTTTGTTTTACCATTGAAACAGGCTTTTATTTACATTAATATCACTTGCAGGGTTTCTCTTTAACTAAGCTATCAGTATTATAATTTTTCAATATCTTGGTTATATTAAGTAACAAAGACAAGTAAAATCTTAACAGTGCCATGAATCTGATTAACATGACTGAGACTTTTTTTCATGTGTAATATGCTAGCACGTCTGGAGAAAGTATATGTTAGCATCTTGAGGATTTAATTTGAGGAAGTTCTCGTTTTGGTGTTTTCCCAACACAAGATAAATGACGACAAACGCAAAACAAGAGGCAGGACTTAAGGTAGAGCAGCCAATCAGCAGCCAGTGTTAATTTTTCGGGAGCAACAGGACAGGGAGGTGAGGAACAAGAGGGATGGGGCAAATATAGTGAAGGCAAAACAGAGGAAACAGACTGCTGTTGGAAAAAAAGTGTGAAAATAAAACCATCTTACAACCCAAAGTGTGAGTGTTTTAACACCCACGCCCCCACTGGTGCAACACCCCTGACTGTTACACACAGTATTTTCTAACTTCAAAGACTAATTTATTGAGGAAAAATCACTTTTAAGATTTCGTATGTTCTTTGCAGAGGACATTTGGACCCATTTTTCTTGGGGATGTTTCATCCCACTGGGAGCGGCATGGTGAAAGAGGAAAAGAGCAGAGGAGATTCATTGGCTGCATCAAGGAATTTCAGGTCAACTCAGTGGAGATTGACCTGGTGGGTGAAGCAGTGAAGGGGAGGAACATCAAGAACTGTGACCCACCCGTATGCCAACACCTTCCCTGCCGCAATGGAGGAACATGTGTCAGGTGCAGTATCAGATCCCCTTTTAACAAAACATTATTTAAGGTGCTGAAATGTAAAAAGAAAAAAAAGTTATTTCTGTTTTATGAGTAATTTTAGGCTTCACTGTTTTAAAAAAGTGCCTTTCCATGAGTTAGTCCGAATCACTGACTTGCCACATCCTATATACAATAATATTACTATGATAAAAAAAAAAAAAAATATATATATATATATATATATATATATATATATATATATATATATATATATATGTGTGTTGTTAAAATGGCAGTCGCTCTGTCATTCATAATTTATGTGGCTTTAAAGAAATCCAGTCACAAGTGTAGCTTTTGAATGTGTTGCATCTGTGTTCCTCATTAAGATTAAAAACAACTGTTGTTTTTTATAAAACAGTTTCCATTCATGATAGTGTTGTCATCCACCAAGATAACTGTTTTTTCCAGCATTTTTTCTTCATTTTTACCCTTAGCACTTGACCTAATCAGTCTGCTATTACTCTCTAGCAATCTGGCCTGTCTTTTTAAGTATCCATTAACTGTGCATGATGCTCTTTAACCTTTGGCAATCTAGGAAATAGCTACTCTAAATGCCTTCTTCATTGTGTTTTGACACTATCAATTAACAGTTGCATTTATTAAACAGGAAATGAGAAAGGGCACTATGAATATTGGAATATGAATGGCTTTAAGAATACCAATTACGACCCAATGGTCACATTGGATTGTCATGTAGGAGAGTGAGAGCCATGCAATTATGTGGATGATGAATAAGTGTTACTGCATTATCCCTTTCAACCACACTTTGTGCTTGGGTCATCCGGAGTTTGCAGGAATCTGCTTATTGTATTGCTATCCCTAGATTGCACTTCCACAACATAATAGGATGAATGGGGATTTTTATCTGAGGTTCACTTTAGGTTATTTTGGTGCTGTCATCTTTTCATTTGGCTCTCTGTCTATCAAAGCAGGTAGGAATATAAATGGGAAACTAAGTGGGTAGCGAATTGTATTTGTTTCCTAATGCCTAACAGATGTTAAGGTAATTTTTTTCTACAAGAACAAGCAATTGGTACCCGAGGATTATGGCCTCCTTATTTTTTATATGCTGCTTTTTCATGTTTGATATTTGTGACACATATGAACCACAGGTACAGTTCACAGAACAGATGTCTTACAGTAACAAAGGTGACAACTGTTTTCAAGAAAAGCTCTCACATACTGTATGTGTGCCAGTAAGTGCTGCTCTCTGACAAAAAAAAACTGTAAAAAATCAAAAGATATTAATTCAACAGATGAAAGAAGAACACCTGTACAGTCAAAAGTTATAAAAGGTAACATCTGTGGACTAAGAGAGTGGCAAATTAAACAACTGCATTGTTTTTCTGATGAACAAATGTACTTATGATCTGTGTAGTGCAGCTTGCACCTGGATCCTTTGCTCCCTCACTGTGAGTTCCTTGCTGAGGTTCTAATGCTAATGGAATCCCCTTGTGCCTCCTTCAGAGCAAGTATTAGAAAGTAAACAGGTGGCAACATTCTGCAGGATGTATATCTCTAAGACACACGAAGATAGAAGTAAGATTATGAACTACACATTTGTGAAGACATCTTTATTTTATTGTGCGTAACTTTCTGAAGGACTGTGGTGGACATGTCCCGACCAAACCTTGGGCATGGAGGGAACAGTCCCCACCAATAATTTCCACTTTTTCCGCTGATTTACTTTGGCCAACAGTAACTGGGGTGGGGGGCAACTAACTGTGTTCAGAGCATTTTCAGTCCGTGTTTTTTCCTCGCTCTCCGCTATCGAGTCCCACCTCTCTGTGAAATATCATGGGATCTGTTACTTTGGGACAAATACGATTTGGGGTGGCTATACACTGCGTACAGAGTCGCTACGTGGAGGAGGAGAGACACACAGCAGCACTCTGAGAATTTTAACCCGCAGCTACTTTGATATATGTTTAAGTAAAATGTAGGAGACTGGTTGGTTAGAGAAAATTAGAGATGCCACCAAAAAATCTGTTAGTTATACATACAGAGCTTTTTAAGCTAAAAATGACAACAGAGTTTACAGTTATATAAGTTAAAAAAGCTAGGCTTCTCAGGACCATTACTCAGAGTTCCAGATTAGAATGAACACATATCTGTTGTTTTCCTATTGAACAGAGAATCAGACTGCAGAGCTTGTAGATATCTTGAAAATGATTTTCTCTTGCATCATTATATTGGTAGACAGGTTCATAAATCTGTTTTAAGCAGAGCAGAGACACAATTAGGGACAGCTGCTGATTTAAAGGTGAAACAGATTTACTGGGATATGCAACATGCAATAAAATATATCTCCAAATTTACAAGAAAAAATACTCATTGCTATAAGAAAATTCAACATGTCTTTTGTAGTTGAACAAGACCCAGAAATAGCTGTGCCAGTCAACCCAGAGACAGCCAGACTCACACGAGACACGTCAAATTAAAATATAAGAAACCTGCAAGAATTAAAGCCCAAATAATAAAAATCAGTATATAAATGATTTTTGAAATATAAGGTTCATAAGATAGACATTCGCTGTCAACAACATATTGGACAAATTTCTAAATTTGATTTTGCTGCTTGTGAGGGAGGATAATCACTGATGCAGCTTAAAGTGAAGCCATGTGTGGATGGACGGAATTGAAGTTGTATCCATACTAGGGATGCATGATATATATTGCTGCTGGCATCGATTTTGGGTGTTATTTGTCATTTTTTTATACATTAATATTTCTGAGCCCTTTATAAATAATGCTCTAAAGGCAGGCATCTGTCTATAACTATAAATATCAGTGTTATCAGTGGTTCTCTTCTGTGCTCAACAATAGGAAAGCATTCAATAAATATATGTTTTAACTAATTTTTGGAAAATACACTATATTGCCAAAAGTATTTGCTCACCTGCCTTGACTCACATATGAGCTTAATTGACATCCCGTTCCTAATCCATAGGGTTCAATATGACGTCGGTCCACCCTTTGCAGCTAGAACAGCTTCAACTCTTCTGGGAAGGCTGTCCACAAGGTTTAGGAGTGTGTTTATGGGAATTTTTGACCATTCTTCCAGAAGCGCATTTGTGAGGTCGCACACTGATGTTGGACGAGAAGGCCTGGCTCTCACTCTCCGCTCTAATTCATCCCAAAGGTGTTCTATCGGGTTGAGGTCAGGACTCTGTGCAGGCCAGTCAAGTTCATCCACACCAGACTCTGTCATCCATGTCTTTATGGACCTTGCTTTGTGCACTGGTGCACAGTCATGTTGGAAGAGGAAGGGGCCAGCTCCAAACTGTTCCCACAAAGTTGGGAGCATGGAATTGTCCAAAATGTCTTGGTATGCTGAAGCATTCAGAGTTCCTTTCACTGGAACTAAGGGGCCAAGCCCAGCTCCTGAAAAACAACCCCACACCATAATCCCCCCTCCACCAAACTTTACACTTGGCACAATGCAGTCAGACAAGTACCGTTCTCCTGGCAACCGCCAAACCCAGACCCGTCCATCAGATTGCCAGATGGAGAAGCGCGATTCGTCACTCCAGAGAACGCGTCTCCACTGCTCTAGAGTCCAGTGGCGGCGTGCTTTACACCACCGCATCCGACGCTTTGCATTGCACTTGGTGATGTATGGCTTGGATGCAGCTGCTCGACCATGGAAACCCATTCCATGAAGCTCTCTGCGCACTGTTCTTGAGCTACATGAAGTTTGGAGGTCTGTAGTGATTGACTCTGCAGAAAGTTGGCGACCTCTTCGCACTATGCGCGTCAGCATCCGCTGACCCCGCTCCGTCAGTTTACGTGGCCTACCTCTTCGTGGCTGAGTTGCTGTCGTTCCCAAACACTTCCATTTTCTTATAATACAGCTGACAGTTGACTGTGGAATATTTAGGAGCGAGGAAATTTCACGACTGGATTTGTTGCACAGGTGGCATCCTATCACAGTTCCACGCTGGAATTCACCGAGCTCCTGAGAGCGACCCATTCTTTCACAAATGTTTGTAAAAACAGTCTGCATGCCTAGGTGCTTGAATTTATACACCTGTGGCCATGGAAGTGATTGGAACACCTGATTCCAATAATTTGGATGGGTGAGCAAATACTTTTGGCAATATAGTGTATAAATGCTAGTGAAACTGTGTGGGTTGAGTAGCTGTAGGTCCATTAACCACTATCCTTAGAGCGTCCCCACCGAAAAAAGGTACAAAGTTACACCCTTGGTGTCACGTATCAGTGTTGCTATTATATTACTGACAAAGTATATCCAACAATAATATTAATGAGTTTAGAATGTCGTCTTTAAACAAAGCTAAGTTCACTCTACTTCAAAGATACTACTATCTTAGGAGCTAAAGGAAGTTTTATAAAACCTCTGATCTAATATGTTAAATTCATAAAACATTAATGAACAAACATGAACAAAAATAAACAGGGGCTGCTAAGAGTTGTGAAATTTAATCTAACACCTATTTTATTGGCACTATGTGGTGCTCGGGGTTGGATTAGCCATCAGGTGTATCTGGCAATAATTATTGGGCCAGCCCATTGATGTCGAAATGATAAAAAGTGGCTAAAAGGTTTTTTAGCAACAGGGATTGATGCAGCCTTGAGAGGACTGGAAGACAAATCCCATCCAAGAATTTTTGAACCAGGAATATTGTGTTCTGTACAAAACACTAAGGGCCTGAACCTCAGAAAGTTTGTGTGTCTTAAAACAGGTGCACATGTGTTTTTCTGTGCACAACAGATCTTCAAAAAAGGTGCAAAGTGATGTAAGTTTGAATTTCAGAAATAGATGGTTTATTGATTGTAGTATTAGTGGCAAAGCTAGAAATTTTGGAGATGGCTGGGACCAGTTGAGACCGGTTTATAGAGCCTGCTTAAGCCCACACACTCCAAATATTTAAAGGTTATGAGCTTCAAAGGTTTGTAATCCATAGTCTCAGCTGCTGATGTAATATGTGCTAATATCAATGAGTTGGTTAATGCTGATTGTGTCATCCTATTTGTGAGTAAGGGTTACCTTATGTCCCAGCATGGCTCAGGTGTATTTCTCCTGCTCCTTTGTACTCCGAATGACCATACCCTTTGATTCTCCAGTGATCCATTCAGCTTAAGAAAAACCTTGCAGTTTGCCTTACATGTTGCCTGGCTTCCCCTTACTTTTTCAGGAACCTGGCCTTTTTGGTGATGTTGGCATTTCTTTGTCAGACGTACATTGACGTATGCATTAGTCCCTCTTAGCTTCCTTTCTTGTTGAAGCACAGCTGTTTTTTGCTTTCTATTGACAAACCTCAGAATGACATGTTGATCCTTAGAGTTTTTCCTCAGCAGGGGCGGCAAGCTTTGATGAGTTCACAGTTCAGGTCAATCCCATTGGACTGGAAAGGTGACCACCTCTTGTTCTGTAGACTAAAAGTTCACCTCTCCTGGTTCTCCTCAGTTGTCAGTGGCTGCTACATCAGTGAATGATCATGGTTTATTCTGTAGCCCAGTGTTGAAAAGATCATCCATCCTTTTGTATTGTTTTAGGTCGGAAACTTTGTTCTCCGGGTAGGTGAGCCTATTGTCCTTCTCCACAGAGTCTTGTGATGTATTCTTTGGCACCATGATGTAACGCTTGCAAGAAATCCAAGAAATGCCAACAAAACTTTAAACTATACAATAACCGAAACCGAAAGTGAGGTCTTTTACATATTTTAATGTAGAGAGAAATATATAATTTTATTGTTTTTTTTTTTTCAACAATTACAACACCATGGCTTTTTTAATATTTACTTTTTGTGTTAATACCTAACACTATAAAATGTTTAAAAACATAATTACTGTGGTATTTTGTTTACGTATTTAAACATTAGAATTTAATAAAGTTCAATCTAGATAAGGCAAGACAAAAAACTAAAAGAATGGAAATCGTTTATCTGCTGCAAAATGATGGCAAAATGATATTAATAAATTACTACTATGTGTAGCTCTCTGTGTAGCCTGGGTCAGACAGTGAATGGACCTCCTGGTCTGTATTTCCAAACAGCTTGCCAGTCACTCTCTTACACTTTCTTGACAGTCAAGCAAGTCATGCCCTCAGAAATACTTCCCTTTGAGACCTGCTATTCTTACTGATTATTTTCAGCAGGACCACCGGCTCACTGGTCAAAGGGGCTGAATTTAACTACACCACTGACATGATTGTATCTTGGTGAAAAATAATTACCAAAAAGCCTGAGACGTTTTATAACCAGCTATTGGTATGCCTCTTGAGCAGCATACTAACATCACAGTTTCTGCCTGTGACTTTTAAAACTAAAATGACCTTAAGATTCATGACATTCAAGGCATTGGAAAATTCTGTTGTAATTTTTAAACTTTTTTTTCTTTCTTAAGCTTTTTTAACAATGTATGCGTGGCAGTGAGAAATTGAGAAGTTATGACATTATGCCCTGAGAAAATTTTTTTCAAAGCACACAGGGTATTCAACATGTTCTTTATAAGGTAGGCTTGTTGCTTGCCAGTCTTATAATTCAACAGTGAGAACTGCCATCCACACACTGCATGGAGTGCAGTAATGAAATTATTTACATTTAAGGAATTGATATGGTAAAATACTCCTACAGAAAGATAAGAATCTTCAATCATTTAAAGAATGCTTACATTGCTATGGTATATTTAATCTGATATCTAAACATCATGAAGGCAGAAAAAACATGCCTGACAAGTACATGGACCACTTATTTTGATGACCCACCTGAAAAAAGAACATCCTCTCCTCCACTGTAACAACATTTTAGACAATTTTATCTGGATTATAACCTGGCAGGCTTAAATCGAAATCTTAACAGACAGAACTCGTGGAGTAATCCTACGTTCAGACCGCACACAATAGAGGCAGCATAAGCAGCTAGTTTACATGCAAAGTCAATGGTTGACGTGCATCAAGGCAGCTGAAGCAGCGCGTCATTAGCTTCCGAGCATCTGACGCATGTGATGTACTTCAGTAGCAGCAGCTGATGGAGTAGGAAAAATTTAACTTTGCTGCTTGACACACCACATCAATCAGAGAAGCTGATCTGGGAGCTGGCACGGAGACAAACACAGCACTGCTGATGCAGATCGGTATGATCACTCCTCTGAAACAGTTTATTAACGCCTAAATTAACTTAAAATGTCAAAACCTGCCGACAAAATATGTTCCCTTTCGTTATAATGGTGCCTCCAGTTTGGATTACGTATATGAAAAAGGCCTTCCAGCCACTGTGAACAGTAGCTGAAACCGCAAAGAGGCAATTGGTCCAAAGGAAACTGTTGAACGGGATTCCTATTGACAGGGTACCACGGATACTACGGCTCCGACAGCGAGATAATATCGAAGCCAGGATGGTAATCTGGGTGAACTGACTGCACAGATGAAGTTTTCAGGTGGACTTTCTCACTTAAAAACATATTAAAACTACTTTTTACCCACTGATCACAACAAATATATCTGCTATTGTTATTAGGGTAGCACCGCCTAACGCACATCAGAATCACTTTTGGTCTGCACCACTAGAGCAGCAAAGATGCTTCAGCTGCACTTCAGAACTAAACTTGTACAAGCATAAAAAATTAAGCAGCCTGCATGTTTTTGCTGCTCCTGCTGCTTGCGGTCTGAATGTAACATAAGGGTTAATAGACTTTACAGGCTCCCTTCAGTTCAGAGCAAGTGTTGGATCATCATTTTATTTAGTTGGTCCAAATCCGTGGATGTATGTTTCTCAGATAGTGTACAAAAACAAGGAAACATGTTTAAGCATTAATATAATTAATTCTAGTCATGGTTAACAAAAACATGGCAGCCCACTTCCTTGCAGCTCCCAGCAAAATCCCATCCAACTTCCAGCCTTCTCCTGGGAGTGCACATTTTTTTACTCTGAATCCACCCTTTTACTGAATTACAAGGTGTGACCAGGAGATAACTCTTCTCTTTAGGTCTTAACATCCACAAGTCATGACAGAAAGATTATTTTAGTACAAAGATTGATGTTTAAAAAGGAATTGTAGGGGACTAGTCGAGAACCAGCCAAGTACCAGCCAAGGGCCCATCAAGGAATATGTTGAAATTTTGAATGGCTACTACTGTATAAGCAAAATTGCAGAGGAAGATCTCTTTCATCATAGGCATTTTACATATTGACCATTCAGCTAAGGATCCAGCACAAATGGCCCAGAGTCTGCATTCTTTCCAATTTAATCCGACAGTCAAGGAGGTGCCACCCTCAAACCACCAAGTCAGCATTACCATATAAGGATATGTTAAACTTTCACTGGTCATCATAAGTCAACATAAGAATGTCCATTTGGCTTACATTCACATAAAGTGAAAAGATATATAAATTAACAGATATAACACCTATTTCAAACAGAAAATAAAATAAAAATAAAGTCATCTTCAACACAAGTTACATGTGATAATAAAATCTAAATTTATTCCAAGTGATATTTCCCTTCTTAGTTTAGGCAAAAGGTGTGTTGAGGATGACTTAGGGTTGAGGATCTTTCTTTTCATCACCGATGGCAACAGTGTTTTATGCATTTTTAGCCACTGTGATTGCTCAGTGAGCTTTGGTTTAATCTTGAAGTGATAAATTTAGCATTAGTTGTGACTTATTTATTAAATTGTATATAGTTCACTGCTTAGGCTAGGCATATCTTTATTAGATTTTATCTGATTGTATATGGCTGTAATTGTTGCACCGATGCCATGCCCTCTAGTTAAATTTTGCTTTCTTATATATTTTTTCCATAAAAATTAAAAAAAATATTCGCCACGTGGCGAAAAGTCTTCAAATCTTGGAAACCAAATCCAGTGGATATTTTTTGAATTTTTACGGAATGACTATGACCTGGATGATTGAGAAACTTCATCAGCATTTCTTATATATTTATATTATGACTCGCTGCATGATTAATCATGCATGGGACATTAAATTGATCTGGCTCTAAAACTTGACTTTGTTGTGTGTGCATAATGCTTTCATAATGATACTGTATAGGTCTTTAATTTGGCCGCAAGAAAACCTTTCAAAATTGATCCTGCAAAAAAATATTTTTTCATGCTACCTTTATAAGCCTGAATTAAGTATTTGATTCAACCATTTTTTTTTTTAAATACCAACAGTCCATAATGAAAATTAGCTTAAATGAAACAAAACCAATTGGTCTATTTTTAAAGTGTAAGGAGTAGAAAGTAGTAATAATTGTAAAAAATAAAATAAAATAAAAAATTAAGAAGTCAAAGTAAAAAGTTTTACTCCAGTCATTACTAATTACTCCAGTCCAGTATAGATAGCCAACATTTCTACTTATGTAAGGTAACAAAGTACTTGTACTTTGTTACTTGAAACAACTGGTAAAGTCTCTTTTTAATGTGTACAAGGATAGAGATAAATGTAAGGAAATCATTGAGAACAAACCTGTGAAAGGCTGCAAAAGAATTAAAACTGAAATGAAGGTTGAGTTTATTCTAGGATGAACACCTTTGAACACATAATCAGAGCTACAATGGGATGTTTTAGGTTAAACAGCATTCATGTGTTGGTGGCCTAGATCATTTCTAGACCTAAACCAATTGAATTAGTCAAGACTTGAAAATTGAGGTTAAAAAATTCTCCTAATCCAATCTGACTGGGATTGATCTGTCTTTTAAAAGGTGATTAATGAAAATTCCAGTCTTTAAATGTTCACACTTGGTAGACATACCCCAATAACTTGCAGTTGTACATCTGATTCAATGAGCTGAATTCAAATACAAAGCCACACTTCTTTTATCTTTTTTTTATATATATATTTTCACCAAAAAAAACATGTATTTTAATCCCTCTTCCCTATAATGGACTATGCTTTGCTGGTCAATTACATAAAATGCTAATAGAATACATTAAAGTAAGTTGTTACAACTGGATAAAATGTATAAAAGTTTAGGGTTTTTGCGGACGCCCTTGCAATGGACTGGGCACAGTTTGAAGCAGGTGTTGGTCTAAATACATATGATTTCTCAGGTGGAACCCTTGTGTAAGAGAGTGAGGATCATCTGTGACCCAGTGACCTTACACCTTTGTGCCTTTTTGTTCAACTTCTGTGAAGCAGGTGTACGGTGAATAAAAAGCTAACTTTAGAAAAGTGAAATTATGCTTTATTTAAAATTTTACTGAACTCTATCAAACATCCTTCTATTTTTAATTAAGAGCAGGTTATGAACTGCGTTCATCATTTTTTTAAGTCAAGAGTGTGGATATGAAATAAATCCATCTAGATTTTTATGTCCAGAAACTGTGCCCTTTATATGCTTGAAAAATGATTTCTGTATGTGGCCGAACTGTTGGAATGATGTTTGAAAAAATCCCCTGGGGCTTTTATTCCTCCTTTCTATAAGGATTTTATTTCAAATTAGCTTTCTGTGCATTAGGTGGCAGTATATTTGAAAGTGCAGCCAAGACTTGGTAGACATCATCCTGATTTACCACTCAGCCAAATGTTTGAAAGAGGTCAGAGAAATATCGAACAACCTTCTGCTCAAACAGGAGGGTCAATATGTCAAATGTGTGCCGTGTGTAAATTTCATCCATCCCCTTTACCTTCATTAAAATTTAAATTGCAAATAATTGACTGAGGGACTAGATATCTTTAACATGAATTACTCACCTGCCCCCACCCATCAGGAATGACTGTATCTTTTGTGTAACTGTGTCCAACCTGCTCTTTACAGCATTGGAAATCAAATGGCCTATCAGCACCCAAGCATTATTCTCACAGGATAAAAGCTTTCATCCCAGCAACCATGGCAGTAAAGTTATGGGAGAGGTCTGTTTGCTTTACCAGCAGGCAAATGAAAAGTAGTGCCATCTAAATGTGAATAGGAAATCTGATAAAAGCAAGTCGCTGCAAAGCATGTTTTTTCATATGACAATGGTATCATATGCTAACTGGTCCTTTATTCATCATTTTAGCTGGTGCTTATTAAATTAAAAATGAATGTCTTCTTCAATAATTCATCCAGATCCTGTGCGGTGCCATTCTAGTTTTGAATAGACAAAGACATGTCTCATACCGTCTTTTCAAGCATTTGTGGAAAAAAATATTCAAATGAGTCTCCAGACTACAGTTTTGATACCACAATTATGTAATCAAAGTGATTGCCTCAGCAAAATTAAAATAACCTTTTGTCACCCCACACATCAAGTTTTTGATTAAAGCCAATTAAAATTCAAGTGTTTTTCCAAGCATATAGCTTCTCCTGATCAACACATCTACACATTACATTTAAGCAGCCACAAACATCTGCTACTTGTTTTTGCTCCTTCTGCTCAAGTGAGTTTCTAATTTATTGTAAAGGATGTACCTTCAGATAAATTACATAATCATAAGCAGCTAATGCATTTCCATTTACCTTTTTCTGAAACTGATTTTTTTTGTGGAACAAGGAAGGAAATTGCATCCAACTCAGACAATCAAACACATCAAATTTTCTCCATTAGATCCACTCAGCCCTTACTAGATAATACATGTTTTCCAAATGAAGGTTTGTTGATATTATTCAGTTTTATGTTAGACAACATTATTCTTTATAATACAAAATAACCTTTCTGGTTTCATTACTGATAATTAATTGAAACCAAATGCTTCAATTAGTAATGGTTTCCTTCCTTTTTCAGCAATATCCTTCACCCATCAAATTTTTTTAAGCAAAGAATCCGTTTATGTCAAATTTATTATTAAGAAATGCCAATCAGACCTTTAAATCCAACCTCTACACACAAAGTTCTAGAGGACGATCTTTTATTTTTGGATGGATCATCAAAAATAGTGGTCCTTGTAATTGTAAATTATTCTGTGATATGTTTACGTTAGACCGTCCTACGTGCTTGCACCATTAGCTAAATTTTTCTGCGCATGCGCACTTTCAGCCACATATCTGTGGTGAGCTACGGTTTCAGTCATTGAAGCTCACCTTTCTCACCATGGTTCTTTGAAAATGGCAGAGGGCCGTAAGAGAAAGAAGTGTCTACAAAGTGTATGAGAAGAAAGGCCTCAGAAGAGGCAGATATATCCCAGAATGCTTTGCACGGAGACCTCTCCTTGCAAAGCATTCCGGGATTTGCTGTCACAGCGGCCTGCTGTCGCCATAGGCTGTCGCTACCCGACAGTGCATACTAATAACAAAGATGGCGCAGGAACCGCGTGAAGTAGGAGGAGTTACGTGACCAATGGGGAGCAAAAAGCAATCATCTGTCCTCAGTTAACTGAGTTTGCTATAAAGTCCACCATATAGTCCCCGCTGTATGTGGACACAGTAAGCTTGTATGAGATATGAGAATAGCACATTCTAAATGAAATGGACTTGTGCATACTCTTGCACGTGCATTTTTTTTTTTAAGTGGAGAGGGCGGGTCTTTTAAAAAAATTCTCCAGAATACCTCTAAAAGTGCTTTACTTCATAAAAACATCATAGCAGACGTTCAGTAAAATTTTAAAAATCTTTAATAATAAAGTACATAGCAAATCATATAAATATCAGAATCATCATACAAAAACATAAAAGCAATCAACCAGATATGGGAGAGGTGTAATGTGTAATAAGATATTTTCTTTAGAGCAGCTTTTCAACAGGATTTGTTGTGGACTACTCATCAAAGGCATCGTAAACATTTGGGTTTAAATTCAAGATTTCTTTTTTCAACTGTTTTGCATTTTTCTGGAAGTTTGTTCCAGATTAAAGGTGCATAAAAACTGAAAGCTGCTTGGTTCTGGTTCTGGGGATACAAAAAAGGGAAAGGAAAGACCTGAGTCTAACCCTAACCCGATGGTAGTGAATCTTTCATATGCGGTGCTGCTAAACCATTCAGTAATTAATAAACTAATAGAAGAATTCTAAAATCAATTATCTTAGGTACAGATAACGAATGTAAACCCAGGCTGATGTGCTTTATTTTTCTAGTCTTATTTAGAACACAAGCAGCATGATTCTGGATTAGCTGCAGCTTTCTGATGGATTTTTTGGCAGACTTGTGAAGACCCTGTTGCAGTAATAAATGCGACTAAAGATGTGTTGTGACATTAGTTCTTTAATTCTGGAAATAGTGGTAGAAAGGTCCATTGTGTAACTGTTTTTATGTGTCTCTGAAGGCTCAGTTCTGGGTGCATTACTACACCCAGATTTCAGGTCCGCCTTGATTATTCCTGTTTAGGTCCAAAGATAATAATTTTATTTTTTGGTCAGATGGATAGAGTTTTTGCACCTTTTTTTACCCATTGATTTATTATCTGTGTAACTAATATCCTAACTTTTTTAATCTTGCAAAGTGGGAGCACGTTTAAATAAAAGAGATATTATATAGAAGAGGTCCCAGGATGGACATGTGACTGTTGAATATTAATGCTACGTTCAGACCGGACGCTGCAAAAGCAGCAAAATCACGTCTGCTGCTTCATTTTTGCTGCTTGTACCAGTTAGTTCTGACGCGCGGCTGAAGCAGCTTTGCTGCTCTGGCTGCGCGGTGCAAAAGTGGCTCTGACGCGCGTTGGGCGGAGCTTCACTATCCTTTCTCTGCCTTGCAGCTATATTTGCTGTGATCAGTGGGAATAAAGTAGTTTTAATATGTTTTTAAGTGAGAAAATACACCTGAAAACGTAATCAGTGCAGTCAGTTCATCCAGATTACAATCCTGTCTCCCAATGTTATTTCTGTCGGAGCCGCTCAGACTCCCACATACCGACGGTGCGCCGACAGAAGGAATCCCTTCAACAGTAGCCTCTGGACGGGTCGCCTCCTCGCGGTTTACCGCGGCGGCTGGTAGGTGTTTTTCATCTAAATAATCCGATCTGCAGGCACCAGAATAATAAAAGCGAACATATTCTGCCGGCAGATGTATATATTTTAAGTTAATTATGCGTTAATAAACTGTTTAAGAGGAGTAATCAGAGCGGTCTGTGTCATCAGCGCTGTGTCTCTCTCCCAGCCAGCTCCCAGATCAGCTTCTCTGATTGGTTGACGCGGCGCGTCGAGCAGCAAAAATTCAATTTTTCCATCTCGAGCAGCAACGCGTTTGCGGCGCGTCACGCGCGTCAAATGCCAAAACGCGCCCGACGCGCTGCTTCAGCTGCTCAGACGCGCTGCGCCTGCCGCTCAAAACGTGCCGCGGGACCTTTTGCTGCACCTTGACGCGCGTCAACCATTGACTTTGCACGTAAACTCGCTGCTTCTGTCGCGCCAGCTGCCCCCGGTGTGAACGCAGCATAAGAAGTTCCCCATTGCCGCAGAGATGTTTCTTTCTTTAGGTAGTATTGGAACCAGTTTGGTGCTGTGTCTGAGAGTCTAACCCAGTTCTCTAGTCGCTTTAATAATCGATCCCGGTCAACAGTGTTAAATGTTGTGCTAAGGTTCATCAGAACCAGCAATGTGATTCTTACAGAGTTTGTCTTTGTGAGAATATCGATGAACCATTTGACCAGGGCACACTCAGCACTTTGGTGAGTACGGGAGCAACTGACTGATAACAACACGGTTTGTCATTGTTGAGAAGCTATTTACCTTTTGCAATAGATAATAGTATGGTTTTCAGTGACATCCGGTGATATGAACTGCTTCCACAACGTCCGATTTATCTATCCTGTCCAGTGTAGGAGAGATTTATTTAAATTAGATAACAGCCTTGAATCCATACATTCTTCAATGTTGTCTGATGTACATTGATATATTACTAAGTATAAGAATTACTCCCGCTTTCCTCCTCTTGTTCATCCACAGCCCCTTTCCCCCACCATCAGCGCTCTGTTTGCCCGGCAGACTTTTCTAAACTAACACTGTGCTCCTCAGCTCTGTACCTAAGCTAGCAGAGGGAAGCAGCTGCCTCTACCGCTGTGGCCGCCTCGTCCAGGTACTGGAGCTCTCTCTGCCGGTGTCTTTTCTGACTGGTTTCCTGCTGTTCCTGCCTGAGCACAAGATTGCCATCTCTCCTTACCTGTGTTGTCCAGGTGATTCATCCCACTGTTTTGGGCACTTTGACCAAAACAAACATGGGCCAAGCACAGGAGAAAGATGCGTGTCCTTTCATTGAAAAACTCATCAAACATGCAGCAACTGGAACTTGAAATTGGTTCTCTTCATAGTGACTGGCTGGTTGCCAGTCATGGCCAGTGTAAGTCTAGTTTACATAGATAATTTTATAAATAGTATTTTATTAAGCTGCGTAGGATAAGAATTTTATATTGCAAGATGTCTGTCTCCATAAATGTGCAACCCACTCCTACGTAATTATAAATAGCCGTTTCTAAGGCAATGCAAACATAAAGATTGAGACTTTCAGTTCCTAGATGACAATATATAACATATGTATAATTATATTACATTTCTTTCAGAAAATCCATGTAATTATTATCCTCTGCAGCTTTAATTCAAAGTATTTTTTGAACATTTCCTACAATGATTGGTCTAAATGGTAATTATTTTTTGAAACAACAAAAGGTTTATATACAATATTTACAGTTGTACAATAGCTGTCCAGGGTGTACCCTGCCTTTCAGCCAGAGTGATGGGGCCATATTTGATCTTCACAAAGGGTTTTTCTTTCCTGAGCACCTTGAGCTGGAAAAAAACAAGATGGATGGATGGATGGATGGATGGATGGATGGATGGATGGATGGATGGATGGATGGATGGATGGATGGATGGATGGATGGATGGATGGATGGATGGATGGATGGATGGATGGATGGATGGTCAGTTGTATGATCAACTTAGAATATTATTGAAAAGTTATTTATCTGACTCACTCAGTTCACTATGTGAGGAACATAATTAATATTAATTACAGAGGTCAATGTTTTGAAGCCTTTACATTTATCCATTTTACCTATAGCTAATTATTTTTATTTAAGTATTTTATTATATTTATATATCAATTGAAATTATTTTATTTTCCTAAATGATAATTTTGGAATACCAGGACTACTATTATTTTGTCAAGAAAATACAAACCACAGCTGATTCTACCAGTTTAAATTTTTTAAACCAGTTTCTGTTGCAGGTCTTTGATATTTGGGGACTTTGTTGTGAAAGCACTCTATTCTGGACTCTAATTGTCTGCTGCTCAAGGACATTTTCTGTACAGTTGCCTGATGTTTTGCTTTAGAATTACAATGCCAGTCCTATTTTCTCATGATTCCCTTTACTTCAAAATGTAAAAAATATTTTTTTTTACAGGGAGGATGTGCAGGGGAGCATCTGACATCAGTGGTCAGATATTAGATAATGATGTGAAATTAATCTCTCAATATAAATAATTGTTTTTGTTACTATATTGATATCACTGAAAGTGATATCAATATTTTGCAAAAGTCCACAGCCACAAAAAGTGTGCTTTTCTTTTTGTATGTTTGCTGTTGCTTTTTTTTTTTTTTTTGCTGTTTTTCTGTTATTTGATGTGACAGTCCAACAGAAAATATTCTGAAGCAGATGGAAACAGAGAGGCTTTTTTTTTTCTTTTTTAAGGTTCAAGATTAAAAAAACCAAAGTCTATTTCATGCATTTACTTAACACATAATACATATTTAAATGGGAATTTCCTATGTTCATTAGCAGCAAATAGCACTGCTACTACAGGCATAAATAAATAATACAATATTTAAAACATAATAAAACAAAGACGAAATAAAACTTCCAGCCTCTAAGTGTTTTGTGATACGTCTCTATTTTGTTCTAACTTCTAATTAGCAGTTAGAGCATCTTAATAGTACATGCATCTTAATAGTACGTAAAATCTTCACTTTGCAAAAATAATAATAGGGTTTGTTATAAGCATGTTTAACTCTTAAAATATATACTTCATTAGAAGTATTTGGGGACTTTGAGTTTGTTTCATCTAATGCAAAATTATTTGTTTTTGTTTTTTTTACTCTTCAGCTGTAGTCAGGACCATAAACATACTCCTCAATTGTATAATTATGGTCATATCTTCATATCCAAAGGGAAGGTGAGCCTCCACCACTTGTCTCACGCCTTCTACAGAAAGGAACATACTTTTGTAGCTTTGCCATGTATTTAAAGCGATTGAAAAGTTTCATACTCCTTCTATATTTGAATAACTGGTTGATCCTTGCCTTGTTAGGTGTTTAAAGCTTAGAAATATTTTTTTGTTTTGTTTTTTATCTTAAGCCTGCTTTAGCCTTTTGCTCCTTGACTTTTCACTGATTCATTTACATGGAATAACTGGTTAATTTCTTTATATTGAAATTAAATTACAAACAAGTATAAGCTGTTTTATTTGCCAGTTAGGTGACTTTTGACAGGAGTTGTTCAAACCAAATGTTTTTTGTTTATATCAGAATAAAAGGGAATAATCCATAAGGTTGCCTGTGTCACCCCATCACATAAAATCCTAATAAAATGCATTGTTGTTGTACAGTGACAAAATGTTCAAAAATTCTGATTAGTCTTGTAAAGTATAATATGAATGCCTTACAAACATGTTCACCAAGAATTTTCTCTCTAGTTGTTCTGATCTATGGCACAGTAGAAAATATGTGCTAGACCAGTGCAAAGTCAACTGACATCACGTTCTCACTTGCCACTTGTCTGGAAAATCTTTGCACTATTTTAGTTTGAGAGATGCATGTCATGTGTGAAAATGACCTTCCTGTCACCGTTCCAGGTCCACATTTCCTACACTGTATATTTAAAAAGAATATCTGACAGGTTAAGAGTCGGCCTACATGGATGTAGGAAATAAAAAAGATTTTCAACCTGTTCACCTGTGACTCAGACATGATATATAGTTAATGTAGTCTCCTCTTTAAGTAACTTGACTTTATTTTGACAGCTGCATAAAGTATTGTACAACTTGCTGAGGAGAGCTCATGTAATAGTCACATTAAAAGTGACAACATTAAAGGCAATTTATCAGCCCTAAAAGCAAGAAACTTCCTCTTGTCATTTGTCAAATTCTAAAATGAAAAAAAAAGAAAAAGCAAAAACAAAGTGCCTTTTCTGTTATGTCTTATTAGTATTTTCCATCTTTCTCTAGCTGTAACAAAAAGCATACCAGATGGCAACCATGATGTGCTGCCATATACAGACAAAACAAGATATTTACATACACTGTGGAGGATAAAGAGTTTTTTTTACCACGGTCTAACATTTTATCAGACTTAACATCTCCTGTTTTAATCTGAAATGACCAACATTATGGTTATCTATTAAATTCCTAAATAATTGGAAAGCTATTTTTTAAATACTTTCTTGTAATTCAAGGGTTACACGCCAAAATTATTTTGAGATCAAACAAGCCCAGATAAAGTTTTTTTAATGACAGGATTTTGTTATGTTTGATCAATTTACAGTTATGTAAGTTGTATTTCTGGGAAATCTGTAGAGACAACATCTCAAACACTTTGCTTCTTTGTAACCTTGAAAAAAAACTAAATAGCTGAACCCAGTAAGAGGGTTTCCCTATTAACAGTCCCATACCATCACAGACTGAAAACTACTCAAAAACGAAGAAGCCATTAGTCCGAAGAAAAGTTTAAAAGCCTGTTTAAATTTTACCAATGCACTTAGGAACAAAACTAAAATTTTAGAGTCCTGTTTGATCCAATGAAACCAAAACTTCTTTATTAACATTTTTATGTCTGAAAGAAAAAAGGCAGAAGCCTGTGAGTCTGAGAGTAATGGCAGCATGTATTGGCAGCATTATGTTGTGTGGGTGTTCCCCTGTTGGAAGGATTGATGCATTTCATAAAATCTGAGGCATCATGAGGAGAGATTATTATGTGGAAACAATAAAGGAACATCAATAGACATCAGCCATGAAGGTACAGTAAGGGTTCAGCATAAATTGGTCTTCCAAGTTTGAAATGAACCTCACTTTACCTCAAAATTAGTTACAAGTGATTCAAGAGCAGCAGATTTAAATTCATTTACATAGAACATTTGTTGGCAGAGCTAAAATAGGCATATGTAAAAAAAAAAAAAAAAAAAAAAAAAGATACATTTACACCAGATTTGACATAAGGAATGGAACAAATCCCAGCCGCTGTGAGAAGTGAAGTGGCATGCTTCTGTTTACACTTTGGCATTTCAGGTACATAAAAAGCAATAATGTTTCAGTCTATATTATTCCATTTAGTAAGTAGAATTTTTTTTTTTATTCCACCCAACCAAAACTTATATTTTATGATGATTTAATTTGAAAGTGATAGAAACACTTCAGTTGTCTTATTATACAGTCTACGGAACAGAATCTGGTTTCCGTTGTGTTACTGAGTTAAAAGAATTCAATTTGTTAATCATCAAAATCATTCATATTGCATATTTTGTGTTGTAAAGAAACTTCTCAGTAGGCCACAGTGTTTTCGAACAATGCTCAACTTTGAAGGCAGAATGTAAATACTTCATTCATAGAAGCAATTTTCTGAAGGAGCAAAATAAATCCTGCAGTGCTGCTGCTCAAAACGCATCATTAATTTATAGGTCTGAAACCCTACCAATGCTTGCACTGTCTTATCTTATACCTTTTTTAGAGTTGTGCACATCTTAAGAGCACTTTATAAAGTTCCCCGTCTGGATATCACTTCAGATGCTAGATCATCCTTCTGTTCTTGCTAAGGGAGAAAGTACAAGGGGAGAGAAAATAGCAGAACAAGGAACACACAAACTATTATATAAATTCTTGGTATTCCTTTGGCTGACATACTGCTAACGACCTGTTTCCTACTGTTATAATTCAGGGTGCATATTTTTACCTATCTGAAAAGACATCTAAAACAGCCTGTTTATGCTATAACTACTAAAATTGAGAAAGTTATACAGGATTTGTATTTTTCTCCACCACTATTACTAGACTTTACTTCTGTTCCCTTTGGATGGACACATTTATTTTCCCCATCAACTCAGATCAGGTTTTTCTTCATTTTCTCTCTTTTTTCTGTTTGGCAAAGTGAAAAACACATGCTTAACCCCTGTTTCTCTGCATTCAACAGTGATGCAGAGGACTGGTTCTGCGAGTGCCCTCCACTTTACACAGGCCGGCTGTGCCAGCTCTCCGCCTGCGAGCGTGGACCCTGTCGCCATGGAGCCACATGCATTCCTAAGTCGCAGTTGGAGGTGGTTTGTCTTTGCCCCTTTGGACGACAGGGGTTACTCTGCGACCAAAGTAGGTGATAAACATGGAATAGGTTTTCTCAGTGCAGAGTGGTTAGAGCAGATACTAATTCATTAAGAGTTGGGTCTGCAGACAGTTGGTGGATGAAAGCCTTTAGCAGTTGGTATAATCAGAGTCTGTTGTTGAATAAAACGCATTAATGAAACTGAAATCTGCTGAAAAGGCAGAAATGCCTCCTCCAGCAGAGGAGTCAAACTCATGGCTGCTATAGTGAATATTTTAAAAGCCTATTTAAAGTTTTTTCTATCTATTTTCTGTAACTGCATCTCCAGTGTAAGACTTTTTTTGTGTGTATGTGCTTGTGTATGGCTGATTCAAAATATGTAGAGCTTGGAAACATAATTCTTAAGGTGTCCTGCAGTATTATCGTGCCAGGGTTTATTGGCTAATAAATAACCATGTTCACTTTTTACTCTTTCATACTTCATGTGCCATTTTACCCCCCAGCCCCCGACCTAGAATCAGTGGCATAAAAAGCTGTGGGTTTCACAGGTCGTGACACACTGAAACAAAAGGCTTTGCTTGACTAGACTGACTGTAGCAACAGCGGGGTGCTTGGCATATAAGTTGCTCAGCCATGCCCCAGCCCCCGTCAGGATCTCAGCACCCATTTGCCAAACACAGAAACCTAACCTTCTATTTTCACAAAAAATACATGGTTGACATTTGGATTTTAATCCTGAAACATCAGATTAGATCAAAGTCAAAAAGTGATCACTCCCTCTCGTGCCCCCCTGGGTCTTTTTCTGTTCTTGAAACTTTGCACTACTTCTTCTCGTGTGACGCCTTTGCAAAATAGCATCAGTTATTACATGGGTGCCTGGCGTCTTTTTTTCTACTCTCTCATTCCAAAGAAAGCTTACATGTTTAATCTGCAACACACATGAAAAAGTATTTCTTTTTTAATGAAGCAGTTTTATTTTTATTTCCTTAATGAAATCATTAATTAAAAATTAAATTTGGTACTATATACAATCAGGAAAAGAAAAATTAGAAGAGAAAAAATAGATGGGAGAATGGCTCAAAGAAGGTTATTATAAAACATTTGACAGTGTTTAGTACCAGAATTACTAGCACTATTAGTACTTTATAAGAAAGTATTTGAATATACAAGCAGCCAGGAGGTCTTTGCAACTTTGGAGGATCTGCAGAGAGCCCCTTCTCAGGTGTCAGCATCAGTCAACAAGGTAATTACTAGTTATTCACTCTTCATATCCTACCTCCATAATGTCCAGTTCTCAGTCGGACATAAGTGATGAATGGAACAGAGCAGGCAAGAAGAAAGTATGTTCTATAGATAAACTCAAGCCTTTTGCCCTGCATGCAAATTCTTAGTAAAAACACTAATGCCAAAGATTATTCTGATGACACAGTTCCCTCTTGAACAACTGTCCATACTGCAATAACCTGTTAAAGGTATAGTGGAGGATATTCTTTTTCCGGCTGGAATCAAAATAAGTGGTACTCCAAGCTGGAGGGTCCTACTAGTGGGGAGTTTTGGCCCTGTGGGTTAGAGCAGTGCGCTTGTGCTCTGAGAAGATTGCAAGTACCTGGTTTGATCCCCATAGCCAGCACTCTGGGTCCCTGAGCAAGACCCTTAGCCTCACATTCCCCGGTTGCTGCACAGTGGCAGACCACTGCTCCCCAAGTGAATGGGTTAAATGCAGAGAGTTAATTTCTCCATTGTGAGATCCATTAAGTTTAATTTCTTTTTTTTCCTATTTCTAATTGTCAATCATTCTTGTGATAAGTTTACGTAAGCCCTTCCTACGTGCTATTCCTCAAGTAACTATCTTACAGGTGAGTCTGACATAGTGGAAAACTTGCAAATCTTCTTTTGGAAAGTCAGCTTGTGTGAGCAACGCAAACAGCAACTTTTAAACGGAGCGTGGAGAAATGAGGAGAAATGGGCTTGTGCATGCACTCACACGTGTTTATTAGGGGTCCCCTCTCAGGAGCGGGTACAGGGTTGTGCATCTGCTTTTCTTTTTAAGTGGAGAGGGCGGGTCTTTTCAAAAATTAGCAAAATCCTCCACTATACCTTTAACCTGGCACACCAGATGAATAATGTGCAGAATTCAATTTAGGTCTACACTTTATTTATTTGGGACTGCTTCAATTGAAAAGAGGGCCTTTCAGCAGCTTCCGACTTTCATTGTCGTTGTGTCCTTGGGCAAGACACTTCACCTGCATTGTCTACTGATGGTGGTCAGAGGGCCCGGTGGCGCCAGTGTACGGCAGCCTCGCTTCTGTCAGTGAGCCCCAGGGCAGCTGTGGCTACAATGTAGCTTGCCACCATCAGTGTGTGAGTGTGTGCGTGAATGAATGTAGTGTAAAGCGCTTTGGTCAAGTCTCCTAACTTGAATAAAGGCGCTATATAAGTACATGCCATTTACCATTTACCACCTCTTTCATGCTGACTGGGCAAAGCAAAACTTGGTACCTAGCAAAGTTTTTTTGGCCAACCAAAGTAGGAAATGAAACAGCAGAAGATGCCATGAAAAACCATTATAACTTGTGCTTTTACAATCTTTCTGTTTGACTTTTAAAGATGAAATAGTAGATTCTGACCAGCAGCAGCTACATGTATGTAGCTACTCCTCTGTAACCATTTTTACTTTGGTTCAGCTGTGGGATCAACAATTCTTGCTTTCATAATACTATGACATATATATGTCATAATATTGCAATTTGATTGGCTGACCTGTTTTGGATTATACTCAGCTACTTTCAAATTAAGCTATACAAGATGGATACTCAAGTGTCTTTAGGCTAAAAAAAACTGCTAGAATTTAGCTTGCAGGCAAAGTTACTGTCTTGTGGGGATGCTTATCTATTTATTTATGTTGTTCTATTACATACAATCCCTTTATGATACACTAGACATTGCAATAAAGTGACGTTTAAGGGAAGTTAATTATTTTGCAAGGCGTGGAATCGAATATTACAAAATAAAAGCCCCAAAAAATCCTTCTTTAATTTTAAATCTTTCTACTAAGGAGAAATTGATGCTATGGAAAAAACAGCAAAAATTATTTCAAGTATAAAAGGGGTTTGTCATGACATACACATAGATCCCCACAGAGTCAAAAAAACAAAGCAGATAGCTGTCAGAGAAAAGTAAACATACAATAAAGTTGTGTCACAAAAATATATATTTTCTTGTCTTGTTTGATCCATTTATTTATTTTGACAATTTGGATTCTACCAAAAGCAGAAACTCAGGGACGAGTCTGTAAAGTATTAAAGCCTTGTCCGTTATAGCTAAAAGTCAATGATCATTAAAAAAATGCGTGGCTGTTTTTTATTTATTTATGCATGCAAAGTTCCTACAGCCATTGCAAAATTAAAGAAAGCTGGATAATAATTTTGAATGATTATTATGTATACAGGAGATTTTCATTTCAGTTTGTTGGCTTGATTTTCATGTTTGTCTGAATGTTCACTTTTACAGATCTTTTCATATTTTCCATTTTACTTCAACTGCTTTTTCGTAATGATAATTCAAAGCGCAGAGAATTTGTGGCCAGAGCATTTTATCAAATTTTGATAACCATATTTATAGCCTTTTGAAAGCTTTATTTTTCAGACTTCATCAGTAACTTTAAAAGGTTTATGTGTGCTTGTTGTTGCCACAAAAGGGATTTATCACCCCAGGAGTTATTAGAAGCTCATAATACTGAATTATTACATTTTCCTTGGAAGGAGTTTAGGTCAGTTCCTGTCTGCCATGTTCTGAATCACATCCACAACATTAAAAATACAACTGCTGTGCATCAGAATTGAGCAATGCTAATATGTTATTGGAATTTTGCTGCAGGGGGTTGCAGTGTTTCACCTCTTTTACCTCGTAGATCAACAAATTATGTATTCTGCCCATGCTTGGCTAAACTTGTTTATTTTACACAGTCCATTAACAAATGCTCCAGTTTGGCTAAAGTTATAGAAGCATCAGCAAAACAGATTAGTATTGATTTAGTGTGTTTTTAACCTTTTACAATAAAAAAAAATGTGTTTTATGTATGAGAAGTGATGCATAGTTGGAGCATCTCTGTGGCTGAGAAACAGATGCACATTGTGTGGAAGCAGCTTTATGTCAAAAGACATTTCAGTGCCTTGTGCTGTATGTCACTCTGTTTTATTTCTGCAGCTTCTGCCAGTTTTCACCGTATTACACAAATACACGGCAAAGTGGAAATAATATTTAATCCAGTCTGACTGGATGAAGCATTACAATCCACAGAAAGATGCATTTTTCTTCTGTGGTGCAAAGACTGGGGCACTTTGTGGTGCATTTTGAAGCTCCTTTAACACAAGGTTTGGGTTTTAAAATAATGTATTATCTGGTGATTTTATGTAATAGATTGTGAATTAAAGGGAGAAAAATGTTTTATTTTATTGTTTCACACGGAAAACATTGCTGCCTATTACACCTGCTTCACTCTGATACTGCTTAATAGAATCCAATTATGATTCCCTCATATTTAATAAGCACAGTCCAGTCAAGTGTTGTTTAATCTCAATATATTTTATATATTCAACTATTCTGTGGAAGAAAATGAACAAGCAGCATCATGAAGGCCAAGCAACATAAGAGTCAAATCAGGCATACATTTGCCTATCAGAGCACTATCAGCCCTTCATCTGGAAATAGAAAGCATTGCACAGCTATAGATCTATCAAGATGTATCTATCCACCTAAACTAACAAGCATGCACGGACCATGGTTCATCAGAAGCTGCAGAGATGCAATGGTTCGGGTAGGAAAATCTGTTGATGATGCAAATATTAGTTTCTTTCTCCACAAATCTGTCCTTTATGAAATACTGGGGCAACTGTGGAAACGGAGAAAGACGCCCACACATAATCCTCTTTGCCATTTGTCTGCTCTGCTAAGACAAAGATCTACTTATAAGCCTACATGCAAAATGCTAATTTTGTAGAGATAAAAATAAATAAAAAACTAACAGCTTGAACAGACCATCCATTCCATTAAATAATGTGGTAGTGGCAGCATCATGTTGCGGTTTTGCTTTACCTAAGGAGAGGCAGAGGGAAGCAAAAATGTATATACATTGCTTTCACAAAAGAATGCACAAAAGAGGCTCCAGAAGATTTAAAAAATTACACATATGAAATCTTTTTGTCCTTCAATGCATCTAAAGGAGAGGATGAAATTGTAAAAAAAAAAAAAAGGGGGGGGGGGGCGGGGGGGGGGGGGGGGGATCCACCTTTTCTGAAGCTTGCTTTAATGAGAAAAAAATAATAATAAATTAACTGCAGTTTAGAGGCTTTTTGCTTCTTGTTTTCTTTGCAAAAGCAATCTGCTACACGTCAGTCATTTTACACGGGAAAAAAAAAAATAAACCTCAAATCCTGTCATCGTAAATTTTAAAACAAATCAAGTTTGATTAGAAATTCTTATTAGCCTGTGAAACATTGAGAAAACACCGTTTGTTTAGCTGCATTTAAAGTGTTAATGTGTTACTAGTCTTGACTCATGAGTGCAAGGAACTTAATGGGAGAGATATCCATCAGCATCTGTATGATCTAATTAAGCACAGCCATGTATGGAGATAAAGAAACGCAATGACAATTCACTGAGGCAAACTGATCTAGCAGACAATAACTAGAGCTTTTGCAGCTTTATTAATAATTTAGGAGCCAAACTGAGCTGAGGGCAGTCGCAGAGGGGTGCTCTGAAGCACTCTTAGCCGTTGCCTGAGGCTGCAGAAGAACACGCAAGGAGCTTCCGCACAGAAAAGATGAGCCTTTTTATCTGTTCTGGGTTCCTTGTCTCTGTAAAGAAAACTGATGAAAAAGAAAAAAAAATAATAAAACATGGCACAGTGTAATTTTGATTGAGCGTGAGCAACTTTACACTTAGTCCCATGTGTTAAATCAAATAGATGGGTGTGTTCAGATGAATTGCAGTGGGAAGCATTATTGAATCAAGCATGAATTCAGAGTGTGTAAACTGGAGATTGTAATTGAATATCATCTGGATTATTGTGCTACCCTAGTGAACACTGCGTATAAAATAAAGCCTGAATGCCAGAATCCCTCCTAAATAGCCACTGATGAAAATAGAATAGGAGTGAGGAGGTGGAAGTGTTTGAAAACAGGTCATCATCTAATAGCATCAGAAAAGAAAATTCATGTTCTTCAAACTAGGGTCTATAACATGGGGCAATAGTGCCATCTTTTGGTGAACCATGATGCAGCCAATGAATCAGATCTGAATTTACTACTCCAACAGAGAAAACCTCACAGCAGCTGCTGAGATTTGTTGCTTATTTTCTCTCTGTCTCTTTTCTTCTCAGCCATAAATGTAACTCGTGCCAGATTCAGTGGAACTGATGAGTTTGGCTACACATCTTTTGTGGCCTTCACTTCCATCCCAAGACTCACCTTCTTCTATGAGTTCAAGCTGAGGTTCACGCTTGCAAATAATTCATCTGCTGTCAGAGACAACCTGATCCTGTTTGCTGGACAGAAAGGACAAGGTGAGCTGAACCCTGACACCCACAGAGATTATTAAAAGGTTTCATAGCAGCAGGTGAAGATAGAAAAAGATAGAGGAATGATGCCTTTTGAGTCCTCTAGCTAAATTGAGGGTTTTGTGCGAACTGTTAGAGCCATTTTTGTCAAATGCTGTGCATGGTAATATACTACACTGCAAAAACAATCCAGAAATAAGTAAAAAATGGCTTAAATTAAGTATATTTAGCCTTAATTTGAGCAGGTAAATAAGATGATTTGCCAATGGAATGAGTATTTTCACTCTTAAAATAAGATAGTTAGATAATATTTACTTGAAATAAGACGATAAAATAGTTTTTTCTTATTTTAAAAGGAAATTGTCTTGTTCCATTGGCAAAGTGTCTTACTTACCTACTCAAATCAAGGAAAAACACACTTATTTTAAGAAAAAATAACTTATTGAGATTTATATTTTTTGCAGTGTAAATAAGGGATTTTTACCCTCGTCTGAAATGCTCTAATCAAAGAGACTTCCCTGAGGGCTTTTTTTCCTGATAGACTCTGAAACAACATTGATGATCTTTTTCACAGTCCAACAATTCTATGATTTCCAGCTGGTGTTTTATTGTTTCTGACATGCGTGGGGAAAGTTAGCGTCACTTGAATAAAATGAACATGTGAACAAATCAACCTGGAAGTTTTAATGTTAATAAAGTCCGACACGCTTTGAGGTGAGATGCTGTTGGCAGCTTTCACGTTAAATTAGTTTTTCTCCACAGTGGGGTCAGATTTGGTTGCTCGTAGCTGCTGTGCCATTGTCAGCAGCATATTTCATCTTAAATGAAAAGAGGAATTAAAAAACAGATCTCTACACTTGTTTTCTCATGAGAGATCAGTCCATCAAGGTGGAGGCAAAACAACAGAAGAACAGCTCAGATAATGAAACACTCGTGAGAGTGTGATGCAACTGCCTAGAACGAAGGCTCAACATAAGAATAGATTTAATGTGATTATTTCACCAAAATAACTGCTTAATGAAGCGGCATCTATTGTGAGCCTCATCAGGAAATGTCGTAGCACATATTATTTGATGTGTGCTTAAGTAAAACGCATCCTTAGATAAAAATCTATGATTTCATGTGAGTACATCAAGAACATTAACAGAATTAAGAAATGGTTATTCTAGTTAAATCACCAGAGCCCCAACAATTTTTATAAAATAAATGTAATTGTAATAAATGTAATATATATATATATATATATATATATATGATGACAGTGTTTCCAACTCTGAAAATGGCTACAAGAAAACTGAGATGAAACTAAATTGCCCCACATGCACTGTTTTACATTTAGAACCATTGGAACCGTGACAAACAAGGCTAAATAAAGATCAAGGTTTATGACTTGCAGTTTATTTTTACCATCACTGTTAGTTGTGTCAAACAGCAGATTATTTCCTATTTCCGTAAATGCTAAAAATTCTTTTTTTTTTTTTTGACATTTTAAGTTAGTTTATATTTTTGGTCAGTACTAATAGCCTCTGTTTCCATGTATTTTCAGGCAGCGATGGTGATGACTTCCTCGTTTTAGGACTACGAAGTGGAAGAATTGTCCACAGGTTTAACCTTGGATCAGGAATAGCAACCTTAGTCAGTGATCGACTCAACAACGAGACCACTATCCACAGTGTTACTTTTGGAAGATTCAAAAGAACAGGCTGGCTGAAGGTTATTTAATGCTTTATGCTGTTCTTGTTAAATCTGTTTCCTTTGTTTAATTTGGAGTGAGATTTAGTTTCACTAAAGAAAAGTTATTCATAAAGTAATGTCAGGATAAAGAAGAAAATAGAATATTTCCTTCCCAGTCTGAATGAAGCAAAGGCAGAAAAACGAAGTCTTCTTTTCTCAATTACAACTTTCACACTGAAGAGGGATTGTCATTGTAATCTGTAAGGTTTTGGGTATTGTGTGTTTAGTTATCAAGAAAGCCCAAATAAATGGATTCCACTGCATGGCTAATTGCCATCTGCAGCCAAATATAAAACATATATAACTAGATTAGCACTTGTTCCCTTTTCTCGTGTTTTTGTCTTTAGTAAAATACCTCCAGACTTTTTTAGTCCTATGCTGATGCTGTCATAGTCACTGCTGCCAACGTCTGGTTTAGTGGGGAATTGCTTGTTCCATCAAATCCCCCGATCTCCCGATGTTAGAGAATCTTAAAAAAAAAAAAAAGAAAAATCCTGTATCCAGATTATGATCTGGATCAATGTGAGAGATTGTTCCTTGGTAAGAGGGACATATCTTATAAAAATCTGTCCATAACTTTTCAAATTATCCTGCATACAGGGAGACACACACAACCTCTCATTAAAACATCTACCACCCTTTCCTAAACTTAAAACATGATTTTCATCATACTTTAAGTTTAGCATCTAAATCATTTTTAGTGTGAAAATATTTTCCTTTCTTAAAGAAAATATTCTCACACTTAAAATGATTAAGATTAATGCTCTGTGTTTTCATGTAAAGCATTCTTTTTCTTCTTAGAAGTCCATTTACTTCTTTAGCCAGGTAAAACAGGATGTTTGCATCATCTGAATTCAGATGGAAATTCTGCAGGCAATGTGTTTTTTTTGTTTTTTTTTAACTAGGTTTTAGATCCCTGGTGACTCAGTGGCCTATAAAAGCCTGTTTAGAAGCAAAAACCTGGGAGGGCAGCTATTAAGTGGACATAGACTGAATAACTCAGCGATAAATCTGTGATCGCACATTTCGTCAGGTTCAGCAGATTGTGAAATTGTCCTCCCACTCCTGACGCCTACAGATGCAAGACTCCAGCTTGAATATTGATGTCTTACTACATGTCTTCCTCAGGTTGATGGGCAGCGGAACAGAACAGGATATTCTCCTGGACCTTTGGTGGGCCTCAATGTTTTCAACCAGCTCTTTGTAGGTGGATATAATGAGTTCACCCCTGAACTGCTGCCACTTGGCTCCAGATTCCGTCAAGGCTTTCAAGGTAAGACTTCAATGGCTTTATTACAGCCCAAAACGGCTATCTGCAGAGGGAGTGCAGGGGTTTGGACTTTCTCCCAGGATCTCTGTCTTTGTGCAAGCAGAGGGAAGGTCTGTAATGAAAAGGGAATTACAGGCCAGAACAGAGCTCTGAGGTTGATTGTATCTGCACTCTGTAATTGCTTCACACCCCGTACAGTGTGTTGTGGTTAAATTCATTCCACTGCTGATAAGTCACTTGAACAAGAGCACTATCCAAATAATCTTTTGTCAACACCAACGTCATTTAGGCTCATTCCCTAGTGACCCTGTGTGAGAAATGATTTTGGAGGATATTCATTGTGCCTGCTAATGTGCAGAGCTCTACTGCAAAAATTGCCACAAGTGTAATGATGACAGCTGCTATGAATACCACTATAACCATATTTGGCAATCTCTGCACCATAGCAATGAAGCTTGCTATATAAAAAGTAACATCTGAGTGGAACAAAAGCTTTTTATTCATACGGGACTAAATTCCCCTAAATGTATTTTCCTTTATAATCTAGAAGTGTTTTCAACATTTTCTAGATAAAGCTGCAGAAATAAAATCAGCCAAACTAAAACATTGCTCCTTTCCTGCTGCATTAACTGTGTCACTATCGCCTGCTGGAGAGCACTACCTGAACAGGGCCACACCGGTGGAACCGTAACCTTTCTACTCAGGATGTAATGAGAACTCATGAGCGTCTAATCAGATCTGTGTGACCTTCCTGGAGCCCTAATCATGATGGCTGGCACTGAACACACTGATAATGCACTTCAGTCCCAGTTATCAACAGATCCACACTCCCCTGGTGGAAAAGTGAATGAGGATGCTGTCTGACTGCTACAGCAGGGCATAAAAAGTCCCTTAGTTTGATTTAATGAAATAAAAAAAGAGAGAAAGAAGTGTATAAAAACAGAAAATAAGTAGATTTTCATTTTTTTACTTAAAGGCAAGGCCAATTCACCACAATTCAGTACAAAGACAATTCAAAGTGCTTTGCATGAGTTAAAATACAATGGTTTTCAAAAGTCTTCATACCTCTGGAAAATACTTACATTTTGTGACATTATAAAAACACATTTTGCTATATTTTCCTTCAAGAAATTGTTAAATTACCTTTTTATTTTTTTTGTATCTTGATATGCCTTGAGAGCAACAAAATGGAAAAGTAAAACTGAAAAAGCAAGGATGGTCTGAACAGCATTTAAGTTGTGTATAGTTAGGAAGTAGGAGGAAAGTAATGCATGCTTGGTTGTACAGTTTTTCTCAAGGTTTCAAAGGACAGAATACTAAGTCAAGCAATATTCATGCCAAAATGTTCAGATGTTTATTTATAAATATTTTTAAACCATTTATAATTTACCTTCTACTTCAGACCAATATGTGCTAATTTCTTTTGGTCAATCAGATAACACTTTATAAGTTACAAAGTAATTTTGGCAAAAGTGTAGTATACATCTGTATATGTAATGCAACAAAATTCAAATTATGTTAAGGCTTTACAAACAGGCTGTGTTACACTTACTAACTCCTCAAGTTTACTGGTTCCCCTGAATGAACTGATGTGCACACTGCCTAATCAAAGCACACCATCTTTTCCAATCTTCCTCATGAATTTTGCTTTTTAGGGCTGTGTGTGTTTGCATGACAACTACTAGAATCCGCCAAGTAGACAGCATCATGCCATGAATATTCATGGTTGGGCATGACATTTCCCCTGCATCCTTTTTATGCCAATGACTAATGCAGCTGAGAGTAGAGTCTGCATGGGCAGATGACTGTAAGGGTCGAGTTTGGCCCTTTTTATTTATAGAAGGCTCTGAGCGCTAGAGGTGCAGGCCAAAGCAAATATTTCCGTGGTAAAATTGAATTATAATAACAGAAAGCAATGTTGTGATGGAGAGGCTTGATAACAGTTGGAGTAGGTCCCTTTTGTGAAGAATTAAATTTAAAAGTTGACCCCTTATTTAACTGGATGGATCAAAGCTTGTGACATATCTTTAAATGTGTAAGAAAAGAAAATATACTCCCACATTTGGATGGATAGATAGATAGATAGATAGATAGATAGATAGATAGATAGATAGATAGATAGATAGATAGATAGATAGATAGATAGATAGATAGATAGATAGATAGATAGATAGATAGATAGATAGATAGATAGATAGATAGATAGATAGATAGATAGATAGATAGATAGATAGATAGATAGATAGATAGATAGATAGATAGATAGATAGATAGATAGATGAAAATATGCCTCTGACATTTTTGTTGACTTCTCTCACAGGCTGCATTTTCGATGTTCAGTTTCGGACCAGGAGAGATGGGAAGTTTCAAGTGTTGGGGCAACCTGCAGGGCACCCAGCCTTCGGGCGCAGTGTTGGTCAATGTGGAGTCACCCCCTGTGCTCATGTACACTGCAGGAATGAAGGGATGTGTGTGGATTCTGGTTCATCAGTTTAGTAAGTCAGTTTGGGATTAATTTGCTTTATATTTTTCAATGACTCCACTTTCTAATTAAAGCTACAGTGTGTAATAATTAAAGGGATATACAGTCAGAAATGTAATATATTATACGTAATTATGTTATTTATCATCATCTACGAGCTCAGCCTCTTAACCTTAATATTTGCGTTGCCTTAGAATTGGTTATTTATAACTACATAGGAGCGGGTCTCGCAGCCATGGAGGCAGACATCTTTGCGCTACGGCAGCGCAGAGCCAACAAACTAGCGATTGCGAGATCGCCAAAACGTCACAACGATGTAGAAAAAATAACGGGTATATTTATTATCTTAAGTCTACATGAAATCTATACCCTACACAGACTAATGAAATACTATCTGTAAAATTATCTATGTAAACAAACCTCATCACTTGAGAAGGTAGGTGATACGGACGTCGTGGAAGACATTTTGTCCCGTAACGCTCGCCATACTGTTGGGGGGGAGAAGCGGTGGCGGGGAGATGTTCATGTTGCTGCAGTCTGCAGTCTGACCGCTAGATGTCGCTAAAGGTTACACACTGTAGCTTTAAGGTTTGAGTTTATTATAATTATACCTTTTGGTGGATTAGTTCTGTAGTGGTTCAAGACTTGGCAGTGGTTTGGCTTGTTCATTTCAATAACAGCAACAAGAACTTTTATTAAAACATCGTTCTCCATATTTAGGGCTAAACACCTCCATCTGGAGGGAAGAATCTGCGACTTACTGTAAAAGGAATGACAGTCATCTTTTAAAACAGAAGGAGGCATTCACTCTGCTGGGATCTAACTGATTGTTTGCCCTTTCCTGTCAGTCTAGAAGACAATTTAACTGAATCTACTGAAATGAAAAACCCTGTCCATTTAGGTTGTATGTCCAATCCATAACACCAACTATAAAGCTCAAACCTATTACATTAAAGCACATTAAAACATAGGCATTATAGTTTTGTGGCGTCAAAATAGCAGAAATCAAAGAAGCAGAAAAAGAGCAGATGAGCCTTTTTTTTGCATTCACAGTCAGTCATCTGCATTCTTTATGATGAACCTGTTTTCATGTCTCCTTTGACACATCGTTATGTATAGAATTACAAGTAGACAATACACAGCCTTGAGGTAACCCAGTAGAAGTATGTTTAAAATCTGCGAGGCATGTATTCATTCTTACTCTTACTCTGTACCATAATACTTGAAGAACCAAAACTCCACCCCTGCAGATTGTCACAAACTGTTAAAGTAGCATCTTAATTAAATAAAAGTTTGGATTGTGTTAAAAGCTAAGGAAACATCTACAAATGAAAGTCTGACATTTCAAATTAAAATCTATTCTAATTCTAATGAAGAGAAGCTTGGATGGGAGAAATATCCTGTCTCAGCTGAAGGCTTTTAACTACAGTTTGTGGACTTCCTGGTAGTAAAGAATTACAATAGTCCAGCCTTGAAGTAACAAATGCATGAACTAGTTTCTCAGCATCAACCCTGGACAGGATGTTTCTAATTTTTGCAATATTCCAGAAATTAAAGGAGGACATTCTAGAACTTCTATGATATTGGATTGAAATGACAGGTCCTGATCCAAAATAACACCAAGATTGTTTACTTTATTATCTGAAATCAGTTCCCATCCAAATTAAGTGACTGACCAATCAGCTTTTTTTTTCAAAGACAATTGAATTTCTTAATCCATGCATCAATTCTGTATTTGATTTTTATTTATTTCCATTGTTTAAATGGAGCTCACCTTTGTTGATTTTTTTTATATATATGATATCTATAAGACACAACTCCTATTAACAGTGCAACACATAGAAAGGGTCAAACACACTCTCTCACTTGATTAGAATTGCTTTCAGCAACTATCTGAATCAGTGTTAAGCGAGGCGTTCTTGACAGGAATCTATGAGCTCACTGTGAGAACTTTGAGGATCTTTGTGATACGGGCCCAGGGTTTTAAAAAGCAGGTATAGCTAGAAAAGACTGCATCTTCTACCTTTCTGTAAGCCCTATATATCGATGGGATCTAAAAAAAAAAATGTCCAGTCTACTTTAAATCCTCCAATAAACCTTTCGGAAATTTTCATCAAAACTTCTGGTCTAAAGTCACAAACCGTTTTGGAACAATTGAATATAGTGACAGGAACGAAAACAGCAACTTTCCAGCTGGTAGGAACATGCTGTGTTCGCAGATACTTATTATAAATATAGTGAAACCCTGAACTCATCTAGGCACCAGACTCTCTGGTTACAAAGCATGTACAGGCATTGGAAAAATTATTAGATTACCCTTTGATTTTCATTTTTTATTTATTTTTTTGTCTAAATGTATATTACCTAAAGAATACATTGAACTAAAAATGGAAAGCAAAGCATTTCAAAAAAAGAACATGACTGTGTATAAAGAGAATGACAGTATACAGGCATTACAATGTGTTTGACTGTTCCCATGTACAGCTGCCAGTGCCAGCCTGGATGGAAAGGAGCCCTCTGTACGGAAACCGTGTCTGTGTGTGATCCTGAACATACCCCCCCTCCTCTTTGTGCCCATGGCTCCACCTGCATCCCTCTGCCAAATGGATATACCTGCCAGTGCCCCTTGGGAACTGCAGGAAGCCACTGCGAGACAGGTTGCAACACGGAACCAATCCATCCTTTTTTTTTTTTTTTCTCTTACAACATTATTTATAGGCATTGTATTTTTACCCTTTTTTACACTGCAACAAATAAGAAAACCCCATGTATTTCATTTATATTTTTTAAGGCTAACTCAAGAAAAATTTGTGCATAGTGCATCATTTTTTTTTAAATGCACAAAGCACAAATTGCCATATACATTTTTATTCAGACCCCTTCACTCTAATACCCCGGAGTAAAATTCAGTGCAATCAATTTCCTCAGAAGTCATGTACTAAGATATGTTTCCATCTTTACCTGTCAGGAAAAAAAAAGACCTGGCTTTCAACCTAATTGTTAAGTCTTTACAATGTCAGCATCAATCAGAGAAAAAGCAAAAACGCTTCTATATCTGGAACAGCTGCAGAGATCAAATCACTTTTATTTATATGGAACCAGTTAACAACACGTGTGAAAAGGCACTTTACAGAGTGAATTTAATTAGATCATACTAACAGATCCAATGTTCAGATGGGAGAATCTGTCAACTCCACAGCTATTAGTCCTATGATCCACACATTTTCAATTTACAGTAATGTTGAGGAAATAGCAGACATGAGGAAAGACATTCTATAGTGAGGTTAAAGCAACACTTAACCTTCAGCCTACTGCACATCACCCTGGACACACAACTCAAACATGGTGGTGACATCAGAGTGCTTTTCTGAAGGATACAGAAAGTAAGGCACATTATTATACAATGCAAAAAAAAAAAAAATGGACAATATTTTATATTGAATGGGTGCAACACTGGTAGGGACATGCCCCTAATGACTAAGTAGTTGAAATTAGATTCTATGAAGTAATAAATTAGGTAGATTAATTCACTGCAAGCCAGAATTTTATATCTTAATTTGCAAGACAAAGTTTTAAAATTGTGTTTCCTCTTCTTTTACTTCATAATTTAGCAGTATGTTGTATTTGCTTATCTCGTAATAGTCACATGAAAGTTTGTACTTTGTAGATGTAATGCTACATCATTTTAAAAGAATAAGGCATCTTTTTTAAGTCTCGGTATCTCCTTTTTAAGTAATAAAATAAAATATCCTTTGTGTTTTTATTTTTTATTATTTCATTTAACATCTGCATTGTCTTTTCCATTTAGCTGTGACCATCACTGATCCATTCTTCAGTGCTAACCAGGGTTCATGGATGTCATTCCCTCCTATGAGTATTAGGCACAGGATTGTTGTAGAGCTGCAGTTCCTACCTTTGTCACCTGATGGCATCATTGTCTACACTGCACAGCATCTTGGTGCTAAAGCAGGTGATATTAACATCTACATCTTTGGTTGATATTAAAAATTATATTTGGTGTAGGAGCCAGAATCAGTACTGCTTCCTTTTATCTCTACACTAATTATAATAAAATACTTTTCAAACTATTATTCATGAGACTGTTTTATTTTTTTTTCCCCCACAGGAGATTTCTTCTGTATCTCCTTAACTGCTGGGTTTGTCCAGTTGAGATATAATCTTGGTGATGGCATACACATTCTCCAGTCAATGCAGACAGTGGACCTACATGGCAGGACCTGGCATGTGGTAAAGGCTGGCCGTACTGGTCATCAGGGCTTCCTCAGCCTGGACAGTGAGGAGATCAGAGAGAACAGGACTAAAGGGATGACCACATTAGATGTTGCCACTGACATCTTTGTTGGAGGCGTGTCCACTTTGAGCTTCGTTTCCCCTGAAGCGACTGAACAGGAACCAATGAGCTTTACTGGTGGGTTGAGAGAACTTAAAATCAATGGCAAACAACTGGAGCTAACAGAGACAGGAGCCCTTGGTGGGAAAAACATCAGGGACTTGGATGGGACAGCCTGTGGGTACAAAGTGTGTCATAACGGAGGTCAATGCAGAGCTATAGGGGCTGACTCATTCTTATGTGTGTGTCCATCATTATGGAGTGGATCCCTGTGTAACCAGTCTGTAAGCTGTATAAACAACAGCTGCGGACATGGCTCGATATGCGTTCCATCTACTGCAACCTCCTACAGCTGCATATGTCCCTTCGGTTGGGTGGGGAGATACTGTGACACTAAAATGTCCACAGACACATTGAGGTTTGTAGGAAACTCATACATTAAACACATCGATCAAAGATTCAACAAAAGAAACTTAAAGTACGTACAGCTTTCTTTTACCTTCTATGCCAGCTCTAGTGACGGTTTAATTTTGTGGATGGGGACGGCCGAGCAGGAAGACAATGACTACCTTGCAGTTGGGCTGGAGGAAGGCAATCTAAAGATTGCAGTTAATCTTGGAGAAAGACTTGCTCTCCCAATTACGTTAAAAAATCTCACTCTCTGCTGCAGGAAATGGAATAATGTGTCTCTAAATCTCAACCGAACGGTTATTCAGGTTTTCCTTAACAGGGAGGAAATCTTGTTTAAAGATTTGGACCCATTTGAGCGATACATAGCCTTAAACTCTGGGGGCGTGACTTACTTTGGTGGGTTTGAATTAAACAGAAATGTATCAGTTGTCACCTCCGGAATATTTTCAGGGGGCTTTGAAGGAAGTATCAGAGATGTGATTTTGTTTGGAGATGAGAACCCGATGGTTTTATTTAAAAACAGTGAAGGTTTCAATATTTTTGAAGGCACTGAATGATAGTAAAACCATAATTTCTGAACTCCTAAAAATAGAAAAAAAAAATCAACTAAATGTTTGTTTGAAGTGCTGTAGTTCTAGTTTTTATTGAGTTTGCAATATTTATTGAAGATTTGACATCGTTTTGTAGAATATTGTTTAGACTGAGCTCAAAACACTAATAAAATACATTCTGAAAAAGTAGTCTACCTGAAATAATTGCTCTCTTTGTGTAAACATGTATTTATTGTACATACTATTGGCTATTATGTAGATTGAAATATTATAGTTACAAATAAATGATTTCATATTTGAGTAAATGGATGCAGCTGTAGTGCATCACAGATTCAAGGTAAGGCTCCTGTCTATTAAGAGGTTAGAAAACATCTAATTTGATCAGCTGATTTTACAGGCATTCTTTGCTCATATTTAATCTTATAAATGGCCTGGTGGGCAGCTTATCCAGATTTACGTTTTTTATTTTAATGAATAATTACAGTTGTTAACCGCCATGGTTCTCGTCGGCTCTTACAGGTGTTAACTATAATCAACAATTAATTTCTTTCTGCCTAAAGCAACTTGAAATAATTTTGAGAACTTTGTCGGTATAGATATCACTGCTAGCAGTGTAATACCGCCCGACGACATGGCAACCTTGTTAATATAATCAGTCCACCCATAAGGCTTTTGACATTCATAATAGGCCTACCTCCTTTTTTTATTTGTCATGACACTAGTATGGCAACCAAACTCACTCATCAAAACATCTTTAGTCTTTGTTAAACTTTTTTTGTTGGGTTTTTGCTCACTTCCCCTTAGTTTCCATTGGCAACCATAAAATAACAGGGATAAGCCGCCTGATTTAAATACACATCATTCATGCAGTGCTTTGCATGGATCCTTTATGGTTGAATGTGGTCAATAAAGGTCGCAGCCTTGAATGCAAACTTGTGCACACAGGTGCAATCTATCAAGGAAATGTGCTTGCTTTTATGCGTGCACATGGTTCAATTAATCTGAAATATATTTTTGCATGAACCATATTTGGGAACAACGTAACAGAACATCATCTTTGACAAATGAGACCCCAGGGTTAGGGGTCTTCTGCTCTTTTTGGGAAAGATGGTGTCCATCCAGAAATGGATTTCTCTGAATACCTTGGTTTTAATGGTTTGAGCTATTGTCTACCTTTAATCTTAAACCAGCCTGCTTATTCCCCTTTAATTCTTTCTATACAATTGCCAAATAACCAGATTTTTTTTTTTTTATCATAGCATCCTCTGTAAGATTTAAAGTACAAATCTAAATAGATCAAGCCATTTAGCAACTAACAACTTCAACAGACTCGTTTAAGTCTGATACCTAGTTTGAACTTCAAAAGGTTCTGGCACATATTGATAATAATTATGTTATCAGAGCATTTCTAGCCAGCAGTTATAATGCAACAAAGCCTACCAAAGTGACAGGACAGAGGATATAACCTGTATAAATTTGTGTTGGAGGGAAGGATGATACAACTCAGAATGGACTGTTTGGGTTACATCCTTCTAGTTTCGTCTTGGTTTATTAAGTCTAAATCAGCAATGCCCCTCCCTCACCTGCTGCTGCTTTTCCCTTGATCACAGCAAATATGAATTCAGTTTATAGGACAGATTTCCAGGCATGAAAACCAGGCAGGTATGGTGTGCAAACTAAAGGAGGACCACCTATAACTCTTTTTAAGGCCACGCTATTTTAATAAAAAAAAAAAAAATCACACCATGCTATTCATTTTGGTTTTAAACTTCTATAGATAAATTTTTACATATTATGCTATAAAAGTCTCATACTAGCACATGCCTATTTAAGATCAAAGGTTTTCAGGTCTGCCAAATTTGGCTGCTTTAAAATAAGACCTTAAGTAACTATTCCCAATAGAAAAGGATTAGTTTTATTATGAACTGTACATAAACACACGGTGCAAAGGCACACATCTCTAATGTATCATACAAGCCCAAATGTACATACTTTTCCAAATGAAAAAAAAAAAACGATTATAAAATATTGAAGCAGTTTAAAAGAAATTAAAATAGAAAGAAAAGCACAAAGCTGCTGTTTAGATCTTAATTAAATATTGTGTTATACATTTAAGCTAAAATGTGAAGTTCTTTAGTTCATCAATGCATCCACACTGTTGCATGAGACCGGGAAACTAATAGTACAGGAGTAACAAACAAGATTAAGACACAATCATTCGGTATGAACGTTTCCAGTATTCAGTCTTTTGTTGGTCTAAGTTTTAAAAAAAACAATTTGTTGCGATCTCATTTGGCTGTACCTTCAATAACATAAAATGGAACTTCACTCTTGTATAAAATGAAAAAAACTCTATAATTAGCCAGTGTAGAAAAGCGGCATGTACCAGCCATGTGATCAACAAGTCCTGAAGAGCTCAAAGGATTTAAAAAACAGCAATATTATGACGAGTAGCTGTCTTTTGAACTTCTACGTCCATTCTCATAATCAGAGTCCCGTCTGTGCCTGTGTCTGTCCTTGTGATGGCTGCTGTAATCATTGCTGTGGTGCTTCTCTTTCCTCCTCTCCCCGTGGCGGTCGTCCAAGTGTCCGTGGGGCCTGCTCCTCTCCCTGTACTTGTCGTCGTCGCTGTGCCCGTGCCTTTTCTCCCTCTCGAGGTGTCGGCTCTTTTTCTCGTAGTAAGAGTCCTTGTGGGTGCCGTGCCTCCCATGGCGATCTCTGTCGTCTGTGTTTCGCGGCCTCTCCCACGGGTCGGTGTAGCGTTCGTTCAGAAGTTTCTGGTCTCTGGCTACGGATAACGCGTGACTGCTTGGCTCGGCGAGGCTGTGAGGATGCTGATGGGCCTCTGAGGTGCTGTCCTCAGATCTCTGTGTGCTAGCATTCTGGACGTCTGTGTTCAAGCTGGACGTAGTGTTAGAAGTTGTGACACCCATGTTGTTACAGCTCCCAGCTATCTGTTCAGAGGATTCTGTGCTTGAAACATCTTGAGGTCCTTTGACATCAGGAGGATTTGTAGTTTGAGTTACTGTTTCACCAGGAGGACCTGAGCCAGGATCATCTTTTTTCTTTGGAAATAATTTACTATTGGTTTCCTCCAGCTTGTGCCTGGCCTGTGGGAGCTGTAAATAACCTTGATGAAATGGTAAAAGTGGATCCTTTTTAATACTGCTTGACACTGGAACTGGTTTAGGGTCAGAAACATCAGGAAGGCTGGCTTTATCCTTTTGTAGCACCATTGTTTTATCTTCACTCTCGGAGGAATATGCTGAAGATTTTTTCAGTATTCCACTTAAAGGAGCTTTTGAGAAAAATGCGTTATCTGCAGTAGCCTGGGATTCTGCCTGCTGCCGAGAATTCCCTTCACTTGTTTCCTTTTCAGATTCAGACAATGGACCAGAGCTGCTTTTGTTTGCTGAGGCAGAACCGTCGGTCTCAGTGCCACTCGGATGTGCCGGCATGTTCGCCAGGAATGCTTCAGTCGATACATCTGGGGGTTTATCTTTCAGTGTGATTGATGCATGATGGACCACAACAGGAGGATCTTTTCCCAGTGAGCTGTTAGAAGCAGATGCTTCAGAAGGACCCGGTAGCTCAGGTTCAGCTTTAACAGATTTCGTTTCTTTCTTCCTGATGAGAAAGCGAGAAGCAGCGGCAGCTGTCGGACCCTTTGAGTCACCAGTTGATGCATCTGTTTTGGGAGCAGGAACGGTCTTCGGGGTGTCTTGTCCTGTTGTCACAGGTTTATCACCGACATCTGGCAGAGGAGGTAATTCCCCACCCCATCCTAATAACACACCTGGAAGAAAGCGAAGTGGCTTTTGTGACTCCTGGTTGCTCGGCTCCTCTGTTTCAGCGGGTTCTTCAGAGGAACCTGCAAGAGGCTCTTCTTCATTCGTATCGAGGGGTTTTTCTATCTCTTTCTTAAGGGGAGCAGTCAAAGAAGACAGGAACAATTTTTCCTCCTCCTCAGTGGTTCTTTTCACTTTCATGGGAACAGTGATGGGCTTAACTTCTGGGACAGTATTCACAGATTCATTCACATCCACAGTAAGAAAATCTCTCTTGGGTCTCTGGCGGATGATGAGTCCAAGGAGGAGGTTGGGGCGGTTGCTTTCTAAACCTGTCAAGTAAATTATTTAGGTTAAGAAATTTGACTTAATTAACTGGAAAAAATATATATATATAAAGGAAAAATAAGGTTCAGCATCTTGCTACCTGGCCCATCAAAGGGAACAAGCTGATGAGGGACTTTCTCTGTTGCGCCAAGGGGAATGAGATACATATCCTTCACTTGACGCAGATTATTGGACACAACCCCAAAACGCCTACGGCTGCTGAAGTAGGCATAAAGAAGAGTATAGGAGATCTCATCTTCTTCTGTGTCGGGGGAAAAGCGAACCAGGCAAACCTCCTTTAATCAAACAAAAAGCTTGTGTCAGTAAAAGCTACATTTCACATTGAAGAGGTTTAATAAAGAAAACATGATTAAGTCAGCCATCCAATGTAAGCAAGCCCATATTTAAAAGAGGTTCAAAATAATCTTAGCTTCTTAAACATTAAAAAACTATTGCAACTATTCCTGTATCTAATAGACCAAAGTCATATTGCCATGACAAACCCAACAATAAGCACTAAATAATTTGAGTTTTAAATGAGGGGTGCAGCTAGAAATCTGATTCACTCCAAAATCAAAGAATGCAGTACCTTAGTGTACCGGCTCACACTAACAGCATGGTTTGGTGGAGACACATATTCTGATAGAAGAAGGCTGAATGATGGTCATTTTTAACATCAAAGAAGTGTTTAAATTAATTTTGAAGAAGCAAGGATAGAAGAAGGTATTTAAAAGAGCATTTCTCTGCCTAAAACATAGCAAGGTAAGGCTTCATTCAGGTTGCAGAGAACAGCAAGGAACTTTAAAATGTCTAATTTTATCCTTAAAAAGAACAAAGATCCTGTTTCCTACCGACTACTCTAACAAACTAGTGCGACTGTTCATTCCAGGTTAACAAGCAAAAATATTTTTCTAATGCTGTCCTTAAATTTTCTTAAATTAAAGCTTTCAAACTAAAGTCTTAACCCTTTTAAACCCTTAAAACAATTCTTATACATTTTCTCTTTCCCTTTTTTTTTTTTTTTTTACACATTTCCTATACTTAGAATTAGGAACTCAATTCAAGACACTCCTATATAGATTGAACTCTTTGTGGATAAAAAAAAAAAAGTATAATTTCCTTTGGACGGACGGAGGTGTTTCTTTTTTTTCCTTTTTAAATTCTAAAGATTAAAAAATCTTCAAAACTCACTTTGGTTCCAGTTGCCCGAATCTTCTCTAAATAGTCCCACACCGTCTGAGGACTTATCCTTCCACCAACCTGGATACTGTCTGGAAGGTCCTATTGAGAAAAAAGAAAGTGCAGACCCACAAATAAATCAGATTTAAAAAAAAACAAGTAGAAGACAAATTGCTTTTTTTCTGGTAAATTATTTTTCTAATTATATATATTTTTTCCAAATAATGTAAGGAAGCTGCAGGTTTCTGGGTCATCTTGCTGCTGCTACTCATGTAACAGCCTCTCATGTGGCAGTGAAAAGCTAAGCACTTCTGTTTTCTTGTATTCCAGTTCACCACTCCCCAAGTGTCATCAAGCTCAGTAAGTGCACATAACTGTGCACTTGAAGTCCAATTTCCACTTGCACCTGAAGGTGATGTTTATTTTCTACAAGACAAAACAGGTTTCTCTGTATCCACTCTACCTCAGATAAGTTGTCTAAAACGCCGGAGACAGGAAAAGCTTTTGTCACAAGTTTAGCCACCGAGTGCATATGAATGAATCCTCGCCACAGGGTCCTTAAGGTGGACAGGAAAGCAGCTTCTTCTTCTCTTCCAGCTGCATGATCTGACCTGTAGCAGAAAAGCAGATGGCGACAGTGAAGTAAAACATTTAAGTGTTTAATCAGAAAGGTCATATGTTTTAAAAATTGCTCCCCGCCTTGATTCAAAGCCTGATTTGGCATTTCTGAAGCTCTCCTCTAAAACGATGAGATGAAGGTCATCATCGACTGGATGAGGCGGTGTGCTCTTTCCCTCATCTGATTTAGTAGACTGCCTCCTCACCACTGTGGTCGCAACTTTGGCAACCTTGGTTTGGGCTTCTTCCACTGGGGGCGCCATTCGACCTTTTGCAAGAAGACACAGTATATGAAGGCGGAAGGAAGGAACTCTTATACAGAGTAAGATTCTTTGCAAGACAGAGCATATAGTCAGGAAAATCTTTTCTTATTTTCAGAGCTTACCGGTGCAGATTTTGCAATGTAGATCAAATAAGTGAGACTTGTGCTGGCTTGTAGTGTCTTTCTCGATCTTGATGTTCTCTTCTTTTCTTTCAGGGGTTTTGGGAGATTCTAGAACCTCTTCAAGCACTTTGGGAAAAGGCTCAAGCTTTAAAAAAAAAAAAAAAAAAAAAAAAGCACAAAAATAACTAAATGTTAAATTTTAAGAAGTAAAAAAAAAAAAAGGAGGGAAAAAAAGCACTGAAATTTTGCTTTTACCTCAACAGGCTCCGGTGCTTTCATCGGCTCCTGGCTCTCAATTTCAATTTCACCTTTGTGGGTAATCTTAGTGATGGGTCGTCTCTCAACCTCTCTTTGCTCTTTTTCAATCATCTCAATAGTCTGAAAATTAATAAAAAAAATTTAGGTTTTTTTCTAAAAAAAAACAAATAGATTCGGATGCACTTCTGGGGGAAAAAAAGACAAACTTTGTAACTCTCTAAACAGAGTAAACATCACCTCCTGAGAGCATTCAAAGGTTAACAAGAAAAGCATAATCAGTATGTGCAATAAGAAATAGGAAACGTTAAGCATCACATACATGTCTGTTCTCTCTTTGTCGCCAGGCAGCCAGCTCTTTTGAAGCCAGTTCCTCTGGACTCATGCGGATCAGGTTACCAGGAGAAATTTCCCCTTTGAGAACCCTTTTAAACAGAACCTGCCAGAGAAAACACAGAAAAGCAACTTCAAGAACATGACTGGTGAAATGGGAAGAATTTCGATTATGCTTAGCATAAATTGGTTCTTACGTTATTTTTTGTATCTTTCAGGTTAAACATCAAGCTTCTGTATTTGTTCTTGTATTTATGGTCAGTGTCTTTATAAAGGTGAAACAGCTCTTTCTCAGTCTTCTTGGCAACTTCAGAGGCTCGCTCCTCTGGGATGCTTAGATCTGAATCCTTCAGCCTAAAATGGACAAACTGCTGATTATATGGTTTTCTTTCACTAAAAGAAATTAGCAGTTATCTCACCAATGTATACTTATAAAAAAAGTAAGAATAAAAGAAAAAGGGATCACATTTTTATCGAGACTTAAAGGAATTTATATTTACCTATATAAATTATGAAATACCACTTTATTAAACAGTTAAATCAAATGAAATAACACAGAAAACAAAAAACGTAACCTAAAATGGGGTAGACCAAGCACATACTAATATCTAACTTCTTAAATCTCTGTGGTTTTAATTTGAGCAAGCTATTTTGAAAATAAATAAAAAAAAACCTTCTGTTCCATGATCCTTGCAGCCTGTTTAAAACCCCCCAGAGGAAAAACACTGACCTCTGCGTGAGGATTTCTTTCAGAGAATCACGGACACTTCGCCTGATGGCCTCCACTGACACGGGTTTCTTCGAGGTCAAAGACGGAGCCTTACTCTTAGTTTCGTGTTTGGACAGATTACCTAGGTGGTGAGAATGTTGATATAATCAATGCGGGGATTTAATTAAATGTTAAACTCTAAGGTATACTATGATTTGAAAGAATTGTCAAGGAAAACATTTTCCCATTTAAAATGTTAAATATATAACAAAGTCATCCTGTAGATCATCTTACAGGGCCACTAAACCATGGAACATGTGACCCAGCTTTGGCTTCAAGCCCACATCATTTTAAAAGCAGAACAAGTCAGACAATTTTTTTACATTCACTGCTTTTCACCTGTTTTATGAGCTGCTTCTTTGACATCCGTGGAATGCCTCCTTTCTGCATCCTGCATAAAAATAAGTACACATATTAGATTAGATCCATTTATTATACAATTCATTAAGAGAACAAGTTTCATATTGTAGGAAAAGTCCCAGTAACACAGAAATGCTAAGAGTAGCTCTGGCTTGTGATGGTATGTGAGAAACCGAACATGTGAGTGGACTGTGTTTCCCACACACCTATGTGCACAACTGAAGCAAAAGCTTCTACAGTGGTAACACTGACTGTGATTAATAGAGGATGATTTAGCTGTGGAAACAAAATATAAATCTCTCTCGGAAAGAGAAAGAAAAAACGTGAGCGTTTAACTGTGGCCACCCATGTCCCTCTGGTTACCTTTCTAACTGGTCTGACGCCGCCTGAGGCTAGTGGCTGGGAGGATCCTGGACGGAGTTTTTGAGGCGGCTTGTGATCCTGCTCAACAGGAGCTTCTGGCTTGGGCTCTGCTAAAGGCTCAGGATCCACCTTCTTACTTTCCTCCTCACAGCATTTTAAGCACACATACATCTGGTCCTCCTCCTCCATCTCCCGCACTTTGGCAAGGTCGAGACCAACGCAGTCTCCATGGAACCAGTCGTCACAACGACCGCAGCCAACCATAAACCTAAACAAAGCAGCATTATTATAGGAAGGTGTTTAAAGATGAAGTGGATGTATCCAGAGAGAGAGGGGCAATACTTACATGTTATTGTGGTGTTTTTTACACAGCCCACAGCAGTTGTTTCCATCCCAAACAGTCTCACTATCAGCAAGTGGCTCCTCAACCGTTTCCTTCTTCACAGGGGGGGCGTTATCTGGAACAAACAGCTCTGGCTCCTCCAATGAAATGCTCCTTGAATTCCTACTTTTCTGTTTCTGGAGAATCTTTTCAGGCTTTTTAACTTTCTCCTCTGGAGTTTTTAGAGAGTTGCCTGGATTACTGTGAGCATGATGGTGATGATGCTCCTCCTTTGAGCTATGATGGGGATTGTTTTGCTTAGTAGGTCCCTGGTGATCTCCAGCACGATTAGAAGGTAACGGTATCTTCTTTGTGGCGGAGCCTGGTGTACCTGGTAATTTCGGCTTAGTTTTATCATCCCCTCCACTGTGTAGCTTTTGAACTTTAGCAGCATGCTCACTGTGCGTGTTTTCTGTGTGTCTTTTCAAAGGAGAAACCTCCTGTTTGTCCTTCACAGACTTCGTTTTGTGCAGGTCTTCTCTCGGAATATTTCTGGAAGGCTTTTCTTGGGTAACTTTATGCTCCTTATCTGCGTTGCTCGCTTTAGATGAAGCCAACTCCTTGATCTTGTTCAGTGTTGAGCCTTGTTTAGGTTTAGGGGGTGTTTTGGCTGCAGTCAGGTGCTTTTCCTTACCATCAGTCTTTTCTTCTTCGGCTATGTCATTATCAATGCTCAGTGGATATTTCACACCATCTTTTCCTTTGTGGAATGCTCTTTTCTTTTTTACTGGACTTTTCTTCTCTTCCTGTCTTGCTTCATGCGTGGAGGTGATTTCCATTAATGTTCCGTTTGAGGTTTGCACATCATTTGGGTTCACATATGGGCCTAAACTGAGATTTGCATCATCAGACAGGCTCTTTGCCGTTGCATCGATTTCTGACACGTTTTCTGGTGTAGCCGTTTCTTGTACTGGATTCTGCATACAGACGGCATCATCTGGCAAAATGGCCATATCGATGTTGCCACCGTAGGTAAAGCTATCCTCAAAGCATGCTGGCTCACTTGTGTCAAGGCTTTGGGTGTAGGAGGGTCCTGGAAGCAGCTCAATTTTAAACCCACCGATTGTGACAGTAAGTCGTCTCAATATGACAGTGGGATTCAACCATAATCCACCATCAAGATCGCTAATGTTAATGCGCCCTCCCTCAGTCAACTCTTTTTTCTGCTGCGCACCTCCAACTCCTTTCTCTATGAGAAAAGACTTTGTTAGCCATTTGCTGTGCCTCCTTCCAGGTCGTCCTCTGATTAAGGTGTTCTTAGACATCCTAGGCTGGTGGTCACCTCTATGATCTAAAGTAAAAGAAAAACAGTGACAATAACATCACAATTTTTGTTTTTTAATCAAATGTCTAAATATTAAATAGCCTTTAAATAACTGATGACTAGGAAAAAAAACTATTTTAGGACATCCAGGGATGTCCTGATCCAATATAGAGTTTCAGTCCGATATCAACCAAAAAAAAAAAATATTGGAATAAACCAGCCAACATTTAAAATCTCTGCTAAAAGGATGTTGTTAGAAACACTCATTTTTACTGAAATTAAAACAATATAACACAAACTTGTACATGATATTAGTGCTAAAGGGATACAGCATTTGTAAATCAACACGTTGATAACATTGGAGATGCATCTATACGATAGATTGTGGCCTATCTTTGACTTTGTGCCATTAGGGAAAAATAGGGACTTGTTGATTTTAACCACTTCCATTGTCTGTTAAAAAACAAGCAATAAAAAAAAATGTTTTCTTTACCTGCTATTTGAATACACTAACAATGCAACTGTCTTTTAACTATTGCTGATGAAGGTTCTCAGTCATCCAGGTCATAGTCATTCCGTAAAAATTCAAAAAAATTCAAAAAATATCCACTGGACTTGGTTTTCAAGATTTGAAGACGTTTCGCCACCTCTCCAGGAAGCTTTCTCAATTCAAATGTCTGGATCCGCAGACATCCGCAGACATTGTTCACGGGACCTACCCGCTCCAGCCGGTGAACAATACCTCCTTAACGACCGACCCTTAACAATCATAGACAGGTTTCAGGTACTACAGGAGACAATCCCCCCCTTAATGGCAATCCCCCCTTTAACGACCGACCCCTAGAAATCATAGACAGGTTCAGATATTACAGGCTAACGATGGAACTAAATGACCCATTCATCGGTTACCATTGCATGTTTCCAAGCAATACAAGGCCTTGTCCATGTAAGACTCAAACTCACTGCGGATCCAGACATTTGAATTGAGAAAGCTTCCTGGAGAGGTGGCGAAACGTCTTCAAATCTTGAAAACCAAGTCCAGTGGATATTTTTTGAATTTTTTTGAATTTTTACGGAATCTTTTAACTATTGAAAGTCAATCTCAAGTAATGCTTTTATTTTAAGTAAATGCACAATGAACAAAACAATGTGAATAAAAATGTAACAAATAGAAAAATAAAAGTTGCTGATACTAGCAGGATAACAGCTGCTTAGCTAACAGTTATAATCAGATTTTCCAACAGGCGCCAAACATTTCCAAATTTCTATGCTTTATGTCTGATAGAAAATTCAACACTGAATGATCGCCCACTTACCGTAGTCTAAATTGTTGGGATGTTTTTTCTGCTTGCCAGGGATCTGTTTATCCTGTGAGGTCTCTGCAACATTCAGTTCACCGGAGAGGCCTGCAGGTTCTGAATCCCTATGTGGACCTACAAAAACAAAAATAAAATAATTTAGTTGCTTGTTATGCCCATGCAAAGACTAAGTAAACTAAAACTCAAATGTGAGAGAGGCTTCAAAACTGCTCGAAATTGGTATATTAGTGTTTCTATGGTTCAAACTTAAGCCTTCTCCAGCTGTATTGGACAATAGGTAGCACTGCTGGGCAGCTGGCTGCACAAGAGCTAAAAATAAATCCCTTCTGAAAAATAAGGATCACCAATTGTTCTTATTAAAGAAACTCTTTACAACAAATAAAGTTGAATACGGTATGAGTGGGAGCTCTGTTAAGCAATAACTTTTGCAATTTCTAATGTGCAATCATGATTTAATACCCTGTGTAATAACTTGTTTTATATTTATAACCTAGTGCAAAAACTATATATAAATACCTATTTATATGAATATCAATTTAATGTGCTGTGCAATAATCCTTTATAGTAATCCTTGTGTATACCCCATGCACCTTTTCTCCATTTGGCACCTCCTTCTTCTTTTAGACAATTGAGCTGATGTAACAAGTAAATTTCTCCACTGTCAGTTCAATAAAGTCTATCAATCCAACAGCTACCTGAGCAGACATCCAGCTTACAGGAACAAAATGGCAAAACCAAATAATACTCTGCAAGTTTACTGACAAATATTATTGAATTTAACAGTTGTTTATTCTAATTATATCTTTAGCTTATGTAGAAAATTCAAAATAAATTTCACTTAGTGACAGCATTTACCTATATGTTTTATAGCTGCACACACTGTAAGTATTGATTTTCTGATTTAAATTAAAGCCATTGGGTCATACAATGTAGCTGCTTATAATCCTCGGTCAACAGTACACACAGCTGGTTACTATGGCAATGTTTTCCAGCACATTTCAGTATTTGAACTTAGGTCAAACTGGGTTAAAGATCTACTAAGTAAAATCCTTTAAGGATTTTTTTAGGGATTCAAAGACTTGGTGAACATTTGAACTGTTCAGAGTCTGACACATAAATCTACATGTAATCATTTTATCCAACTTTTAGACTTACCTGCTGAGCCAGCAATGTGAAAAGTGGGATCTTCATTTTCCAGCAGATTGAATTGAGTGCTTGCACATCCAAACATGGGGTCTTTGTCACTGAGCATGTTCTTCAGAGAGTCTTCGAGTCTGGATCCTGTGCCAAACTCATTACTTGCATCACATTCCAGATTCTGACTCAACGTTAGGGACTCATCCAACTGGTCACTGGGTATTAAATGGTTAAAGGTGTCCACAATATCCATGAATGCTGCTGCCTACCTGGATCAAAACAACAAACACACAGTATGAAAAGGTGGCCCGTATATTAGTATCATGTTTTAAGCCAAAACAGGGTTCCTACAGCATAAGGTAAGTTCAACTCAAGACTTTTCAATGCCACTTAAAATAAAAATTTAAGACCAACTTGACAAAAAACACAATAAAAACCTGGTAGCGACAAATTTACCCCAAATGTTTATTTTAACATAAACCATTACTTTCTGGCCAAGTAGATATGTTTCACATTTTTTTAAAACTTTCCATATGGGAAGAAAGCTAAAGAAAAACAGATAACATATATTTTTAACAACTAATGAACTGAATTCACCAACTTTGTTTTGTTCCCCTGCATTCATTAGTGGCGTACCACCAAGCATTTTCCTGATATTCAGTTCTACTGGCGCTGTTGGTGATGTGAAAGATGCTGTGGAGGAGTTGCAGAGTAAGGTTGGAACAGAACAGAGAATCACCTGCTGCTTCTCCTTAACTTGATTTTGACGCTTTGAGTTTCATGATTTTAACATGTGTCTCCACTGCCTTGATTCCCATCGTGCTTCATCTACATTCCCTGGTAGTGGTTTTAGCCATGCAGAAAACTCTTTGATGGATGGCCTTTTTTTCGTTGAATTTAAAAATTCCCCATGTTGTCCAGATAAAAAGTTACTGGCACATCATCCCAAGATCCGGCCGCAACATCTTTTGTAATAGTTTCACTATCAGGACGAAACCAATAATGGTTACAGCAATCAGCCTGGTAAATGTACGAAAAATATTGTCAATTATTTTATTGTTCAATATGGATTACAAAACTAAAATCCTATTTATGTTGTGGTAACCATTTTAAAACCTTTGAAAGACTGATTTAAGACATTTTAATACCAATTAAGGCCTTGATTTTATATGTATGGTTTTGAAGAATTTGAAGAATTTTAATGCCTTTTAAGACTTTTTAAGGATCTGCGGGAACCCTGCATAACGATCCATCATGTTTTGAATTGAGAAAAGTTTCTACAAATCACATTACTTTTTTTTCCCTAAATAAATTCAACAAGTCAATAACCCCACACTTATAATGAATAAGAAAGTACAAATGTCAAAGATTAATTAACAAGATATTACTTAAAAAAAATACTGTAATTAATGCATGGTAACTTTTTTTAAATGCTACTATTTTTCTAATCAACAAAAATAGACACGATTTTAAGTAAAGTCTATTGCATTGCTTTAACAAATAAAGTTGCTCAATATCAGAAAATGTTTGCTGACAACCCTCCTGTAACCATATACGAAAAAAAAAAAAACTACTACTACAACTAGGCCATGCAAACTTTAATATTCGCTACCGGGACTTGCTATTCATTAGATTACATGTGGCCAATCAACAGGGACAAAGATTGTAAACAACCTCCGTTTGATCGCTGTTAGTTACCGTTAAGTGTGTTGAATAGGAGTGGATGACGTGTATCCAATATTTTCAACAAATCCCAAAACAGGCCAAATTTAAACACTTAAAAAACCACATAACTATCCAAAAATCTGTCACCTGGCTTTATTTTCCATCTAAGTTAGGCTAAACCTCACCTGTTTCACTTGCAATCAAAATAACGCCTTACTGAATCAGTTAAAACGTGTTAGCTTAGCATGCTAACTGCAGGACAACAATCCGCTTTAAAACGCCATGATGGATTTTAGCATGCTTCACTTTGGTGTAAAAATATAACGCACTGTAACTCGCTATTTCAAACATTCACAGAGTTAAAGATCGCACTCGGATTCAAAGCATGCATCGTTTATGTGGATTTCTTTTTTTGTTTAACTTTAAGATGAATGTCTGACATGGCGACAGCTAGTTAGCATTAGCACGGGCCTTTGCTATCAAGTTTGTTTGTAGCAAAAATGTTGATACGATGCCTTTAGAGGTGCGTGTTTCATAGAGCTGCGCTTGGGTTGTTATTGTGAATAGTTTGTATGTATGTGGCAGACTCTCACCTCTACCGTGCTGCGATAACGTTATCCACTCGTGTAAGGTTACATTCTAGCACAGCTGCACCCAGCAACTTCCTGAGCCGTCATTCGTTCCGCTGCTGAACGGCTCCGACCACGAGGGTCACGTGGTTTCTGTTTACGGACAGCGACGCGGCCCATTCTCGACATGACAGACATCTACAGGCTTATTTCTTCTGCATTAAAAGTTGGATTTAATGAAACAGTACATCTCGGTGTGACAGACATAAAAGACAAAACTTAAAGAAACAATTGAAAGGAAAAATAAGTAATACCTAATGAATTATCTCTTAAATAAACAGCTTAAAACTAATGCAAAGGAAAGGTATTATTAACCAGATTACAAGGTTACATTTGACACAATGAAAAAAAATCAAAAACAAAGCAAGACATTGGCATTTATTTTACCTTTTTCATTATAATTTTTTTAACTAGTCCTCCTAATTGTCAATCATTCTGGTGATATTTTAACGTAACGTCCTATGCTTGTCCCTTCAGATACATATGTATGGTGAGCTACGATTTCAGCCAATCATTAAAGCTCACCTTTCTGCAGTTTTAAAAATTCACAAAAATCCGCCACAATACATTTAACCTGACATAAGCCAGATTGATATGTGCACTTCAGTTTGAATTTTGCACAGTTTCTTTGGGATTACATGTAAGTTTGGGCATTCACAGAACTCGCGACAATTCATCTTGCTTGTAAGGTAACACGAGGCTGTCCTTTTTTGTGTTTTTCTTTCAAATAATCTAGGTCTTCTTGGGCTCTTTCAAGTCAATTACATTTATTTAGGCTATATAGTGTCAATTCACGAAAAATACACTTTACAGAGATCCTTCAATAAGTCCATACAGTCAAATGAGATCTATCTAAGGAATATCAGCTGATTGTATCAAGCAATTGACAGGAGACCTTTCCTGGATGAGCATGAACAGCTGATATGCATTTGTGTTGTGTCTTGGATTCTTCAGCAACCCCTCACAATGAGCATGCATGCAGCAATTGTGGAGACAATTAAAAAATGTCAGTCCACAAGGAGAAACCCCCTTTAGGAACATATATATTCCATGTAGGTCCAGTAGCAAAAGGTCTAGCAGCTTGACAGCAATTGACTTCCCACATGAGTCACTGTTGTTCATTAGGTTTGAACTCATTAGGTGACATTCAGGGAACCAGTTTTGTGTATGTTCTTGGCTGCACCATTGGTTAGGGGACACCGCTATAAGTCAAACGTAGTCACAGAATCGGCAATGCTTTTACTTCAGATGCCCTTCCTGTCATCCCCGTATCACATGAAGATTTACCCTAGTCTTTGCAGTACTGCCTCAAACCTTTTTTTTTCTGTTATAACAAAATTAGTTTTAACTTAGAAGATTTATTCCACAGTTGGCATATTCTCAATATTAACCCCTTTTGTTCAGAAAATCTACACTTAAAGTCATTGCAAAAAAGAGTAAGAGTCTGTTAAGTAAGCATTACTATCAAATTTATTGTTTTAAGCATTTTAAAATTTTACACTTCATCAATTTCTGAAGTTCCAAAGTTAGAGTTCCACCTGTGAAACAGAGTATATGGAAATGTTACCAATACAATGTCTAAAAAAAAACTCTTATTCTAAAAAGACTGTTTATCTTCCATAGATCCACTTCTAAAAAAGATCCACTTCTAAAAAAAAAAACAATTTCTTATATAAAAAAAGAAGTCAAAACTTTGCAAATACCATAGAAGTGCTTGTTGTCTCGGCTAATCATAACCTTTCCTTCATATTTCTTACATAGAAGCAAAAACAAACTGGCAATATTGCAAAATTAAAGAGCCTCCCTCCATGTTTTGGATTCTTGTAGAAGACCACTTTCGACTAGCAGATTGAGTAGTCATGTAGGTACTTGTGAAGGCAGGTCGACATTTACCCCTCACATCAGAGAACCAACAATATCTCTGATAAGGTGGGTGTCATATGGATCCAACCGTCTTAAGTTACAGAGGTGAGTTTTTGTGAAGGGCAGCTCACAAGGATCATGCCAAATGCCATACATTGACCTTAAAAATAATTTGTTAAATCTTATATTAAACAAATACTTTGGTCAAAACTTAATCAGTGTTGCTTTAATGATTACTATTGTAAAATACTTTTTTATTTTACACACTTTAGTTGGAACAAAAAATCATCTACCAAAAAACACCAATAAAAAATAGAAAACTGTTTTACGGGTGCATTTCATTTTCTAATAAAAAAAATACATATAATAAAAACAAAATCTTCTAAAGGGACAGTTTCTCTTTCAGCTTCTTTTTTGGGTCTATTCCAAACCACAGCACATCATCTTCAGCAGCAGCCCAGGCCATCCGCTTGGTGGTGAATGTAGCAGCCCACTGCCCTGATGGAGAAACTACAATGGCACCACCTGCTCCTTGGACCCGATCACCCATGTGCTGCAGGGACAACTGTGAGGCATCTTCTACAGACTTCCCTGTGACGGAGCAAAGAAATGAAAGAGCAATAATATCTATTTGTTTACACTAAGAACCTTGTTTATTTACTGTAATCTGTACTTGGTTCTCTTCTCGTGTTTTTGCTAATTTAGTCTGCTCTATGTCATCATTCTATGGTTATCTTCATTTGAGAGGAACTACTTAACACCAGACAGCAATCTCTAGTTATTTTTCTATAGTGTTTATTCCCCCAACTTCACTGAGATCTTGGTTGAATGCCCAGCAAATCTTAATTGGAATTACCAGCAACTTAAATACAGTAAACAGACAGAATTGTTCTTAGGCTGTGACAGCAGTGACTCCAGACTCCCTTGCCTTCAATCTATCTGACAAATGTCTCTTCACTAGAAAACAAAATGGACAGATTGCTAATTCTCATAAAAACTCATACTTCTGTAGATCTGATACCCTGTTTCACCAATACCTGGCTCAATGAGCATACCCCTCAACGAGAACAACAACTTGTAGTGCTATGGTGAGTCAAAGTAATTGTCCGTTTTATTAAAACTTTTTTAATGTCAAACATAATCACAGACCAGTCTGTTGTCACTCTCAAATCCCTCTAGATCCGTTCCTCAATTCCAGCTTATATTTCAATGTAAAATTCCACATAAAGTTGTGCCATTACATTACAAAGCTGTGTGAATCAGCACAAAACTCTTTGAGAAAAAGAGAGGAGGATTAATATGCTTTATAGACAAAGGTTGGTAAGGACTACTTATGTCACAGAAGTAAAGTAGTCCTCAACCAAAGTTATCGTTTATACAGTGCAAATCTTTAACTGTGGGAGTTCTACTTGTTTATTGTGATTGTTTTTATTTTTACATCCCAATCCAGGCCTGCTCCTCAGAAGCTAAAAACAGCTTACCAAATGGATAACAGTTATACTGCAAGAAAAACATCCAGGCCCTTTCATTTTTCTTGTGGATTTTTTAAAGAGTTCTACCAGTGATAAAAATCCCACTCAGCCTTTATTATATAGCTTTAAAAGATGTAAATCTCATCACCACCAGGGCTGCTTTAAAATTGTCTGATCACTTTGTGCTATATCTCATTCTAAACAGTAATAAAAAAAAGCTCCAGTATCTGAAACTATCTATGAGCCTGTACTGACAAAATGGCCCTCATATTTACCGTACTCATTTCTTAAACAAGCCTCTGGAGCTTTGCAAAAGTTCCATTGTGCTTAAAACACTCCACTCATCCAAGTCTCCATGCACCATCACAGGGTTAAATGTGCATAGATCCAACATTTCTGGTCATGAAATCCTTTGATAGACTCCTTTTAAAGCATCTGATGGACTTTCAAGCCCCCTTGCTGGACACCTTGCAATTTACTTACAGGAAAACAAATGTGTTAGTGGATGATGCAATCATTTTTGGGCAACGTTTCATGCTGTTCCACCTTGAATACCTGGAGATGTATGCCAGAATCCTGTTTGTAAAGGTCAGCTTGGGTTTCAACACCATAAGAAACTGTTCCTTTCCTCAGGCTGCCTCTTTGATTAATGCTAAACAGAATACCCGGATAAGCACTAATTCAACCAAGTTTCTTTCTTTCAAAAACACTGTATGTATACAGGTTTAAAAAAAAAACAATAATTTTTTCAAATATTAATATTTTGAATATCCTAATTGAAAGCAAATTAGAATGAAAGTCAACTCATTTTTTGTGTGCAGAAATGGAAAATAAAGCTGATCTGATTAAGAGTTACAAGATGAACAGAAAAAAAAATCCTTTACCTACAAAAAAGTATGCACATTTTTTTCAACTTTAATGTTTAACAATACTGTGATGAGATGATCTTGAATAATATGGAAAGATGCCTTTGAATGGGAGCACTGAGTATTATTTTACCTTGTTCAACATGTGAAAGGATGAGTCTGGCCAGCGTCACTTTAAGAATCGATTCTCCATGACCAGTACATGATACAGCACCACTGATGTTGTCTGCATATCCTCCACAGCCTTATTACCAAGATAAAACATAAAGAAAAAGTTTGCATAAATAAATAAATAAATAAACAATAAAAATGGAAACTTTAAATATAGCAGAATTTAAACTGTGAAATTTAAATAAAACTCTAAAAATTATTTAATATTTATTGATGCTACTGTACTGTTTGGTGACGAAAACAAATTAATAGAAATAAAATAAAATAATAAAATGCATATTTTTCTGATTATATGAAAGCAAATGTGTCCAAATTTTCGAATTTAAATGAATTAATGGAAATATTTGATCCTTTGCATTAAAAAAATCAGCAATTTGTCTTTTTAAAGTAATAAAATAAATCATCCAAACTGCATTTTAATTTTCTCCTCTTCCATTTTTAAATAAATCACTTTAAAAAAAATCAGCAAAAAAAATACCTAAATGTATTTTTAAATGTAAAATTTGAGAAAATCAAAATGTATTAACAAAAATGCCTTTTAAAGTTAGAGTTGTATAATTTAACTCATGAATAAAATTACTCATAGATCACCCTGACTGCATTTTCACTAAGACTACTTATTTTGATTCCTGAATTATATGATAAATAGATTAGTATTTAAACTTTCATTTCAAAAAAATGTCGCAGTAAGTTAAATTGAATAGGTGCAATTTAAAATATGGCACTAACTGAAGTCTAGATTATCTACTCACAATTTCATTTATTAGTCAAAACCATACAGCTTTGACTTTGAAATGAAAAACGATTTCAGGGAATTAAATTTTAATTGTGAAAACTGGACATTTGAAAAAAAAATTTTAATTTATTTACATATTAAAAATTACATGTAAAACATTATTTTGTCTCATTTAACTGATTTACAAATTGAGGAGTCTTGGAGAAGGAAATGAAAATGCAGTTTGGATGATCAATTTCTAATTTCATTTATAGATAGAAATGCAGCGTGATGAAAAAGGATTTCTATTTATCTATTTTAAAAAGAAAATTGGGACATATTTGCTTTAACAGATTACATCCCTTTGGACTGTTAATAACATACCAATGACAGGAGAATCTCCAACTCTGCCAACCATTTTATTTCTGATCCCTCCAGTGGATGTTGCACATGCAACGTTCCCTGCAGAGTCCAGAGCTACAGCCCCAACAGTATCGTGGGCCCTTGAATAAAAAAACAGTTTATTTCAACTTAAAAATTAAATTCTTACTCTGTACACAGAGACACGTTTTTAAATTGGTCCAAATTATCTACAACATGTCAATCTTCCTTACAACATCATTGTGGTCAATACCACCTTTGAAAATAATTGCCTTTAGCTGACAGGACAACCCATTAAGAGCTGTAATTATACGACTGTTGCAAAAAAAAAAAACATTTTGCATTTAAGATAAAAAAAAGAAAACAATTTCGTCTCTCAATTTGCTCTATCCGAGCTGCTCAGTGGGGCAGTGGGCAGCACTGCTGCCTTGCAGCAGAAAGGTTCTGAGTTCAATTCCCGGGCTTGGAACTTTCTGCATCAAGTTTGCATGTTCTCCCTAAGCATGCGTGAGTTCTCTCTGGGTACTCTGGCTTCCACCCACAGTCCAAATACATGACTCTTAGGTTACAGTAATTGACTTCTCTAAATTGTCCTTAGGTGTTTGCATGAATGGTTGTTTGTCTCTGTGTTGCTCTGTCCAGGGTTTACCCCTCCTCTCGCCTGTAGACAGCTGGAGATAGGCACCAGCACCCCTTGCAACCACTCTTGGGATAAGCGTGACGGAAAGTGAATGGATGGATAGAATATGCTCTATCCAGAATTCCTCAAGTGCAAAAGATTTAGTTTTACCTGGGTTTAATTAAAAAAAATCTTTGGCCATCTGATTATTAATGAATTGATCGAAAAAAGAATCGACAGATGAATCAATTTGCTAATTAATCGTTAGTTGCAGCCCTAAAAAGTGCACATCCCTAGTTGGGCTGAAAGTCTTCTATAGTCTAACTTATCTGTAAAACTATATGTATTAATAGATATGCTTCAGTACAGTTAAGTATCAAAATGACTGTAGAAAAACCCAGAAGATTAATTACAAGGATCATCTACCATGTTAGACTGAACTACAATGGCTTAGAAAAGAGCATACCACTGTGTGTTGAATTCTTCATTTACTCCTGCGATGTATTTCTTGTGTTTTTCCCATTCCTTCCTCTCACATTCAGTCACCAGTTTGTCTGTAGGAACCATGGCGATCCCGATGCTCTCTGCGAACTTGTTTGCACCTCTGCCCGTCAGCATTACATGGGACGTCTGGAAATTTCCACAACAGCAAATATGTAGAAGAAATGTGAAATTTTTTTTTTTTTTAATTATGATTATAAGGAATGGCCTCCATGATTTTGGATTCTGAGCAGTGTTTAAAAGAACGTTTGTTGGATGTCTGGGAGTGAGATGGATCTGGTGGCAGAGGTGGCAGCTAGACAAACCAGTTGAACTCACTTTCAGGGACAAAAGTTAACTGAAAATGTCTGAAATGAGATCCTGTTGAGCAGATTTCTAAATCATGCCTTTAAGAAACTTTTATTATGCATCTAAATCTCTAAAGAAACCTCTCTCTATGAGGAACTACAGAGCACCTGCTCAAAGGTACATAGGCCTTCTGGCCAATGAATGAGTTGAAATGCTTAACTAATGTTAAGGATTACACTTCTGGAACCATTACCACATAATCTATGATAAGTGGCAGGCTTTTGTTCAGTCATTACATCCTAAAATAGAATGAACAGACGATGCTATTGTATTTTTCATTGTAATGAACAAAGATATTGGAAAGGATCTCATTCCATCGTACCGGTGTTTAAACCATAATTTCAATTCTGCTTTATCTTTTTGTTGAGACAGAAACAACAGGTAAAAACTAAATAATACAACAAAAATAACACAACCTTCTCCATGACTGCCCTTGCCAGTGACACAGGGTTAGCGATGTTCTTTACGCAAGACACTGAACCACAGGCAAGCGTCTTTCCATCCACTATAATGGCATCCAGCTGCACTTCTCCATCAATGTTTAGCGTTGCCCCATGCCCTAGAGGAAAAGGTTTGAAAATAAAAAAAATTAATGTGTGTTTGCAGAGGGAAATATAGCAGAATTCATGTTTGTTTCAGCTACAATTTCCTCTCTTGTCCACCAGGCAAGATTGAAGCTGATAAACTAGAGAGGAGAGATGTGAGCAATTAACCACCACTAATGCCCTGCTTCTTTGCTTTCCCCCTTGTCCACATCAAAATCTCCAGTCTCCAAACTTCAGAGGGGGAAATGACAAACCATAAAATATTGTAATGTTATTCATTTGATATGTATGGTGATATAGCCTTGGTGCCATTCCGAACTTAGTCCCGCCCACAAAATTTGAGGTCGGGAAGTTCGGTCTGGCTCTGCTCCATAGTAGCGCGAGTATTATCGCCCACTGTCAGGCGATCCAATCAAATTGTCAGCGCGGGCTTTATACGATGATGGACAGATGACCAACAGTAACGTAATCAACCACGTGACCAATGCACGCTTGGGTGACAACAATAATGGCTGCCGCTGGAGAGTTTAGGTGTGTAGATTCTGCTATTAGGTCTGTTCTAGAAGATATCGACAGCAAATTAATTTTAAAAGAGGAACAGGGAAACGCGATCAAGTCTCATCTTCTTATTATAGGCGTGCAACTGCACGCTTTGATTTTTGTGGACAACAACTATGCCTCGCTTAACATACGTCACGCACTCCGTTGCTCTTATTGGTTGTAGGTCTATCCAATTGAGTGCAGAGGCATTTTTTTTCCTGGTTCGTTCGAAACACGCCCCATAATCACAGCTCTATGGAGCAGTATCAGACTCATATTCTGACTAGAATTGAGTCGGACTACGTCAGGCTAATGGTGATAGGCCACAGATGGCAAAATTGGTAGCATTGCTGCTAACAGCATTTTTTTCAAGTCCTGACCTGGGGTCTTTCTGCATGAAGTATACATGTTCTCCTAGTGCAGGAATAAACAACCAAGGCAATGGGAGGGAAAAATGAAGTCCTAAAGAGTGCATTTCTTACCAGTGGAATTTAAAATATTATGATTATATATGGAGATTATTCAAATATTATTAAACACAAAAGGCAACACTGTTCCTGCAAGAAAATAAGGAGTACTAGTAGCTTATCAGCAAACAAGTCAATACGTGAGTCGGCTTTAATGCAGTATTAAAGTTCTATCATCCATACCATATCTATTTAATCTCAAAAAATAAAAAATGTGTCCACAATTTCCCCATTGTGGGATGATAAAGGGATTTTCTATTCTATTCTAAATCTGGGTTAGGCTCCAGTTATCAGCTGTTGTTATATTCAACCTTTTTCAGCTGAATTAAACATTATTCACTGGCTTTGGATTAACAAACATTGGATAATATGAAGGTAAACCTTGGCTTTAAAGTAATATTTAACTTAACAATTAAATGAATCATGCAACTGACCAAAGTTGGTTTATGCAGCAACTTGCGACTTTAACTGGGAAACCAAAAAACATGGATATGTGGGGATTTACCCCAGAACTTATTCTGATTCCTCACTTTCTTAAATTAGGGCCCATGTTTTTGTTATCCGATTTTTGTTTTAGATTTTAGATTTAGAATGCAAATGAAAAACAGTTCCCTTTTTCCATAAAGACAGGGCTGATAACTAAAAACAAATTAAGATGTATAAAATATTTTGCTGCTGTTTAAACTTGGACCAAATAGACTCATATAAGTTGGAAAAATAAATACAAAACCTGTTCTTATTTGTATTTTATACTTAGTCAAGGTCTCTCTGAGAGTTCATTAAACAGAACATCCATTTCCAGGGGTTTCTGTTTAGTTTTGATTTAATCCAAAGGGAATTGTTGAAGATAAAGCCTGTAAAAATCCCCTGAGAGAAATAATAATAACTCCACTGAGCTCCAATAGATATCAGTAAGAAAACTTGCAGATGGAGACAGTGTTCTGATAAATTTGAATAATATAATAATAAATAGTTATTGTCATTTATTTTCTACATTACTCGTGGATGAGGCATTCAACGTGCTGTGAATTCATACAAAGTAGTTTCATTTCATCCTTATGTGACAAACTGATCCGTTTTATGTACCTGCATTAAAGACTGGGTTGTCCTCCAAAGCCCTAACAGCAGCCTCAACAGCATCCAGCGCACTGCCTCCACTTCTAAGCACAGACGATCCATGCCGTGCAGCAGCTTTTACTCCTTGAACAGAAGCTGGGGCCAGCTCCTCTGGAATAGCCCAGGCACCACCATGAACGACCAACACTGCTGACATATTTCAGCTCTTGCAGGATAAGGTGGACTCTAAAGTATATGGTGTATTAAAGACACAAACAAGAAAGTCAAAATAATCTCAATACATTTTCCATAATATGTATGTGGCATGATGCATATTATACAAGTGATTCTAATTTATACTGTACTGCACTTCTACAAATGTTGTTATAGTCGTCTCAGTGGCACCTTTGATCAAAGGGCATAAAAAACTCCAATGTAGCTACTGATAGAAAAAGCAGCAATGAACTTTGAAATTTGAACTGAAGGTATGTCATTTATCTACAGAAACAGCTGCGCTCCTACATGTTTTATACACTGTGTCCTATAAAAACGCAGCTATATCATGTTTAGTTTGGGTTTATTTATTACCAAGGCAAGTATTAGCAGTGCGACCTAACTCATATGGTGGAATCAATATACAATTTTGTACATTCAGGCATTACTATTTAACTAAACACTGTTTACACACAGGATTCAATTCAATTTAGTTTATTCAGTTTATATCGCCAATTCACAACATGTGGCATCTCAAGGCAATATACAGTTCACCAGATCATACAGTCAGATTGATTCAAAGTTTTCTATCTAAGGAAAACCAGTTGATTGCATCGACTCATTGACTCGAATGCAATCCCTCACGCTAAGCATGCTTGTAGCGACAGTGGAGAGGAAAAACTCCCTTTTAACAGGAAGAAACCTCCAGCAGAACCAGGCTTAGTGTTAGCGACCATCTGCCGAGGCTGTCTGCAGTGATGGGGTAACGGCGTTGAAAGTAACAATGTTACTAACGCCGTTACCTTTTCTAGTAATCTAACTAATTACTTTGACTGTACCTATAACGCAGTTACCATTGCCGACATCCCGTTACTGCAAATTACTCAGGTTGCACAATTAACCTTTTTTTCATTACAGGAGGATGAGATTGGCTGATGTATAGTGAGATTACATCTGTCAGTTGGGTAGGTGGGTTTTTCCGCTGGCGGGTGTTAATGTACAGCACACACAGAGAGATGGAGAGGGAGGAGGACTCCAGTGGCAAAAAAACGTTTACCAGATGGAAATACCAGCTGTACGTGGAGCTATGTTTTCCCATCAGATCCGGTTTCCCCTGCATCTACGCACAGCACAGGCAGCACGATTCACAGCGCAAGCGACAGGAAACGCGCGTGCTCGCTAATGCCCGTGCCACAGGGGAAATACGGAGAGCATGAACGATCAAATGTATGTGGAGAAAGGGAGAAATCGGGATGGATGGATCTATAACAACCCAAACACCCAGGATTTCAGAATTAGACATCCCCAGTTATTAATTTCATACACTCACCAGATCTGAACGCCCTGTTAAAAAACTTGATACCCATGAGTAGAGGTAATGCAGCCTGATGATATCTACTACCTGACGGGGTTTAGAAGCCCACCAGATAGCGTTCCCCGCATGTTAAGCAGGGGGAACGCTATCTGACGGGGTTTATAGGCCCATCAGATAGCGTTCCCCCCAGATGTCATTTACGTTGAGTTGCAATAAATGCAAAACTCTGCAGGTACTCGTCTTAGTCGTCCACTCTATTCAGCTGGCTTTTGAAACACACGGGGAGAAGGTGAGGGTTACGGGGGCGAGAAATGCAAAAGTAAAGCAATAGTTACTTTTACTAGTAACTAGTTACTTTTATTGTGGAGTAACTCAGTTAGTAACTCAGTTACGTTTTGGGAGAAGTAACTAGTAACTATAACTAATTACTTTTTCAAAGTAAAGTAACGTGCCCAACACTTGCCGTCTGGGGTTCAAGGGGATCTCTACCACATAAAAAATAAAAAAAGGGCAGACCTAAAAATTCAGGCCTGGGTTTCACCAACTCTCTAATGATTGTTTCTGTTATAATGAATATCTTGCTATTTTGCAAGAACCACATTTGTGGTGAAATATTACCTCAACATCCAAAAACAAACAACACTGTAGATGTCACTGTGACCCTGATAAAGATAGGGGTTTGTTTGGAGCAACATTTAGAGCAGATTTTTTTGTATTGACACTGAGCATTTATTAATAGATGTCCTTCAGTGTTTTTTCATCCTATCTCAATATAACAAACTGGTAAATGATAAAAGCTTGATGGAGTTTTTGAAATGTAAGAAAATTAAACAGCTTTACTTTTTTTCACTCTGTTTATAGATAAAATCATTTTTATAATTCAGGACCAAAGGGATAAATACAGTACAAAAACACTGACAGGAAAATTCGCTTTTTATTATGAATGCAAACTTTTGATGGTTATGGCACATAGAGCTGAATCACAAAGCAGGGCAGCCAATGATCCACCATCTTTATGAAGGTAATAAAATAAGGGAACTCTTATTATATATTTATGAGCTTTTTCAAACAATTTTTCCATAAATGCCTGGTCTTATCTGTGTCCTTGTGATAGTGTAAATGCTTAGCAATCATTCACCAGGTAAAATCATAAGATCTCCCCCAACAGGTTGAGAGGGCTTTAAAGTAAAATCTGGAGACTGATGTTGGCATGTCATTTGAACATTCTAATGTTAAATTAATTTAGCATAAACAAACAGCAGAAACAAGAACACAGATCATATACTAACATAAAGCAGTAATGAAAACAGAAACCGCTTACAAAGATTTGCATACACTTTATAGAAATGTAAGGAATATCTGGAGGTTTGGGCTGGTGTCCCTTTGTCTGCAATGCATCTTCATCAAGCCTACTGTAAATGTGCAAATGAAAGATACATGTTTGATCCCACTATGTAAAAGGCACCTTGATTGAATTATGATCTTAAAGTTTATTTTCCAGTGTTAAGTCTGCACAATGGTTGTACTGATCTGCGCCATGTTAGCCATTAAATGGTCCTAATCCTACTTTGCAATGCATTTCGTATCGTTTATAGGCTACAGAAGCGAAAGTTATATTTTGACGTACCTGTTACGATTTTCAAACCTCTTTGAAAGAGACGGTCGGTTGAACCCCTGAGAGAGCGAGAGGGATTTGCCAAATCGCACGTGCTGAATACTGACGTGACGTCTTATGTAATCTATAACAAGACTTCCGACAGGACCATTTCTAAATGTGCAGGATTGTGCATGAAATCCCTCCATGCACAATCCTGCAAACAATAACTGCTCAATAACTGGAGCAGCAAAAAAAAAAAAAAAAAAAAAATTAGTATTGTAAATTGAATCCCCTATAAAACATTCAACATATGCAGTGTTCGAAGACCAACAAAATATCTTTGGAACACAAGAAAACAAACTATTAGACATGTAATTATGTAAAATATCTTCAGGGATTTTTTTGTTTTTCTAGGCCAATAAAAATAAAGCAAAATAAAGAGAACTGGCTGCAAACAGATTTGATTGTCACTGTATATTTGAGGGAGACTCTTGTGAAATACAAAGACATAGATTCTAACTTTAGGGGACTGAAAAAGAACTAGAATTTTTATACATGATCAAATTTTACAGAAATTAAAGATTATAAGCTATTTACAGTTGATTCCTTTTCAGCCTTGTTCGAATGTTATGTGTAGTGTTGTCTTTTCATCAGTAGAGGGCGTGATGCTATTGACATCATGTCTGACATCAGGTACAACTGTGTGCCGTTTGAATGTGTAGTGTTGCTCGTTGACCATTAGAGGTCAGCACAAACACGTTGAATTAATAAAGAAATGAATGTAAGAGTATAGAGTTGTAGCGAATAGAGTTCAGGTCAAAATAGAGCAATAGATCTTATAATTAAATGAATAAATATCGACTTCCAAGTTAAGACTTCAACTATCTATCAGAAGCTGCAAAATTCACAGTTACACCACAAATAATTAGCAAAGTAATAATAGTAATACATTTTGATATTGTGATAATGTAAAAAAAAAAATCTGTATGAATAATTGTAACTATAAATCATTAAAGTGAATGGAACTTTTACAGTTTGCATCTAAAGGTCCCACTGCTTTGGTCTATTGATTAGACTATGTTGAAACCAAGGGCGTAGGTTTGATTTGAACTTTGGTAGGGACACTATTGGTCTGGTGTCATTGGTGCTATGCAATATGCATGCCCTTTTTTATGCTCGATGCGAGCATCTGTACTGATAAGAGGAATTCATTGTTTAAAGAGAAAAGCAACATTTTGCTCCATTAATAAAAATGTTATAAGCTCTACACTCATTAGATGCTGTTTATTAATGTTTGAAGTATCACCGGCTCTGATCAATGTGGAATTAGGACTGTTTTCCACTTTGAAAACGGTTTCATTTGAACGACTAAGAGAGAAGGTAAATACAGTATTTTCTTCTGAAGATATAGAATTGTGCAGAGTTAAACCCCACTCTAATATTTGTACCTACTATTCTCTCTCTGTATCAAGCAAAAATAATACATTCATTAAAATATTAACTTCACTATAAAAGTTGAACATCTGGGCTGTAGTTACTCTGTGTCGCACATTTCATGTATTTCATCTGGGGCTGAAAAAAATGAATCATATTAATTGATTATTTCAATAATCGTCAACTAATTTAGTAAGTGATTCATCATTAACTGGAGACTTTAAAACATACAGTAATATAAATGTAAAATGTGCCTTTCCCCACAGAGCAACCCACTTAGATCAGTTATTATATCAAAATTGTAAAAATAAAAACAAAAAAATGAAAACAGTAATATCAACTTAATATCGGTAAAAAGGAAACCCTCACATTTTCTTTTTTAGTTGGCTGTGGCTAAGAATCAGAAATGTTGATGGATTATTCCAGACGAGCTGGCCCCAGCTTCTGTTCAAGGAGTAAAAGCTGCTGCACGGCATGGATCGTCGGTGCTTAGAAGTGGAGGCAGTGCGCTGGATGCTGTTGAGGCTGCTGTTAAGGCTTTGGAGGACAACACCGTCTTTAATGCAGGTACATGAAACAGATTAATTTGTCACGTAAGGATCAGATGAAACTACTTGGTATGAATTCACAGCACGCTGAATGCCTCATCCACAAGGAGTTGTCATGATGGGTTCTCTTAGAGTAAAGCCCAAGATGCAGAACACACACAGAGGCACTGGTAAAAAGTCCAAAGAGTTTATTTTAAGGCACAAGCACGAGAATAACAGTTCAGGCAGGAGGCTGGTTCACTGGGGTCTGAGCAGGGAAAGGGAGATGGCTGGTAGCTGAGCTTCCAGCTCACTGCAGGGAAACAACAGGGGAAATCCACATGGGAACCTCTTGGGGAAACTCCACAGGGAAGTCGACAGGTATCATCCACGTAGGATTCTTGGGGTGGCTCACCAGGGCAGATTAGCTGGTTAACTCTCCTAGAGCTTTAGGCTTGAAACTGGTTCCCTGTGATGCAACTCTCCCAGAGCTGCAGGCCAGAGACAGGTTGCCAGAGAGACAGTTCTTCCAGAGCTTCACTAGGAGACAGGAGGTTAAGCTCATCCAGAGCTTTCACGAGGAGACAGGAGGTTAAGCTCATCCAGAGCTTTCACGAGGAGACAGGTGGTTAAGCTCAACCAGAGCTTTCACGAGGAGACAGGTGGTTAAGCTCAACCAGAGCTTTCACGAGGAGACAGGAGGTTAAGCTCATCCAGAGCTTTCACGAAGAGACAGGAGGTTAAGCTCATCCAGAGCTTCACGAGGAGACAGGAGGTTAAGCTCATCCAGAGCTTTCACGAAGAGACAGGAGGTTAAGCTCATCCAGAGCTTCACGAGGAGACAGGAGGTTAAGCTCATCCAGAGCTTTCACGAAGAGACAGGATTCCTGTGAGGCAGAAACAAGGAAGAATTAGAATCTGATCTCACACGAGAGATAACAAAGATTCATCTGTAACAGAGGCTCAGGAAGCTAACCAACTAAGATCAACACTGCGGCATGGAATCAAGGACAGGCAGGAGCTTATAAAGGAGAGGTCTTCTGATAAGAGGATTAGGAACAGGTGTGCAGGAAAGTTCCAGCTCCAGAAGACCCACAGCGCATCCTGCTGGAGACAGAGGGTAAACTCCAGATCCCCACAGTAACTCCAACCCTAAGGGAAAAACAAAGAGAGCAGAAAAGGATCCTCGGCGCCCTCTGGTGGGCAAGCCTGAGGATCCCAACAGAGCCCCCCCCTCAAGGGCGGATTCCAGACGCCCCCAGAAAAAGTCCAACAAAAACAAACAAAAAACAACCCACTCAGGGTGGGCGAAGGGGGCACTAGGGTGAGGAGGGCCAGAAACCACAAAAAACAGAGTCCAGAAAACAAAAACAACCCACCCAGGGCGGGCGGAGGGGGCACTAGGGCGAGGAGGGCCAGAACCAACAGAAAAGAGAGTCCAGAGAGAAAAGAGTCCAGAACAAAAAAACGATCCACTTATGGTGGACGAAAACAAATGAAAACCCAAAAACCTTCTTGGGCAAAGTCTCTGGTGGCCAGCCTAGGGGTCGGCAGCGGGACTGAGTCTCAGATGACCGGCCAAGGGACTGGCAGCGGGACAGAGTCTCAGGTGGTCGGCCGAGGGACCGGCAGCAGGACACAGTCTCAGGTGGCCTGCCGTGGGGCCGGCTGCAGGACACAGTCTCAGGTGGCCTGCCGTGGGGCCGGCTGCAGGACACAGTCTCAGGTGGCCTGCCGTGGGGCCGGCTGCAGGACACAGTCTCAGGTGGCCTGCCGTGGGGCCGGCTGCAGGACACAGTCTCAGGTGGCCTGCCGTGGGGCCGGCAGCAGGACACAGTTTCAGGTGGCCTGCCGTGGGGCCGACGGCGGAGGCGTAGTTGCTGCTCAGGAGGTCGACCGTTGAGATGATGGTGGAGCAGCGTCTTAGGGGGACCACCGCCGGGCCGGAGACACGGTTGAAGTTCAGGTGACCGGCCTACGATCCGGCAACGGAGCAGAGTCTTAGGTGGCCGGCAGCGGGGTCGAAGGCGACGCTGACACTCTGGGGGTCTGCCGCGGGGCCGGAGGCGAAGCTGACGCTCTGGAGGCCTGCCGCGGGGCCGGAGGCGAAGCTGACGCTCTGGAGGCCTGCCGCGGGGCCGGAGGCGAAGCTGACGCTCTGGAGGCCTGCCGCGGGGCCGGAGGCGAAGCAGCTTATCAGGAGGATGACGCCCAAGCTTCAACAGGTACCCCCACGGGGTACCCCGTCCCCTCCTCGGCAGCTCAGGAACAGTCTCAGAAACAGCCGCCGACTGCGGCTCAGGAGGAGGCTCAGAGGAGAACGCCGATTGCGGCTCTGGTGGAGGCTCTAGGGAGACCGTCGAGTGCGGCTCTGGTGGAGGCTCTAGGGAGACCATCGAGTGCGGCTCTGGAGGAAGCTCTGGGAAGACCATCGACTGCGGCTCTGGAGGAGGCTCTGAAGAGGCCGCCGACTGCGGCTCTGGAGGAGGCTCTGAAGAGGCCGCCGACTGCGGCTCTGGAGGAGGCTCTGAAGAGGCCGCCGACTGCGGCTCTGGAGGAGGCTCTGAAGAGGCCGCCGACTGCGGCTCTGGAGGAGGCTCTGAAGAGGCCGCCGACTGCGGTGCAGGAGCAGGGGAGCCCGCCGATTGTGGCTCCCGATCAGGAACAGGGGAGCCCGTCGATTGCGGCTCCCGATCAGGAACAGGGGAGCCCGCCGATTGCGGCTCCCGATCAGGAACAGGGGAGCCCTCCGATTGCGGCTCCCGATCAGGAACAGGGGAGACCAACGACAGTGGCTCCCAATCAGGGACAGGGGAGACCATCGACAGTGGCTCCAACTCAGGAACATGTGAACCCAATGACAGTGGATCCGTCTCAGGAGCAGGTGACACCACCGACTGTGGTTCACCATCAGGAGCAGGAGGGACCACTGATTGCGGTACAGCCTCGGGAGCAAGTGGGATCACCGACTGTGGTTCCACCTCTGGAAACGAAGGGATCACCCATGGAGGCTCAAGTTCAGTCTCTGAGGTGGCTTGGGGTGTCGGTGGAGGGTCCCTGGTGATTAGAGGCCTTCGCTGAGGGACTCTTGGAGGCACACTTTCACCAACACAAAATTCTGAAGTTCTCTTAAATGTATGCTCTAGGGTCTCTGGACGGCACAGTGTAGGCTCAGGGGTCTCTGGACGACACAGGGCTAACTCAGGGGTCTCTGGACGACACAGGGCTAACTCAGGGGTCTCTGGACGGCACAGGGCTAACTCAGGGGTCTCTGGACGGCACAGGGCTAACTCAGGGGTCTCTGGACGGCACAGGGCTAACTCAGGGGTTTCTAGCCGGCTCAGAGCGTGCTTACGGCGACGCCGTCTCTTACATCGGGGGGTCTTAGAAGTTAAACTGACGGGTTCACTGATTGGATCTGGCGATAAATAAACCGGTTGAAACGTGAGGGTACCAGAATGAATAACATGATCAGAAGCTAAGGGATCAGGCACAGGGTCAGGTTTAAAACTATCCAGGTTAATTACTAGTTCAGGATCAGAATCTGGCTGGTGTGGAACTCTGACTGATGGACGTGAAACTGGTGGACTAATTTTGAGGTTTTTAACGGATGAACTTAAATGGTGGTCAAGAACATGGGAACTAAGGCTAAACCGGCGCAGAGAGGAGTTGAAACTGGTTTGAAATGCTAGATCTAATCCTATGGCTAGTTCAATGAGGTCTTCGAGGCTAGGTGGCTCGACGTAAAAGGAAAGCTCGGTTCTGACAGATTCATTTAAAGCTACAAGGAAAGCTGACTTGAGTGCAGACTCGTTCCACCCGGAAACGGCTGCTCTACTCAGGAAATCGGAAGAAAATTCAGCTATGGACCTATTACCCTGTTTTGAATTCAGAAGGCAACTAGAAACGGAGAAACTAGAGGACTGAGTAAAGGTTTTTTCTAACTCTCGGATGAATCTTTCATATGTGCAGTTTGTTCTGGTTTTAAGCGGAAATTTGGTCTCCGCCCATTCGAGGGCTTCACCAGACAGAAAGGAAATAATAAAGGCTAACCTATCCTTATCAGAACGAAAATTAGAAGCGTGAAAACTAAAAAATAACCGACACTGAAATAAAAATCCCTTGAGCTTACTTGGGTCGCCAGAAAATCTCTCAGGTAGAGGAGGACCGGGTGACGAAAACGATGGGATGAGTTCAGACCAGAAAGGAGGGTTATCATCTTGACTCGGAGGTGACGGACGGAATTCCGGAAGTGACGAATCCGGAACCGGAAGTTGAACTGGCGCCATCTTGTGATTCCCACGAAGCTTGTGGGATCTTGAAACGAGTGTTTTCTTTAAGTCAAACGGGGATTTTAACTCACGGAGGGACAGAGTGTGATCAGGAGTAGGAGCGTCCTGTTTCTCAGAGCTACGACGGAGGTGATCTGCTGGGCTTTGTGTTTGGCCGCAGTGTTCTGTCATGATGGGTTCTCTTAGAGTAAAGCCCAAGATGCAGAACACACACAGAGGCACTGGTAAAAAGTCCAAAGAGTTTATTTTAAGGCACAAGCACGAGAATAACAGTTCAGGCAGGAGGCTGGTTCACTGGGGTCTGAGCAGGGAAAGGGAGATGGCTGGTAGCTGAGCTTCCAGCTCACTGCAGGGAAACAACAGGGGAAATCCACATGGGAACCTCTTGGGGAAACTCCACAGGGAAGTCGACAGGTATCATCCACGTAGGATTCTTGGGGTGGCTCACCAGGGCAGATTAGCTGGTTAACTCTCCTAGAGCTTTAGGCTTGAAACTGGTTCCCTGTGATGCAACTCTCCCAGAGCTGCAGGCCAGAGACAGGTTGCCAGAGAGACAGTTCTTCCAGAGCTTCACTAGGAGACAGGAGGTTAAGCTCATCCAGAGCTTTCACGAGGAGACAGGTGGTTAAGCTCAACCAGAGCTTTCACGAGGAGACAGGAGGTTAAGCTCATCCAGAGCTTTCACGAAGAGACAGGAGGTTAAGCTCATCCAGAGCTTTCACGAGGAGACAGGAGGTTAAGCTCATCCAGAGCTTTCACGAAGAGACAGGAGGTTAAGCTCATCCAGAGCTTTCACGAAGAGACAGGAGGTTAAGCTCATCCAGAGCTTCACGAGGAGACAGGAGGTTAAGCTCATCCAGAGCTTTCACGAAGAGACAGGAGGTTAAGCTCATCCAGAGCTTTCACGAAGAGACAGGAGGTTAAGCTCATCCAGAGCTTCACGAGGAGACAGGAGGTTAAGCTCATCCAGAGCTTTCACGAAGAGACAGGATTCCTGTGAGGCAGAAACAAGGAAGAATTAGAATCTGATCTCACACGAGAGATAACAAAGATTCATCTGTAACAGAGGCTCAGGAAGCTAACCAACTAAGATCAACACTGCGGCATGGAATCAAGGACAGGCAGGAGCTTATAAAGGAGAGGTCTTCTGATAAGAGGATTAGGAACAGGTGTGCAGGAAAGTTCCAGCTCCAGAAGACCCACAGCGCATCCTGCTGGAGACAGAGGGTAAACTCCAGATCCCCACATTAAAACTCCAACCCTAAGGGAAAAACAAAGAGAGCAGAAAAGGATCCTCGGCGCCCTCTGGTGGGCAAGCCTGAGGATCCCAACAGGAGTGTTGTGCAGATGCCATTTTTTGGCCCCGATACCGATACCCGATACCTGGCTGTGCAGTATCGGCCGATACCATAATAATGTAAAATAATTGCCATCATGCTTTGTCAAGCTGCTGCCTACCTTTGTGAAGCAGGAAAAAATCTAATACAAAGTGAATCCAGTAGAACTTTTTATTGCCTACCAGGAGTGGGTGACAATAGTTGAATAAACGTATGGCTCTCAAAATGGTATCGGTGCCCTCTTAGTTGGTACTTGCTGATACCGATACCACCATTTTAGGGCAGTATCGGGGCCCCGTCCGATACTGGTATCGGTATCGGTGCAACACTATCCACAAGTAATGTAGAAAATAAATAACAATAACTTTATTATTATATTATTCAAATTTATCAGAACACTGTCTCCATCTGCAAGTTTTCTTACTGATATCTATTGGAGCTCAGTGAGGTTATTATTATTTCTCTCAGGGGATTCTTAAAGGCTTTATCTTCAGCAATTCCCTTTGGATTAAGTCAAAACTGAACAGAAGCCCCTCGAATTTGATGTTCTGTTTAATGAACTCTAAGAGAGACTTGACTAAGTATAAAATACAAATAAGAACAGGTTTTGTATTTATTTTTCTAACATATATGAGTCTATGTGGTCCAAGTTTAAACAGCAGCAAAATATTTTCTACATCTTAATCTTTTTTTAGTTATCAGCCCTGTCTTTATTGAAAAACGGAACTGGTTTTCATTTGCATTCTAAACCCCGTGTCACTGGCAAGAGCAGTCATGGAGAAGGTCATGTTATTTTTAATCTATTATTTAGTATTTAGTTTTAACCTGTTTTTGTTTCTGTCTCAAAGAAAGATAAAGCAGATTTGAAATTATGGTTTAAACACTGGCAAGATGGAATGAGATTCTTTCCAATATCTTTGTTCATTAAAATGAAAAGTACAATAGCATCGTCTGTTCATCCTATTTTAGGATGTAATGAGTGAATAAAAGCCTGCCACTTATCATAGATTATGTGGTAATGGTTCCAGAAGTGTAACCCAGAAGTCCTTAACATTAGTTAAGCATTTCAACTCATTCATTGGCCAGAAGGCCTATGTACCTTTGAGCAGGTGCTCTGTAGTTCCTCATAGAGAGAGGTTTCTTTAGAGATTTAGATGCGTAATGAAAGTTTCTTAAAGGCATAAATCAGAAATCTGCTCAATATGATCTCATTTCAGACATTTTCAGTTTACTTTTGTCCCTGAATTCAACTGGTTTGTCTAGCTGCCACATCTGCCACCAGATCCATCTCACTACCAGACATCCAACAAACGTTCTTTTAAACACTGCTCAGAATCCAAAATCATGGAGAACATTCCTTATAATCATAATTTTTCTTTAAAATAAATGTAACATTTCTTCTAACTATTTGCTGTTGTGGAAATTTCCAGATGTCCCATGTATGCTGACGGGCAGAGGTGCAAACAAGTTCGCAGAGAGCATCGGGATCACCATGGTTCCTACAGGTAAACTGGTGACTCAATATGAGAGGAAGGAATGGGAAAAACACAAGAAATACATCGCAGGAGTAAATGAATAATTCAACACACAGTGGTATGCTCTTTTCTAAACTATTGTTGTTCAGTCTAACATGGTAGATGATCATTGTAATTAATCATATGGGGTTTTCAACAGTCATTTTGATACTTAATTGTACTGAAGCATATCTATTAATACATACAGTTTTACAGATAATCAGAGGCGTGCACAGACATTTTGGGGGGCAGGTGCTCAGGAGGGGGGGGGCACTTTTTAGCGCACGTGTAACACTTAATTATAAAAAAAAATAAACGCATGTTGAATGAAATTTGACTTTTATTTGTAACATTCTCTAAACGTGAGTTTTCAATGGAAAAAAGTCACATCACCAACAGAACAGACTAAAGCATACTTCTTTCATCTGGCTCATCTCCCTGTTTTCCCTCACCCATCTGTTCTCCCTCATCCTGGTCTTTTTCTGTCTCTGTGTCTTCCCTGAACTCTTCCTCATCTCCTGTCCTGGTAGATGTTGATGGTATAGAGCTTCCCTGCTGTGACTGGCAACAATATATTAATAATAACCATCATGACAATAATAATAATAATAATAATAATAATAGTGATAATAATGATAATAATAATAATAGCTTTAACAAATATGCCACATTAGTTTAAATAATGGGCTATTAGGGCAACATGACTGGAAGTCTTGTCACGTGGATATGACTTATGGTAGCCTACAAAATAATAGCTATTTTAATACCTGCTGCACAAACCACTTAAAAATAAAATGTGAACAGCTTTTAAGATTTTTCAATATGATAAACCTTCCTTTCTTGGCATTGTGCTGCAATTACTAAATCAATATACAATTAAGACAATAAAGAGACCAAAATGTGTTAATTTATGTTGCCTAACAAAACCTATACAACAGAAAACGTTTGTCTTAACACATAGATTTGTACAGAAGAGGATTAGGGCCACTGAAAAAAAAAAAAGTTAACTGATTTTTAAATTTTATTTCAGTTTAACATGGGAAAAAAGTCAGAATTCTGACTTTTTTATTGTCAGAATTCTGAGATTAAAGTCAGAATACTGAGCAAAAAGTCAGAATTCTCAGCAAAAAGTCAGAATTATGAGAAAAAAGTTAGAATTATGAGATTAAAGTCAGCATTCTGACTTTTTTCCCATACTAAACTGAAATAAAATTTAAAAATCAGTTAACTTCATTTTTTTTTTTCAGTGGCCCTAATCCTCTTCCGTAGATTTGCAATTGCAAACTCTACCAAAATTATTTGTAGCCTATGTGGTCGTCCTCACGTTATCTGTCATTGACTTGGGCTAGTGTAAAACTTTCAGAATCAGAATCAGGTTTATTGCCATTGTTAGTGAAGGAGTTCACAAACTAGGAATTTTTTATGGTACAATCGTGCAACATGAAACATATAATATGGAATAGGTAAATAAAATTATAAAAATATCTAAAAACTGTGGGTATACGTCATGCAATAAAATAGACTAATGTATACACTTAAGATAAAAAATATGGATACAAAATATAAAAAGTAAAATAGCATCTTACAAGGAGACAACTAGTTTATCTGGTGACCAGTTGGCAAAATGCGTGTTTGGTGCTGCTGAATGAGACATTTTAATGCACAACAAAATGCAAGATTCTGCTTGATCTGTATATTACCTGGCTAATGGGGCACGGGAGAAGCAGCCTGTCAGCGACCGTTCCTGCTATCTGAAAACTGCTATGATGCTGCGCATCTGGCATGCCCTGCGGGCGACCGAGCGAGTTCACGTGACAAAGGAAGAGAGAGAGGCTGGTCGGGTGTGCGCAAGTAGGTCGGTCATTTCGGGGCATTGTTTCAGTCGTTTTTAATGGCTCAGGTTTTCAAAAGATCATTTCAAAACCGACCTCAGTAAAATCTTAATAATATTAATAATAATAAAAAAAAAACGAGTTTCAAAAGGGCATTTTCTTTGATAGAGGGCAAACTTCCTAGTGCTTTAGCACCACCTAGTGTCTATGTGTGCACGCCCCTGCAGATAAGTTAGACTATAGAAGACTTTCAGCCCAACTAGGGATGTGTAATTTTTAGGGCTGCAACTAACGATTAATTAGCAAATTGATTCATCTGTCGATTCTTTTTTCGATATATTCATTAATAATCAGATGGCCAAAGATTTTTTTATTAAATTAAACCCAGGTAAAACTAAATCTTTTCCACTTCAGGAATTCTGGATAGAGCATATTCTATCCATCCATTCACTTTCTGTCACGCTTATCCCAAGAGTGGTTGCAAGGGGTGCTGGTTCCTATCTCCAGCTGTCTACTGGCGAGAGGAGGGGTACACCCTGGACAGAGCAACACAGAGACAAACAAGAAAAACCACCATTCATGCAAACACCTAAGGACAATTTAGAGAAGTCAATTAACCTAAGAGTCATGTTTTTGGACGGTGGGAGGAAGCCGGAGTACCCAGACAGAACTCACGCATGCTCAGGTAGAACATGCAAACTATTGACCACAATGATGTTGTAATGAAGATTGACATGTTGTAGAGGATTTGGACCAATTTAAAAACGTGTCTATGTATACAGAGTAAGAATTTCATTTTTAAGTTGAAATAAACTGTTTTTTTATTCAAGGGCCCACAATACTGTTGGGGCTGTAGCTCTGGACTCTGCAGGGAACGTTGCATGTGCAACATCCACTGGAGGGATCAGAAATAAAATGGTTGGCAGAGTTGGAGATTCTCCTGTCATTGGTATGTTATTAACAGTCCAAAGGGACATAATCTGTTAAAGCAATTTTGTCCCAATTTCTTTTTAAAATAGATAAATAGAAATCCTTTCTCATCACGCTGCATTTCTATCTATAAATGAAATTAGAAATAGATCATCCAAACTGCATTTTCATTTCCTTCTCCAAGACTCCTCAATTTGTAAATCAGTTAAATGAGACAAAATAATGTTTTACATGTAATTTTTAACATTTACCCCTCACATCAGAGAACCAACAATATCTCTGATAAGGTGGGTGTCATATGGATCCAACCGTCTTAAGTTACAGAGGTGAGTTTTTGTGAAGGGCAGCTCACAAGGATCATGCCAAATGCTATACATTGACCTTAAAAATAATTTGATAAATCTCATATTAAACAAATACTTCGGTCAAAACTTATTCAGTGTTGCTTTAATGATTACTATTGTAAAATACTTTTTTATTTTACACACCTTAGTTGGGAAAAAAAATCATCTACCAAAAAACACCAATAAAAAATAGAAAACTGTTTTACGGGTGCATTTCATTTTCTAATTAAAAAAAATACATATAATAAAAACAAAATCTTCTAAAGGGACAGTTTCTCTTTCAGCTTCTTTTTTGGGTCTATTCCAAACCACAGCACATCATCTTCAGCAGCAGCCCAGGCCATCCGCTTGGTGGTGAATGTAGCAGCCCACTGCCCTGATGGAGAAACTACAATGGCACCACCTGCTCCTTGGACCCGATCACCCATGTGCTGCAGGGACAACTGTGAGGCATCTTCTACAGACTTCCCTGTGACGGAGCAAAGAAATGAAAGAGAAATCATGTCTATTTGTTTACACTAAGAACCTTGTTTATTTACTGTAATCTGTACTTGGTTCTCTTCTCGTGTTTTTGCTAATTTAGTCTGCTCTATGTCATCATTCTATGGTTATCTTCATTTGAGAGGAACTACTTAACACCAGACAGCAATCTCTAGTTATTTTTCTAGTTTTTATTCCCCCAACTTCACTGAGATCTTGGTTGATGGCCCAACAAACCTTAATTGGAATTACCAGCAACTTAAATACAGTAAACAGACAGAATTGTTCTTAGGCTGTGACAGCAGTGACTCCAGACTCCCTTGTCTTCAATCTATCTGACAGGTGTCTGTTCACTAGAAAACAAAATGAACAGATTGCGAATTCTCATCTATAAAAACTCATACTTCTGTAGATCTGATACCCTGTTTCACCAATACCTGGCTCAATGAGCATACCTCAGAATGAGAACAACAACTATGGTGAGTCAAAGAAATTGTCAGTTTTATTAAAACCTTTAATGTCAAACATAATCACCGACTGGTCTGTTGTCACTCTTAAATCCCTCTAGATCGGTTCCTCAATTCCAGCTTCTATTTCAATGTAACCTTCCACATAAAGTCGTGCCATTACTTTCAAGCCCCTTTGCTGGACGCCTTGCAATTTACTTACAGGAAAACAAATCTGTCAGTGAATGATGCAATCATTTTGGGGCAACGTTTTTAATGCTGTTCCACCTTGAATAATCGGAGATGTATGCCAGAATCCTGTAGGTAAAGCTCAGCTTGGGCTTCAACACCATAAGCCAAGCCTTTACCAGAAGCTCACACATCCAGCAAAAAAGACAGCTACAACAGAATCTGTTCCTTTTCTCAGGATGCCTCTTTGATGAATGCTGAACAGAATGCCTAGATAAGCAGTAATTCAACCATGTTTCTTTCTTTCAAAAACACTGTATGTATACAGATAAAAAAAAACATGTTATATATTAAAATTTTAAACATCTTAATTGAAATCAAAGTAGAATGAAAGTCAAATAATTTTTTTGTGTGCAAATAAAGCTGATTCTGATTAAGAGTTACAAGATGAACAGAAAAAAAAATTCCTTTACCTACAAAAAAGTACACACATTTTTTTCAACTTCAATGATGAACAATATTGTGACGAGATGATCTTGAATAATATGGAAAGGTGCCTTTGAATGGGAGCACTGAGTATTCTTTTACCTTGTTCAACATGTGAAAGGATGAGTCTGGCCAGCGTCACTTTAAGAATCGATTCTCCATGACCAGTACACGATACAGCACCACTGATGTTGTCTGCATATGCTCCACAGCCTTATTACCAAAATAAAAGATAAAGAAAAAGTTTGTAAAAATAAATAAATAAATAAAAAATAAAAATGTACACTGTAAACATAGAAAAATTTTAACTGTAAAGTTTAAATAAAACTCTAAAAATTATTCAATATTCATTGATGCTACTGTACTGCATTATAAGTTTAGTGACGAAAACTAATTAATAGACATAAAACAAAATAATAAAATGCATATTTTTCTGATTATATGGAAGCAAATGTGTCCATTAATTAATGTAAATTAATTAATGGAAATATTTGATCCTTTGCATAAAAAAGTCAGCAATTTGTCTGATTAAAGTACTAAAAGAAATCCTCCACAGTGCGTTTTCAATTTCTTCTCTGAGGTTGCTCATTTTTTTTAAATAAATCACTTAAAAAAAAAAAATACCTAAATGTATTTTTAAATGTGAAAATTTGAGAAAATCAAACTGTATTAACAAAAATGCATTTTAAAGTTAGAGTTGCATAATTTAACTCATGGATAAAATTACTCATGCATTTTTATTAAGACTGCTTATTTTGATTCCTAAATTATATGATAAATAGATTAGTATTTAAACTTTCATTTCAAAAAATGTCGCAGTAACTTAAATTGAATAGGTGCAATTTAAAATATGGAACTAAATGAAGTCTAGATTATCTACTTGCAATTTCATTTATTAGTCAAAAACCATACAGCTTTGACTTTAAAATGAAAACCGATTTCAATTATTGAATTTTAATTGTGAAAACTGGACATTTGAAACATATTTTTAAATGAAAAAAAAAATCTTATTTACATATTAAAAATTACATGTAAAACATTATTTTGTCGCATTTTAATTGATTTACATATTGAGGAGTCTTGGAGAAGGAAATGAAAATGCAGTTTGGATGATTTATTTCTAATTTCATTTATAGGTAGAAATGCAGTGTAATGAATAAGGTATTTCTATTTATCTATTTTAAAAAGAAAATTGGGACATGTTAATTGTTAGAGTGATAATTATAAAATTATTGTGTGGACATATGAAACATTGAAAGAAAGAAGATGCTACATTTGTATCCTGTGATTCAACTAGAAGGGTCATAAACTTTTATGACCTCCAGTAGGTCATGAGGCAGAATCACACGGTTGTGTGACTTCCATCCAGCCAGTTGGTCAATTCATTATTACCTGCATCCTCACAAATAATCATTACTGGGTCTTCTGTTTTAGGCCCGGCTTATGATGTTGTAAACTGTTAATAAAAGGCTTTGCCATGAAGGGATCTGTGTGAGAAGGTGCTGGTTTCTGAGCCGACACCTTCTCTCCACTTCTGCAGAGGCTGACGTCACAAAACTCTGTCTCTGTGTTGATTATTTCCTTTTAATCTTTTAAACTCACATTTCTCTGGATTAAAACCCAACATTAATGTTAATAACATACCAATGACAGGAGAATCTCCGACTCTGCCAACCATTTTATGTCTGGTCCCTCCAGTGGATGTTGCACATGCAACGTTCCCTGCAGAGTCCAAAGCTACAGCCCCAACAGTATCGTGGGCCCTTGAATAAAAAAAAACAGTTTATTTCAACTTAAAAAATGAAATTCTTACTCCATACACAGAGACAGGTTTTTAAATTGGCCCAAATCCTCTACAACATATCAATCTTCATTACATCATTGTGTTCAATACCACCTTTGCAAATAATTGTTTGATTCCAATAATTGTATGGCTATAAAATTTGCAATTTGACATGATACAATTAGTGGTACTAAGATGACCTTTTAATGTCCTTTATTCCCAGAATTAATACAGATCTTTCTAACCAACATTAAAAATCTCAAAAAGGGCTGTGGAGACACTGATCATAAAAATAAGAGTATGATTGTCACAAAAAAAAATACAAATATAATAATTTAATGTTTTTGTAAAATTACTAGGGCTAAAAAAGTTAGTCGGATTAATCAATTATTGAAATAATCTGAAACTAATTTAGTAATCGATTAAATCATTAACTGGAGTGTGGAGACTAAAATATACCTTTAGCTGACAGGACAACCCATTAAGAGCAGTAATTATACCACTATTGCAAAAAAAAAAAAACATTTTGCATTTAAGATAAAAATAAATAAATAAATTTCGTCTCTCAATTTGCCCTATCTGAGCTGCTGAGTGGAGCAGTGGACAGCACTGCTGCCTTGCAGCAGAAAGGTTCTGAGTTCAATTCCTGGGCTGAGAACTTTCTGCACGGAGTTTGCATGTTCTCCCTAAACAAGACTCTTAGGTGAATTGGCTTCTCTAAATTGTCTTTAGGTGTTTGAATGAATGGTTGTTTGTCTCTGTGTTGCCCTGTTCTGGACTGGCAACCTGTCCAGGGTTTACCCCTCCTCTCGCCAGTAGACAGCTGGAGATAGGCACCAGCACCCCTTGCAACCACTCTTGGGATAAGCGTGACGGAAAATCAAGGGATGGACAGAATATGCTCTATCCAGAATTCCTCAAGTGGAAAAGATTTAGTTTCTTTAATTTAATAAAAAAAATCTTTGGCCATCTGATTATTAATGAATTAATCTAAAATTAATCAACAGATGAATCGACTTGCTAATTAATCGTTAGTTGCAGCCCTAAAAAGTGCACATCCCTAGTTGGGCTGAAAGTCTTCTATAGTCTAACTTATCTGTAAAACTGTATGTATTAATAGATATGCTTCAGTACAATTAAGTGTCAAAATAACTAGGAGAACCCATAAGATTAATCAGAAGGATCATCTAATTAACCACGTTAGACTGAACAACAATAGTTTAGAAAAGAGCATACCACTGTGTGTTGAATTCTTCATTTACTCCTGCGATGTATTTCTTGTGTTTTTCCCATTCCTTCCTCTCACATTCAGTCACCAGTTTATCTGTAGGAACCATGGCGATCCCGATGCTCTCTGCAAACTTGTTTGCACCTCTGCCCGTCAGCATTACATGGGACGTCTGGAAATTTCCACAACAGCAAATATGTAGAAGAAATGTTAAATCTATTTAAAAGAAAAACGATGATTATAAGGAATGGCCACCATGATTTTGGATTCTGAGCAGTGTTTAAAAGAACGTTTGTTGGATGTCTGGGAGTGAGATGGATCTGGTGGCAGAGGTGGCAGCTAGACAAACCAGTTGAACTCACTTTCAGGGACAAAAGTTAACTGAAAATGTCTGAAATGAGATCATGTTGAGCAGATTTCTGATTTATGCCTTTAAGAAACTTTTATTATGCATCTAAATCTCTAAAGAAACCTCTCTCTATGAGGAACTACAGAGCACCTGCTCAAAGGTACATAGGCCTTCTGGCCAATGAATGAGTTGAAATGCTTAACTAATGTTAAGTATTTCTGGATTACACTTCTGGAACCATTACCACATAATCTATGGTAAGTGGCAGGCTTTTATTCACTCATTACATCCTAAAATGGGATGAACCGATGATGCTATTGTATTTTTCCTTTTAATGAACAAAGATATTGGAAAGGATCTCATTCCATCGTGCCGGTGTTTAAACCATAATTTCAATTCTGCTTTATCTTTCATTGAGACAGAAACAACAGGTTAAAACTAAATAATACAACAAAAATAACACAACCTTCTCCATGACTGCCCTTGCCAGTGACACAGGGTTAGCGATGTTCTTTACGCAAGACACCGAACCAAAGGCAAGCGTCTTTCCATCCACTATAATGGCATCCAGCTGCACTTCTCCAGCAATGTTTAGCGTTGCCCCATGCCCTAGAGGAAAAGGTTTGAAAAAAAAAAATAATAATGTGTGTTTGCAGAGGGAAATATAGCAGAATCATGTTGTTTCAGCTACAATTTCCTCTCTTGTCCACCAGGCAAGATTAAAGCTGATAAACAAGAGAGGAGAGATGTGAGCAATTAACCACCACTAATAGCCTGCTTCACCGTTCCTTGTCCAGATCTATAAAAATCTCCAGTCTCCAAACTTCAAATGAGTGTTGCTGCATTTAGGCCCATACAGTATTGTATTGTTATTCATTTGATATGTATGGTGATAAGCTACTGATGGCAAAATTGGTAGCATAGCTGCTAACAGCATTTTTTTCAAATCCTGACCTGGGGTCTTTCTGCATGGAGTTTGCATGTTCTCCTAGTGCATGAATGAACAACGAAGGCAATGAGAGGAAAAATGAAGTCTTAAAGAGTGCATTTCTTAGTAGTGGAATTTAAAATATTATGAATACATATGGAGATTATTAAAATATTATTAACACAAAAGGCAACACTGTTCCTGCAGGAAAATAAGGAGTAGCTTATCAGCAAACAAGTCAATACGTGAGTCGGCTTTAATGCTGTATTAAAGTTATATTCTCCAAACTACATCTATTTAATGTAAAAAAAATATATAAATAAATGTGTGTCTGTGCACACATTTATCTATGCAGGAAAAAAAAAAGATGTAGCATTAAATCAAGATAAAATATAAAATGACACTTTATTGTCCCACAATTTCCCCATTGTGGGACAATAAAGGGATTTTCTATTCTATTCTAAATCTGGGTTAGGCTCCAGTTATCAGCTGTTGTTACATTCAACCTTTTTCAACTGAATTAAACATCATTCATTGGCTTTGTATTAACAAACATTGGATAATATGAAGGTAAACCTTGGCTTTAAAGTAATATTTAACTTAACAATTGAATGTATCCTGCAACTGTCCAAAGTTGGTTTATGCAGCAACTTGCGACTTTAACTGGGAAACCAAAAAACATGGATATGTGGGGATTTACCCCCAGAACTTATCTTGATTCCTCACTTTCTTAAATTAGGGTCCATGTTTTTGTTATTCGATTTTTGCTTTAGATTTTAGATTTAGAATGCAAATGAAAACCAGATCCCTTTTTCAATAAAGACAGGGCTGATAACTAAAAAAAGATTAAGATGTAGAAAATATTTTGCGGTATTTTAAACTTGGACCAAATAGACTCATATGTGTTAGAAAAATAAATACAAAACCTGTTCTTATTTGTATTTTATACTTAGTCAAGGTCTCTCTTAGAGTTCATTAAACAGAACATCCATTTCCAGGGGCTTCTGTTCAGTTTTGATTTAATCCAAAGGGAATTGCTGAAGATAAAGCCTGTAAGAATCCCCTGAGAGAAATATTAATAACTCCACTGAGCTCCAATAGATATCAGTAAGAAAACTTGCAGATGGAGACAGTGTTCTGATAAATTTGAATAACAACATAATAAAGTTATTGTGATTTATTTTCTACATTATTCGTGGATGAGGCATTCAACGTGCTGTGAATTCATACCAAGTAGTTTCATCTGATCCTTACGTGACAAACTGATCCGTTTTATGTACCTGCATTAAAGAATGGGTTGTCCTCCAAAGCCCTAACAGCAGCCTCAACAGCATCCAGCGCACTTCCTCCACTTCTAAGCACCGACGATCCATGCCGTGCAGCAGCTTTTACTCCTTGAACAGAAATTGGGGCCAGCTCGTCTGGAATGGCCCAGGCACCACCATGAACGACCAACACCGCTGACATATTTCAGCTCTTGCAGGATAAGGTGAACTCTAAAGTATAGGGTGTATTAAAGACACAAACAAGAAAGTCAAAATAATTCCAGTACATTTTCCATCATATGTATGTGGCGTGATGCATATTATACAAGTGATTCTAATTTATACTGCACTTCTTCAACAGTTGATATACTCGTGTCAGTGGCACCTTTGATCAATGTGCATAAAAAACTACAATGTAGCTACTGATAGAAAAAAGCAGCAATGAACTTTGAAATTTGAATTGAAGGTATGTCATTTATCTACGGGAACAGGTGCATTCCTACATGTTTTATAAACCACATCCTAGAAAAACGCACCTTTATTATGTTTATTATGGGTTTATTTATTACCAAGGCAAGTATTAGCAGTGCGACCTAACTTATATGCTGGAATCAATATACAATTAGATACATTCAGGCATTACTATTTAACTAAACACTGTGTGTACACAGGATTCAATTCAATTCAGTTTATTTATACATCGCCAATTCACAACATGTGTCATCTCAAGGCAATATACAGTTCACCAGATCATACACTCAGATTGATTCAAAGTTTTCTATCTAAGGAAAACCAGTTGATTGCATCGACTCATTGACTTGGATGCAATCCCTCACGCTAAGCATGCTTGTAGCGACAGTGGAGAGGAAAAACTCCCTTTTAACAGGAAGAAACCTCCAGCAGGACCAGGATCAGTGTGAGCGGCCATCTGCCGAGGCCGTCTGGGGTTTAAGGGGATAAAGTCTACCACATAAAAAAATAATAAAAATAAGGGCAGACCTAAACATTCAGGCCTGGGTTTAACCAACTCTCTCGTGATTGTTTCTGTTATAGTGAATATCTTGCTATTTTGCAAGAACCACATTTGTGGTGAAACATTACCTCAACATCCAAAAACAAACAACACTGTAGCTGTCACTGTGATCCTGATAAAGATGGGGGTTTGTTTGGAGCAATATTTTGAGTAGATTTTTTAAATTGACACTGACCGTTTATTAATAGATGTCCTTCAGTTTTTTTTTTTTTTTTTTCATCCTATCTCAATATAACAAACTGGTAAATGGTAAAAGCTTGATGGAGTTTTTGAAATGTAACACACAGCTTTACTTTTTTCACTCTGTTTATAGATAAAATGATTTTTATAATTCAGGACCAAAGGAAGCAAATACAGTACAAAAACACTGACTGGAAAAGTAAACTAGATACAACAATTTGCGTTTATAATAAATGCAAACTTATGATGGTTATGGCACATAGAGCTGAATCACAAAGCAGGACAGCCAATGGTCCACCATCTTTATGAAGGTAATAAAATAAGGGAATTCGTATTATAAATTCATGACCTTTTTCAAACTATTTTTTCCATAAATGCCTTGTGATAGTGTAAATGCTTAGCAATCATTCACCAGGTAAAATCATAAGATCTTCCCCAACAGGTTAAGTGGGGCTTTAGAGTAACATCTGGAGACTGATGTTGGCATGTCATTTGAACATTCTAATGTTTAATTAATTTAGCATAAACAAACAGCAGAAACAAGAACACAGATAATATACTAACATAAAGCAGTAATGAAAGCAGAAACCACCCACAAAGAAAGATAGACGTTTGATCCCACTTTGTAAAAGGTCTTAAAGTCTGCACAATGGCTGTACTGATCTGCGCCATGTTAAACATTAAATAGTTCTAATCCTACTTTGCAATGCATTTCGTATAGTTTATAGGCTACAGAAGCGAAAGTGACATTTTGACGTACCTGTTAAGACTTTCAAACCTCTGAAAGAGACGGTTGGTTGAAACCCTGAGAGCGCGAGATGGATTTGACAAATCAAACGAGTTGAATACTGACGTCACGTTTTATGCAATCTTCCGACAGGACCATTTCTAAATGTGCAGGATTGTGCATGAAGGGATTTCATGCACAATCCAGCAAACAATAACTGCTTAATAACTGGAGCAGCAAAAAAAAAAATAAAATAAAAAATAAAAAAATAGTAGTGTTGTAAATTGAATCCGCTATAAAACACTCAACAATGCAGTGTTCGAAGACCAACAAAATATCTTTGGAACACAAGAAAGACATGTGTACAATATCTTCAGGGAATTTTTGTTTTTCTAGGCCAATAAAATTATAGCAAAATAAAGAGAACTGGCTGCAAACAAATATGATTGTCACTTTATATTTGAGAGAGACTCTTGTGAAATACAAAAAAAACATAGATTCTAACTTTAGAGGTCAGAAAAAGATTCTCCAAAAGTCAACTAGAATTTTTACAAATTTCAGCCTTGTTCGAATGGTATGTGTAGTGTTGTATTTTCATCAGTAGAGGGCGTGATGCTATTGACATCGTGTCTTATTGGTACAACTGTGCGCCGTTTGAATTTGTAGTGTTGCTCTTTGACCACTAGAGGTCAGCACAAACACGTTGAATTAATAAAGAAATGACTGGAAGATTATAGAGTCGTAGCGAATAGAGTTCAGGTCAAAATAGAGAAATAGATCTTATAAATAAATGAATAAATAACGACTTCCAAGTTTAGACTTCAACTATCCATCAGAAGCTGCAAAATTCACAGTTACAGCACAAATAATTAACAAAGTAATAATAATAATAATAATACTGATGATAAATATTGATACTATGATAATGTAAAAAAAAACTGTATGAATAATTGTAAATCTATATGATTAAAGTGAATGGAACTATTTCAGTTTGCACCTAAATGTCACACTGCTCTGTTCTATTGTTTAGACTATGTTGAAACACAGGCAGGGTAATAATTGAGGAAACACAAAATGATACATATGCTATTCTTTTTATTTATACCTGCTCATTTAGAGCATCCTTCTACTGCAAAAAATAAAATAAAATGAAAAAGTAAGTGGTAGAAAATTGCATACTTTGGCAAAACAGTTTCCAAAACGGAGTGCTCCGTATTGTCTTCAGTGAAAGAAAGTAGCCTGTGTTTTTGTGTGTGGGTGTGGTTCAACAAATAGGCTATTACACTCATAGCAAAAAATACCCTGGCAGACAATGTCACAAATGCAGTAAAGAGTATAAAGCTGACAGATCATACTTACAGACAATACAACCACCCCCATGAAAAGCCTATCCAGGAACTCCTTTTGGATGATTTCTGCAAACATCATATACTAGGAGGAGGAGCTGGGATTGACTCACTGGACAGAGTTTTTTTCATTCTTGCCCAGGAATGCAATGAAAATCTTCATACTGATCTGGAATGTTGCAGGGGTGAGGGATATTATCTCAATGACATGATCTCATGCAAGTAGAACTCAATAGATAGATATATCCAATAGGAGTCTGGTGTGTAACTGTGAGGAGTATCAATAATATCTCCATGCAGAGATTCCCATGGGAATTCAGCCTAGTGCAAAAATAATCAAGCATATTTTATTGGTAATTATTCGATTCCCCCTAAAGAGAGATGACATGTCAATTAAAGATAACATAATTTTGAGGTTCTTTAAAACCTTAAAAACTATTTTAAAAATCATGGTTAACAGTTCATATTCATGAAATGTTCAATTTACACAGTCATCCTGCTAGAGGAAGAAACGTGTATAACAACAAGATAATTAACACATAACTGCGAAACGTTTTGTCTGTTGGTTTATGATTCCAATTAGCAGGAAGACATGACTGTAAAGGTCAAGTGGAGCTAAATTCGTCGATCACCAGGCTCATCTGCTTAAGGCTCATTGCTAAGTGAGTGAGGCAGGCAACATGTCAGGCAGGAGATGACTCTCAGCTCTGACTTAACATGATAAGACTTGGGAAGCGTTTTACATTTGACACTTTGTGTTAGTATACATGTCACTGACATCTATGATGCAGCTTGTTAAATCTAAAATGGAGCATTCATGTTCTTACTAGGAGATGGGCACGTACATGTTTTAGAAATTTGCTTAAGCCACCTTTTTAGTGATATGCATTTAAAAAATGCGTAACAATATGAAAAAATGATAGACTCTCTTTACCCTCTTACCCATAAGTAAAATACAAGAGAAACCAAATATCTTCGGAAGTCATCCTTATAAATTTCCTCATCCCGCCTACCAGTCACATTTCAATATAGAGGGTCCAGGATTAACTTTTAGTTAAGCAAGCATGTGACCTCATATTTTATTGTTTATAACACTTTGTTTGCAGTCACCATGTGCATTAAATCTTACTCCAGCACAGCCAGAAGCAGCATCAATTGATTGATTGACCTTATTAATCTCATAGTGGAGAAATTTACTTTAATTTAAGTTATTGCACAGGGTATCAAATAGCAATTGCACATTATACCATCAAATGATGGCAGGTAACATAAACAGATTCCCCTTTATATAGATAAAAATAGATAAATATAGATGAAAGTTTATATTCTTTTGAAGCTGATGTTGTAAACTTAAAAGTTATAGTTTCTAGTCTAACGGGCAGGAGATCAAAAGCTTTTATTTTAATTATATGTAATATATTTGAGAAATCAAGCTTTGAGGGATCCCTACTGTTGGGTCAAGGAAGCAATAGCTCAGTTTGCCAATTCCTTGGTTCCTTTTTAAGGACAAGCAAAGCTTTCAGATTCAATTCAATACAGTTCACTTTATCTATATAGCGCAAATTCCCAACATCATCTCAAGGCAATTTACAGTTCACCAGATCATACAGTCAAATTGATTAAAAGTTTTCTATCTAACAAAAACCAGTTGATTGCATCGACTCATTGACTTGGATGCAATCCCTCACACTAAGCATGCTTGTAGCGACAGTGGAGAGGAAAAACTCCCTTTTAACAGGAAGAAACCTCCAGCAGAACCAGGCTCAGTGTGAGCGGCCATCTGCCCAGGCCGACTGGGGTTCAAGGAGACAGAAGCAGAGATACAAAAAGCAAGAAATCTGAAGTTTCAAACAGAGTTCAGCATGACAGAAAAAAGACCAAGGCTTGTTATTAAAAGTAATAAAAAATATTCCAACTTCATATGTGAAAGTTTACGGAATAGTTATTAAAAGTGATCCTAAATCAATTATAAAATGTTGACTGATTTGCTACAATATAAAATCGGTCAGAAAAAAAACAAAAGTTAATTTGTCTCCTAATTTTATATCTGACAACATTCTGCCTCAAGCATCAATTTTTTGTTGTAATTGAATGAATACATTCAGACTGTGAATGGTTTTTATTTTATTTTACTTTTTTTTTTAGCAGCCATTTATTTTGCATAAACAAGTGCGATGCTCATTGCACAGATGGTTGATGCTCAAAGGGAACCTGGCTGATTCTTCCTCAGCACCAGTCCCGCACAGAATATAGCCAATAATGTTGCCAAGGGGCGGGGAGAGGGGGGTGGGGGGGGGGAGCACAGGCTGCAGACCCCCTGAGTCTGATGAGAGTCTGGCGGCTCTTTTCCAGAGGAGAAGCAGCGGAGATGGGCTCACACCTCTGATTCACTCTTCATCCTTCAGCTTATTTATTTTTTCCTCAAAGACCTGGAACGATATAATATCCAGAAGGGTGTTTTTTAGCCGCTTCTGTCCAGACGGACGGATAGACTCCATCTGATCGCAGGAGGAACCAGTTTTAGTTGCATTCCGACGCTTAGTTCTCACCTAGAGAAGAGAGGCGCGCTGCGATCATCATGCACCCAAATAAGTGCTTACCTGAACTGATGGCCGAGAAAAACAGCCTGGACCCTTCCTTTGTTCACGCGGTTCGGCTTCTAGCAGATGGTAAGCAAGGTACAGTAGGGTGTTTCTTTCCATCTAATCTGCTCTAACAGGTGCTTCATAGCATGTTTACGATGTTACTCTTGTCTGTAAACTAAAAGCTTTACTTCAGTTCTTATGATTGCAACTTAGATGTCTTTACTTCAGAAGTTTAGATTCATTCAGCTAAGTAAAAGTGTGCAAAGCCAAAGACTCATCACCTTGTTTTCCTCCAAAAAGTTTGACTAAGAGTCAGATTTGACAAGAAAAGCTGCTGCTGTGTTTTATGCTTGGCTACAAAGCAACCAACAATGAACAGTTCACACTAATTGTAATGATGGATTAAAGTTAAAAAAGATAATCTTTCGGATTTGACAAAAAAAACCAACAGAAACTTACCACACATAAAATATTTAAATTTTTTTTATTCAACCTTTGTAAACATTATAATACAATCAGCATTATAATTGAACAGTATTTCAGAAGGGTAAACAAAGACTTTGTCTGTTATACATCAGTTTTTAAAATTGCAGTGTGTCAAGATTCCTAAAATTATTGCTGCATTTTTCCTTGGCATGGTTTGGTTATTAGTATCAAGGCACACAGAGCTTCTAAAAGCTTACAGTTCAAAAAACAACAGAAAAAAAGGATCTTAGTTTGTTTAAACTAAATTTGTTCTGGGGAGAGTGATGAATTGGCCAGTCTTCTCTTTGGGATGTGGAAATTTAAGTAGCACTGCCATCCTCCACCTGTTGCTGCACACTGCCAGCTGGCTGGCTGAAACATGGCAAAAAAAATTTTTTCCAGTTCCTTAACAAGAACATATAAATTCATTCCTTTGTAGATATTTCCTTTTGCAAAAAAAAAAAAAAAAAAAAAAAAAAACAGAGCAGGTGCAGAAACTAAAGGAGCCAATCATTCCTATTAAAGCTTCACTTGGCAACATATGAAGGGAATGTGTTTATGAGAAAGCTTTAAAAAATTTTATAAATCCACTATGAGCAATTTTTTCCTATAGTTTGCTTAAAGCAACACTGAGATACAATTTGATTATTTTTTAGGTCAATATACAGCACTTGGCATGTATCAATGCTCCACACTTGCTGCCGTTCTTTAGAACCGTCCTTGTCTTGATGAGCAACTTAATAACTCCCCGGTGTGCTGGTCCAGAGTGGTTTGCTATCAGCTTCCAAAACAAGGATGGAGACAGTTTAATTTTGCGGACCTGGAGATAGGCCAATATTTAATTCAGCCAATAATTTTGGGTTATATACTTTGTATCGGTATTGACTGATACATGCATGTGTTGGATAATTCATAAGTGCATTCAGCAGCCGTGCCTTGAGATATTGCTGTTTCCTAATGTTTTGTTGTTTTGTAAATAACTGTCTTTTCTTTATTTATACTTGTGCAACATTTATTATGATTGTGTGCTATCTTTATTAAGTATACGGAGGAAGAAAATGCAATATCAGCTCTAAGAATGGGCCCAAAATATTGGCATCATATATCAGGGATCAGTTAGACTGATTTTAAAATAATTGGTATTAAAACCATGAATCCGTCGATATACAAGTAGCAGTCACCTTCAAGGGAACTAAATAGGTTGCAGGTGGCTGAAAATTACAAAGTGTTGCTTTAAGCCCTGTTTACTGGTGTATTCGTATTCCAGGTTTATGATTAGAGCAGCACAATGCATCAAATCTCAAATTCCTTGCATTTTCAACACGTTTAATGTTGCAGTCACAATATGTTACAGCTGGGTTTTCCCAAACTTTTAGTGGCTTAGATGCTCAAGTTCAAAAAAGTTGGGATACCAATATCTACTTTGTAAATAAAGAGGTGAATATATTATATAAAACAGTTTAAATATAAAAATATCACATATGTAATAAAAAAAAACAATAAAAAACATGGCTTTTGATCTTGAGCATCCTTTAGTTGTACTCTAAACTTGTTAATCTTCTCATTCATAAGACCTGTATTTTTTTCATATTTTCACATATCTGCTAATATGAGTAAATATGTGTTAATAAAACTTGCATATCAGAGTGTTAATACAAAAGTAATGTTCTTTAACTTGAGCTTTCCTGCTGCAATGTGTTGATGAGACACCTTACAGTGCGGCTTTGGCACTCTCTGGAGTGCAGATGGGATCATCTGTCACATGCTACATTTTGCCAGATTTTCTCAAGGCTGACTCACAATGAGATAACATGTCAGAGACCATTAATATGCTCTGTAACGCCTCATCAAATGGCGTTTTAAAACTTTTTTTTCGTAAATTTGCACTTCAGTCAACCATAAGCTTCAATATCATATGGTGCTTTACAAATAGATGTGTAAATATTATATAAAAACAGGCAGCTTTAGGGATGTGTATTTTTCTCACAACTGTTCTGAAAGTTTCTGTCGAATAATATTTGGCAACCTGCTCTGGAAATGCTCTAAAGTTTGTGCGGCTTAATCTAAGTTTACAGCATGGATTTCTCCCTCTTTAACAAAGCTCTTTGGTCAGCCTTTACGCATTGATAATGCAGAATCCTGCATACCTGCGGGCAGCGAGATAAACTGCTTTCAGCAAATTATTGATTCAGTTATTTATCACTGAACAGAAAGGCACATAATCCTGCATTATTCATACCACAGACAATAAAACACCAAACATGGATTTACTGTGGTCTTAGTTAAATCACCATATTTATGAAATATATTTTTCATGCTTTGTGAACAAATGATACACTCTGCATAATCATTTGTCTATATTTGAGCAGATATATGATGGGTTAGGGATGAGGGTCATTCATTACCCGGCTGGCATGTAAGGCTGTGGGTGTGTAATTGCATTTCTTGCGTTGTAGAAACTGTTTTATGTCTTTGTTATTCAAAGTGACAATAAATCTAGGTTACTGAAAACATCTTTAAGAGATATTGGCCATAACTGTCTTAGTATTCATTGAATATATTTGTCTGTGGAAACAGGAGTCTAATGACTGCTCAGACTGACAGATGAAAGTCAGCTCTTTCCTGCACTTCTTTCTTCTCCCTAAATAACACTGCAGTTGTTATTTTATAGTGGGTGGAAGTCAGAGACAAGAAAGGCGAGCCATTAATAGATCCCACAGGTTTTCCTTGTAAGACTCGCCTACATGCTATGTAAGAAAACCAAAGGGATTTCTAATAAGCAGACAGGGAGGCAGACAGGAAGTAAAAGACATCTAGATGAGTAATGACAGTTGAGGATAATAGCTGTTTTATAAACTTCATTGTCTGCATGTTTTAGAGCAACGTTCTGTTATGCAGCCCATTATGCTGCAAACAGACTAGAAAATATGGTGCTGTATCTGTTTCAAAGTGTTCATACCTCTTGAGATTTTCTGCTTCCTTGCAAACTCAACTTTATTGTGAATTGGTTGGGATATTATGTGATTGACCAGCTTGAACTAATGCTAATTGTTAATTGTTAGATAAAAGTCTTAAAAGTAAGTTGCAAATTTCCATTCACCCTCTATTTTGTAAACGCTGACTTAATAAAGTCCACCTATGTCTAATTTCATTTCAGTATGAATACATGTATTTGGTTAAGTTTACTTTTAAAATAGAAAACAAACTGCATAAGGAAGAACAGAACTAACAGCAGACAGGTCAGGAGTACAATTGCAGAAAAGTTTAAACAGCATCTCAAGCACTCAAAGCATTGTCCAATCCATTCTTTTACACCAGAATCTTAATGATATTCAGAATGTATTAAATTAGACTGAAAATTTGATGTAGGCTTTCTAGGATTCTCCCTGCAGATATTTTGGGTGTCTTGGTTTGATATTTCTCAGTGTCCCCTTGCTGACCTCTAACTCCCAGCTGCATCAGACAGAGATCCACCCTGTCTGAGTTTGATTCTGCTGGAGGTTTCTTCTTTTAAAAAAAGATTTCTCCTTATTTTTGCCTTACGAAAATGATCAGGGCAGGGATTGAATAGCGTTTCAAATTAAATAGCATTTTCTGGTTACCAGTTTCGTGATTTTGAAATAAATCTACTTCTAATGAATTTTTCTACCACTCATCAGTGCTTATATAGAAAGATGGAGTTTATAAATGCTGGAAGTAGATTTGCATATGTTTCTACAAGACATTTTATCTCTCAGCAATGAGAATTATTGACCCTAATTTTGAAAATTGCTTCAACGGCAAACTGTGGCTGCTCACACTTTCATTCATGTGAAACCAACATATTTTTCGTATAATATTAGCAGTGAGAATATTGCATCACTTCATAAAGCTTTAAGCTCAACATTGCAAGTGAGTCTTTTTGTCTGTTTCCTTGTGCAGGGGACGCTACAGCAAGTCAAGTTGCACAAAGATTAGTTTTTACACCGAATGCCTTTTCTGACACAAGCAGGATTCAAAACTCAAGTCCCTTTTATGAAAGATACAGGCTTAGCCCATTACACCACAGAAGGACTTTAAAGCTTGACATTAACCTTTAAATATTTAACTAAGCTTATTTTATGTTTGATTTAATGTTAACTTGTGATGGCAATGTCTGGATAACAGAGCATTTACAGCAAAACATCCTTACAGTATGCCTACGCCTGAGCTGGACCTTACTGAGAAACTATTTGAGGAAGCCATTCGATTTTTTAGTCTTTACATCAGTGGTGGGCTATGAGGGCCTTTAAAGTCATCTATGCTGGCCTAATATCTATCAGAAACACTAATTTACATTCACAATCTCAACTTGGATTTTCTTCTTTCCAACTGTATTAATTTATTCCAAACATTCTGTTCTCTAAAAAAATAAAAATAATCGTATTGTTTCTGTTTATGTTGAGATGAGAAACTGGAATAAAACGTCAGATCAGACAGCACTCAGCTCAGCTTGCATCCATCAGAATAACTTCACCCTGTCAAGCATTTACAAGCATGCTGATCGGATTGTCAGTCGGCATACACCTCTCACAGTCGGATTCAAATTTTTATTCTGATCCTCGCGAATCAATCAGAACATTTTGTCATGTTTACATGACACATTTTTAGTCTGCTAGGTTTATTCCAATAATTTATATCCATGTAAACACAGCTTGGTGCTCTCTTCCATCTACTAGACTTCAGTACTGGGTTAGAATTTATATGCTTTGCTGTGTTTCTCTTCCAGAGATCAACGGATAGAGATTTGATTAAGGCCAATGCAAAAAAACATTGTATTGATATTTGCCTAAACTGATTCCCGATGTGCTGCCAATATTTTCTAGGCCGATTCTTTGCGGTGCTATTGCTTTTCCCTTTCTCAATTTATATGACAAAAATGACACAATAAGCTCTTATTTAAAGAAAAAATATTTTTTTAAACAAATGAAATAAAACATCAACAACAAGTAGCAAAACAATGCCTGGCCAATGTACAAGTCTATTCTCTACCAGATATAGCCCACCAGAAATAGTGTTGAGCATTGTTGGAATTGAAAGAATCCGTTTCCATTTTTGATCCTTTTTATCATTTACAGTTCTTATTAATTCTGTTTTTCATTTTTTTTTTTGTAAGTGGAAAATTATAAAAAATGTTTATGTTTTAAATGAGCTGGCTAACCAGAGTTTTGTTTGAAGGAAATAATCAGAATTTTGTCATAAACTTTTATTCCTTCAACTTTTAACTTTAGTATTAATTATCACAGTCATATTCAAACACTATTCTAATATCAAACCACTGAACTGAAATAAAGTTATTAATATGAATATAAATCTTGTGAATTTTCTTTTTACAGATTAACAATTTCTCATGAAGCTCTCTTTTTGAAAACATAATTAAAACACATTACAAAGTGCCTGGTCCTGAAGGTACTAGGTACAGATCCCAAATTAGATAAAATAAACAAAGTTCTGCTTAAAACTATTCATAAGTTTGACAGAATTAGATTGAAGTGATTTTCTATGCTATCAAGAACACGTAAGCAACCAGATTGGTATTTGTAAAAACACATTGTAAAAAAGAATGAAAAAAAAATGCTGTGCTTCATAGAAAAAGCCTCATAAACATAAATTTAGTCAGATTTCCCACTGAAAACCCAGATTTTACAAAACAAAAGCCGATGGTAAGCGGGTCCACCGCTTACCATCGGCTTTTGTCTCTTTTCCCATTTGACTGAAAAGCTGAGTCTGACCCACTGCTGGCAATCTGTGTGCCGACTCTTTCCCACCACTGTGTGTCTGATGACGGCATCACGGTGGCAGAGTCTTGATGATGTCGACAGTGCGACGGAAATCAGGGAAGTAAATAATGGACAGCAACATGGACGGGAGCCAGAGAGTAGTCAGTATTCTTTATTATTTTGCTCTTTTATCTGTCCGAATCTCTCACCAGTGATGCGAATGTCAACATAGTTGTTTCAGCTTGTTAGATAAGAAGCAACTGGCGTGCTGTTTTGACGTACGTATATTCCATTAAATGGTGTCACGTAATTTAGTGGGTCAACCCGGATCTGGTGTTCCCACGGCATGCAGATCAGAAACGAGGCGATTTTAACGTGGGTCGCTTGCCGCGTCGTTTCACCTGGGTAGACACGCGTCAGTGAGCCGTTCTCACTGCCACTAAAAGGCGGTTGTTCCCTGGTTTAAAAAGATCTTGCGGTCAGTGTGAAAGGGGTAATACACACTCTTTGAATTATCCTTTCATGACAGTGTGTCTGTCTAAATCCCGATTGTTAGATCTGTTAGATCTTGTAGATCCTTCCTTCCTTCCTTCCTTCCTTCCTTCCTTCCTTCCTTCCTTCCTTCCTTCCTTCCTTCCTTCCTTCCTTCCTTCCTTCCTTCCTTCCTTCCTTCCTTCCTTCCTTCCTTCCTTCCTTCCTTCCTTCCTTCCTTCCTTCCTTCCTTCCTTCCTCCCATATGAGGTATGTAGCAATGTTTTGCTTTTATCTTTTTTGCTGTTGCACTGCAGAGTGCAGCTCAAAGTCATACAACTGATTTAGAGATTTTTTTCTTTCTTACCATGAATATGGAAAATTGATTCCCGCTTATCTGCCTTTCTTTATTGTTCATCAGCTATTGCTCATATTTTCCTTGTATCTATTATGGCCTGCCCAGGATACAGAGCTGACCGAGCTTGTTGTGACAGATAAACGGCAGCTCTTTTGGTGTGACCTATCAAAAGGACGCTGAAATTACATCTCAGGAAAGAGATGTGATTTTGGATCACATTTTCAACATGTAGCAGACACTCTACAGAGAATGACTTACAATGAGTGCACAGGTCGAATATAATTAAATTCCAAGGTCAGAGGTATTTCTTGGAAACAGAAATGAGTGAATGGACTGAATCTGCAAAGCTTTGACTGTAGACATTAGATAAGAGATGTGATATAGGTGCCAGAGTGTTCCAATTCCAATAGTAAAGAATTACAATAGTCCAGCCTTGAAGTAACTAATGCATGGACTAGTTTCTCAGCATCACCCCTGGACAGGATATTTCTAATATTTGCAATATTCCGCAGATAAAAGAAGGAAATGACAGTTCGTGATAAAAAATAACCCTTCCACTCCAAATGATGAGTACGGCTCTCATTATCATAAATAAATGACCTTACATTCCTTCCTTAAATAGACACTTCTCTCTTCCTCAGTCCTGAGCCTGGAGTCCTCCAGTTAAGCTTGGAGAGAGGCTCGTTATTTCACTTTTGTCAATAAACCATTTAACATTTCTTGTCTGTAGTTGTTGCCTGCACAGTAATCTCACATATCAACTTAATTACAAAAATCATGTTTACTAAGATATTTGTGAAGTGAGGGAGATTAATTAGACAAGTTTGAAAGCATTCAAACCTCTTTATTTTATTTTATTTTTTTTACATATGCTCAGGCTACAATCTCTAAATGAAATATTTTATCCTATGATTTTTCTAGATAGAATAACAAAGAATAGCACACTGTAGAAGGAATGGATGGAATCTATTTTTATTTCCCTTCCCTTAATTTTACCTTCCTGTTGTTCTAGATGTAGCTGCCTCTGTGCTAGGTACATTTTTATTCTGTTTTGTTTTGTGTGTTTATTCCTGCTGCGAGTCCTTGGGCTTTTTAACCATCTTAGAGTCTTGCATCATTAATAGAATTATTTGACATTTTAGTTAAAGGCTCACTTTTTAATGCTTATGCTGTCAACCACAGTGGAAGTAGAAAAAACGTATAGTGTTTTACCTGAGTGTTTGCTGTCAATCCAATCAAAACATTTTTTAGATTATCTGGAAATCAGAAGTTTAAATAGCAACAACCACATACATTAGCCTCATATATGTATTTTCCAACACAAATCTGATACCATCATGAGTCCACAGTTTTGTAGATAAAAACCTAATCTGAATTTATATCCGATCCAACAGAAAATTGTGTCGGACGAGTTTGTGGCATCTAGCGCTCATTGAAACTCAATGGGGATGATCACACCCAACCTGATTTTATGCAAGGGGGCTTGCGTAGGTCCAACTGAGATAGACCCCAGGTCTATTTTAGTTCAGCAACGCAGCAATTCAGTGGCAATTTCATGGGTCTGACAGGAAGCGAGATGCAGTTACAAAGTAAAACACATCCGCTTTGGGGAAAAATATAAAATAAAATTTGTTTATGGCATGGAAGAGTCAGTTTTTGAGTTGTACAGAGCATTCACAGCAAGCAGGACAGCCTCTTGCAAAAACAATGAATGAGATATTAAAAAAGAATACTTTACTCACGATAGGAGAAGTTCAGGATGGCAAAAACAGATAAAGTAGTGATCCTCTTTGAACCTCACAAAAACAATGAGAGACAAAAAGTTCATCAATCGCTTAAAAAAAAAAACTTCTAGAGGAGAGAAAAATGGAGATCGTAAAATAGTGATCCTCTTTCAGCACCACAAAAAAAAAGAGGACCAGACAAAGTAGGTGAGTGTGACATATCACTCTCACCTCTATGAAAAATGGAAAAACTTCGATAAACTTCACAGATCTCGCTCTAAGAATCACCTCTCACTGCCTCAGTCAGCATACAAACCACCCCACTGCGTTTATTGCTGTGTTTTTCTGTTCTTTAGACATAGATGTTTTTAATATAGGCATATGAACATTCTCTACGTGCTCTGGTTTGAGATGCTGCACAGACTCGTTAAGTGGGGCTTTGTTTTATAGAATATCCCAGTGTTCGTTTGTTTTTTTTATATATAACTTTTCATATTCTGACCAAGTGAAATGTGGAAAATTGTTTTAATTTCTATATAGCACAGAGAAGTGAAAGAAATCTGCCCAGATCTGCCCACCCTGCCTAGTCGGAGCCTCTCTCCTTAGTCAGTGTGTAATGGAAAAAAAAATTGGATCGGAGATTAAAAAGTTGTTTATTCAGGCCTTAGACTCAGTGATTGCAAATGGGATTGCAAGAGGAAGCTTGACATAGTAGTTTCATCCTTGCCATTCCTTTATATAATATTACACAGATTTTAACTTTAAATGTGTATACTTATTTGATGTACGACTCCTAACCACTGTTCGGCTTTGAATCTAAACAGTGGTTCACTTGTGGCTCTATTATATTATATTCACCTCATACAATACAATAAACGATGTGAGTTTTCTATATGTCATCCTACTTTACTTAGTTTAAATCTGCTACTGATTTTATTATTTATTATAATTTTTGTTATATATTACTGAATGTAAAATTTATTTGATTGTATTTTTATTGCTTCTTCTACAATCTGTTTTTTTTCTTCTCACATAACCAAAAATGTAATAAAATTATTCATATGCAGTTTTATTGAAGTTTTTTTCAAATATTGTTTGCTGACCTAATGGCTGGCTATGGTGGGACATTTATTTGGGCCCTAAATCCCTGGGAGTTCCCCTAATCAGTGTTGTTAAGGATGTTTTATCAAGCATCCATCAACTCCACAGCTTTATCTTCGGTCAACACCAACGTAATGTTTTCTGATTGCTAATCGAGTCTTAACTTTAGAATCAAATATTGTTTTGCACTTTTTCACAACAAATCTTGGACTTTTCTTCATTTTTAAAACTTTGCTGGGAGACTTTGACTGGCTTAGTCAAGCCTTGTTCATCCATTGTGCACATAAGGTGTTATCATTTTAAAAGCATAAACTCGGAATAACTTTATTTACTAACAAACTGAGCAAAACACAAAAATAATAAACGATATACCAGCAGGAAAACTTTGTATGTAGTGAGCTAATGGGGTAGAAATAAAAATAAAAGAAACATATAAACGTTATAATGCCTTCAGAGGCTAAGCCGACGCGTTAGGCCCCTAAAATGTGCACTATTAGTAGAATTGATACACTGGTTGTTACCTTGAATGATGAATTAAAATCTGTTTTTAATTATTGCCAGCTCTGAAACTAATTTTTTATTGCTCTTGTTATTGTTAAAATTCATCCCGAATCCAGCGTCATTTTAACACAGAGCGAACATCCACACCTGCATCATGGTGCCTTGTTGCTTCAGCTGTCAAAAACTGTTTCCCCAACACATTTGGAACACCTAATGCAAAAAAGGATGGTTCTGTAAAAGGTCCTTAATAAAAATGTATTATTCTTAATCCAGTGGGACAATGCATGACTACAAGCTCTTCTCAAGGCAACAGGAGTGCCTCCAGCTCATAGTGGTGCCAGTTTGCATTTATCCATGCAGTGATACAATAGAAAATTATAAACTAGTTTTTAAACATAATTTTTTTGTTTTGTCCTTCTGAAATGCTTTGCTGCCTCTGAGGGTGATTGGAAAACATGCCACCCCAGTCAGTTGCATGGTGCCAAAAACTACTACGGTTAACTCTGCCCGAGGTTGCTAAAGCACTCATCCCCTGAAGTGCTTCATGCAAATTAGGGTGACTTTTCACACTGATTTAGGTGTGTTTACATGAAAACTTTCATTCAGCCAGGTGCTTTGAAATGGTTCTGATGCTCCAGGATGGTTTGAGGGTTTGTGTGAGTTAATACACCCACTAACCAAACACATACATTTTTCTGTTATATGCCTTAGCTTCTCTCAACGTGAACCACAAAATGTAAAGCAAGGAACAAAAAAATTGCTGATTTGCTGGATTTGTTAGCATAAAATCCACGATCACTGTTTAGCAGTTCTACAGGAAATACTGAGTAACATATCACAAAAAATAATAGAGAGTGGTGAAAAGTATAACGACTGAAATAATCTAACCCAAATAACATCTAAATATATGAAGAACTGAAATGATTAATTTAAACTTTTCTGGACTTCTAAAGACAAAATGTATATATAGGGATATGTCCCCTGTAATGTTATTTCAAGCTGTTGCATGGCAACTGAGAAAAAAAAAGTGTAACTAAGCATGAATAAAAGATAAAACCATGATCAATACAATTGTTCAAACCTCATAAAACCATTTCTTATACCCTTGCCTTCCTTCAGATTTTATTTGTGCAAATGAAAATACAAATTGATAAATATTTATCAATGCGGTTTTTAATTCCACCTGGTGTATTGGTAATTTAAGAGAAAAGTAATCATTAAAAAAACCCATTGTAATTAAAAAGATGAATTACCCTTCACTTTTTATGTGTAAATTTTGGCAAACATGATTGCTTTTAGACTCTGCAGAAAATTTGATCATGGCATAGTAATTGGACTACATTGCTTCAGTGCAGCTCAGTTAAAAACACATTATAGGCATATGAACAAACACTATTTTCTCACTGTATCATTTATTGTTTTTCATCAGTTTGTATATGAAAGAAAAGGCCAAAGCTAATTGCCCATCTCATGCTGTAGCTGAATCTCCACACCAGCTTTCCTTTTTTCTGCATTGCAACATTTTCCAATGTTTGATCTGAGCATCTTTATATTGTTCAATAGCTGGAAGAAATCTGTGAATAATTAAATCTTCTGTTAAGCAAGCACTTAATAAAAAAAACCTTCTGCTTGTTGGCCTCCGACTGCATTTTGCACAGCAGCACACAATTCAAAGTACAATATTATAACAGCTTGGGTTGGTTTAGCACTTTCTGAGCATAGTTTCTTAACTGATAGGTGTGATTCAAAAAGGCCTACTACCACCATACACCTCCTTGTTTTAGTTACCCTGCCTTTTAAGCTTACGTATCAGATTTGATGTTATTCAAGGTCCCACTCTTTTATGCACATAGACAAAGCAAAAAAAGCGAGCAGAGTGAAAAAATGAAAGCAGACAAAGAAGGATGCTTAATGTGCGCAATATCTGTCTACTCAAAGCACACTTCAGATTCCAGAACAGCCCTGAGTTTGCTCCACTGGGTATGATGATGTGCATGCTTCATGCTCTGTTTTATCTCATCAAATCCCAGTGTGATGTGACAGTGAAGCAGACTAGATATTAATCAGATTTATGTTGGTAGAAATTGATGATGATTGGATTGATTAAGGTTTCATTTCATCACTGTATGCCTGTTTTGTCTGGATTCATGTTTCTCTGTCAACCCTTTAAAAAAAACATCTTCCAACCCCCAGTGTAAAGCTCCACTTACAGCCCACAAAAAATAAGATAAAAAGGAGTCCATTCCAGTAGAAGTAAAAGACTATATTTGTGTGTAATCATAATCTAATAAAGCTATAGTTGCAGATCAAAAATCAAGCTGAAAACATGTTTTTTCTAAAAAAAAAAATAATGCATCTGTAATTTGTTTTCTGTTGCTGCACATGTAATTTGATGCTGAAAAGTATTCAATTCAATGCAGTTTGTTTATATAGCACAAATTCACAACACGTCACAGCAAGGCACTTTCAAACAGATCGTACAGTCAAATTGCTTCAAAGTTTTCTGTCTAAGAAAAACCAGCTGATGGCATCGACTCATTGACCGGACAGCAATCCCCCATGCCAAGCATGCTTGTAGCGAATTGAAGTGGACTGTTCTTTTTACTAACTTCATTAATATGTTTTAGGCTAGCTGAACAAAGATAAGCCTTGAATCTTAAAATTCATCACATATATTCTTAAACATGGTAATTTTACTTTAATTTTTTACTTATATACTTATATACTATTATTACTTATATATTGAAATATTTTTAGATCAATATACAGTGGTTGCATATATAAGAGTTTTGTGGCCAAAAGCAACACTTTACAAGTAAGCTCTCAATGTTGTTGTTAGGCAACAAAACAGATATAAGACCAGATCAGAGATATTTTTGGTTTTTGGTGTAGGATTTAATCCTATGAGGTGCACCCAGGGACATAAATCAGAATTAACTTGCATATACACATATTAAATTACACTCTTCCATATAATATACTGAAAACCTCACACAAACACTAGTAAAAAGCATAAACTAGTGAAAACATTTACCTCTTATATAATCTACTCAAAAGCTCTCATACAAAGTAGTGAGAACTGTTCATATAAACTGGTGAAAAGCTTTACCTTTCATACACACTACTAGAAAGCTTTCATATACACTATTAAAAAGCTCTCATATACACTACTAGAACGCTCTCATATACACTATTAGAAAGCTCTCATATACACTGCTAGAAAGCTCTCATATACACTGCTAGAAAGCTCTCATATACACTATTAGAACACTCTCATATACACTACTAGAAAGCTCTCATATACACTACTAGAAAGCTCTCATATACACTATTAGAACGCTCTCATATACACTACTAGAACGCTCTCATATACACTACTAGAACGCTCTCATATACACTACTAGAACGCTCTCATATACACTACTAGAACGCTCTCATATACACAACTAGAACGCTCTCATACACATTAGTAGAACGCTCTCATATACACTACTAGAACGCTCTCATATACACTACTAGAACGCTCTCATATACACTACTAGAACGCTCTCATACACACTACTAGAAAGCTCTCATATACACTACTGGAAAGCTCTCATACACACTACTAGAACGCTCTCATACACACTACTAGAACGCTCTCATACACACTACTAGAACGCTCTCATAGACTGATTCTCTTGGCGTTTAAAATAACAACACAAAACAGCATAAGAAAACCGCATTTATTTTTTTTATTTTACAATTTTGTAAACAACAGCGGCTGATTAAACTAAATGTCTCAACCTTGTATAATTTTACGACTTTTTTTTAACCAAGAAATGATCCGAAAGGCCTGGGAAATGATCAGATCTGCTTATGTGGCTGCAATGCGCGGCGCGCTCCCGACACAGGTGGAACAGATTTTCACATGGGAACAGAATTTCGCACAACACCGGAAAAGGATCTCTGTTGAAGCAAAAACATAAAAAATTAAGTCGAGTAATGCCCATGCTTCTGTGAGTTGTTTAGCGGATAGCTGAGCATGAATCAATCATTTTATTTGATACAATTTCGGCCGGAGATAGCACAAAATGTACGGAGCTAGCCAGAATGACCTCCGTTTAAAACAACTTCCGGTGTAATGACGGTCCTTCCTGTTTCACTGAAACACCTTCCGTTTCAACTGAAATCCGCTAATAGCTTTTCAGTAGTATGTATGAAAGCTTTCTAGTAGTGTATATGAGAGCGTTCTAGTAGTGTATATGAGAGCGTTCTAGTAGTGTATATGAGAGCGTTCTAGTAGTGTGTATGAGAGCGTTCTAGTTGTGTATATGAGAGCGTTCTAGTGATGTGTATGAGAGCTTTCTAGTAGCGTGTATGAGAGCGTTCTAGTAGTGTATATGAGAGCCTTCTAGTAGTGTATATGAGAGCTTTCTAGTAGCATGTATGAGAGCTTTCTAGTAGCGTGTATGAGAGCGTTCTTGTAGTGTATATGAGAGCGTTCTAGCAGTGTATATGAGAGCTTTCTAGCAGTGTATATGAGAGCTTTCTAATAGTGTATATGAGAGCTTTCTAGTAGTGTATATGAGAGCGTTCTAATAGTGTATATGAGAGCTTTCTAGCAGTGTATATGAGAGCTTTTTAATAGTGTATATGAGAGCCTTCTAGTAGTGTATATGAGAGCTTTCTAGTAGCATGTATGAGAGCTTTCTAGTAGCGTGTATGAGAGCGTTCTTGTAGTGTATATGAGAGCGTTCTAGCAGTGTATATGAGAGCTTTCTAGCAGTGTATATGAGAGCTTTCTAATAGTGTATATGAGAGCTTTCTAGTAGTGTATATGAGAGCGTTCTAATAGTGTATATGAGAGCTTTCTAGCAGTGTATATGAGAGCTTTTTAATAGTGTATATGAGAGCTTTCTAATAGTGTATATGAGAGCTTTCTAATAGTGTATATGAGAGCTTTCTAGTAGTGTATATGAGAGCGTTCTAATAGTGTATATGAGAGCTTTCTAGCAGTGTATATGAGAGCTTTTTAATAGTGTATATGAGAGCTTTCTAGTAGTGTATATGAGAGCTTTCTAATAGTGTATATGAGAGCGTTCTAGTAGTGTATATGAGAGCGTTCTAGTAGTGTATATGAGAGCTTTTTAATAGTGTATATGAAAGCTTTCTAGTAGTGTGTATGAAAGGTAAAGCTTTTCACCAGTTTATATGAACAGTTCTCACTACTTTGTATAGCCCCATTTACACTACCCTTGAAAAACCGATCCAGGCCGAGACCGGTCCGAGCTTGGATCGGTAACCAGGCCAAGCTCAGTTTTGACGACCGTTCACACGTCACACTTATCTCCGTTATCTCGACTCCTCGCCTCCTAGTGACGATGTGCGGTATTACTGCTAGGATTGAAGGAGGGACTCAAGCAGCTGGTGGCGGTAATGCACCAAACGCTGTTTGTCAACCGCCGTAAAACCCAAGAAGAAGAAGACGAAGGAGGAGGGAATCAAGCAAATCAAAATGGCGGCGCCCGTCACATTCAGAAAGTTATGCTTGATTATTATTGCTGTACTTCGGTGTTTGCGGTGGGTCAGGCGAAGACGGCAACCTTGCGCGGATGTACTTGAGAAAGTCGGCTTTTGGGAAGCCGACTTTCTGGAGTGTGAATCGACATGTTCAGCCAGTCGGCGATGACGCGTTCTGCTCATGCGGTCTTGTTATCAGAGAACCGAGCCAGGAAAAAACGGAGCCGAACCCACCTCGGGAACTGGTCTGCAGTTAGCGCGGTCCGGTTATGTCTATCTCAGTTCAGTTCAGGTTGTTTCCGTTCACACACAACAAGTTATCTCAGTTACTGAGCTCGGACCGGTCTCGGCTCAGTTTTTTAAGGGTAGTGTAAACGGGGTATATGAGAGCTTTTGAGTAGATTATATAAGAGGTAAATGTTTTCACTAGTTTATGTGAGAGCTTTTTACTAGTGTTTGTGTGAGGTTTTCAGTATAATATATGGAAGAGTGTAATTTAATATGTGTATATGCAAGTTAATTCTGATTTATGTCCCTGGGGGCACCTCATATAATCCTGTGGGGTCAAAAACCATGCTCGTTATTAGTTTTTTTTTCATTTTCATTTAGTGCTGAAAACTAAATATCAGACAACAGTTTCTTACCTAATTTTTCATGTGGGATGAAAAATGGAATTACTGATGTTTTTCTTTCGTTTTTTAAATTTTGGTTTTAAACAATAAATCCAACTGTCTGAATATACACTGACCACAACTTGACGATTTCTTTATCTTCTGATTTAAAATGTTCTACTATCAGATTTTACAGTGACAGTTTGGTGTTGCCAGTGGCCTTATTGGGACTAAACCTGGATGTAAGAATCAAGCGCCTCTAGTGACTAAAAGCACGCTGCTCCTTTATTAAAACACAAAGTGATATAAGGACTGTCCACTTGACACTTTTCACATAGAGGGTAAGCCACAGAAGGTGTTTAATAATAAAGCTGATTGTTCGAACATCCAGCTGATTAAACTTTAAAATTATTTAAAGATGTTTACCCTGAAGGATAGTATTTTGCTAGAGAATTAAAAATATATATCAGAATTATCACTTATGTAAACTTTGAACATTTATTCAGCTTCTACATTAGTTTTATTAGAAATCTACCAAGTTTTACTTTTAGTATAATGAGCCAATGGTGCCTTATATAGTTATGATCAGTTTTACTGTTGTTCAGACTTTTTTTTAAACAAGCTCAGCTGGTACTATAAAGAATATTTGTTTTTCTGGTATTTACTTGCAACATTTCATGTTACAGTCTCCACATTGCTTTGATAGAATATTCTAAAATAATGATGTCTATATATATATATATATATATATATATATATATATATATATATATATATATATATATATATATATATATGATGTCTATATTGTATATGTTTGATTGTAGTTCATGTTTCTGTTGATTTTGTTTCTTATCTCTGTATTATATAGTTACAAGTCATTCATTTGATCTTAACCAACAATAAAAAAAACACTCAGGAGTTTGGCAAGTGACATTTGAGATTGTCAGGTGGACTAAAAGCAGTATTCAGAAAAGGGTAATACTCTTTATATGAAAAAGTTTAATGGTTCCCTGTAGAGCTGCAACTGGCAATTTTACTAATCAGGGATTATTTCTTCGATTAATAATCAGATAGCAAAGGATTCTTTAAAGGAGATTTTTTTTAAACACTTTAAACAAGATAACATCAAAATTTCAAAATGTTTCCATTTGATGAGGTCTGGATAGAGCATATTGACAACCGATACATTTTTTTATTATCTTAAATCCAAAGTGTATACACTTTGGATTTAAGATCAAAAAGTATACACTGTGTGCAGAATTATTAGAATATGAGTATTTCGACCGCATCATCCTGTTCATACATGTTGTCCTACTCTAAGCTATAAAGGCTTGAAAGCCAACTACCAATTAAGTAAATCAGGTGGTGTGTAGCTCTGTAATGAATAAGGGTGTGGCCTAATGACATCAACACCCTATGTAAGGTGTACTTAATTATCAGGCAACTTCCTTTCCTTAGGCAAAATGGGTCAGAAAAGAGATTTGACAGACTCTGAAAAGTCGAAAATTGTCAGATGTCTTTCAGAGGGGTGCAGCAGTTTCAAAATTGCCAAGCTTTTGAAGCGTGATCATCGCACAATCAAGCGGTTCATGGCAAATAGCCAACAGGGGCGCAAGAAGCATGTTGAAAAAAGAAGATGCAAAATAACTCCCCATGAATTGAGAAGGATCAAGTGTGATGCTGCCAGGAAGCCATTAGCCACCAGTTGTGCCATAATTCAGAGCTGTCTGGAGTGCCGAGAAGCCACAAGGTGCTCAATACTCAGGGACCTGGCCAAGGTAAGGAAAGCCGAAAAAAGGCCACCTTTGAACAAGACACACAAGACAAAACGTCAAGATTGGTAAAATGGTAAATGGCATGTACTTATATAGCGCCTTTATTCAAGTTAGAAGACTTGACCAAAGCGCTTTACACTACATTCATTCACCCATTCATGCACACACTCACACACTGATGGTGGCAAGCTACATTGTAGCCACAGCTGCCCTGGGGCTCACTGACAGAAGCGGGGCTGCCGTAAACTTGCACCACTGGGCCCTCTGACCAGCATCAGTAGACAATGCAGGTGAAGTGTCTTGCCCAAGGACACAACGACACTGAAAGTCAGAGTCGGGGCTTGAACCGTCAACCCTTCGATTTCAGGGCAAACTCCTACATCCAACGCCACTGTCGCCCCCAGAGAATGCAAGATTGGGCCAAGAAATGTCTGAAGACTGCTTTCTCCAAGGTGTTTTGGTCTGAAGAAATGAGACTGAGTCTTGATGAGCCAGACGGATGGGCATGACAGTAAAGGGTGGCAAGTTCTTTATCGACTGAGACGCCAGCAAGGTGGAAGTGTGGTACTGGTATGGTCTGGTATCATCAAAGATGAGCTTGTGGGACCTTTTCGGGTTGATGATGGAGTCAAGATCAACTCCCAGACCTACTGCCAGTTTCTGGAAGACACCTTCTTCAAGCAGTGGTAAAAGAAGAAGTCACCATAATTCAAGAAAAACATGATATTCATGCAGGACAATGCTCCGTCACATGCATCAAAATACACCACAGTGTGGCTGGCCAGAAGAAGTCTAAAATGAGAAAAATAATGACATGGCCCCCTTTGTTCACCTGATCTTAACCCCATCGAGAACCTGTGGTCCTTCATGAAATGTGAGATCTACAGGGAGGGAAAACAGTGCATCTTTTTGAACAGTGTCTGGGAGGCTGTGGTGGCTGCTGCATGCAGTGTGGATCGCAAACAGATGAAGACACTGACAGGATCTATGGATGGAAGGCTTTTGAGCATTATGGTGAAAAAAGTGGCTATATTAGTCACTGATTTGTTTGTTTTTTGTTTTTGAATGTCGCAAATATTTATTTCTGTATTTTGAGTCAAGACTTGTGATATTGGTTTACCTGGTGAAAATAAACAAGTGAGATGGGTATATATTTGTTTTTTATTACGTTGGCTAATAATTCTGCACAGTAATATTTACCTGCACACACAGACATCCTCATAAAATGGCCAATTCTAAAAAAAAAAAATCTTCCAAAAAAAAAGAAAAGTTGATATTAAGGAGTCTTTTGGGTTGATTGAGAACACAATTGTGGCCCAATAATAAAAATAATCCTCAAAAATACAACTAACCTAATAATTCTGCACACGGTGTGTGTGTATCAGTTAATGATTTAGGAAATACATTAATTGATGGTTCCCATAAAGTGAAAGTTTGTCTGTCAGACATGTTTGATCTTTGGACTATTAAGTTGAATTGTAAAAACTACCTTCTTGCCATTCGAATGCAGTGAATGGAAATGGAAGCAACAAGCAGAACAGCTATAGGTAATCACAGTAAGTGAATCGTAATATATTCAACCTGAAACTGTTACATGCAATCACTCAGGCATGCAACAATGCAGCTTGTGGTGATATGGTTTGTATTTTGACTTCTGTTTATGAAAAACTATATATATTGCTCTACATATTACATTTAACTAATTGTTCTTTTTAAATACATGTTTTTAAGGAAGTATGAAATGTGAAATGTCAACCTGTAGAGGAAAACTACTTTTCCTATGATATTAAATGGTAGTGGTATTGTTGACAGTATCCCACTGAAAAGTTTTGTTAAAAAATTGTAATGAAATCTTAAATGTTTATATAGGTTTTCAAATAAAAGTTTAAAGACAAGACTGTATTGAGTTGGTTTAATCTCATCTTAACTACATGGTAAAAATGAATACTGAGGTTTCAAAATATTTCAAGCTGCATTATTTTTTTGTTTCAGCTTGTACCTGCTGGCTTTTACACATGATTTACAGAATTTGGTTGGTAAAATTAATTTCAAATCTTTATGTGGCTTTAAAAAACAGACAAAAAAAATTATACAAACCCTTCCTTATAGTAATTTATATATATATATATATATATATATATATATATATACACTATATTGCCAAAAGTATTTGCTCACCCATCCAAATTATTGGAATCAGGTGTTCCAATCACTTCCATGGCCACAGGTGTATAAATTCAAGCACCTAGGCATGCAGACTGTTTTTACAAACATTTGTGAAAGAATGGGTCGCTCTCAGGAGCTCAGTGAATTCCAGCGTGGAACTGTGATAGGATGCCACCTGTGCAACAAATCCAGTCGTGAAATTTCCTCGCTCCTAAATATTCCACAGTCAACTGTCAGCTGTATTATAAGAAAATGGAAGTGTTTGGGAACGACAGCAACTCAGCCACGAAGTGGTAGGCCACGTAAACTGACGGAGCGGGGTCAGCGGATGCTGACGCGCATAGTGCGAAGAGGTCGCCAACTTTCTGCAGAGTCAATCACTACAGACCTCCAAACTTCATGTGGCCTTCAGATTAGCTCAAGAACAGTGCGCAGAGAGCTTCATGGAATGGGTTTCCATGGTCGAGCAGCTGCATCCAAGCCATACATCACCAAGTGCAATGCAAAGCGTCGGATGCGGTGGTGTAAAGCACGCCGCCACTGGACTCTAGAGCAGTGGAGACGCGTTCTCTGGAGTGACGAATCGCGCTTCTCCATCTGGCAATCTGATGGACGGGTCTGGGTTTGGCGGTTGCCAGGAGAACGGTACTTGTCTGACTGCATTGTGCCAAGTGTAAAGTTTGTTGGAGGGGGGATTATGGTGTGGGGTTGTTTTTCAGGAGCTGGGCTTGGCCCCTTAGTTCCAGTGAAAGGAACTCTGAATGCTTCAGCATCCCAAGACATTTTGGACAATTCCATGCTCCCAACTTTGTGGGAACAGTTTGGAGCTGGCCCCTTCCTCTTCCAACATGACTGTGCACCAGTGCACAAAGCAAGGTCCATAAAGACATGGATGACAGAGTCTGGTGTGGATGAACTTGACTGGCCTGCACAGAGTCCTGACCTCAACCCGATAGAACACCTTTGGGATGAATTAGAGCGGAGACTGAGAGCCAGGCCTTCTCGTCCAACATCAGTGTGCGACCTCACAAATGCGCTTCTGGAAGAATGGTCAAAAATTCCCATAAACACACTCCTAAACCTTGTGGACAGCCTTCCCAGAAGAGTTGAAGCTGTTCTAGCTGCAAAGGGTGGACCGACGTCATATTGAACCCTATGGATTAGGAACGGGATGTCACTTAAGCTCATATGTGAGTCAAGGCAGGTGAGCAAATACTTTTGGCAATATAGTGTATATATCTCTCACACATTTCTTAGATAGATGTACTTTAAACTGGTATTTTGTCTCTCTCGGTGCTCTGTGTTACTGCATACAGTCCAAAGCCGATGTGTTTAACCTTAAGCCATGGCAAGCTGACTGAGCAAATTCTCTCTTTTTCAGGAGAAACCTCATCTCCTAACTCGGGGAATTGCCCACATACAGCTCGCTGTTGTGCAGTTGATACAGTGTTTTCACTCCTGCTCAGAAGCAGTGCTGATGCAGTTTGGGCAGTGAAACAAAGAGGATCAGGGGCACCAGAAAAGCCACTAAGAAGGTTTTACTCATCCAATCCACCCCCCAAATGAGTTTTTTTTTTTTTTTAAGCTGACAGTAGGACTGAAACAAGTAGCCTTCAAAGTGCAGTCTTACTTCTTTGATCTTTAGGCTCCTGCTGCTTTCTAGAACGTACTACAGAAATATGATAGCAGCAATCACGTTTTTCTGGGTTAAATAATGTAAATTTTTTTTTTCCTTTTTTCTGTAAAACCATTGAAAGCTGAGTTTAGTGACAGCCTGCTGGCTAGAATAAAGGTTTCTCATTAAATGCTGCTTAAAACTACAATTGACTTTCTTGCCTATTATCTATATTTCTATTCTCAAGTGAAATGAATATTATGTGTATCTGTTGCATACACCTCAATTGAAAGCCTTAATTATTATTTTTTTTTATTTGAATTTATTTTCCAATCTGTAACGAAATGTTAAAATATGGCACTACAACAATAGTTGCAACGCTATACTTAGGGGAATACTCTAATCCTTTTCCTCGGTTACTCATCTAAGTGGATGTCAATTCGCAGCATCAAAGTGTTCCACCAGGGCCTGAGCACCAAATAATTTATTTTATTCATGTCAATAAAACCTAAATGCAGTTTTTCTCTCCAGGTTGAATTAGCTTTTTTATAGTTCTTTTTTTGTGAGGCTGTGGTCCAAGATTTGACAAGCATCATCCGAACGTCCTTCCATTGCGTAATGATGTCCTAAAGGCTGAAAGCTTCCAGCATTCAGCTTAGCAGTCTATAGTTACTTTGCTACTCACAATATTATTGTCACTGTTTACCCCACAAAAGGTGAAAAAGGAGGAGCTAGGATAAAGACCTAAAATTTTGTGGTATTTAAATTCAGGGCAGCTCAAACAATGCAGAGAAGATGAAAGTTGCTAATAAAGCAAGTTGAGCTTCCTAGTACTTCGACAGTTTCATTTGCTGACCACCCAGAATTTGATGCAGTAATTAATGCAAAAGAGGCTCTGATCAAATGCCTAAATGCTTATTATGTACATCACATAAATATCAGTGTTTAAGTTGGCTAACATTTCTTCATGATGAAAATGTTTTTAATTGTAATATATAACATTTTACAAATAAGACTAAAGTTAGATTTTCAATGTAGAATTCAATCCAAATTCAGACTTAACAGAAATAAACAGCCAAAACATTCTGAGAGGAAGATATATGCAAGTTACAGTTTTTTAATTGAAACACTGAAATAAATAACGTGTTCAATGATATTCTATTTCGTTGAGATTGTCACAGTGGGGGTGGAGGTTTGACAGGACCCAAATGCAGACATAAAAAGCTGAAGTGTTTTCTTGAATATTTAATTAACCAAAAAGCTCAACAGAAGCAAAAATCCAAAACATAAATCCATAAAAGCCACAAAAACTGTGAACCAGGAATACTTACAAAAAGGAGGCAAAGAAATGACGATAAACCAGCAAAGAGTGACTGAACAGGAGGAGAATATATGGCAGAGAGAAAGAAAGACCAGGCTAATTAGCCGATTGGGAGCAGGTGTGAACAGAGGCAGGAAGGGTGCTAGGGAAAAGGAGTCTGACACAAGAGGGCAAACTAGAAATATCTAAAAACTCAAATACAATCAAAAACAACAAAATTGGAAATAAGACCAATGAGAACTCAGAGATAAAACTTGACCAGAACTAAAACCATGACAGAGATATAGTCATTTTAGCTCTCTGCTCTTAGGAAATCGTAGGCTACGTTCACAGTCACACTGCAGCCTGAAGTGACCCTGATCCAATTTTTTGGCCCATATGCGACCTGTATCTGATCTTTTCATGGCTGTCTGAACAACACAGATCAGATTTTTTCCCAATGTGACCCAGGCCACTTAGCTATGTGGTCCTGAATCCGGACAAATCAGATTTTTTTCAAATGCAACCTGTTTCTGAATGGCCAGGTTGCATTCATCCAACCTGAACGCCATTAATACCCAACAAAGGTCACTATTCTGGGCCTTGCTATGAAGAAGCTGCAAGAAAAACAACAACCAAGATGCGGAGAGCAGTATTTATGTTTAACCATCTTGAAAAGATTGTGTTTTTATGGTTGGAAAAGATCTCCAGATGTGCTCCGGCACTACCATCCATGTTTACTTTTGTAAACACAGAGCATGCTGGCCTGTGACGTCATTGCGTCCTCTACTGCCTCTACTTAAAAACCATGATAATACAATACAAAAAATACAATTTACAACATCTGTTTAATTAGTGAAAGAATATTTCAGGAAAGAGTTTAGATCCATCTAACTTGAACAAATCCTGCTTTTTGTGATAACAAGAGTTTTTTTAAATCTGGAGTTTGAATAAAGACATCCCTGCGGCAAATTGTTTGTTCTGCACCTTTCTTCTTTGCACAACTGACCACCATATTTCAGCAGATCTTATTTAATTTTTTTGTGATTCCATTTTCTTAAAGATGTGATGCTACAGATCTGTCACACTCTGGGTTCTATCCGGGTGCAGGCCAGTTTTTCCCTCTCTCTCCTCTGCAGGGATGGACGGGCAGGTGCACTACATCTGAGGTGATCACCACCCTTCTTAAGGAGCTGGAACCAGGAGGAGGGCGTCAGTTTGTTAACGTCACAGCGTTAGTAACAGACCAAACCCAAGCCTAGTCCTAGTAAAAGTTAAACCCTAGTCTAAATCCATTTTCGATCCTTTTTCTGCAGAACCCTTGTTTCTGACCCCTGGACCCAGCCGTGAACCTTAGACCTTGGACCCTCTGCCTGAGAAACAACCAGGAACCCGAGAAGGATCTCGGGTTAACCACCGTTCAGCCCTCCTACCTGCGATCACCTGCCTGTCCACCCTCGAACCTCCAACCAGGGAGAGAGTACTGGTCAGCACACGGACCACCGGGGACACTTCCCCCCCAAGACCGGACCACAGCCTCTCTACTAAGCCCAGAAGAACCTGACCAGACCAAACTGCTTCCAGTTCATGTCCACTGCCTTGTTTCTCAATAAAACCTCTTAAACCTTCTCCAGCCTCTGTAGTTGCTCTCGTCCAGAGTCACCTTCAATTATGACAAGATCTGGGTTTAATCTACATAAAAATGCAAAATATTGCGTGGACTTTCATCAAAATGCATGCATAATACATCAATTAAATTAAGGCTTATTGTAATTGTGCAGGGGTACATTATTTGCTTGACACCTCTGTTTTACTTTTTGATTTCAATTCAAAATAATAACAAACCTGATTCTCAGATTTACATATCTTAACTGCAAAGTGTTTTTAGAGATTTCCCAATTTCTCTTTTTTAGGGATTGTTTCATTTCTGGTGAAACATTTTATGGTATAAAATAAAATAAAATAAAAGACAGCATCTAGATGTCAAACTGACTGAAATTAGTTTTATTTTTAAAATAAACGTAACTACTCTAATCAGTTTTTACCTAATCAAAATAAATTAAAAACTAGGTAATATGGTTTTATAAGGTTATTTTTTATATTGATGTGGGTTCTAATGTGTGTAGAGATCAGTGACCTTTGAAGTGAGAGATTAAAACTACAATGAGAGTGAATGCTTCTGTTATGTTGAGTACAATTTAAGAGCCAACAACAGAGAAATGTCACAAATCCAGTGGTTCCCAAACTTTTCTGGCTGGGCCCCCCTTTAGTGCACAGGGAAGTTTTCACACACCCCTCTAATTGAAATAAACTTTAACCCTCAAATAACTTTTCGACAGTTGAAGAAAGATAAGTCATGTGCAGTGTATTAAGCATCGCAATTAAATAAATATTCTCCTTAAAGTCCCAACACTACTACCTTTAGAATCTTGTTATTTCTATTTAAACTCTTTATTTTACTGTAAAACAAATTTCCACTTTGCAATCAGTACATTTGCTAAAAAAAAATACATCTTAATTTATTCCAGTCATTTCTCCATGCCCCCGTGCAATCACACCAGGACCCCCCTATGGGGTCTGCCCCTATTTAGGGAACCACTGAACTAAGCAACGTTTGCATTTTTCTTGTCAATCTAATCAAAATAATTCTGTTTATTTGAGTTGCTCTATTTCACAACAAATGTCTTTAGGGCACCTTGCGAGACAAGCAGTTCAAATGTATGTGCAGAAAATTAGTAAGTTCAACACAATCATGTAGTTTATTTCCAATTTATTCTAGTTTAAAACAATCTAGTCAAAAAAAGATTTTTTAAAAATAACTATATTTAATACTATAGAATATACAATATTAGATGTATTTTTAATCCAATTAACTGTTTATGTTTATAAAAGCTTTAGATTTGATTTTAAGATGTTAGCATGTTCATTTAAATGAAATGCTATTATTCCTTTCTAATTTCTGCATTGTGATTTTTTTCCCGCAGAGATCGGAAAGTGCGAAGGGGATGAGCTGAAAAAAGATAATGACACGAAAAAATACCTTGACATTATCAGCAATAAAAACATCAAGCTTTCTGAAAGGGTTCTTATACCTGTCCAACAGTATCCAAAGGTAAGAAAGTGCTGCTTTGAATCACTAAGACACTGAAGCTCTAAAACCAATGCTGTGTGTTATATTTTGCTGTGATACAATCGGTTAATTGCTGGATGACTTTAAATGTGGCCTTTCATGTTTGGCTGGTCTTTCCCACAAACACTAACATTTAAAAATCCCTCTGAGCTGGAAACTGCCATGGCTCCTTAATGACGTCTGTTTATTTAGATGTAGTCATCAAAACTCCAAGTTTTCAGTACACTAAAGCACCCAAGGGTACAGTGAAGAACAGTGGTCATAAATCACTGTGACACAGCGCTCAGGATTCTGAGTAACGCAATGCTGGTACTGGTAAAGTCTGAAACGTAGCCTAATGAGACTTCTCCAGCAGGCAGTTTAGCAACATGGAGCAGTTTGAGCAAAAGCGAAAAGCTTTACTTCCACTGTAATCATAGAAAGCACCAGTTCCAATCACAGATTCATGCACAAGGTATGAATATATTTCACGCTTTGTGTTATTCATTTTTCACTGTCTTTGATTCTGGGCTGTATCATTAGTTACATCCTTATGTTTTGCTGCACTGTCTATAATTAGAGTTATCACTCATTACATCCATCAATATGAGCGGGAAAAAAAAGATCTGAGAATTTTAATAATAAGATATTAATTATTTATATTAGGTTCTTTGTGTTATGTGTATGTCTGAAATAAAAAACAACAACGTTGGAACAGAAAATCAAAAATTAGAGCTGATGTAAGTGGGCTGAACTTCCCTTTAATTAATCAGACTCCATTGTAAAAGATTTTGTGTCTTACTTATGGTTGGTCATTTTTTTAAGCTTTGGACTACAATTAAAGGTTTTATTGAATGAAAATCTCTCTTTTTTTAACTAAATAACATTTTTACTTTTTATCTCTGAAATGTTTCCATTTCTGTCCATTTCTCTGCAACAAGGAATATCTACAAACTTAGTGCTATGTAAAGCCATGTCAAAATAATTACAACCTACTTTTTTATAGAGGCTATTTCTTCAAACCTCGAAACTTACATTAAAAGGTTAACATATTAATCAATATTGTTTCTGCAAGATCCATACTAAATAAATCCCACCTGTGTTCAACTTAGTATGAAAAAGCTTTTTATTTTCATATGCTTTGCATTTAAAGGTATAGTGGACTTTTTTTTTTCTGGATCAAAGACCACCTTAAAAACAGACCTCAGCTTGTGAGACTAAAGGGTCCAGTGCCTAATTATGCCAACAGCACTGGAGCAGCACAGGGAATTCTCACCATGGCTTTTTATTCTGTACACCTCCAACTCTATAAGACAGAGTCTTGTCATCCACAGAAGCAATTCGATCTTGCTGCACTTATTGGGTGCATCAGAGAGGGACAAGAAGCCGAGTACAGGAAGCTGGTGAACTGCTTTGTGGCATGGTGTGGAAAGAATCCTCTTATCCTGAAAGTAAACAACACAAAGGAGAAGATTGCAGATTTCAGAAAAAACAAAAACAAAACAGGAACCACTTGACTGCTATTACCATCAAGTTATAGTATTCCATAAGCAGAGGAGGTGGAATGCATGTATATATATATATACAGTATATACATGCTATTCAACTGGACAGCACAATCAATTGGAGATGCATCTGGTAATCTGTCTACCAGAAGGGACAGTTAAATTATATTGGATTGAATTGAATTCAATACATCAAAACAGGAAGTGAGTGGCGAGTGGAAACTGGCAATGAATGAGCACATACAGTGGCGTTAAGTGAACACGTCACAAAGATTGCCATGTTGACCAACCAATAGATACAGTAAGATAATCACTCTGGAAGTTGAAGCCCAAAAAATCTGCCATACCTTGATAGATATCGTCATTACCAATCATCATTTCAATATAGAAAAGGTCATATTGCAATCTGAAAATACTACCTGGAAGTGATATTTGCTATAAATTCATATTTTAATCTTAAAGCATACAAATACTCCATGCCCATAACATTTTTAACTAATTGGATTGATTTTTAATGTCCACAGTGCCAAGATTTGATGTGTAGTTTTAGCGGTTGGGGTGTTAAAGCTGAAGGTGTGGTTGATAGATAGTGAAGAGGAAGGAAACATTGGGGGTAGTCATATTTGGTATCATCAAAGCAATTCTCTTCTTTAGTATTTCTAGATAGGAGCTTCAAGCAAATGTTTTAATATGAACAGAGCAGCTTCACCCTCATCACTTTAGTTTCTTGTAACTTTTTGTGTACCCTTAACTGATCCTGTGTTATTATCCTTCAATAGCTTCCAGCTCAAAGGGCTGCTGTAACCTATTAGCACCTAAAAGCAGTTTGTTCACTGATTGGGACAAAGATCAGATTTTTAGATTCCGATCATTGGATCTCCTATGCATGAATGCATTATATCAGCTGGGCAATTTCTCTTTGCATCTTTTTTTATCAAACGTATTACTTTGTTCTACAGGATGTGGTTCTGACTCAATGTAATGTGCCACAAATGATAAAACAAAAGGGAAATAATACTTTTATAATCTCTAAAATGAGTACTTGAAAAAGTAACAAATCGAGAAATGCAAGGTCTGATTCACAAAAAGAAAGAACTGAAACAGAACTAAAACATGGCTGTCAGTGAGATTGCAGGCCATCACATTGATCATTGGGGATTGCTATTATATGAGAAGTAAATATTTAAAAATATTTTTATTAACATAAAAATATACATCATTCTCTATAAAGCAGTTTTCTAATCATATCCCTGTATTATTTTTCTTTATTTAAATCTAGTAGATACTGAATTAAATATATTGCACAAATAAAATGCATTTTAATAGAAAAAAAATGCTTGACCACCAGCTCGAAATAACAATGCATCTGGTTCTTTGGTAATTTAAGTGTGAACATTTGGAGTTGATAACTGAGTGAGCGGCATTGTGTGACTGTTCAAACTTTAAATCTATTTGAGCTTCATTAAAATTGTAAGCCATGCGGACCCGCTCTTCAGTCAGGCTGATTTAGATAAGTTCACTGGTTGAATTGCTTAGGGTAATTATTTGAATCTGAAAATGCATTTAGTTTGATTAACAGTTGCTGGTTGTAGATTTAAAACTATTAATTTGCTGCTCCAAAAAAGCATTATGTTGCTTTTACAGAGCAGTCTGCTGGTCTGTATTTCATTCAGAATTAGACCTTGGACTGTGCAATTTCACTGAAATCTAAATCACAAACTTCTAAACCTCAATTGAGAATATCCTCTCTACCAAAATAAAGCACGTTTATTATTTAAATATTACATCAGACCAATTTATACAACAGCAAAAACATTGAATACATAAATTCCAGACTGAATGTGTAATAACTACAATGTTTGAAAAGTAACTGATATCATGGATTAGTTTCTTCCACTCCTGAGAATCATTGCCATTTAGATATTTCTTCATTCTGCAATGAAAAAAAAAATTCTCAGTCTATCTTTAAAACATTTTCACTTGGAGAGTCTTAAAGGACCTGTGGTAACAGTTTTCTGTTACATAAAAACCTCACTGTTGTAAAAGTAATAAAGCATTCTAAGTAATTTGTATTGACTTTTTGTTTCTACACTATTTATTCTTAAATGCCAGTCTGCTTCCTCTTAAAGAAGACGGTGAACTGCAAATGTTCATGTAAATCCCATAAAGTATGTTTAAAAGTATGGCGAAATGCATACTAAGAATACACACATTTTTGAACAGAACATACATATGATATTCTTTTTTAGCCATTTACATCTTAGACGACATTTTTCTAACTAATGAAAAGTGTGCAGCTTGCAAAGAACAGCAAGGCACATAAATGGTTGGTTTATAAAATCACAAAAGAAAGAAATGCCAAATGGAAAAACACTGACTTAAAATGATGCTCCCTTAGATTCAATTGGATTTTTTTGTCTCTCTATATTAGATAAAGCTGCAATCTATAGGGACGGAGGAGTTGTCCAACAGCTTCTGTGGCTTAATCGCACAGTCAGCTCTTCCTATTACTGCTGTGTTCCTGTCTGAAACATCTTCTACTTTCAGTTAATTATAATTGTCAGCATAATAATGCAGCTCCTTGAAAAGCACCCATTACAAAAAAACTAAATAAAGAAGAAAAAAAATGTTGACCTTGTGACATATTATCAAGTTTTAAAGAATTTTCTTTACAAAGAATTAATAATGTATGAATCAAAAAATAGTTTTTAGATCAAAGTGATCCCTAGATTTATGTCTCAGCTCCAAGATCTACTTTACTTTGGCAACATTAGGCACCATTAGGCAAGAGCAACCCACAGCAAATGGCTTTCTTCTACTCTGATGTATAATATGTTTGTTATTTTCATTTTTTTTTCATTTCTGTTAATAAATCATATACTTAATGACTATCTGTCGCTGCTGGCAAAATAGTGGCGAAAAGCAAACCATTTGTTTAACCAGCCATATAACAATGCTGGTCCAGGCATGCAGCTGCAATCTCACTGCAGAGTAATTAAATGCAAGATAATTAAGTTGTTGCTTAAAAAGTCATCTGCATGACTTAATATTAAGAAAAAAAAAAAAAAACAGTCATGAAAAATCAATGTGACTAATCTATGACTTAAGTAAAAAAAAAATCTAAATATCTCTTTATGGCACATAAGGAGATGCAGGTTGCTCCCGCTGTCGACATATGAGAGCAGAGGGAGTTCTGGTGTTATAGTGAAGGCAGCTGTTATCAGTCTTCACCCTTTGCTTCATAGTCCCAATTTGTGCTGATTACAAAAAGTCTTGGTCCTCAATGTTCCAACCTTGGTTTTCTATTTTTCATCTACTGTATATAGTCAATGCAATCTAAAGTGAAGCTGCCCATTTAGGACATGTGGAATTATTCAGGTTTCAGAGCTCTAAGACACCATACCTACCTCAAGCAGAAGTATTGCTCAAATGTAATCCAATAACCTGATAATATGTCAGGTTATTGGATTGTATCAGTAATTCTGAATGAAGAGCTGTCTGACTTTAACCTTTTTTATTCTTTGTCTTAGGTAATTATTATGGTATATTTATTTACTGAATTCGGATTAAACTTATGGCTGTGTAAAAAAATAAACAACCTTCAACAAATCTAACATGATTCTGCTCTAACACTGGATGACAATTGACTTTACACTCATGATATGAAAGTAGCACATTATACACAAAAATGACTCACATTGAATCAACACACATAGTTAATAAATATGGCTTAAACGTTTTCCAAAATGAGTCCAATTTCTTACAGTTTGACTTACATAACAGCTGTTTTGTTTTTTGTTTTTACAAATATCACCACATATAACATGTAAAACAGACCATATAACTTAAACAAACTGAACTACCTTTTATTAACTAACTCCTACAGTCAACGATTTGTACAAATAGTTTTTGTTCAGGTTGTGTGGATTAAAATTCTGTGGAGTTCACTATGGATCACTATGGAGTAGTGTGTGGGCAACCGCACAATGACAGGCAGGCTTTTATTATGAGAAAAGCTTAGGCCTTCCAAATAAGATTAAAACCAAAACTCAAAAGTACATTATTGTCAACAGATTTGTAAACAAAAATTTCCAACATGGCTATTTATTTCAGTTTATGCGTAAAATGATCTATGTGGTTTTTAAATTATATAGTTCCTGTAAATTAAATTTTATATAGCGTAAGAAAGCAATTTTGACTTACCCACTACTCAAATGGTATGCCAACTGTTTAAACTTAAGATGTTATATTAGAGTGAGATCACCTTATATACCTGAGGAATTTTGAATTAGATGCTCTTTTTATAGAAAAATCCTTTAATATTGTCTTGGTATGAATGAAGGCATTCTACTTTTTCTGACAGCATGGGGATTCAGGCTTTACAAGGCCTATAAATTATTCAGACCTGACATATAAAGCGTTTTCCAGTAGACCTAACTGCTTCAGCAAACAATTTGTCATGTGCTTTTACAAATCATTAACCTTCCTTTTGTCTATCAAGTACTGACAGGATAATAAACTAGTGTGAGAATGTGATACATCACATTGATTTCCCATCACATGTCTTGTATGCAGTATGCATGTGCTACACATGAATAGCTTGTATATTTACTGTCAGTCTAGAAACATATTTTTTGGCTGCTGCTTTTGATGAAGCTGTCCTAGCCATAAGTCACTAAGTAATTTCTCATTGGATTTCTGTCAAGAGAATACACATTCTCTGTAGAAACACATTAGGAGAGATTTATAGAATTCATGCCACATGCAACTTTTACATGTGTTGTATTGCTATTTTTTAAATCAAAATAATTGCCTTGATATCTATAGAGATTCAACAGATTAGAGTAACACTCTAATGGTCATGTCATAGCAGGTTTGGCTTTAATCCTAATTAAAACATCCTCTTTTTTTATCACCTTTTTATCATATCTTTAAATAATCAGGGTTTATTCAAATTTGTAAGGAAGTAGTATTGACCGCTTAGTTCAGATTCTAGACTCTAGAATTTTTGTTTAGAATTGTTGTTATCAGTCTTCATCTGATACATCTGATTGGGAATACCCTCAGACTCAGACTTAGAATCTTAGCTAGTGGGCTTAGAATACAATAAATCTATATTTTCAGGATATACTGAATGCACATAGACGTGTTTAAGAGCATCTTGAGCCACATTCCCTGAGTGTTATTCACTTTTTTTGACACTTTTGTAATATTAGTAATTCAGTTTTCCTGTCTTCAATGTTAAAAACACCAGACGGGTGAGGTGATGAAAGCAACAGAAATTTGTTTTTTTTTCATCCTTGTCGTTCTTTATTAAATCAGATTGTGACATCCATAAATGTACTTTTTTGATGAAAGTGGAAAAGTTTTTTTTTTTTTTTCCACATAAGGTTTTAGTGCCTGTAGTTTCCCTAAATTCGGACTGATATATTTGAATGAGATGATATTCCATAATATCTGCATGTAGCTGTTAAATATGAATTTTCAACCAAATAGTGTCATTTTCTATTCAGGTCAGATTCTATATTCAGTTTTTAAATTGGTCTGTAAAAGCACAGACCATTTATTTTTCTCCACAAACCACAGCAAATTCTGAGCAATACCATTAAACAGGTGATTCATTTATTTTTTTATCTTACCCCCCCATTATATTCTGTTTTTTTGTGAAAGACTGCAGGGCATGGGGACAATTTTACCACATAAATAATATTATTTGTCGCCGTACCACTGCAATTATGTGCCCTAATATCACAACTTTGGTTTAAGATGTTGAAAATGTACCAGCAGGGCTTGTAAAAACTTTACATTCCTGACTGACCTAAGATCTGCACCAATATCTGGAAATCTTGACTCAGAGAAATCTTTCAGAGCAAGATTTTTTTTTCACTACCATCAGGAGAGAGGTGAAAAAGATCTAGAGAGCTAAAGAACTTAGCCATCAATTTTGTTTATGAGTTCAGGGGGAAATAATCGGCTAATAGTGCAGATATAAGAAGTAGACCTAATTAAAAAGTGATGGACGATTTTAAATCAAACTGCTGAGTGATAAGAGACAGCAGCCCCTGTTATTTTGATGCTGATCTCACATTAAATTCTGGATACAGCACTGTGTTTTTGCTGTTATTTTGTTTCGCAATTAATAAATCAAAAACATAAGTAAACTTTTGAGTTCAAAGTATTTTGGTTGGCTGCTGCTTTCTGTCGACCCACCCATAGCTCAAGCTTTTGTTTCATAAGATATATTGAGACAAGGCCATACTTGCCGTTAATGGAAAATGCTGCTTGGTAAACTATAGTACTAATAAGAGATTTGAACAACTTTTGGTAGAACAAGCACCATGCTGCTACACCTGATACACACTTTTTGCAAGCCTTTAAACACCAGCTCTTCTGCCTTACATGTTTGTATTATACTTTATGTTTATTGACAACACAGCATATGTATTTCTGCCCGATAATAGCATTTGTTTCTTGTATTGGTATCAACCAATATGATCAAGTGTTTTGTAAAAGAGCATTAAGCAGTCATGCCTTGAAAACATATAGAGAAGTAAAGAAGTGTCAAGGAGTGAGGAAAACTAACCACACTACAGAGAAGGATAAAGACATGTTAGAAATTTGCTTTTTTAAAGTGATTGAAAGACAGTAAGTAATTTATGCCACTCTATCAAGGGGGGAAGATTGTGATAACATCAGATAACATCACCTCATCTGCAGCCATCAAATGCTGCAAAAGCCTGTTGATACTGTAACCTTTTCATTCAGGTCATGTGTGGAGGCAGGGACACAACTAAACAAGGACATTGGGCCTTTAAACTCTGGTTTAAAAGTCCAGGATCAGTTAAAGCATCTGACTCTGCATTAAGAAAAACACAATGCACATTGTGAATTTTTAATCAGCTTTACATAGTTTTGATAACTGACACACATATTTTATTTTGCTGTATAAAATTGGGTTTTTCTGATCTAGAGATCCCTGAATAACAGAGTCAAAGTCCCCTAACTAGATGGTGATTTATCAAATAAAATGAGATTACTGAACACAGGATTTAAATATTCTCACTCAGATGTAACACTACAGCATTGTTCCGTTGTATCTGATAACTCTGATCAGATTCAGTGTCCAGTCATGAACTTAAATCCAAAATGAATATTATTTGAAATAAAACAGACCTTTTCTTTATTAGACAGCTCTATTTAAAGAAAAAACAATAACTAAAAACTCCATAACAGAACTTCATAAAGATCATGTTTCGGTGCTTTAGTGCTTATATCTCATCAAACCATGGGATAGAGGTTATTCTTAGTTGTTTTTTTTTGCACTATTAGATATTTTTAAACTGCAGATTTTTTGTAATCATCGTGCATTACAGTCATGGTCAGGAACTTCTTGCCAGGTATTTTTTATAGACTGAAGTTTTAATGTTTTAAAATATAGCAGATGTTAGCGCATTGAACATTCTTGCATATTTTTATTGCTTTCAAATGGGTAAATTGTCCTGATGTGGCATCTGTTTATGGTCCCTCTCCAACTAATGTCCCCGGTCGCATGCAACCAGAACAGCTAACTGAGGCCTCAGATGCTTCATGTGTTATCAGTGTGCTAGCAGAAGGAGGTGAGGATTATCCCAGCACATCATTTTCTCCAGGTTAAGCCCTTTTCTAACCCCCCTTTTGCACAATTTAAACTCACTACTGCTGGCTAGGTACAACCACCCTGCTGTTTCAGAGATGCTCTTGCCACTGTCCTTTAGGCCTATTATTGCTGCTGTAACCATTTGTTAAACATGCAAAGCACTGTCAAGGTGAATTGTTCACTCACCATCTAAGTCATCAGAACAATTTGCATGTGTAAACGCTGTGAAATTATAAACATAACTTCTGTTATATGTGAGTGCTTATAATCTTTTATCTAATGGTTGCACAGCTATTAGAGTAACGTCCTTCGGTAGAGTTTAGTGCTGTTGCAAACTTGCCCCAGTGCCTTGCATCATTCAAATTGGACAATATGAGTGCTTTGTTCAGCATTTGCTGTAAAAATCTAAAATGAAGCCTACAGTTGTTTTGCAGCAAGTGAAATTGTAAAGATTTCTCTTCAGGCATCGATCCAGCAAACTAATAGACACCTTCTATTTTGTTTTCTTGTAAGCAATGTGATTAAAATACTCCAGTTTAGAAATGACTATAGGTAATGCATAAGGGCACCACCTTATTTGGACACGGATAAAAATAATTAAAAACAGAATTAAATTATACAAATAGTGTTTATTTTGTAGAAAACTACATATTAGGATAAACGTTGTCATTTTGACCTCACTAGAATTCGTTCTCGCCCGACTAATTAGATGAGTGTATTTGCATTTCATAACCTTGGAACATTGGCTGGATTTGAAATGGCTGATGTTTTCAGTTTGTTTAGTTTAAGGGTTATTTTTTATTCTCCTTTATTTTATAGTACTTTTGCACTAGTAAGTTGGAAGACATTAATTTCAACATAAAAATAATCTTATGATTTTTACAATAATTTCAATGATTATGTTATGCTTTGTAGCTTTTTTGCTTTGGATTCTGCTGAATGATATAAAGAACATAAATTTGTTTTTTCATGGTAAAATTTTAAGGATATTTACACTGGGTTATTATGACTCCTAGATAATTATTTAACAACAGTGGCTCTGCCATACAATAAAAAAAAACATTTGCGCTGCTCTACAATGTCAGCATCCCCAGCAAGGGCCTATAATGTGCAAAGGTGTTTTTCTTAGATAAGTAATGAATACAGTGGGTCAAGTACAGAATATGAATTGAAATGAAGCACTTGCCTGACAGCATCTCAGTTCCTCTATAGTACCAGAGACTGTTTGTGTGATGACTTTCTCTGGCATGATTCTGCTTATGAGACAAAATAAAGATAAGTACTCTCCTGTAACCTTCCCTGTTACACTATTTTCTATCATAGCTTACAAAAATACGCATTATTATGGGGTGTCAGGACATTTCATATATTACACAAGTTATGGGTAAAAATAATCAAAGTAGTTTAACACTATTATTAATATAAAGAGGCTTGTAGGATGATCTAGGAACCTGCAGTGTCTTTTGATTGTCATTATTCATTTTGACCTACAGCAGCACACACTATTTTACTGAAGTTATTTATAGTTAGTCATTTATTTGAACAGTGGGTAAACAAGAAATACATAAGAACTCAAATAGAACAAAAAATAACACAAAATGGAAATGAAACCAATGAAAACTCAAAAAGAAAACTTCAACAGAACCAAAACCATGATCATATGGATCCCCTGGCTAACCAAAATTCTGGGAGACAGAAAAAAAAAAAGAAACCACAAAAAAGGACGAAACAAATGTGGGGATGGAGAGTAGGGCAAGGTGACCTACTTCCCACCAAGACAAATTATTTAAAAAGACATAAAAAAAAACAACCTTGGTCTACGTCTACATTTGGTTGGAAAGTGAAAGGTGAAATGCCGTAATTTTCAGATTGTTGATTGTTTTCAAGTTCTTTTTAACATCTAATATTTCACTAAAGTGGGACAAAATCAGACGCTGCCCAATAACTGTTTCTGGACTAAATTAGACTATGATCGACTGTCCAGATTTAGCCTAAAAACCAATGTCTAAATGATGTGTGTACAATATTCAACAAAAAAGCTCTTTCTGGAGCAAATAAAAAAATATTAAAACTACTTAAAGAAAGACCAAGTTTTTTTTTCTTAGTTGTGAAGCAGTTTGAGCGGTCCTTAACCACAGCTCAGAGGTAGCAGCGACTATTAGCAGTGGCTCGTTCCCTATGTAAAGCAGTGCAGCTCTTGACCACGGTTTTAAGATTGGCTAAAAGCTTGCTCCCCAAAAAAAAGAAAATAAAATAAAAGGAAGAAGTGGCCCATGTGCTTCTGTCTCTCTTCACAAAGCTTTTACAGTCGTCTTCAGGAGGAGCACTACTGTGGCCTGGCTCTTGGCATGTTGCAGTGCAAAGGGACAATGTGGGATGCACTCTTTCCTTTTTAAAGCTGCAAACCTCAGCTCCCCCCTTGTTGCTGTGGTTTGCAGCTTTAAAGGAGAAGGAGTCGGCTGCTACAATTTTTTCACCTGGGGTTCTTGGGGTTGAGTCAGGCAGCATTTCTGACTCTCTTTTCATCTGTATTTATCAGTAGCGCAATAAAAATCTGGTACCTTAGTTCCTTTTACTTTCATCAAGGGGGACCTTTGCATCTGAAGTTTTTCAAGGACATCCCTGTTAATCCAACAACAGCTGATTTCTTCAAGTTGCAAATGCATATGACACGATTAACAGCTTTACAGATGATCTGTGCTGCAAGCTCCAGCCTACAAATTTATTTTTCAAAGGATAACAGACAAGAGACTTCGATCATCAAAGTGCAGCACGATGAGGTTCACTGCCACGTTTCTGAACACAATGAAGATCAACTGATTTAGTACCTGTTCAAAGATTGAATAGTACTTTTTTAGTAGTCTTATTACCTTGGTGGCCTCAGAGCTGCAAGGCATGCAGTTGGGAGCTGTAGCCAAAGTTTGTTTATGACAGTTCTGGCCTGACATCATCCATATCAGATTCAAATAAATACATTTTAAAGAACAGGGACATTTTAAGAACCAGTATAAACTGTTTTTGACCTTCTGTGGCATTTTTTCTTTCACTGAGCTGGTGCTGAATATCAGTAAAGGTGCTACAAGCACGGGCGTTGAAGTACGTCTGCAAAAATAAAGAAGCCCATGTCTCCCCTTGTTGGATCTTGGCTTGGCTCAATATGTTTACATAGTCCATATAAATGTGCAGCCAAGAAATTATTGGGCAAGGCCACTCTCCAGGTTTTCATTCATGGCAGAATAGTATGATAAGCCCTCTCTTCTAATGACTCCTTTTATAGCTGAAAAGCCTCCTTAAGCAGAGTGGAGATGGCTGTAATAGTAGAAAGAAGGGAAAATTCTCAGAAATTGCCATGCACAAATTCCTCTTGCACTGAGATCTTGACTCCAAGTCATGACATTTGTTGACCAGTCTTTTCGGGTCTGCTGAAAGCTGCTCAATATTGGTCTTTTGCATGAAAATATTAGAAGGAAATTGAAGTTTCCATTTCCCCCTTGGTCTCCTTTAAAGCATGCACATCTGACGAAATGCTTGAAATACTTAAGTCTGACTTCACTGCCAGTAATTCCCTTTAAATGTTTAATAAGTATTTGGTCAGAGCTGCTGGTAATCTAGTTTGAAAAATAAAATTGCAGGAGGTCCAACTATCTTATCATCTTTCATCAAATGCTTTACCGAAAGTCAATGACAATTACTACTACAATTTTTGTAAAAATGTGGGTTGATTACTGAGCTCGATTTATTTATAGCAGTTAGACTTAACAGGTTTATGACAAACAAGGAGTGTATATGGTTGAATTTAGGTCAGGAATCACAGAACAGTGGATAGAGTAAAGTTAACCCACAAACCTACACTAAAGCCTCTTTCCCACTGGAAAAAACACGTAAACGCATGTTTTCGAACATGGGTCAAACCCGATAACAATCAGCATTTAGCTCCCTTCTCACTTACAAAAAAAGCTTGGTCTAAAGGGCTGGTTATACTCCCCGCAGCAGTGAGCTTGTCATGGATATTATTGGTTCATACCAAATTTTTAAGCGTGGTCTGCACTATGTTATTCCACGCCACAACGCAAGAGGGAATATCACAAACAATTTTGTCCGACAACGAAGGGACATGAGAGCGAAAAGAGCAGGATCCAGGTGGAAAAGTGGGTCCCAGCGTTCTTGCGCACCTCGCTCTTCTAGCTAGTCCAATTTTGCAAGTTGTTTTCCTCAATTCCGGTCATACAAACAAAACAATCCGGTAAGGTACAAAACAGGGAATAGGCATAGCGTAGAGCGAATGTAGATTTGAACAATCAGAGGCCTCCTGTGTGCAGAACTGTCTGCGGTCATCTACAATTTTGGAGAGGCGCACCAGAGTGTCTGCGGCAGGGGTGGAGGCAAATTTTGCATTCACTGCGACATACGCGCAGACGACCTGGTTTCTGAGTATAAATCAGCCTTTACCCCTCGCTGCCAAGATTTGTGGCCTCTGCCCCCCCTGCAGCTGCGTGTCTGTTGACACCATAACGCTGGGTTAGCACTGATGATGTCACCAGTGCAAATACTTAGGACAGAAACATAATGTAAGGAGAAATGTAAGGAAGCCAGAGCTTAGTAAGTGTGCTTTATAGTTTTGCTCTGTGCTTTATTCCTCTGAATGTTTCTCATCTGCGCCATGTTTGTAGAGTGTAAGCAGAATTGTTTCGGGTTGTTAGATCAAACACGACTGTGTGTTGGCAAACGGTGTGTTGACATCCGTTTGTTACACTCAATGCTATCATGTCAATTAGCGAGATGAACCGGATCTGATGATCTCACAGCATGCCGATCACAGCCGAGGCGCTTTTAACGCAAGTCGCTTGGCGAGGCGTTTGAGCTGGGTAGACACGTGTCAGCTGTTCCCACTGCCACTAAAAGCCAATTGTTCGCTGGTTTAAACTTGTGGGAAACTGGTACTATTTCACTAGCTAAAATTACAAGGCAAAAAAGAAAAATAGGCTATTTTGGACGATAGAAGTGATATCTTTATGTGAAAACATAGCTTTAACCATTAAGTTTTGATTGACAACCCCCGAAAAGAGTGTGAACCCACTTGAACTTTTCTTTTTCTCTTGAGCGCCAATTCTGCAGCAAGCCCCAAAAAAAGCTGCACCATGTTCAGTGTGAGCCTCACTTTATATTGCATTCTGCTGTCATAGCAAAATGCACATCCTGTCCCACTAACTAAACCTAGTTAGCACTTTTGAAGAAAGTATTTCTCATGTATAGTCAATACAATTTGTTTTGTAATTGAGTAGCCGAAATAATTATTTGCATGGCCTTAACAAACAAATACCAGAATTCTTTTGAAAAAAAAGATTGTAAACCCCTTGCTTCATGCAGTGAATGAAAAAAAGTAGAATTCTAAAATTTCTAAAATTGTTTAAATCTAGTCTCAAGTCAGCAAAGTACAAGACACAATAAAGACTTTAATGTCTATAAACAAAGATCTACAAAGTACATAAAACTATCATCATCATACGAGCTTAATCAATTTGTAAATTGTTATAACAAATAGCTTACTCAGTAGTAAGAATTTGTGTTTAACATCATTTTACACTAATGCTTAAGCCCATCTGATGGATATAAGATAAAGAACTGTTTTCTTTTTTATTTGTGGGAACTGAATGGGTCTGCCTTAGACCAACAAAGAAAATATTATACTTGCAAACAAATGATACAATTAAAGTATACAATCTTTAAAACAGAACAACTAATTAAAATATTTAGGTAAGTAAATGAAGAAGAGTTATAAAATTATATATATATTTTTTTTATGCTAATACCAAGAGCACATACATCACATAGGCTACAGCAAACTCCCCACCTTATTTTGACCCAACATTTTTTCTTAAGCTTAGGTCCTTCATGTCCTAAATCTGCTCTTTCCCTAAGGTCCTCCCGGTTTGCAGCAAGCTGCGGCATATCTTCTTTAAATCTGTGGAATGTGATCTCTTCTACAATCATCTGTTGGGATATGAGTATCAGTGCAAATGACTATAAGAAGCTTAACAAGCAATTGAAAGCCAGTTCTGTTTTGGAAACTTCCTTAGAGTTATAATGAATAATTCTTTATAAAATGAACAGCACTAACCACCCCGAGCATTCTCTGTTGTGAAACAACAGAGTATCTTCAGTCAGAGGATTCTCAGAGCTGCAGCTAGACATACCTCTACAGGAGGTCCTTCCTGCCAAAGTAAAACTTGTTTAAAAATCTATAATAAGAGTTAGCTGTAATTCACCTTTTGGATTAATAAATAGTTTTTGAACTGAATTATTCTATATTGAATATTTTTATAAATTTAATGTGTGATACATTCATTCTTACTATGCCAGTAATGTGTTTAGTCAATTGGATGGTGTTTCACTTCCCATGAGGAATACAACTTACATTGATTTTAAAATCTTTATTATATTATCTTTATTATATTATCTTTATTATCTTTTATTATCTTTATTATAATCAATATTTAAAATATTTATTAATTACATTGAAATTATTTATGCTCTTTTGATATTTAGTGAATTTAAACATGGACATTTTACACCATACTTTTGATATGTTTGCTTTAGAGCTCTGTTTTTAGATTTCTGTTTTTCCTCTAGTGTAGAAAATAGCTGATGTTCTAAAATAAACGCTGCAGCTGTGTAAAATGCCGTTGATTAGTTTCTCAGTCCTAAACAGCTTTTGAAGCTTAGCAGGACTTCAGCATTATAAGCTGATTTCACATGTAGAAGCTGAGGGTGAAGAGTAAATACTTTTACTGTGCAAAAACTTCAGCATATAATCTAGCAAAGCCCATATTACGTAATTACAAGAGATGCTCAAATTGCTAAATTGAGACTTCACGTTTGTATAGATCAAGCTTTTCAGTTTCCTGGTTAACAGAGATCAAAAACTTCTGAGGTTATACTGATTCTGATCATTTCTTTAAAATCCTTTTCCAAGTAGAGTAAATCTTGTTCCCTTCACAGAGAACTCGAGTAGCCGCTCATCGGCTTTCATTATTATCTGTGAAGCTGTAGCAAAAGGCTTCTTTGACAAACTCTTCACCAAGTCCTCCACAGCTGTCATTAAAGCACTAACTTCTGCTTGAGGCTTTAATCCTCCTATCACACAGGACCTGGATTTCCCAAATAGCACAGCTCACTAACCTGGCAGTAAGTGCCTCAGGACGTGTTGACTGGCCCCAGTGCACCTCATAAAAGGGCAGTACATTTCCAAGCCCATGAGATTAAATGCTGTTCTATTGCTCAATATGTGTTGCTGTTGTGCTTTGTCAATATTTTTTGCTTTTTATGGAACTGACCTTATACTGAAGCATGGAAATATGTTAGTTTGGCACCTTAAGTCACCTTGAGGCTGCTTTGATTTATTTTCTACAATAATTTCAGATATTTTCTGAGGATACCCTTGATGAATGATTGATGATTTTTATTGGTTTTGCTTTCCCATTGAGTTTGGAGTGTGAAACACTGGATCATGGAAGGCTGAAAATAATGGAATACAGGAATCTCTCTCAGGCTTTAAATAATCAGCCACTGCGATTGGCAATAAATTTCATTTGCAACACACAGACTTGTTCAGCCACAAGCAATCAGTGTCTTTGGTTAAAAAATAAACTTCCATAGTTTACACAGCTCATATAATAAGAGCTTTGAGGATTATTGCTGTAGACACCGTCACAGGACAGGACAGGTCCAGATTGTCATACAATTGTCTAGGTTGACCTTTCCACCATCTAAGGAGTTGTACAGGTCTAGGTTCACACAAAACCTCCAAAGACTGCACAACACCTGTCATCTCAAGACACTATACAATTCAACCAGATCACACAGTCAAATTGATTCAAGATTTCTATGTATAAAAACCTGGTTGTTTCATTGACTCGAAGGCATCCCTCACACTAAGCATGGTTGTAGCGACAGTGGAAAGGAAAACCTCCCTTTTACCAGGAAGAAACCTCCAGCAGAACCAGACTCAGTGTGAGCGGCCATCTGCCGAGGCCGACTGGGGTTCAAGGAGACAGAAGCAGACATAAAGTAAGAGGCAGAGATACAAAAGGCAACTGTAAACCAGCTCCACAGGCGGCCCCATCCAGGAAACACACAGCCAGGCAGACAGGCTCTGAGTCAGCTCCCATGTCAGAGGATGTTCTAGCCATTCACAGTCAGAGAAACAGGACTACACTGAAAAACAGGCCAATCTCAAACATCCATAAACAAAGGTGTTTATGGCAGCAACACAGCTGATATTTCTCTCCAGGATGGCATCACAGCCAAACAGGAACAAACCAGATGAAGCTACTATGAGAGAAAGCAGAGAGAGAATAGCTAATTCTGCAGTGTGGGAGAATAGAGATGTAACTCGAAGCTAGAACTTAATATAAACAGCATATATATGTAAATAGCAATAGTTCTAGGAAAAGCATGATTGTGTAGATTGACCCTAGACTGGTTTTGGCAACCAAATACTTTTTTGGCCACCCCTCAGTGTACATTGGTCCCTGCTTGTCCACCCCTATGAAAATGATTTGGCTATGCCACTGCTTAAATTTAGTGAATATCTTATAAACTACATTTTTCTGTAGTTATTCACGGTGTTAATGCAACCCTCACAAATACATGGACTAAAAAGGAAAAAACAGTTACAGTGCTCTGTGATTGAATGGATGGTGTATGATGCTTGCCCAAATCAGCTGAGCACACCTTTTTAAACTGAAGCAGCTTCATATGCCAACAAAGTAAATGGGTGCAAACAATAAAATCTTTAATCGTCCTCACCTGCAGCACTGCTTGCTGTCATTTACACCATCTAAAAATAGCAAATAGTAGCATAGTTAAAAGTTGTTGCATAAATAGACATATTACATGTATTTCTATCAATAAGCAAGGCCCTAACTTTCTATAGTGTTTTCTGTGGATGATGAACTTACTGTTCATAGGTAACAAGTGTGCTTAGTAAACAATCTGAGTTAAATAAACTGTGTGAGAACTCCAACTTCTACCTCTAAATTCTTCTGTAATTCAGGCTAATGAAGTGCATTATTGCACATCATCACCAGGAATTATTGGCCACCACGGTAAACTGCAGCTAAATTTGATGCAGTTTGATAGAAATATTCTGGGTGAGTTTATTAATAAGCCCATTACTAGCATTAAACAACTCTTCTTTGCTGAATGGCATTCCAGCATATGATGGTACAAGGCTTGTTAGATTTTATATAAAGACAATTTTAGCCAACATCTTTACATCATCTTTAATTCCTAATATTACATTTCATGTCAATATGTGAATATATCTGAGATACTTAACGTATCTCCCGTCTGAATAGTTATACCGGCTGACGTATCTTTATTATACCATTATGTCACCCATGATAGCAATGTGTTTGAGTGTTTTCCTAAAATGTTTTTAGAAGTAATCATCTTCTTAATTCAAAGAAGCCAAGACCTTATCAACTGAACCTTTTAAGTTGTTTAAAAGTCTGGTCAACAAAGATAACAGGAAAAAAAAGCTTATGTTCTTTTCATAATTTCTGACAATTAAAAATAATATTGTAATCTTAACTACACCCAAACTGAACAACTTTGTGTGATACATGCACAACATAAGCTTAAAGTGCATGTAAATATCTAATTTCAACAGTAATTCGCCACAAACATCTTGTGATGATTGTTGGAATCAGTGGGGAGTTGTACATTCCAAATGCTTCACTGCAGGACTAAACATGCTTCCTCTAAAGTCACAAAGACTTTCAGCTCCTTTTTAGCATACTGTAAATGCAAACTGTGTGTAGTGCAGCAAATAATAAAATAAATAAAATTTGTGACAGAATAGATGGCATTGCAAATTGAAATCTGCAACAAATGTATTGCTCAGACAACAACAGATGTCTTAAATGAAAGTTTCTAGGTAAGATGCATTCTGAGTACTTTTATTACTTTTTGTGCAGATTACTTTCTGTTATGTTACATATTCTGTATCTGTTTAGTGTAACTGCTATAGGGGAGCTTCCGTTTGCCTGTCTTTTGTCTTATTGCACACTGTAAGACAAGGATTGTTCTTCTATGAAGTCAATGGGATCTTTGGTCAAAATTACACATGCAAAAAAAAAATGCCTCAGGCATAGAGTGTCTGGTAAAATGTGCTTTGCTCAGCTGCATTGTCAAATTTGTAGATTCACATTGGTGCAATGCGACTTAACCTCCAGCCACTGTTTTATGCCCTTTCCACATAGAACTGCATCTAAAATTAGCTTTAAAGGCTTAGACATTTAAATATATTAAAATTATCTCTCCAGGCTCTCAGTAAAATATTTTGATTTCTTGGAGAATGTATTCAGTTAAACACATTAGGCAGAACTGTGTGCCCACTTTGTAATGTAATATTTGTTCATTGTTTAAAGACTCTTTTGTGCATAATTGCTGCATTCACAACACGCTTTCTTCTAATATCTGCAGCGTTATCATTGCTGAGACGATAGGGGGTACATATCATCATTTCAAACCTCATTTAACACCACACATACCCTTTCTGGAGCTTAAATTGCTCACAGTGGAGCAGCGGACAGACTCAAGACATTCATTAGCTTAATGAAAACAGGCCACTCTTCTACTACCGCCCAGTGAGATTATTCCTGCTGTAACTGCAGCGGCCATCTGCTCTTTAGCTCCCTGCCAGCCAAAGGATAGTCCTGTCACAGCAGCACCAGTGATGGAAGACATCAGCAGAAGTGCCTTAATCACTGAGATCAGAAGACAAGCAAGGACAGCAAGAATGCTTCCCGTTGCCTTTTTTTCCTGTATTTTTTTTTTTTTTTTCATTTTTATTGGCTTTATCTATGCACCCCTGGCTTTTACCTATCAGAGTTGCATTACTCACTCAAGATGTTAATGATGTTCATGAAAGAAGCTGAGTGTGCAGTTATTGAAGTTGACTTGAAGCAGCCACACACAGCTGGCAGTGAGTTATTAGCTGTTCATGCACAGCAGGATATGATGCATTCTGCGAAGGTTAATTTCATTTAGGGGTTAGCCAGAGTGAGCTGCAGAGAGAACGACTGACCACCTGTTCAGCTCTGAAGATGAACTTTTATTATATTATATCAGGCAACTAACTTTTGAAAGTCAGAAATGTTTTTCATATCATAACACTTTAACTTTGTTTCCTCTGGCCTAAAAGTTTATTGAGATTGAGATTGTTTTATAAATTTACCTATTAAATTAATCACAGCTCATCCTACCAATAACCCAGAGCAGGGATGGCAAAAGTACTCACTTTCCGTACTTGAGTAAAAGTACAGATACTTGTGTTAAAAAATACTCTGGTAAAAGTGGAAGTACTGATTAAACTTCTTTACTCAAGTAAAAGTAACAAAGTACAGGCTTGTAAATTTACTTAAAGTATAAAAGTAAAAGTAGAAACCACTTTTTTCATGCCGTTGCCTACATTTTAAATGGATGTCTGCCAATAGGACTAGATCTCCGTTGTGTTTATTTTCAAATCATCTCGTCGTCCATGCTACTATGCTAACGCCACCGCCACCAAGCTGCAATGATTTGCCGCCAATGAATACTGCCGAATCTGTCCATTCATCTTGTAGTGGTGCGTCAAATGCAACGTAGATTCCCATCCAATTAGATTGAATTTGGTATTGATGACGTGAAAAATAATAACGGTAACTCCATTGAAATGATTCAAAACTAAAGTAACGAGTCAATTTTTTAAAATGTAAGGAGTAGAAAGTACAGATATTTGTGTAAAAATGTAAGGAGTAGAAGTAAAAAGTCGCCATAAAAATAAGTAGTAAAGTAAAGTAAAAATATCAGAAAAATCTACTTGAGTACAGTAACAAAGTATTTGTACTTCGTTACTTCCCATCTCTGACCCAGAGTGATGGCTTGCAAAATTATTCATACTTCTTGAACTTATTTTGAAACAATTCCACCAAAAACCTTTGATAGAATAGAAAAGGATAGACTTAAACTTTATTGTAATTACACTGCCACAAATACAAAGCAACGGGGTGTAGTTTCCATCTATCCAGAAGTGCTAAACAGGATAGAAATATTTATTTACATGTGCACAGAGATTATGTATGTGTTGACTATAAATGTATACAGAGAGAGAGTAATTGTAACAGGCTATAAAATAAAAAAAATATAAAAACTATATAAAGATTATACATGAAAGTTAGGATATGGATTATATATATGTTTTAGTGATGGTTTAATAAAGGGTAAATAATGAAAGATAATAGCAGATAAAAGATTTACAGATTATATACAGCTTTAGATGGAAAGTGCGTTTAAGTGGTGTTAGCTCTATGGATGTGTGTTTGTGAGGACAGTCCATATGTTATTATTATGTTGACCATCTCAACTGTAGATGGTCTCAAGGATATAGATATAGATATAGATACAAAATTAACGTTCTTAATGTGATTCTGTCTGAATTATTAAATTACTTTTTTCAAATATCAGCATCCTGTTATCTATCCAATTTCTTGTTTTTCTGCTTTAGGGTAATCGTCCTGCTGGAATATTATCACTTTGGCCAAGTGTCAAATCTTTTCCTTTTACAGCAGTTCCCTTCTACACGAAATCGAACTATTTCATACATAAGATTTTAAAGACAAACTATATTTCAGCTTGTTTCTGATAAGAAATGAGAAAAATATATATTCTTTTCACTACAAACACTTTACAAAGAAACCAAACTGTATAATATTGCTCTTATCTAACCAGAATAAAGAACTTTTTTTTTTCCTCGCCGGTCCTTTATAAAACTCTAGATCATGAGAAGCATGGCTAATAGTTGTGTAGATAGATTTCCACCAGAGCTGTGGATTGCTGCAGCTCTTCCAGAGTTATCCGTCTCTAGTTATCTAGTCTCTAGGCTGCTTCTCTGATTAATAATGTACTGTAGTAGAGAAGGTTTATGTCCAGACAGGTTTCCAGTTGTGCCATTCATTTTAAGATGGTAGATCACACAAGTCTGTGTTCTTCAGGCACCGGGATCTTGTTTTATGTCAAAACTCAAATTTCCCCACAACATAATGCCTTTTATTCACTAATGTTTTTATCCATTACCTTAGGAAAACAATAAACTGTATACTGTGATTAATTAACTCAAAGATTGATTCCATTTTTGAAACAGCTCACATCTAGTGGGAGCAATTGGTAGCTCTGGTTTTATTTAAGGGTAGCAGAGTAATTAGACTAAATTAGAGCTGGGTTTATATGGCCAAAACTTATACCACAATATATTTTTTAATTTCTATATCAATATTTAAATAAGCAACAGAAAGACAGACAAATATGCCCACAACTGATGCCTGCACAAACTTATAACAATGTTTTTTGCTAACTACATAAAACCCAGAAAGTCAGTCATGGACAAATGCTGTATTCATAGACTGCCGATTTCAGTAGATAACCCTGTTATCTACTTCTCAGCTTTCATTTTTAAAGAATTCGAAAACCATGTATCTTTTTCTTTTTACTTATAGGTTATGTGCTCTTTTGTGTTGATCTGTCACAAAATATCAAGGTTTGTGGTTGTAGAAAACCAGAAATTGGAAAATGTTCTAAATTATATGAATACTTTTGCAATAGTTTTACATGAACCTGAGCTGGTGCATAGTATGAAGGCAAATGATAGACAGCGCCTGGAGGCTTGAATCTAACGGTTTGTCATCTGGATAGTATAACTTAATTTCCCACTGGGATGGGAACTCATTATTTCTGACTTTATCTCAGTGCTGACCTCTGGAGTTGTTTCGAGAACGGTATTGGTTTGAGTCCATGTGCCCTCTTTTTTTATTCCAGCAATACAACATGGATGGTGAATGCTGATACAAAACATCACCAGCAAGGGCATAGTCCAGTTGAGGGATGCACACGTATGTCATCCTGGAGTGCAGATGAGAATCACACTCACCTTTGATGCACGCTGCAAAGACCAAAAGGATATTGATTTATTACAGGTTACATTACAGCCTTTTTCTCTCACAGCGACTGGAATGTGAGATTTTATTGATACAAAATGACTAATGGCCAGCAAATGTCTTTTATGGTTAACCCTTTTACTGGAAAGATCAAATTTGCATTACATCCAACACTCATTTAGTGACATTCCTCTTTAAATCACTTAGCTTTTTCTAACATTTGGGCTCTGCCAATGTATTGAAAGAATCAGTCAGCTGCTTGTTTCTTAATGTTTTTCTTCTCTCCTACTGTATGTCTCAGTTTAACTTTGTAGGGAAGCTGCTTGGACCGCGGGGGAATTCTATGAAAAGATTACAAGAGGAGACAGGAGTGAAGATGTCCATCCTTGGCAAAGGGTCTATGAGGGATAAAGAGAAGGTAAGACACATATTGATTTGTGCTGAAATGTACTTTTTGGCTGCCCTTGTAATTTTTACAGGAACTAAAGCACCATGGAATATTTAACTGTGTAACATGGCTAAAACTATAAATGGGCTAGAATTACTATCAGGTGAAGATAACCTAAACAAATATTTAAAAGCACTGCGTGATAATTTGATTTATTAAACAAAAACCTAAACTGGCCCTTTAAATAACAATTAGCCCTGAAATCTAACAGTTGATTTAGGGCAGTCTATGCTCAGAGCGTTGGGCAAAAAAAAAAAGACAAATAAATAAAAATTTTTAATTAAAACATATTTAATAAGAAGAAGAGCAGATACTGTTCTTCAAATATATATATATATATATATATATACACCTAAACAAACTTAAGCGTGCTTGTTTATTTGTGGGTGTGTGTGTATGCATCTTTTATATATGATTATGAATGGTGTTGTATGCGCTTGTAGCATATTTTTGTTTATTATTTACAGATGTAGGGGGCTCCTATTTGAAATATTTCGGCTTAAGTCCATCCATTTTGACAGTCACTGTTGATACTAAGATGGCTTCCAGTGACAAATAATAATTTATATTAACTGTTCCATTAGAAAACAGCTTGGCAGTTTAAAAGCGCTAAAGCAGACAGGCTGGGTTACCAATCGTAGGGAATAAATTAAAACCTTGGAAAGCTTCCTGGTGTTACTTTCTGAACAGTTTTTAGTACACGGTGCAGGTAGGTAAGTTTTAACCTTAGTGCCCCTAAAGCCGCCAGGTTCAAGTGTTTGTGGCCCTTGGACTGTATGTGAAGGATCCGGCTGAATCCCTGCTCAAGAAGATCAGAGTTCATGGAAGCAAGTAGAAGCAGCCAGTATTTCTTTTCAGTGATCAATATAAATGCCTGGCATATTTGGCCAACATGCAGCCTTTGTAAAGGTTCCTGCTCTACCCTCCTGCTTCATCTCCTTCCTTATCATTTCCTCCTCATCACCCCCTTCCTACTCTTCTGTCTCTTCCACCTCACTCCTAATGCTTTGTCTCGTCCCTCTGCATTAACTCCATCACCACAACTGATAGCCTCCTTAGCTACTTAAACAGTATCAATAAACATCACAAATTGCAGCGACTGAAGTTATGACACAAAAACAATAAAAAAAAAAAACATAAAGAAAGCGCTGAAGACACAAGTGTAGAATAGGATACAATATAAAATCCCTTTATTGTCCCACAATGGGGAGATTGTGGTGAGTGAGTACTGAGTGAATTACTTTTTTGTACTTTTCTTGAGCTGGAGAAAAAAGCTAATAATGTAGAAATAGAATGGCAGAACAGGGGCTGTAATTTTTTTTTCAAATGGTATGTTATCTTTTTAACTTTGAACACAGATTCTTCAAAAATGTGTCTTTTGCAATAAAAAACCTTTTCTTTTTCCTGGTGGATTTTATTTATTTTAATTTATTAAATATACTGATTATACAGGTATGGCGTAACATTACTGATAGTGATGAAAGGGCAATCTAGGCAATGTTATAAAGCTGGGCTGTTGTTTTCCCTTTTCTGTTTGAGTCACACACTGACCTTAATACTTGAAAGAAGGTTGGCTGAATCCTGCACAAACCTTCTACAATACTGATCTCTTTGTGGAGACATTGCAGCATACAAGGTATCCTTTGAGGAACATATGTGAATAATATGTATAAGCATGTGCAAGTGTTTAAATTCATGTGTCTCGTGGTCGGCGTGTGAGGGTTGCCCACTGGCTGCGTGAGAGATAATGATTACCACAGACACAGAGCCTGTGGCTGTAGCTGTAGGCTGTGGTGAGCAGTAGCTAAAGTCTATCACATTTTGAACAACCTATAAACAGAGAAAACCGTCCCCTAATGTCTCCAATTTTGCATCTGATGGATGACATGTAGACCATATAGCATGGTGCTTGTAAACAACAGTTTGTTGCGCAACCTTGCACCCTTTAAATAAACAAGAGAATGCAAGTTTGTCATCGCCAACCAGGAGGCGTCTTGTGACATTATTGGATGGTAGAATTGATCAGTTTTGTTCTCCATTTGCGCTAGAATATATTACTATTGTTTACTGTGCCCGGGTAAAAAAAAAAAAAAAAAAAAAGGCTGGGATCTGTTGTTTTTCAAAAAATCAAAATGCTAAATAAATCAAAACATATTCTAGGGAAAGACTAGAGCAGGGGAGGGCAGTGACAGGAGTTGGGGGGGGGATCCCAACAGGATAATGTAAAAAAAGAAAAACTTGTAATTACTTGATTTCCAAGGGTATTCCTGAATTTCAATAGATGGGGCATACCTTCTGAGCCATTTAAGCTAAGTTCATGTTGTCAAATAGGTGCTATTTAATGATTTACTTTATTCTACAGATAACCAAATAATCACATGTAAGCTGTGCAAAAAAGAAGTAGTCCTATTTTTCTATGAAGGAAATTGGTTTTGTATGAACTCAGGTCATCTTTTTCTGGTATTATGTTTGATTATCTAATACTTATGTATAGTAAGATATATTGCACTGTGTATTGCACTTATGTCACATTTTTGTAATTATCACAAAAGAATCATTGCATATAAAAAGAAAATATATATGTATGTTTCTCTTTACAAATCTAAAAGGGAAACAACATCCATTTTCCCTCTCATCTTGTTTCGTTGCATTTTCAGTAATTGTTAATCAGGAATCCAAAGCAATGAATCTCTCTGACAGAGCCATTTATCCAGCTGACTTGTGGTCCCCTGGGATCAAACCAGGCGTGAGGACAGACTGCCTTTGAGTCTGTTACTCGTGCTTATAACAGCTCTTAGAGTGCTCCTATTCAGTTACGGTGCTATTATTTCCGTGCATTTGATTCTGACATATTGACATGAAAAGAAAACATGCAGCCTATGCATCTCTTCAGTGCAACTGGAGCTCTTTGTTTCATTACAACAAGAACACATAGCTGTGAAAATTCTACAGGGGCTTTAAGAATCGCTTTAAAGTACATATAATTAATAGTTTCACTAAGACATGAGGACTTTTTCAACATGATAATCCTTGCCTGGTTTATCAGATGAACATGTGACTACCGACAGCTTAATGGAGCTTTGTGCTTTATAATAATACATAAATGCAGCATTCTTTCAGCATTCTTGTATGCATTAGTGGAAATGAAAAAAAGAAAATATACAAAACAATAGACATCTCAATACAGCAAAACTGTGGGACAAAAAAAAAAGAGCTGGTATAGATCAGAAAGAGAACTGAGGTAACTCTATAGCCTGCTGGTTTTTCACAAACCAATAGTAACAAAATATATATCATACATTTTTTCTATTTTTTGGATGTGGCAATTGCATGTGTGTAGTGAGTTGATAATGATCAAATAAAATCTATAATTCTCATTTTGGATAAGAAACTGCAGTCTGTGCACATTAAATGGCGACACGTGAAGCTTTTTTGTTCTATTAAATGTTTTTCTGTATTCATAAAAAAGCAGAAAACCCTAAAACAACCTGTGTCTCTTCTGACATATTTTGACATATGAGTATTTCCTGTCTATATAATTTCCTATGAAATTAATGCAAATAGAAAAATAAAACATGAGTCGTGAAATAATAATTAAAAAGGCTATTTATGGTGAGAATAATTCTGAAATTAACATATATTTTCTTGGACCAGACTGCAGCATTTCGGCTGCTGTTTTGAATGTCCTCAGCTCATAGACCTTGTTCTGTTGAGTTTAGTTCAGATCTATGAAATAACTGATGGTTTAATAGTCACATTTTTGTATTATGACTTATATTATATTTATACTTTGCTGTAAATATTAGAATCAATTGTATATATGGTAAGAGAAGATTCCTCAATCTCGCAGTTTCACGTGTTCAGGCTTTACATAATTGAAATTCACTTTTAAGCATCCTGCTCAGACTTTCATCCATCCTCCGGTCTCAGCTATAGCAACAAGTCATTGTTATGATCTGATTGAAAAAAAGCTGTAAATCACATGTTTTTTTGTTGTTGTTTTTTTTCCTAGCAGCAGCTCGGATATCCTTCAGACTTACAAAAAATGGCAATACCATAAAGCCTAGAAGTGTTATTTGTGCTGTTCCATAGAAATGATGAAGTAGTAAAATCAGTTATTGGGGGGAAGAAAAATCAATATGTTTTTGGCTGCATTGTTTGCAGTCATGGCTGCTTGTCAAGCAAGGACATACGCTTGGAGTCATTCTGCCCCTTGTCTTTGTTAGGAGTCAGGAAGCATGTTTGGGTATACAACCAGGATACAAACAGGATACCTCTCCTTTTTTTAGGTTTTCAAATCATTCTCCTTCCGCAGGAGTTCTTTGGACAAACTCATAACCCACTGCCGGGGCTATGTATCCATTTGTGCCTCACAAGTCCTTGAGATTTTCTAAGAGGTTCAGAAAAAATAACAATCAATATCAAAAAATAAAAAGAGCAATCACCTACCATCACAAAATGTATTAACTGAACTTTGAAAGACCAGGATTTATCATAAAAACAACATAAATCCATCAAATCTTTTTATGATTGTCTTGTCTTTTGATATTTCTTTTAAAATTATCTAACTAGCATGAAAGCCACTATTATTTTTTTCAGTTATAAAGTGTTTGCAAGTATATCATATGGCTTCTTATGTTAGTTATAAATTAGCATTCACTTTTTTAACCTTGATTAATTTATCCATTTTAGATATTGCACACTTATATCAACGATAACTAATGTGGAAGAGGCACAGGCTTTATTGATGGAGAGTAATGTTCAGTTATAGACTCCCGCAGACAAAGCTGCATGCTGTTCTGATTTAGGTGTTTTCTGCTTGTGGTATTGATTTTGTCTGCTATCTGAACAGATCTGAAGGAGATGCAACTGACATCCAGAGGTCATGGATAAAAGCCATGCTGCCATTTGGGGCAGCTGGCCACTTGACAGAGTCCAACATTTACAGCTAAAGTCTAATTATGTATCACACATATGGCTGTTTTTCCTGCAGCCAGTTTCAGTTCTCCAGAACAGTGCATGAATGCAGGAATATCCCCATATTTCGATTTCGTTTTTTTTATTTTAGCTCAGAACAACTTACCTTAATAAAAAAGATTTTAATTTCCATTTGGGAGATCAATTAAGTATTTTTGAATTAAATGATTATATATCAGCTATTATCATACGAAAAAAAACACAACATATAGATGTTTTCCCCAAGGCAAATTAAATAGTGAAGGTTAGAGTAAATCACACTGGTTGAATTTCCTTAAGGTCACATATGCCCTAAAGCCTCTGCAGAAAACAATTATTCAAACTCACTGAAGACTCAAGTATATTACAGGAATAATAATTACTCTCTAATGTATGGTGTTGCCTGCTTTGCTCTTAAACAACTAGCAAATTGTTAAAACAGTTTACAGAGACAGTGTAGAAAACACTGAGGATACTGTACATCAAAGCTCTGATCTGATTCTTAGTGATCTAAGAGACATATCACAACTGCTAAAATCCTGGAGTGCTTTTAATTAAAAATGACCTTTCCCAAAGGGCAAAAACAGCTCTGTTCCAAACAGAGTTTGAATCCACTATTAGGGGAAAGAACTACATGAGTGACACAATCCCTTCTCTTCTGAAACCACTTGTCCTTAAGTAAATAACCCAACCTTTCCAGTAAGTGTTGATGTGTAAAACTTACATACTCTCATTGTCTTGTGAATTTTTTATTATTTATTTTACTAAAGTGGTACGGACACAACTTGTAATTACAATATACAGTTTATGTAGACCTGATGTGGGTGTTATTCAGACTTAAGGTTAGTCTGCCATTGGTTTTGGTGTTTGCTTGTGCTCACTCAGTTTGTGCCAGTTTCAATTGTCTAGCTGTTAATTTGAGGATTTGACGTGAAGTTTAAAGATTTGTAGGCAATCTTCCATCTGTAGCGTTTCAACAACCTCATGTAATGCACTACCACCACAAGTAGAAAATCTAACCATCAGTATAATGTTGGGGCCACTGTGGCGTCGGGTTTGCCCTGCAACTGGAGGGTTATTGGTTCAAGCCCCGGCTCTTGGCTTCGGCCTTGTTGTGTCCTTGGGCTAGACACTTCACCCGCAATGTCTATTGATGGTGGTCAGAGGGACTGGTCGCATCTGTATACGGCAGCCTTGCTTCTGTCAGTAAGCCCCAGAGCAGCTGTGTCTACAACGTAGCTTGTCAACATCAGTGTGTGAGTGAATGGGTGAATATCTGAATGTAATGTAAATAGTCTCCTGACGTATAAGTACAGGCCATTTACCATAATACCACCACCATGGTTGATACTGTAGCTGCAACAAAGTTAGTGTTTTCTTGCTATAGTAGGCAAATAGCTCTTATTCTACTTTTCCATATGAGTAGATTGGAACAAAACAGAAATTTATATCTATATTTTTATAAAATTTCCATCAGTATGGACTGTGACATTGATTGCTAAGGTGTCTCCAGCAATTGATCAACTTTCACTGAAACAGCTATAAAGCCTAAAATCAGCAACACATAGTCCATGAGGCGTTTTTAATGCCAGGGTTAGTAATGTAGCCATTGGCATGATAATGCTGAAAATAGCTTCTCCCCAAGCTGTTGATTGGATTTGCATTTCAGGCCGATGCAGGATTTTTGTTCTCTTGGCGAAGACTGGCCTAAAGAAGTTTTATTAGCAAAAATGCCACTACATTGTATCAATTTAACTCATCATCTACCCAAAACAATACTCTACAAAATACAATGTAAAGTCCTAGTGGTTTTCCTGACATTATTTTACATCTTGTGAGTTCTGAAAACCTACCACAGATCAAGAAAAACTGAAATGTATCCACATTTCAATTACCAAGTTACTCAGTGAAAAGTAAAAATGTTTGCTGAGTGAAACAATCTAATGACCAGATGTCTTTAGAATAGGAGAAAAAACATTTTTTGCTAGATTTTTGTTTGAAGAGCTGGCCACAGAAAATATTGCACATTTATATTAAAACAGTTTCCCTGATAACAACAATCTTGCAATTTAGTAACCTACTTTATTAAAGGATATTTTTAAAGCAAGATAATGCAAGCTCTGTATCCGATATTATGTGTTAATAGTTTGTATATAAGGAAATTAAAAAGCTAACTGTATGGTTATGTCAAATAAGGTGTTATAAAATGGCTGAAAATTAGATTTTTGTTCAAAAATCTAAATTCCTTTGTTGACAACTTTTTTTTTTATTTTTACAGGAAGAAGAGTTACGAAAAAGCGGGGAGGCAAAATATACCCACCTGAGTAATGAATTACACGTTTTAATTGAAGTCTTCGCTCCACCGGGAGAGGCCTATTCTCGCATGAGTCATGCCCTGGAGGAAATTAAAAAATTTCTTGTTCCAGTAAGTTTATGACTTTACCTGGGTCTCCCTTTTTTATTTATCTTGCTGTGGAAGAGCAGTAGTAACTGCTGCTGACATGACTGTTTCTCTATCAAGCATATACATGTTTGGTGTGCTCAGAATATGCAAGGTTCTGTTTTATATCCAAAGCTATGAGTTTATCTCCGCTCCCTAACATTTACATGGTTTGGCCTTTATTACAAGAAATAATTGATGTATTCTTCAATTAAAATGCGGTATGAAAGAACTTGCAAGACTCCTGCAACTAGGAGCCTGAAGAACTTTGCTGTAATTAGTGTGCACATTGTGTACTCTTGCTGAGTCTAAGCTGTAAATATTAATCAAGCTTTGCAAGTGTGACAAGCCTAATAGAGGAGTTGTGCTGGATGAGTCTACTTTATGGGGTCCACACTTCTGGCTGTACTGAGCTAGCGCTCTGTATGCACACTGGGCCAGCAGGATGATGATGACGATGATGATGCTGCAACTGCAGCTAAAACAAATACAAATTACTAAAAAACAATTAGTAAAGGATTATATCCTCTTTCCAAATACTGTAGGTAAGGATGCTGTCTTGCAGGATTTTAATGGAATGCATGGATTTGTAAACCATTTACAAGCATTATTTGAGCATGCAAAGCTGTTAGAAGTTCACTCTCTCACTCAAATGTCTCAGATTCCAACATTTAAAAACTTTTTAGTTATTTTATTTCTAAATTGTCATCATTTTTCTAAGACAGTTTTGTATGTGCAGATGTTCTTATTTTTCTTGTGTTTTAGGGAAAATATCGCAAAAGAATTTTTTTTATTTAAGTCAAATTACAGCAAAATGCTCAGCTAAAGCTTAAAGTTGAATTGAAGATGAATGTTTTTTTGTTTGTTTTTCAAAGCAGAAAAAAAAAAAAAAATCTAATTCATTAGTGTTTTTCTTATCAGAATATTTCCGTCGCGACTATCAAGGAGAATTCGAAGTAACAGTAACTTTGAGGAAGCTTTGACTTAGTTTTCTTTCTGCTGTGCAGCCTTGTGCACTGAGAATATCTAGAATCCATGGTTATTGAATGCAAATAGACTTTGGCTTTTGCATATTGTTTCTAATCAGCTGTTAATCCTTCTGTGAAAAATGCATTGAGGGGCACCTGGTCGTGTTTAATATTTGCTAAGAAACTCCAGGAAGATGCTATAGTGATGTTTGCTGGGGTATGGGGGGCCTAGACCATTTACATCAGTTTCATTTGCAATGAGGTTTCAAAGGTCTATGTTTTATCCCTTTATAGGTCAATTGGGGCTAAACCGTCTAATATTAATTTGTGTGGATTAGGGAAAGATATTTTGTTAAAAAAATTGACTCATGTCAGCCATTTTTGTATTTTTTGTTTATTACTTGGGGTGTTACCAATGTATGGAGTAAATTTCATGTGAACAGGACCGTCAAAATTACAAACACAGTTAATAGAATTCCATATATTTGTAGAATTGGATTTCACAATATTTCTGCTACTATCGCAAAATCAAGACATTGGAAATATCAGTTTCGATCATTTTTTTTTTTTTTTTTATTAGTGTATTAATTTCTGATTGAATCAATCTTAAAGAATCAATCATCAATGGAAATTAATTGGAAGTTTTATATGTCTGAATGTGACAAAAACTTTATAACATTCCTCTCTCAAAGCTGCATTAACTTTAATGTTTAAAATTTTGAATTTTACTTTAGTTGCCCATTTAATTCCTGCTATGTTTTGCACTATTATACTGTCATTCACTTCTGTTTGTACAGTAAGAAAGTTACTTTTATTTATTTTTTTTGAATAAAATGCAAATGCTTTTTCATATCAGTCTGAGAATAATAAAAAGAATCCTGCTGGCACAGCGTCTGCTTAGGATTTATTGCAGTAGTGTGGAAAAAGATGAAATGTTATTCCTTTAGAAATTGCAGCTACGTTTTTTAATTTTGGAATACAAGCAGCATGGATGCTAAAAAAAAAAAATATTTACATTCCCAAGATAAACAACTTGAATCCTTTGTGAAACTCTACCACCACAAATAATGATGCAGCATTACAGGAAAATGACCAGTTAGTAGAAATTTCTAGAAACTGACTACCGGATAACACAGTGTAGCTATAAATGATAAAAGGCGTCGTCTTGGCTTATATATATATGCTTCTTTTATATTGGCTGTTTTCCTTATATCTTGTATTATTAAGGCAAGTTGTCAAATCTTTAGTTAAATCTGAGCTGTCTATGTTACAAGTACTACCTTTGTGTTCAGACTAAAGCTAAAAATGAAGACAATTTGTCTTTTGTGTTATGGAACTTGTTTGTTGCCTCAGGAATATAGGATTCGCAAGAGAAATACAGGCACACAGCAGGCAAAATGACACAACAGGCACCTGTCAGTATCTATAGCGACAGATGTTTCCTGCCTCCGGTGAAGAATGTAATCACTGTCCTGCTGTTTTCTTTTCTTATTGACATTTTATTCATTAAAAGCTGTACTGTAACAGCCAAGCTGTTATAGTGAGAGTGATTATATGAAAAGCACTTGTTCATGAAGATGCCTGTGGAACACAGAGCTACAAAATAAAGCTTGTTAGCTGAGCACACACTACAGAAATAAAGGCTGGATTACCCCTACCTGATAGTACCACAGCCTTTGCTGCAGCAAGACATATTGCAAATATATATATATTAGTATGGATGAATTTTGGATTTCAGAACTTGGAGGGACACAAGTATTTCTTTAATATAACTAACTTCAGCATGTTTTACCATCCAATCACAGAGCTATTCAGTGGTGCATCATCATTCAGTTTCAGCTGTGATTTTCCGCTTGGTCCAAGTGCTCGATGATTGTCTTGTGTACTATAGCATAACATGTTTTTGGACAGTAAAACTTTCAGGGGGACCGAAACAGATGTTTGAAAAAGTGCAGGGGACATGTCCCCCGCTTCCGCCTCCAAAATTACGTCAATGAATGTTAGGGCATTTGTATTCTTGTTGTCGTGCCTTAAATTTGCTGCCGTCACACCCAGTTTGAAGGGTCACTGCTCAGAGTGTTGCGATTGCCACAGGGAGTGCTGCTGCCTTCACTTTCCACATTTTCTCTACCTCCTGGTATTTCTCAAACTTCTCTGGTTTCTTTTTCCTGATAGTACTTTCACTCAGTATTGCTACAACATTGCAGCCTTCTTCCTTTACTTGTCCATCACTACTGTGTCCAGATGGATAGCCATCATCAGTTTTTCTGTCTATCTGGAAGTCTCTCGGGATCTTACCTTGGCCATTCTTAACCACCAGTGGGGGATCTCATGGTGACCTTGGGACTTCAGGGGCCAACTTGGCACAGATGATCCTGTATACTATGCTGGACACTTTGTTATTGGTGTTTCATGCCATACTATACCTGCTAGCATCTTGCACCCTGCTGTGATGTGCTGGATTGTCAGAGGGCTTCTCCGCATAGCTTGCACCTGAGCCTCTATCAATCTTTTATTTAGAGCTTTTTCCTGTTTTGTCATGGTCGGTTCCTCTTGGCTCTCTCAGTCCAGCTTTGTACAGCCACTGGTAGGACTTTGTTATATCAGCCACTTCTCCTATCATCCAGTGGCTCCTCTTGTATCTTCTAGTTCCTTTCTAGTGTCGTTTATCCATTACCAGCAGGTTCATTTGTGCTGTTAGGTATGGAGTGCAGTTAGCTTCTATAGCCAGAAGGTTTGAATAATGCCATATCCCAGTGCTGTCCAGCTCTTCATATACAGGTGCTGGTCATAAAATTAGAATATCATGAAAAAGTAGATTGATTTCAGTAATTCCATTTAAAAAGTGAAACTTGTATATTATATTCATACATTACATACAAACTCATATATTTCAGATGTTTATTTTGTTTAATTTTGATGATTACAAATGACAACAAATGAAAATCTCAAATTCATATCAGAAAATTAGAATATTACTGAAGACCAATAAAAACAAAGGATTTATAGAAATGTTGGCCAACTGAAAAGTATGAACATGAAAAGTATGAGCATGTACAGCACTCAGTATTTAGTTGGGCCTCCTTTGGCCTGTATTACTGCAGCAATGCGGCGTGGCATGGAGTCGATCAGTCTGTGGCACTGCTCAGGTGTTATGATAGCCCAGGTTGCTCTAATAGTGGCTTTTAGCTCTTCTGAATTGTTGGGTCTGGTGTATTGCATCTTCTTCTTCACAATACCCCATAGATTTTCTATGGGGTTAAGGTCAGGAGAGTTTGCTGGCCAATTAAGAACAGGGATACCATGGTCCTTCAACCAGGTACTGGTAGCTTTGGCACTGTGTGCAGGTGCCAAGTCCTGTTGGAAAATGAAATCTGCATCTCCAAAAAGTTGGTCAGCTGCAGGAAGCATGAAGTGCTCTAAAACTTCCTGGTATGTGGCTGCGTTGACCCTGGACCTCAGAAAACACAATGGACCAACACCAGCAGATGACATGGCACCCCAAACCATCACTGACTGTGGAAACTTTACACTGGACTTCAAGCAACGTGGATGAAGTGCCTCTCTTCTTTTCCTCCAGACTCTGGGACCTTGATTTCCAAAGGAAATGCAAAATTTACTTTCATCAGAGAACATGACTTTGGACCACTCACCAGCAGTCCAGTCCTGTTTCTCTTTAGACGCTTCTGACGCTGTCTGTGGTTCAAGAGTGGCTTGACACAAGGAATGCGACAGCAGAAACCCATGTCTTTCATACGTCTGTGTGTGGTGGTTCTTGAAGCACTCACTCCAGCTGCAGTCCACTCTTTGTGAATCTCCCCCACATTTTTGAAGGGGTTTTGTTTCACAATCCTCTCCAGGGTGCGGTTATCTCTCTTGCTTGTACACTTTTTTCGACCACATCTTTTCCTTCCCTTCGCCTCTCTATTAATGTGCTTGGACACTGAGCTCTGTGAACAGCCAGCCTCTTTAGCGATGACCTTTTGTGTCTTGCCCTCCTTGTGCAAGGTGTCGATGGTCGTCTTTTGGACAACTGTCAAGTCAGCAGTCTTCCCCATGATTGTGTAGCCTATAGAACTAGACTGAAAGACCATTTAAAGGCTTTTGCAGGTGGTTTGAGTTAATTAGCTGATTAGAGTGTGGCACCAGGGGCCATCAATTTTGAACCTTTTCACAATATTCTAATTTTCTGATATGATGAATTTGAGATTTTCATTTGTTGTCATTTGTAATCATCAAAATTAAACAAAATAAACATCTGAAATATATGAGTTTGTATGTAATGTATGAATATAATATACAAGTTTCACTTTTTAAATGGAATTACTGAAATCAATCAACTTTTTCATGATATTCTAATTTTATGACCAGCACCTGTATTAGACTCTCTCTTGGATATCTGCCCCTGTAATGGTTATTGAAACCTATTCAGGAAGGTTGCTGTGGTCTGCTCTTATATCCACCAGCCACTGAGCATTGGTATTATGTTGCAGCCTTCTCTCATATGCTCTTCCAGTATTGTTCCACCTGCCCACTGAGAGTGCACCTTGGATGGTTGAGTGACAGAAACTTCATGTTTAATTCCCCTCATTTTTCTTGCACAATTTAACGTACTTTATTTATAAAAAAAAAAAAAGGAACTGAAAGCTTTGCTCTATGTCTCTGGCATACATCTTCAAGCAGTTCGCCAAGACTGAGTCCTTGCTTTGCAGTTTCTAAGGAATCAGGTATGGATAGCTTATTGTACTTTTTAGGCATGCTGAAGTACAATATCAGCTGCACCAGAACTCAATGTACCAGTTTTTCTAACACCTGCCATTGTGTGCCTTGATAATAACAATTTGGTTTATTGAGCATTAACAGTTTGTTTTTAAAATAGAGTTTACACTTTTTTTTTATTTGTGAAATTATTTCTAAAAGTGTTAGGCAGATGTCTTAAAGATTTTTCATCAAAACAATAGATTTTTCAAAAACAATATTTACACAGAACAACTAGCATGGTGCTGTATAAAAGTTAATGAATACAATCGTATATAAATAACTGATGTATAAAATTTTATTGGTCCAAAATGTTAAATATTTCTAGTTATGCAACCATGGTCAGCACTAAACAAACTTGCACAACCAACTGGCCGGGAAGAGTTAAACTCATTGCTATCTCTTTTAACAAAAGTTGAAAATTTCACTTTTAAGGACAACTTGTCTAGTTTATTAAAAGTTTTTTTTTTGCAGTTGTTGAAGTTTTTAACCTTTTTTTTCTCTAACAAATTTACTTTTACAATCTGTGTGATGTAAGCAGTTGCAGTCATTGAGATTTCAAATGTATCACCTTGTGACAGCATGTCATATATGTAGATATAGAATCATATGCAATAAAGCAGAATACACAGATTAAGCTTGTATGGCACAGTAAAAGTATCTTTTCAAACCTCCAACTGTTCTTAAGTACATATTTTTGCATTTAATTTTTTTCTCTTGTTTATTGGTTTGATATCCTAAATGTCAGGTTTTCATTAGCAGAAAAGTATCATGATTAACATAAATCAATGTTTAAATGAATAATTCTGTGTGGATTAGTCATATTTTTGTTCGCTTTAGGTGTGTTGCCAGAATGATTACACTTTTCAAAAATTATTCTAAATTACTGAATTTTTACAGTAGGGGAGCATATTTACTCTTGTTTTTTCTTTCCGAAAAACAAGGTCATCAAAATTCAGGTTTGCAGACAACACTACAAAATACCTCAATTATTTTTTCCGTTCTCTTCTGAGAGTGAGATGTACTTAGTAAGGACAAGTGAACCTGCACTTAAATTAGAGTCCCTGCTCTGCTTTAATCTCAGCCAAAGTATCAAATTAAAGATTGGAAAAATTCCCTGAGGAGCATTCAACTACAATATATTGTAGCGTCCGGTTGAAAAGATGGTCTCTCAAACTGATGGTTCACAATTCCTTTTTATTTATTTGCCTTGCTTGTGAACACACCGTAAGAGCTACAAAATACACAAATAAAAATCCACATTAGTAACTCAGACAGTATGTTGACTTTTACCCTTTTTACATAATCAATTTACCATGAATCATTTTAACCTTAAATTATTACAATCCTTTTTAATCTGGATAATCCTTAAATTTTAATGCCATCACCATATTTTTCAATGTATATTTATTAAACCCTTTAATATAGTATTTTACAATGCCTTGTACCATAAAATAAAAGAAAATGCATTATAATGTAGCCATCTGTGACTTCACTTGGTATATAAATTTGCTATTCACAAACATTTGTATTGCTGAATAAGAATGACAATCTTAACAGGGACAATTAGCACCGTTTGGTGGACAAAAAAAGTAACTACAATGAATATAACTTAGCAGACCTGTAAGCTCTGTGAAATATGGCTAAATATGCATTGTAAAAACAAACACTGATACGAACCTTGTTCCCTCATCAACCAGGTGCTAAGGACTCTTTGCCAATCAAGAGTATTCCGTGACAACACGCCTTTTCTCGTTTACATTAAAACATGGCTTCTCTCTGCCTGCCAGCGTTCGCGCCACTGCTATACACCCCGTGACATTCCATTCACGTCACTTTCCTGCTCTGAGCCTTTCATCGGCTGCATTACTGCTGGAGCAAAATAAACACTGTGGATTAATTTAAGAGACAGAATCGGTTCTAGTTATAAGGACATTTATACTCCCATCAAATCATTAGAGCATAACTGTTAACAAAATGCAATAATGATTTCCTAATGAAGAAATGGCCTGTAACTGTCAAGACTTTTAAACACATAGTCCATAAGAAAGAACCTTAAACTTTAGAATGTTTTTAAACAGTCTCTAACAACAGAACAAGTTTTTGCACAGGGCGTTCCACTATAGAAGGCTTGCTGGAACATTGTCCTTTCTCAATCTTCTTTTCTGCAAACTGAATCTTAACTCTTCTTACCAGTCCATCTTTGTCTGTCACTGTGTCCATCACACGTGCCAGTCTCCATTCATTACGAGGTAAATCGTCCATCTTCTCCATGACAATATCTCCAACTTTCAGGTTTTTTCTCGGAGTATGCCATTTCTGCCTTGTTGCAATGTTGGATAGATACTCCTTTTTCCAACGTGACCAAAACTGTTCTGATAGGTACTGCACCTGCCGCCATCTTTTACGTGCATAAATGTCCTCTTTGATGAATTTACCTGGAGGTGGCAGGGCTGCCTTGGACTTCATAGTAAGCAGGTGATTTGGGGTCAATGGCTGTGGGCTGTTTGGGTCACTTAAGCTGTCCACTGTAAGAGGTCTGCTGTTCACAATGGCCATTGCCTCATAGAAAAATGTCCTTAATGATGCATCATCCATTCTGCCTGACGAAAGTGATGCCGTTGAGCGAAGAATGTTTCGAACTGTCCTGATCTGTCTTTCCCATACACCTCCTGTATGGCTTGAATGAGGAGTGTGCATTTTGAAGTCACACTGTTTCTCAGCAAGAAAGGTGGTAATCCGTTTAGAGTCTACTTGTTTTAAAGCTTCTTGCAGTTCGTTTTTAGCTCCAACAAAGTTACTTCCTTGGTCGCACCTTATCTCACTGACTGCTCCTCTTATAGCTATAAAACAGCGTAATCCATTAATGAAGGAATCTGTAGTCAGGTCATCCAACATTTCAATGTGCACTGCTCTGCAACAAAGGCATGTAAAAAGAAGTCCATAGCGCTTGTGCACTTTGCGAGCTTGCTTAGTTAGAAAGGGTCCAAAACAGTCCATTCCACAAAATGTAAATGGTGGAGATGGATCCAAGCGCTGTGTTGGAAGATCAGACATTTTTTGTTCCTCTGTGCCTCTTCTGAGTTTGCGACACTTGACACATCGATGTATGAAGCTTGCAACAGCTTTGTTCATCCCTTGAATCCAAAATCCATTTGATCTGATCTCATTAATTGTCAGTCCTTTTCCTTGGTGTGCCACCTTGTTGTGGAAATGAGCTATTATTAGCTGAGTAATATGATGACCCTTTGGAACGATGACTGGGTGTTTTATCATGGAGGAAAATGAAGCATCTCTGAGCCTTCCTCCCACCTTAAGGAGTCCATCACTATCAAGAAAAGTGTCCATTTCAAACAGTTTGCTTCTGTGAGGAAGTGTTTTTTCATGCTTGAGCATCTTCATCTCCTCCATATATTCACTTTCTTGTAAGTCCTTTAGAATAAGACATTGGGCATTTAGTCTTTCTTGCACTGTACTGTGGCCTGTTGTTTTATCTCTCTTGGCACGACGAATGAGACGAGCTATGGCTTGCGTGGCTTTGTACCATGAGGAAAACTTTGTTAACCTGTCTGATAAACTTTTCTTCCCTGTTTGGAGGGTGTTCAGTGCCTGTACCCTTTTCAACTCTGGATCTCCAAGTTGTACATTAATGTCAACCTCTGCAGCTGGAGGGATTTCTTTTTTCCACAGAAACTGCGGCCCTTTGAACCAGTCTGATGAAATAAGCTCGCTTACACTTGAACCTCTGGATGCAATATCCGCCGGATTTTTCTCAGAAGAAACATATCTCCACTGCTGGGGGGCACTGTTGAGCCTGATTTTTTGAACTCTGTTAGAGACAAATGTATGAAAACGCCGTGCCTCATTATTGATGTAGCCTAAAACTACATTAGAGTCTGTCCAGAAATATTCGTCAATCTGTGTCGATCCTAGCTCATCCTTTAACATGTTGCTTACAGTAATGGAGACAACAGCAGCTGTAAGTTCAAGCCTTGGTATTGTTGTTACTTTCATAGGAGCAACTCTGGTCTTTGCTGTAATTAAAGCACAATGTACCTTGCCATCTTCGTTAACATACCTCAAGTACGAACACTGACCATAACCATATGAGCTTGCGTCAGAAAAATGATGCAACTCTGTTTGTACTATTTGGCCAAAGTCTTTAGGAACATAACACCGGGGTATTGTGATTTTCTCCAAGTTCTTTAGGTCATCTTTCCATTTATCCCACACTGGTCTTAGTTCACTGGGAAGGGGATCATCCCAGCTGCTGCCTTGTTTGCATGCCTCTTGAAGCACTCTTTTGCCTGTGAGTACAAAGGGGGAAATGAATCCCAATGGATCATAAAGAGATGCAACCATGGAAAGGATGCCACGTCTTGTAGCAGGTTGGTCATTGGAGTGGAAGCGGAACCTGAGCGTGTCTGAGTCAATGTGCCAGTGAATGCCTAGAGCTCTTTCAAGTTTAGAGACGTTTAATGAAAGGTCACATGTTTGCTGTGAAGAGGCACGTTCAGATGCTGGAATGCTTTCTAGCACTGTTTTATCATTACTTATAAACTTGTGTAGTCTAAGGCCACCTGATGCACAGAGTGTCTGAGCCTCCTGAGCGAGCTGAATAGCTTCCATGATACTTGCAGTACTTGTTACGCCATCGTCTACGTAGAAATCCTTCATTATGAACTGCGATGCAAGGGGAAATGTTTTCTCATGTTCCTTAGCCAGATGCTTTAATCCATAATTGGCACACCCTGGTGAGGATGTGGCACCGAAAATGTGAACCTTCATTCTAAATTCTTGGGGCACAGTGTCCAAATTGCCATTTTTCCACCATAAAAATCTGAAATAGTTTCTATCTGCTTCATGCACATGAAACTGATGGAAAAATTTTTCAATGTCACATAGCAGTGCAACCTGATGCTGTCTGAATCTGATCAAAACACCATTTAAATTGTTCAATAAATCTGGACCTGGAAGCAAATGATCATTGAGACAATTTCCTTTGTATTTTGCTGAGGCATCGAAGACCACTCTGAGTTTGTCTGGTTTTTGGGGATGATATATCCCATGGTGGGGAATATACCATTTTTCTCCTTCCTTTGCTTCACTGTGCACTTCCTCGGCATCTCCCTTTTCAATGACTTCATTCATAAACTTTACATATTGCTCCTTGTACCTTGGGTCCTTTAATAATTTGTTTTTGAGGCTTCGAAGTCGCACAGCGGCCATTTGTTTATTATCTGGTAAGAAAGGTCTTTCCTTAAATGGAAGTGGCATTTCATAATGTCCTTCATTGTTTTTGTGAATTCCTTCCCTCAATGTGTTCAGAAAGAGGATGTCATCTTGAGACACTGATCTATTGTCCTTGTCATCATCCTTAAAGTCTGACTCGAGAACCTTGATTGCATCAGCTGGAGTCATTAAGGGGAGCTCTTTGACTGTGACTCTGTGACACACAGACATGCTAAGAGTGTCACTGTGAGATGATGTGGGGCCTACAATACTCCAGCCCAAAGCTGTGCGAACAGCGTAGGGTTCGTTCTCTCCTCCTAAGATTACCTGCCTTGGAGCTAATGCCTTGGAACAATTGTAACCAATCAAAAGCCCAACTTCACATTCTAGCTGTGGAGGAATCTTATCCTTTATTACCTTGAGGTGATTCCATTGCCTTGCCGTTCACAGGAAGGAATGTGAGAGCGGTTAACTGGTATACAGTCTTTAGTGTAAGCAGGCGGGAGTTTAATAATTTCTGTGGAGTTATAGCCTCTGACTTTCAAACCTGAGACACGTTCACTTGGTACAACAGCATCTTTACCAAGCATTGTTGTGAGCTTTAACCTTATTGGAGTAGACTTAGCTTTGATATTATTAGACACATCTTGATCAATGAATACTGTGTCACTTTGGGTGTCTAAGAGTGCGTAAATAAGCTTCTCATTACCTGGATGTTGCTCTGACGAAACCCATACGGGTACAATCATGGAAGTGTTTACACATGTTCCGTTGGTTTCTGCATTGAGAGATAGAGTAGTTGCAGCCTGTTCACTGTTGTTCTGAATCGATGTTGTGGCTGATTTATCATTTTCATAGTTGAAGTCATGCAGACAGGTAGGGTGTTTTTTCTTACACACTTCACATACAAGTCTATAACGACAGTCCTTTGCACTGTGTCCAGCTTTCAGACAGCCATAACAGAGCCCATTATCCTTTATGTATTTCCTTCGTTCCAACAGTGATTTGCCTTTGAACTGGGGGCAATTTTGAAGTTTGTGTCCATTGTCTTGACATAGCATGCACAGTGATGTAACATTTGATCTTTGTTTTGTGTTTTCCCTTTCTGTTACCACCTGTGTATGGAGAACACTGGAGGTGGGTCTTTTTTCCTTTTGATAACTTTTACTGGTGATTCTTGTGAAGTCTGTAGAGTGGAGAGCCTGAAATGATGTTATTGGATTGCACACTATTTCAGCTTCAGAAGACATGAACTCAGCAAAGTGTTTTAAACTTGGAAACTTTCCACTTTCCTTCATGTGCTGTGTAGCTTGACGATTCCACCGTGCAGCTGCCCAGTTTGGTAACTTCTGAACAAGTTTTTGGTTCTCCTCACAATCATTGAGAATGTCTAACCCTTCTATGTGGGGCATAGCTTCATTACAGGTTTGAATGAAATCAGCGAATGCTCTAAATCCTGCGGAATCATTTGTTTGAATCTTCGGCCATTTTGCTAGCTTTTCTCTAAATGCTCTCTGAACGACAAACGGATGTCCATACCTTTGGTTGAGGCGTTCCCAAGCATCTTTGTATGCGTTGCTGTCAGTTCTGTAGAAGATGCCATCAAGTGTTTGTTGAGCAGAACCAGATACATATTTCTTTAAGTAATACAACTTGTCTGCAGGTGAGATGTTCCTTTTGTCGATTAGTGCAGTGAATGAAGCTTTCCACTCAATAAACTGTATTGGGTCACCTGTGAATATGAAGGGCTCTGGCATTGGTAGTCTACTCACAGCTACATTGTCCTGTAATGCTTGGGCTAAATAAAGAATATCTGCTTGTGGATGTGAGGAGGAAACACCATTACTGTTGGTGTCTTGAACAGAAGCAGAAACCATGGGAGCCTTCTGATCTGCTCGGCTGCAGTCGACATGAACACCACTCTCACCTTTTAACTCCTGATCATAAGTCACTAGCCTCGCTCGTGCAGCCTTCAACTCTCTTTCAGCCTTCAGTCTCTCTAACTCACGTTTTTGAGATTCAAGCTCCCTTCTCTGTCTTTCTTCTAAAAGTTGAATCCTTTCCTTTTGTTTTTCTTCTTCTATGAATACTTCAAACTCTGCCTCCTTGGCAGCTAATTCTGCTGCAGCCTCCGCTCTCCTTACAGCTACTTCTGATTTTGCAGACATTGACTTACAAGTAGATGATTGCTTACTTGACAGAATAACTGTAAATGGATTTAGCGTAGTCTAGATCAAAAAGCTCACGTAGACGTCTCTTCACTTTATCACTGTCATAGTCATCTATCCCTGAGAGTCTTTCATGTGCGACCTTGATAATGTCTTTGGTGACTGCTTCACATGCATCTATGAGTCGCCTTGTGTCACTAGAGGGAGTAATGCTTTCCCTAATTTCTGTATATAACTTTATGACACCATCTCTTTCTTTCTCTAAGATGTCCATGAGTGAAGCGATTTGACTATTTGGAAGATCTCCCTTTAGTTGTTCTCTTGTTGAGCGTATTTGTTTTTTCCATTGATCATAAACTTTAAGGAGACGTTTCTCCTTTTTATGGGCCTCTTCCTCCAAATATGCTTGCATTTTTTTTGTTGGTTTCCTTGGACAAACAGAGCAGGGAGGTTCCTCTTCCCTGTCAACTTGGAGGTTCTCTGTGTACTTTGTTTCCTTTTCAGATGCTTCCATGCTGATGACCTTGAAAAGTCTTTAACTGGGACCTCAGTGCTGAGCGTGGGATGAACTTCGTCTCACCTTATAAAGAAGCTCTTCTCAGCTTGGGGTCAAGCTCTTACTGTAGCGTCCGGTTGAAAAGATGGTCTCTCAAACTGATGGTTCACAATTCCTTTTTATTTATTTGCCTTGCTTGTGAACACACCGTAAGAGCTACAAAATACACAAATAAAAATCCACATTAGTAACTCAGACAGTATGTTGACTTTTACCCTTTTTACATAATCAATTTACCATGAATCAGTTTAACCTTAAATTATTACAATCCTTTTTAATCTGGATAATCCTTAAATTTTAATGCCATCACCATATTTTTCAATGTATATTTATTAAACCCTTTAATATAGTATTTTACAATGCCTTGTACCATAAAATAAAAGAAAATGCATTATAATGTAGCCATCTGTGACTTCACTTGGTATATAAATTTGCTATTCACAAACATTTGTATTGCTGAATAAGAATGACAATCTTAACAGAGACAATTAGCACCGTTTGGTGGACAAAAAAAGTAACTACAATGAATATAACTTAGCAGACCTGTAAGCTCTGTGAAATATGGCTAAATATGCATTGTAAAAACAAACACTGATACGAACCTTGTTCCCTCATCAACCAGGTGCTAAGGACTCTTTGCCAATCAAGAGTATTCCGTGACAACACGCCTTTTCTCGTTTACTTTAAAACATGGCTTCTCTCTGCCTGCCAGCGTTCGCGCCACTGCTATACACCCCGTGACATTCCATTCACGTCACTTTCCTGCTCTGAGCCTTTCAGAATAAAAGCATCGGCTGCATTACTGCTGGAGCAAAATAAACACTGTGGATTAATTTAAGAGACAGAATCGGTTCTAGTTATAAGGACATTAACATATATATGTAATTTCTTTAATCCAAAATTTTGTTCTGGACCGACTTCTTAATCAAGCCATAATAGGTATTATAATGTTTGTATGAGAAAGAGTGCAGTTATTCTGTTTTCACTTTGAATCTAAAAAAAAAATAAAAAAATCAGAAAACAGAATTGTGTTTATTTGTTATTGTAATTGTGATAAAAAATAAAAAATAAAAAACTACAAAATGAGAGAGAGCTGCTGTCATAAGTTTGGAATTGAGTACCCAATATTCAAGCAGACAGATCAAAACAAGTGTTAATTAAACCAAGAACATTTGACTGCTCATCAGCTGGGGCGGATACACTGGATAATCTGTAGAAATAGAAACTCAGGTTGGTGACTTTGAATCTAAGACGGGCCGCGACTATAAGCAAAAGTCACTAACCTGGTTCTGAGTTCAATCCGATCCCGAAGGAAAGAGTAGAATCCAAAATGGAGGTGTCTCCAAAGCTTGCAATGAGAGTCGCCCCCAGAGTTCCAAGTGATGAGCTGAGTAGAACAGCAGTATCCATGGGGGGAAATCCAAAGCCAAAGTCAAAAGCCAAAGAAACAGGTTACCAGACCAGAAGATCAGAGAGCCAAGGAGGTACCAGAGGAGAATCCAAGCCGAGGTCAGAAGATAGTTCCAGGTTCGGTAAGCCGGCAGAATCCAGGAACCAGTTCAAAACAAATCAGACGAGCAGAGCAGAAAAAGAGGCAAAGCAAAACTCGAAAGTTCCAAAAACAGAAATAGGTCAGGATCAGAAAATCAGGATGGTATAGAATCGCTAGAGTTACTCTCACACACACAACTCAAATAATCTGGCGCTGATGGCAGGCAAACAGGCAGCATATATACAGTAGCAGCAGGGACCAGGTGGACCAGATGAAAGGTAATGAACAACTGGGCAAATTAGACAGGTGAATGGAATAAGCAATTAAGCCAGCCATCAGCACCAAGGTTATGACAGCTGCATTAGTTCCTCTGTACATAATGAGGCAAAAATGTTTTATATAAAATTTATGAAGGGATTATCCAAAAACACCATTAGATTCAAATGTCATTAAATATTTTTACATATATTAATATCTTAAATATTTAACTTGTGCACATCTCTTGCCTGTATTTGGCTATTAATGAGAAAACAGTATTTTCAAATTCCTCAACACAAGTCATGTAGGTTTTCCAGATTCAACCTGACCTATTTTATTGCTGTACATTTTGTGAGGTCTTGGGAGTTAGATAGACATGTTAAAATATCTACTGTTCCACCCCATTTCTGAGGATATTTTCTGTATTTTCAGCTCGAATAAATAACTAAAAGATTTTGCTAAACCAAAAAAGCTGTTTTTGTTAGCTCCTTCATTAATTGCTTTCCTTTATTGACACCCATTATAAATTTGTTTAAAACAACAAGAAATTTAAACAAATGTCACATTATCCATTTGTAATGAAATAAGTTTTATTTAGTGTTGCATATTTTATCCTGTTCTTCAAGTGTAAGTGATTAAAAAATATATGCTAAATGCAATGAAAAGTATTCAACTTTTTTTATTATTTGCATCGTCCATGGGAGCAACTAATATCAAAGGCTCGGTAATAAGAAACAAAGGATATTGACATTCTACTAAATTGATTTAGTATTTCTGTAAATGTTAAGCTTATATGGCTGAGCTTAAAGACAAGGCAGTACAAAATCTACAGTAGCGGTTCCCTGTATCACCACACTTCCTCCATTGACCTGATAAAGTCTAACTTTAGCCTCCAGAAGGGAACAGAGACTGTCCAAGGTCATGCATGGCCAGAATTAATCAAAGAGAGCAAACAGTCAGCCCCGAGAAGCCTCCGCGTTTGAGTTTATCTCTGTGCACTCATACTAGCACCTCTGTCAACAGTCAGTTTTGACAAGCTCTTGCACCTTTGTTGTCCTTGGGATAATCTGTCAGCTTCTCTATTAAGAGGTCTGCCAGTCTCTTTCAAACCCGCCAGTCGACAATGAGCCCTCAGTGGCTCATTAGTAAAAAGAGCACATGTGAACCTTGATAAAGGTATTGGAACTCTACCACACTTATTTTTCAGTTTGTCAATGACATAAGGATTTGAAAGATATAGGTTTGTTCATAATCTTTAAACTTTTAAGGTTACCCGTCCATTTAACTTTTTGACATCCCATTTGGAATTTGTGAGGTATATCAGGGGGGAACTGCGTTTTGCTGTACATATATGGGAAATTGCTGTTTTAGAGTTCAAAGGTTGAGGTTGAGTTTAGGTTGGGTGCAGGACTAGGTATTTACGCATTATGGATACTCAGTCAAGTTTGTGTATGTGTGTGTCAAAAACATTAAAAAAAAGAAAAGAGGCAGCGCAACAAAACTCTTGGATTCTAGATTTTAGATTGTTTTGTATTATTACTAGAATATATTAATAAAAGGATCTTTATCTGCGTCCCATTTAATTTCCTTTGCTTCCTTTTTCTACAGTCATGTTACAATCATAATCACCGTTTGAATTAAGCTTTAGATTTCATCATTTTATTGCAATGAGCACACTGCTAGGGTATTATAACTGTTGATTTAGCAGTTTTAGCATCTTTGTACAATTTAAAAGAACATATCTCTCGAATTAATGACAGATTTTACATTTTTCAGCTCTTGAGAGCTAGATAAATTGCCTTGGTGGGCCAGATTGGGCCTGCCTGCAGGTCTTGATTTTGACACTTGCAAATAAATTAGTCTGTAGATCTGCAAAGTTGGTAGAGATATACCTATAGATAAGTCATGTAATTGAGCAAGAGTTGGTTCTACAAAGCAATGATTCTGGAGATAAGCTAAAAACATACTCATGCTGCATTTTTAAAATGTTTTAATTGTGAAACCAAGTTGAAAACATTATACGTTTGTTTGTTTTTTCAAACCTAAAATATATCATATGATGGTCTATCATAAAAATTTCTATAATCTGTGATAAGGTTTGATTCTCTAATACAAGGAAATGTGATAGTCTATGAGTTAACATTAAGATCTAAAGAGAAGTGCCATCTCTCTGTAATTTAGTCACAGGTTGTAGTCAGAGTTAAAAAATATGTAAATGCAGGGGAAGAAGGGAGTCAGTCCAGTGGCTGGAAGTTGGAGGGATTCTGTTGGGAGTTGCAGGAAAGTTGGCTGTCATCCGGCTGGTGTTTGACTGGGAAGGGCAATTTTGAATGGCTGCAATTACAAATAACTTTATTATGCCTGCATAAAACTTTTCAATTTAGTAAAACCGTTGATAGAATTTTTACTTCATTTTTTTTTACTGCACTCACTTAAACCCCAGCCCCTCTGGAGAATTTAAATTATACTTAATATCTTTTTCAAGATCATTAACCACCTCTTACACTTTGTGTACCACATAAACAAAAGATATCATGGCTCGTCAACTATTTAATGCCTAACAGCAGTGTGTTTTTCTTTTGTGTGTCAAGATCATTTTCACTTGCTGCTAATATAACTGTAAATTCCAAAGGTCAGGTGTTCCTTTTCTTTTACGAAATACATGATCCCTTTTGTTTTCACAGGACTACAATGATGAGATTAGGCAAGAGCAGCTGAGAGAGTTATCCCTGCTGAACGGATCTGATGAGTCGAGCAGAGGGAGGAGCACACAAGGGAGGACCCTAAGGACAACAACCACAGCATCCACAATGTAAGGCTGGACTTAGATTTTAACCTGATTAAATCTGTAAATAAAGCCAATGAATCACATGATCTCTAATAAGTTCCATTGTGTTTTTAAATTAGGATTCGAAAATATTCTCTTTTGAATATTTGACCTGTATTCAAAATGTAGATTCCTTTAATTGCATTACATTACACACCCACCATGTCCATTATAGTAATCAGAAGCTATTGTTACTTCAAGTCAAAGTGTATCTTGCTTCATTAGCTATGTTTGCCTTTTTTACTTTAAACATGGAGCCAGAAATCTACCAGCTGTTTTGAACTTCAAAGATGTAAAATTTTCTGCTCATTCTGTTTTACTATTCTATGCTACTTTTCATTCTATCACAAATTCTTAATATTTTAACTCTTTTAAACAACGTCTGCAGCCTAGATGGTAAACTTCTGTGTAAAACTGGCATGCAGTGAGAAGGGTTTGATTCTGGACTTCAGTGTTTCTACATTAGTTTTTGAGGTTATAGCATTAAAACATATCCAGAAATGTTTAGTAGACTTTACTTAATGTATCTCAATGTTCTATAGCAATTAAAAGTAGATCTACTTTATGAATACAATTAGAGTATATTTACTTAAACAAATTGTTAACTTTGCTTTTTTTGGACAAATTCTGTAGGCTGTTGTTCTTTACAATGTATGTTAAAAATATATTTTTATCCTTTTTTAAGAATATCTTAATCGCCATTACAGAAATTAAGTCTCCTTGTACAGTCATAGGATAAATGACTAGACCATCCTTGTTTTCAAAAACAATGGTTATGGTAATAACTAACTCCTATGTGTATCGTGTGACTAAAATAGACAGAAAAGAAAATGCTGAATGCCTGTGGTCTCTGAGGTTAGGGTGGTCTCTTAGTAGTCTGACATTCATTGACCATATTCAAGGCCATTGGTCTTAAGGATATTCTTGGGCTCAACAAGATGTTGTAAAATTTATATATATTTCAATAACAAAACATGGAGTTTCCACCTTCATGGTGGAATTTCAGATTAAGTGGTCCTGTAGACTTTTTTTTTTACACATTTCAATTAAATTTCTTTGGAATCTCCTCCAGGGATTTGTATTTAGGTATAAAAAAGGCATTTTCTAAAACTTAATCATTCAGTCCTCCCCTCCACATAACCAGGCTCTGGAGATCTAAGCAGCACCAGAAAATAGTTTTTGATTGACTTTGCCATGTATTCAGCTACCTGCATGAAACACCTTTAAAGCAATTTGTCCGTAATCCACCTGAGCTGTGGCAGTCCCTCAGGAGAACTAAGGCACAATGTGCCATGACAGCATGGCCTGATTTAAGCAGAAGCTAAATCTAGCATTGCTGTGGCTGCTCCCAATTCACACACATAAAAAAAAAAAAAATCATTGCTGCCACTTCTCTCCATGATTTTCTCCTCATACTGTAACGATAAGCAATTTTTGCAGAGCTCCATGAAAAATATCCTACCAGAAATTCAGCTTTTGAGTATTTATATTTTGGATGCCAGTGTGTTGCTACCTAAAGGAAGATGGCCCTGAGGGAAATTAGCTGTCCCATCCCACCTACTAGAGGATGTTAAAATGTGAATTAACCACACTGTAACCTTGCAGGTGCTGCGGTGCCTCTGTAGTAGAAGTGCTCTGTTGTAGAAATGCTGGACAGACACATTGTTATTAAAGAAACAATCTGGCCTAGATTCATTCAACTCCGCTGGTGCATGCGCTTATACTTTTTATACACAGCCTAAGATATATATATATATATATATATATATATATATATATATCAAAATCACAATGTTGTGGTCATGCTACATGTGTGTCAAGATTATAGAGATGTGAGGGATTTATTATTATCATAATTCCACCTTTCCACAAAAATAACAGCACCTTTTTATGATAAAATAAAAATTCTGTGAGGCAATATTCTGAGTCAATACCCTTTTTGTATGCTTGTTTGTTTGTGCAGGGGCCACAGAGGTGTAAGCAGAAGAGCAGCAGCTCCTCGAGGGACAGCTGCATCCACACACAGCAAACTTCCCACAACAGTCCTTACAAGGGATTTGCAGGCTTCGAGGGCCAGGGGGGCAACAGCAAACGCTGGATACAGGCCCCCGCTGTTAGCAGTCACACATGAATCATATGATGACTATGTAAGTCCAATTTTTTTTTATATTAAGAAAGGCTGGTGGAAGTTTGAATCGATCAAACATGATCTAATCCACTTAGAAGTGCTCTGGATGAGTCGCACTGTTTTTGAATAGGCAAAATAGGACAGGAGTTTGTAATAGTAAAGCAATTAAGAAACTGTCCCATTTTTTCTTAACATGTTTTACAGTCTGAATTGTATGATGTATACCCAACAATGCTGTGTTCCTAAAGACATTAATGCATTAAATACTTTGTATTGTATTTGACTAACGTAGGAACAGGTACTGGCCTTTATACAGATGTAGCCATAGAAATAGGGATGGAACGGTTTATGAAAACCGTCCGAACCGTTCGGTTCAACTGTCTCGGTTCGATTCGCGTGTGTTGCGTTCGGTTCATGCGCGACTCCAGAGCAGAAGGTGGCGGTACTGCGACCAAAGCCAACCACCAGTAGTAAACAAGAAGAAGAAGCAAAGCATCGTAGCCGGGTGTAGCAGAAAAAAATCTGTTGTTGTGGAGAATTGTGTGGGTATGGCGAGTGAGAAAGAACAGGAGTTGGAAGACGCGCCAGCAGCACTTTATAGGTCTGCTGTATGGGACCGCTTTGCATTTAGAGTGACCTACGATGACGGCGGAAAGAAAGTTGTAGATAAAAGTGCAATAGTGTGCAAGCATTGTGCAACACGTTTTGTTTATGCTAACAGCAACACGACCAACATGTCATGCTAACCCCGAAATCCCACATACTCCGTCAACGCTCCGCCCTGCTGTGCTCCAGACCGCCTGCGTAAAGCAAAGCCTACAGCCTCTGCTGTGGCTCCCATCCGCTCCGCTCTGAGTTCCTTGGAGATGATTAAATTCAAAGCAGCAAAACATGCGGAAATAATCCAGGGTTTCCGCGGATCATTAAAAATAATTACAATTCATAATTTTTTGTTTTCATTAATTTCATTAATTTTTATGGGATTTCGGTGGAACAATCAACATATACCGAACCGAAAACCGTGACCACGAAACCGTGAACCGAACCGGATTTTGTGAACCGTTCCACCCCTACATAGATTTACATAGTAATTTAATTTACTTATATATATATATATATTAGTGCTGTCAATCGATTAAATTTTTTAATCGCGATTAATCGCATCAATGCCTGAGTTAACTCGCGATTAATCGCATTTTAATCGCACATTTTTTTCCTGATTGAAAATCATTTAAATACTCTCGATGACATACAAAAAAATACATACAGGCTAGGTTTGTGCCAATGTTCTTTTTTTAAAATGAAAACAGGTCACAGATACTGATTTATGCCATAGAAACATATGGCAAGAAGATGGGGAGGCATGTAGCAAAAAATAACAAATATGTAGGCAAAAAAAAGGCCCTGAAAACAGGCTGATGTAAAAGACAGTCTTTACAGTTAATACAGTCTTTTGAACAAAGACAAGCATTTTACCCTACCGCTATAAAATGCAGTAGAGTTAACATTAGATGTTAATTAACCAAGGTAATAATGAACAATTTTCAATCAATACATCAAAATCAATAGACCGACATTACTAGATGAAGGTAGTCTATGCTCTAGAAAGTTACTTTTCAGGCTCTTAACAAAAATGAGAACACACACACACCCATCCACCCACACACAGACACACCCACCCACACACACACACACGCGATACTGACCTGTTGCGTACACAGACGGCAAGAGGGCTGCTACGAGATTCCATTTCACCTCAGTAATCAGTTTTCTCAGCGTATTTCAGGTTGCTACTAGTTACCAGACACTCAACTTGTTTGTTGGTGGTGGGGCTTAAAGAAAAGGCACTAGCGTCACCCAGTGTATGAGCGTCTTTTTCCCTTGAGGAGCTCCGCTCTAGAAGCCTATGAGAAATGCATAGACTGGGGGAAAATAGCCCCGCCTTCCCGCAGGCTGCAGCGGGATGTACTTGGAAAAATTGTACCATAAAACCACATAGCGTTAATCTCACGTTAAAAAAATTATCGCCGTTAAAATGGCCTCGCGTTAACGCGTTAATAACGCGATAATTTTGACAGCACTAATATATATATATATATATATATATATATATATATATAAGTAAATTAAACTATAGTGTCTTTAAAATGATACTCAATAGATATGAGTTTTGTAGTATTCTACACAACAGGTTCAGACTATCCAGACATTGTTTGCTTTGTATTTATCTTTGAGAACAAACTCTTAGAATAAATATTGTTAGTACTACCGATGATGTGATTAACAAATCCACAACAATAATTATTGCTTTGATGTTTGTAGTGCCAAAAATGCTTAACAAAGCCTAGAAAGAGGTGTAAAAATATAATAACATTCGTTATTTCAGTAAAGGTACAGATACCTGTGTTAAAAAACAAACAAAAAACAACCCTGGTAAAAATAAAGTACCAACTGAACTTCATGGAGCATATTCACCTTATTGTATATGCTTATACAAAAAATACAGAAAAACAATGTTTATGATAAAATAAGGTAATAAACACCAAGCCTCCATCCTGACAATGTTTACAGTTTTTTCAGTCTAAATAGAATACCTGCACTGGCCACAATGAACAAACATAGACAGATGTTTAATAATTTGCGGGCAGTTACGTTGAATTAATGCAGCTATTTAATAGAGCTTTATCGTTCTGCAATGCTTCGCAGTTATAATATGTAGTGCCTTGCAGATAACAAGCCACATCTTCTGGTCAGCATCTACTACAGCGGTAAAGCAACAGCTCAGCGTGGTTGTGAGTTGTTGTGGCTGATTTGGGAGGCATATATGTTTCAGGAACTGAAGGTTTGGTTTTGGGGAGGTTTAATGTGCAGGCATGGCTACTGCCAGGGGTAGTAGGGGGTCTCTGAGTGTGACTTCTGGTGTCTAAGTTTGTGGTCTTTGGAAGTCTGCACCAAGAGACACGGGTTACTAGTGTGGCAGCTGTGTTGCATTGGTTTGCGTCTGGGGTAAGCTCGGGGCCTGGGGTTCCTGGCTGTGTGCTTGAGCAGGATCCCCAGGGAGTGGTGGGCTTAATTCTGGGCTGGTATGCTGCCTAGTTTGTGGAGTAGTGCTTGCTCTGGTGCCTAATATGCTAGGAGGTCTGTCGGCATCTTACATACTACAGGTGCTTTGCCTCCCAGGGCAGGCACACTGCCAATAAAAGGGGGAGGGATGGGGGGACAGCTTCTCAACCTGATTGTCCAAGTATTATAGGTTTTAGAAGCTGGCTGAATGTAGGAGTATGCCTAGATTGCCTATGCTGGGGAGGGGGTGTTAGCAGCCTGAGTTCTCATTACTCCGTGTTGGGCTTTTTTTCCTTACCGATCTGGGTTGGGATGCGTCCCTAAAGGAGTAGGCTTCTGCTTTTCTATGGGTCCCTATGGTGTCTTGTACAGGCTCCCTCTCAGAAAATGCTCATGGTTCTTAGGGTCCCCTTTAAAAAGGAGACTTGTGCATCCAAGCTATTACTCTAAGATTTTGGAGTGACCATCCTCTGTCCCTTTGCATTTAGGACTCTGTGTCAAATGCTGACATTGCTTTTTAGGCAAGATTTTAGATGATTGTGCTTTGTTTGTTTTTTTTTGTTCTTTTATCATATCTTTACCTTTTATAAAGCTTCTGTTGTCTTTGTTATGAAGCAGTAGGGCTGGGCGATAATTCAATAACGATATATATCGATCGATAGACGTGTGGCGCAATAGAAAAAAAGAGGGTCGATAAAAGTTCGATAAAAAAGAAACGCAGTTTTCCTTCCTTCTCATTGTGGCCTAGCATGTAGGTTTATGCTAGTCACTGCTTCCTCCCAACCAATCACAATCGCGGACCCAGGCACGACGTCACCAAGCGCCGCCCTCTCAAACCACAACACAGAGCACATGAAGATGTCGCAGCAAGGAGAGGCGGAGGAAATTGTTTCAAAGAAGGGTTTTTGTAGTTCGGCAGTTTGGCAGTATTTCGGTCATGGCAAGTCGGACCAAAAACAAACCACAGTCATCTTTAAAATGTGTAGGGAACCAGTGAAAACGAAGTCTGGTAACACAACCAACTTTTTTTTTTTATCATCTCAGCCGCTCACAGCCGCAGGAGTACGAGCTGTGTAGGCCCCGGCGCGGCTCTCCTCCGAAGAATCTTCGGAAAATATATATATTCAGTTCTGGGCAGTTTCCCACGTAGTTCTAACAATTGAGAGAAAAATGCTGAGGGGCCAGCAACTTCAAAGTAATAACTCAGGTCAAAGCAGGAAACGGGGGCGGGGGCGGGGGCGGCGGCGGCGGTGGGGGGGCATTTATTTATTTGTTATATTTATTTTGGTCACTTTTGTTTATTCTTTGTCAGTATTTAATAACATAACCCAGGTCTCTTAAAGCTACAGTGTGTAATTTTCAGAGACATCTAGCGGTCAGACTGCAGACCGCAGCAACATGAACATCTCCCCCCCACCGCTTCTCCCCCCCAACAGTACGGCGAGCGTTACGGGACAAAATGTCTTCCACGACGTCCACATCACCTACCTTCTCAAGTGATGAGGTTTGTTTACATAGATAATTTTACAGATAGTATTTCATTAGTCTGTGTAGGGTATAGATTTCATGTAGACTTAAGATAATAAATATACCCGTTATTTTTTCTACGTCGTTGTGACGTTTTGGTGAGCTGCTTTGCATGGTGATATAAACAGACGAAGTAATTGTAGTCATTAGTTTAACAGCGAGATTGTGTTCGCTGGAAGAATATATATTCCCCGTTTACAGAGTCCAAGTCATTTTGGTGGCACGGGGGTTACAACGCGAGGGAGAGGGAGAGGACGAGGGCGAAGGCAGGAGGCCGTGCAGCTAGGGCCAGGCGAGGGAGGGGTGCCAGCGGGGTGAGAGCAGAGGAGGAAAGGCTTGAAGATCTCCAAAGGAGCCGGAGAGAAGTAACCGAGGTATATATCCAGAAAATTATTTTACAGAAAATTAATGAATCATTACCTATGAAACGTCAGGGACGTTGCTGAATAAGTATACTGGAGAGTAACAGCATCATCACGCAGCATGTTATTGTTTTAGACAGGTCTGAGCATCCTGTGCTCCAAAAACTGCAGTGATATTAGACAATTGTGTGTGTAGGATTAATTACCTGTCCAAGAGAAAACTGGCAACTTGAGCGTCACTTTGAAAACCTTTTTCCTCCATCAGTGACTTCCATCGTGTAAATGCCGTGCCAATGTTGATCCGTGTTTTTTGTCGTTTCTTGTCACGCTTGCGTTTATTCTCGTCGTGTTTCCGCTTCTTAGATGACGGGGGTTCGGTGTCCGCCGCTTTTCGTTGTGATACAGAGTAGGCATGATCCTCCATTCGTCTGATGTTTGGCCGCACAGTGCCAAACAGTTTGCAAAGTCACTCACGCCTGCCGCCTTGTTCACCTTTCTTGTTACTGAGGCGCAGTATACCTGCTTCTTCTTCTTCTTTGGTTTCAGGCAGACTAAATGCTTCTCAGGCATAATACTGCCATCTACTGTTCAGTACCGTCTCAGTTCATCTCTCTCAACTTGCCGTAGTTATTTTCGAGCGTCATGGGAGATCTCGCAATCGCTAGTTTGTTGCCTCTGCGCTTGCCGTAGCGCAAAGATGTCAGCCTCCATGGCTGCGAGACCCGCTCCTATGTAATTATAAATAACGAATTCTAAGGCAACGCAAATATTATGGTTAAAAGGCTGAGCTCATAGGTGATGATAAATAACATAGTTATGTATAATATATTAAATTTCTGACTTTATATGCCTGTAATTATTACACACTGTAGCTTTAAGTTATTTTTCTTTAAAACAATTCTGTTATGGTTAAAAAAGTTGGTTAAATAAAGATTTAATTCGAAGTCTGTTGGTGTTTTTTATTAAAATTAAATCATTTAGCAATATTGTAAAAAGTCCAGGCAGAGCTGCACATAAAATATGGTTTCAAATCTTTTCAATAATTATCGATATCGATCAATATGCATTTCTTTTTATCGATAAGCTTTTTTTCTATATCGCCCAGCCCTATGAAGCAGTGATGTGGGACCTCGTCAAGTGGAGAGGGCAGGTCTTATCTGCGATAATCCTCCACCATACCTTTACGTTTGGAATAAAAAAAATTGAACATGTTTAAAAAAAATAACTCTCTGTGCCACCTTGTTTTTGCTATTAGAGCTTTGCAGTGGTTACGTGAAGGTAAAAGTCTGGCAGCAGGATATATGGCATCAGGAAAGATGGTAGCTGATCATTTTTTAAGCCTTTGACTTGTACATGTACTGTCATGGGTAGATGAAAAGGTCACCTGTGATGATCTTCTCTGTAAGGTTAACTGATAGCTACAAGTAAGCATTTCCTTAAATCCGAGAGATTTCTCAAGGTCATTTTGAAAAGAATACATGAAGTGAGACTCACTTTTCATCCAAATGAAACTTTTTACCATTCTTTTACCTCCGTACCTTTCTCCATTAGGTTGTATGAATAGGGAAATGCACCAGTATACACTTATTACTATACTTTTTTTCAGCCCTAGACTTGTACAAGTCTTAGGTAGAGGTCACCGCTGAAAAAAATCCTCTCTACAGGCCTAATTGATAGTTGCAGTATGGACGTGTCCTGTTTTGTAAATGTGTCAAACCACAGCTCTTGCAACCACAGAGGTTTTTATCAGCCAAAAGTTTGTTACGCTTAAAATTAATTGAATGACTCAGAAAATGCTTTAAAAAATGCTTCTTAAAATTGTACAGAACGCACATTAAAGTGCTTTTAGGTTATTAACTAACTTAATCTTATTTATTACTTAACCTACATAATGGCAACTGTATCTGACCTGGTGTGACTACCACTTAAATTAGAAAATGAAAGAAATACAAACATCCAATCATCTCACAGATAATCTCATTTATTTAGCTATAACCCATCTGCTAATCTGGATTAACTGTAAAACTGTTTCTTTATCACTGTTTGTATCCAGGTTAATTTTTTTTTGATTTTGTTTCATAATATTATTTTAAAAATTTTATTTTTCTTTTCAAGACAATACCTAATATTTTCATGTGATACTTCTTAGATAAAAAACATCAATGAAAATAATAACATAATTAAAAATTTTTTTTACAGTTAAGTCAGTGATAGAAAAACCCTTTCACATAGCATAGGCTGAGGGCTCTGAGTCCACAAAAGAGGAGGAGCAGACTATTATCTCTGTTTCCTCCACCTTCTGGAATTTTCACAAGGTCTAGTTTAATCTCGCTTTCTCTGAGCCATACATCCTGACAGGGCATGTCCTCTGTTGTAATACTAGTCAGTCAGGAAAATTGCCATCCCCTCCCACATCATATTAAAACGTCTTGTTTTAAACATTTTTTAACTCTCCTCTTCCTCATCTTTCCTTTGTTTGATTATAGATAGAGCAGAGGTGTCGACAAACAGCAGCACTGTTTGACAACACAGAGAGCTGAGCAGTGCTCGCTGAAGATGAAACAAGCTGACCTTTTCTGTGAAATCGAGACACAGCAACCAATCAGGGATCTCTTTCACTTAAAATTGAATACAGAGATGAATAATGTTGACAAAGGTAGAAATAAGGAATGCTCTTAAGAGGTTTTATAAGTGGCTTTAAAAAAAACAGTTTTAATTTACTCCTAGCAGATCTGTTAACCATCCTCTCTTACCTCCAGCACAGAGGTCTGTCACTGAAGAATCTGTGCTTTTTGCAGGGTTAGATTTACAAGGAAGTATCACCAAATCCTGAATTCTTTCCTTTTTTTTCAGTGCTTATTTTGGCTTTTTTAAAATGTAAGGTCTCCATATGGAGATTCAAGAGTTGTTAATTGAGAACAGTTTAGCAGCAGTCCATGATGTTAAGTTTCATCTGTGCTTTTATTGTGATATGCTGACAGTGAGATCTTGACAGGAAATGTCACTGGGTTTTTCAGGGGTAATGTCATTTCCAAACAGAAGAATCTGGAAGGCTGGTGATTTACCTATTATTAAACAATCATTCCAGCCACTAAATGAGGTAAACATGCCCACTGATATATTCAGTACTAGCACAGGAAGATCATGTGATGTTATGCCATCATTTTATATCAGGAAATGAACGCAACGATAGTGTCTGCTGGGATGGCACCCTATCAGTCACAAAAGTTACCTGAATTTGCCGTGTGGGCTGGTGCCAATATCATGCCCTGGTAATGGATCTTCACTATACTAACTGAATGATGGTGGTGTTGAAGATGACCAGCAGTTCCTACTTGGATTTGTTCTGAGCACTATCTATGTATAAGGATAACCTAATTTCTCTCAAAGGAGGGTTCCTAAGAAAACAGAAGGGGCCAACACAAAGTTGATGAGTGGAGGCATGTCTCCAGACTATAGAGTTGATGGTGAACTTCTCATTAGTTGAAATTAACATATATGCTTGAAAGACATCCCCTTCATTACTTTATCTTTCGGTGTAAATTGCTCAATATGAAAATGTACAGTGAAGAAAATAACTACCGTAAATTCTCTAATATAGGCCCGGGCCTTTATTTCACTCAAGTGCATCGCGGTCCAGGCCTTTATTGGATAGAGGCCAGAATTAGAGACAGGCCTCTATTGCTATTTGAGCAAAACAGACTACCAGTGGAATGAATAAAAATGAGATTGTGTGTCTATTTGAACCTATAAAACACTAGGTTCATTTATTGAAAAAGTACAGTTACCATGTCTCGCTTGGTTTGAAGTAAAAAAAAAAAAAAAATCCTCCAATTCTGTTTAATTCTCCTCCTCAGTTTCCTCCTCCTCTTCATCTCTCCCTTTAATCTCCTCATCACTCGCGCTCCTCCTGTTCTGCTGCGTGTCTGTTCTCTTCCTCGCGCAGACGGGCAGCAGTCAGGGCCTGTCGTCCAGCTGCGCAGGGCTGTGGTACTTGTATGTTACTTACTACCACAAGTATAATGTTGAGGTATTCCCAGAAAAAACGTTTATAGCCCCGGCCTGTATTAGAGACCGGCCATTATTTACCTCCTCTGACAGCGAGACCGGCCAACGTTAGAGTCCCGGCCGCTATTGGAATACAGGCCAATATTAGAGAATTTACGGTATTTCAACAAACTGCTATTTTGCAATTTCCCCCACTTAGAAATCATTAACGGGGTCTCAATTGTCATCGTAGGTGCATCTCCACTTTGAGAGACATAATCTAACAAAATATAACTATAAATGTAACTATTTATTTGTATGATACAGCTGCAAAGAAATACTTTATCATCCAAGAAAACCAATGCTAACATTTGGCACAGTAGCCTTTCTTTGCAGTTACAGAGGTCAAAGGTTTCTCGTAGTTTTTCACCAGGTTTGCACACATAGCAGGAGGGATATTGGCCCATTCCTCCACACAGATCTTGTCTAGATCAGAGCATTTCTGAGCTGTCGCTGAGAAAGAGTGAGTGCTTCAGCTCCAAAAGATTTTCTCCAAAGATTCTCTATTAGGGTTCGGTCTGTAGACTGGCTAGGCCACATCAGAACCTTGATATGCTTCTTACAGAGCCACTACGTGGTTATCCTGGCTGTGTGCTTTGGGTCATTGTCATGTTGGAAAACCCACTGTTGACCCATCTTCAGTGCTCTAACTGAGGGAAGGAGGTTGTTTCCCAGAGTCTCGGAATAGATGGCCCCGTTCATCCTATCCTTAATACAGTGAAGTCGCCCTCTCCCAGGTGCACGATGCTACCACCCCCATGCTTCACAGTAGGGTTGGTGTTCTTGGGATGGTTCTCATCATTCTTCTTCCTCCAAACATGGTTAGATTAACTATGACCAAAAAGTTCCATTTTGGTCTCATCTGTCGACATAACTTTCTCCCATGACTCTTTGGATGATTGAAATGGTCATTGGGAAACTTGACATGTGCTGGTTTAAAGGAATAGTACACCCAAAACATGATTAGCCTTCATTTTCTACTCACCCCCATGCTGAACAACACTCTGGAGTACTTTTTTGATATCTCAAATGCATCTGGAGATCTGGGAGGCTTCTTGCTGTCTGCTGACATTCAAATAATGGAGGTCTATGGCGCCCGAAGCAGAAAGGTCCATAAAAGTCCACAAAAAACGTGTCAATATTCCTCCATACTGCTCGTCCAATGTATTCCAAGTGTCCTGAGTGGGTAGCATCCAGAATTTACTCAAAACGAAGTCATTTAGAATGTTTTTAGAGCATAAACAGTAGTGTATAGGATTTCCTGAAAGCGCGCACATGCGCGTTCACAACGCTACGGAAGCCGGCAGACCAAACCAGCGCATTCAGCTCGGCAAAGAACTCATGCTCTTCCTCAACACTGAAGTCCTCAGATATTTTTCTTTCGTTGTTTCTTTCTTTGCACAGGTAAACAGCACATTTCTTCTTCTACGCTTGCATTATTGGCAGAGCAGACGCTGAATGCGCACTTTCATCTGGTTTGGTCTGCTGGCTTCCCAGTTCTTTTCAGGTCATTGACTAGCTGCTCCCCTGTAGATCTCGGCTGGTTTCTCACCTTTCTTGGGATTATTGGGACCCCATGAGCTAAGAGGGAGATTGACAGTCATGTTTAGCTTTTCCCGTTTTCTAATTATTGCTCCAACAGTGGACCTTTTTTCACCAAGCTGCTTTGTAATTTCCCCCATAGCCCTCTCCAGCCTTGTGGAGGTGTACAATTTCGTCTCTAGTATCTTTGGACAGCTCTTTGGTCTTGGCCATGTTAGTAGTTGGATTCTTACTAATTGTATGGGGTGAACAGGTGTCTTTATGCAGCTAACAACCCTTAAACTGGTGCATCTAATTTGGGATAATAAATGGAGTTAAGTTGGACATTTTGAAGGCAGACTAACAGTTCTTTCAGGGTCAGACATCTAGCTGATAGACAGGTGTTCAAATACTTATTTGCAGCTATGCCATGCAAATAAATGGCTACAAAATCATATATTGTGATTTCTGGATATTCTCTTTTTAGATTATGTCTCTCACAGTGGACATGCACCTACGATGACTATTTCATCTATTTCTATTATTTTGCAATAAGTAGGAAAAGTGTCCTGTTCAAAGAAACGATCGGGTGTAGTTCTGGAATCTATATAGAACATTTAACAAGGCCAGAGCTGAAAGCAAGCCTTTCCTCAGAGCTCAGAGATTTCTCAAGGTCATTTCAAAAAGATTACATGAAGTGAACTTCAAGTTTCATCCAAATGAGAAAAGGCAACACTTTTACGAGTCTATTTCCTCAGCCCCATCCTGCAAAAGAAAAAAAAAAAGACCCATGTGTGCAGGCAGTTGAAGATTGGGCTGTCTGCATGGGGAAATGCACAAGCGTAGACTCATTACCAAACCAAATTGAGTCCTGATGTAGAGCCTGTGTATTTCTGAACGAAAAAGCAAAGCATTTCTTCTCATTGTAATTGGAGGTCGGGTAGGAGGCTGGAAGCAGAGAAACGAGGGGATTAAAGAAAGATGAGTTGTCCTGAGCATTCCCTTCTCTCATATCTTACTTGGTTCTACTACATTACATAATAACATTTGAGCTGGTTTCAAGATTGTTACAAAAACTCTTAACAAAGAGCTGGGTAAGCTTATTTTCTATTTACTGGTGTTCTCGTTATCTTTATACAGACAATCCTGCAATGCACAACTTTCATAGCCTTTTATAGTTTTTTTTTCTTCATTCACACTTCTTATTTAGGAAATAATTTTGCCCTTGCAAATTATGTAAATTCTTTGGATAATGGTTGATAGATTTGATCGAGTATACACAGAAAATGTCTAAAGCTCTCTCTAATTGATGGTATTATTGATTTATAAGGGTGATATTAGAAAATGGAAGTTATCATGTATCAGTGTTTGCTAGAGTTTGTGATGGTAGCATTTTCAGTTTAATATTTCACCACTAATCCAAGTTTAATGTATCTTTTACAACAACACTGCTTATTCTGTTTGTACAAAATTATTGTAGTAGATTCTCTTTTTGCTTGACTTATCACAGAAAGGCTGGAAAAGCAGCTGAGAACTGAACCCACTTGTACCATCTGTGTAGTCAGGGATTGATAAGGCTTATTTTTGTGGGAAGCAATTTAGTTCCAGAGTTTTGGAAACTCAAATTTACTTCGAGACACTACAGGTTTTACCATAATGATGTGAAGTTTCGTGTGCAACTTTTTTATATAAACCCCATTGACACTATTCTGTTGTTGTTTTAAATAAAAAAAACTTTTTATTTTCATTTAGAACCCACAGACAACTCCCTTATAACTGTATAGATAATACCAACACATGCGTTTTCCCTAAGGGATATTCATTGGACAGCACCTTTTCCACATTTTGTTGTCGCTGACTCAGTCCAAACCGAATTAAAACATCTCTGTTTTGCAAATTCTACACACAATACCCCCTTATGACTATGGGAAAGATAGTGTTGTGATATAGTTAAAAGTGAAATTTGATGCAAATGTATTGCAAATAGAAAACTAAGAAATTGCATTTACTTACGTATTCATAGCCTTTGGCAAACCTTTGTTAATCATCCTTTGCCAGCATATATAGCCTTGGGTGTTTTTGTATATAATGCCACGAACTTAGTGTAACCCACGTTACCACCATGGCCCACCCACCTGCCCTTTAAGCCGTCCCTTTAAATTCTGGTACCCTCATGTGTATTTCCGGGATTTCCCACGGTGCTGCTGCTCACTGTTGGTTGTGGCGTCGGTTGTTAATAAAACAATCAGAATCTCCAACTCAACTCATCACTATACAAAACACTAGAACTCGAGGATCTGCGGTGAGTTGTTAAGTACCAACTGAACTTGATGATTTACCTGCAATACTAGCGTCGCTAATATACCCGCTGCAATTCTCACCAGGCTGGGCTTTGTTGACGCCTGGTACACCATTCTGATGAGAACAAGTTGACGTTATATCCACCTTCTCAGACAATCGGTTACTCGACGGTGAGTAAATATTCATTCACATATAATATGGGGCGTTATTTCCGTAGCGCGCCGCCAGTTAGCATTAGCTACCCACTCGACAATCAGTTGCTACATCAGTTCAGTCCACTTACTAATTACTTACTTAATAAAAAGTCATACTGTTAAAGCCGAATTAAAGGCCACACCTTTAATATTTTAAGGCTTGCTTTTCAACTTTAGATTTGATTGTTTTCCATGATTTCTTTGGTTGTTGTTGTATTTCATGCTGGTGCATCAATGAAGTCTGGTACCTAATATGATTTTGTTTGTAGCTACTTTGATCAATCACATTCTTAAAGTTGATTGGTTTGATTTATTATTAGTTGTTGTAACGACTGCTAATTACTTTGAGAAATTGAAAACTTGAATTTTGAAGTGCACTTTTCCTTTTAAAAGGACTTTTCTTTTTATTACCCCTTCTCATTTTTATAAAATGGGAAGTGGTAGTCAATACATAGCAGTATGTATTTGTTTTGTTTTTTTTCCCCATTTAGCTTATATAAATATAACATTTATATATGAGCCTAATGTATGTTTTTCTGGCCTTTTAGGTCAGGTTTTTTTTTTTCCCCCCTTCATCGACTTGCTTGATGACGGAGGATGGCGAGCTACCCACACACCATCTGGTGGTAGGAAAAAAGACACTTTTCACACAGGAAAACCAAACAATACTTTCCATAATGGAAACAAATTAAGCTCTAAGGGAGTATTCAAAGGAAAAGAACAATTCTCCCGTTGCTCTTGGACTTTCTTTTGAACTACATTTGTTTTGTGAAGTATTATTAAGTATTATTTATTTATTGGGGCGTTTTTTTCCCCTCTTCTTGGTTCTTTTGAACAATTTATTGTTTTTTGTTTCGTTTTTGCTGTTATTTTTATTATTATTATTATTATTATTATTATTATTATTATTAATAATATCTTTATTATTTTTCCTGCAATAAATGGTCATGTAAACGAAGCTTTTGCATTGGTTGCCTCAATTATCCACCCAATCATGACTCCATGCCATTCCTACTTCTAATTCTTTGTGGTTAACATTAAGCCTTGCAGTCAGACCTGCGCATTTGATAAGAGCGTTACATTTGGCGAGCTAGCCAGGAGTCTTGTAGTGGGTGAATAATTGAATAATTCCGGAGCACTTTTATTTTGGATGGTCTATCATTATCAATAACAAAAACAAAAAAATGGATGTTGTTACCCAGCTGGGGTTAAACATGCAACGATCTGTGTTAGTTACTGGCACTCAGAGCAGTGAGGATGAAAAAGAGATAGTTGATCGTTTAGAATGTTATGGTGCAGTAAAAAAGGTTTTCCATGTCAGTGATCCACAAAGTATAAAAACCTGATTGTCGAGTTTGAAGAAGATTCTACATTAAATGCACTACAACCCCTTTTTCCATATAATTACCCTTCCCGAACCACAGTAGATGTGATATTTTGTGTTACTTCTCTCGCTTCAGAGTATGCAGCCTCAGTGAGTAGCAGCAGCCCTCCCATGGACTACATTGATGAGCTGAAGAACATAGCCAAACGAAGTGGAAAACGGTTTGAGGAGGTCCTGAAAGGTGTAATGGATCAAATCAGCACACATTTGGAGACAACAGGAGATGATGATGATGGTGATGATGGCAATGATGATGGTGGTGGTGATGAAGAGGAGGAAGAAAAAAAAGAAGGCATCCTCACCCTAGCACAGTCTGTGCAAAGTCAGCAGATGTTACCACCTGTGCTTCAAGCCCCTTCAGCTCCTCCAACCCATTCGTCCACTGAGCAGCAGGGAGCGCCACCTGGACCCAGTCACTCACGCATACCACCAACTCAGAGGGTTCCTTTGTCGAGGACTGACCTTATTCCACAGGACGTTCAAAGAGTTGTGGTGGAGCATGTTGTAAAAAATGGTGACTTTTCCACATCTTCACTTAGACTCCGCTCATTTTCAGGAAAAATTCCTAAACCAAGCAATGAAGCGGACTATGACTCATGGCGATCTCAAATCGAACTGTTACTCGCTGATCCCAGCCTTTCCAGATTGCATGTTAATCGGCGAATTGTGGAAAGTCTGTTGTCACCAGCTGCAGATTTAATTAAATGTTTGAGCCCTGGTGCACCACCTTCCATTCTTCTTCAAGTCCTTGATTCAGCTTTTCAGACAGTACAGGATGGAGAGGAGCTTTTTGCTCAGTTTTTAAACCTTTTCCAAAATCCTGGAGAGCGGCCATCTTCCTATCTCCAGCGCTTGCAGCTTACCCTTAGCACAGTAATAAAAAGAGGAGGAATATTACCAAGAGACAAAGACACACATTTACTTAAACAGTTCTGCCGGGGTTGCTGGGACAACTCAGTCATCTCCAAGTTGCAACTTGAGGAGAAAAAAAGCAATCCTCCCCCATTTTCTGAACTTTTGTTGTCACTCCGGACAGAGGAGGACAGACAAATTGCTAAAGAATCTCTAATGAGAAGGCACATTCAGTCATCTAAACAAAAAGTGACCATTCAGTCTCAGAGTACCTGCTCTTGTGGTCATGACACAGTTAATGAAGAACTGAAAGAATTAAAAAAACAGATTCAACAACTCCAACGGCAGATGTCTTCCTTCATGTCCAGAAAGACACCTGTTAATGCAAAATCGGAACTGCAACAGACCAAGTTTAAGCCAAGGACCAGCAACACCTCACCTCAGACCGCTGGAAGACCAAAGCCATGGTACTGTTTTAACTGTGGTGAGGATGGTCACATGTCTTCCCAATGCAGCAACAAAGCAAATCCAAGCCTTGTGGAACAAAAGAAGAAGCAGCTTCGTCAGAAACAACAAGTGTGGGATGGGAAAAAGTCAAGTCAGCAGTTAAACTAAATGCAGTTCCTGCAGAGGGACACCCAGGAGCTGCTACCATCAGCTGTCCCAAACCCCATTCTGAATCACATTTTGTATTACCTAAGGGTCTCATCGGTACGAAGAGCATGGGCCAAATCCAGATAAAGGGAACCAACTTCAGTTGCCTCCTTGACAGTGGGTCGCAAGTCACTACAGTACCACATTCATTTTATAATACCCACCTCTTTGACCATGAAATAATGTCTCTGAACAATCTGTTGGAAGTTGAGGGCGCCAATGGCCAGAATGTACCATACCTTGGGTACATTGAATTAAATTTGACTTTCCCACCTGAATTTCTTGGCTCTCCAATTGAAGTGGACACCCTAGCCTTGGTAGTCCCAGACACCAAAACCACACATCCACTTTTACTAGTAGGCACAAATACACTGGACATTGCCTACAAGAAGCACCTTGAGAGCCAGTCTACTACTTTTAAACCCACTGCTTTTGGGTATCAAGCTGTTTTGAAGATCCTGCAGAACAGGTATGTTCAAAACTCACCTGAACATCCAGTTGTTTTGACTCTGCAGCCTGATCAGCCACAAACCATATTATCTGGCCAAACTGTTGTCCTTGCGGGATGTTTGACCACACGGGTGTTGAGGGAAGAGAAAGTGGTTGTTGTTGAACACCCAACCTCTTCCTGTCTGCCTGGGGGACTTATGGTTAAAGCCTGTCTCATTAACATACCTCAACATCGGCCTTGTTACCTGCCAGTGGTAGTAACTAATGAGTCAGATCATCCAATTATCATCCCCGCGAGAGCAGCCATTGCAGAGATTGCCGCTTTAGAGTCTGTTATCTCAAAAGAGCAAAGTGTCAAAATCCATGACAAGCCTGCAGAGTCATTAACACCTCATTTTCAATACAATTTTGGAGAATCACCTCTAACACCACAATGGAAAAGTCGGATCATTTCAAAGCTCAACAGCATACCAGAGGTCTTTGCCAAACATGACCTTGATTTTGGTTGTACAGACAAGGTGAAACATCAAATAAAATTGTCTAACCCTGCACCATTCAAACAAAGACCACGCCCTATACATCCACAGGATGTTGATGCTGTGAGAAAACATCTTCAAGAACTGCTTGAGTCTGGAATAATCCGTGAATCAGAATCTCCATTTGCTTCACCTATTGTGGTGGTGCGTAAGAAAAATGGCTCTGTGCGCCTCTGTATTGATTATCGGAAACTTAACCTACAAACCATTAAAGATGCTTATTCCCTTCCGAAGCTAGAAGATGCATTCACCGCACTGGCAGGCTCTAAATGGTTCTCTGTGCTGGACCTAAAATCTGGGTATTACCAGATAGAAATGGAAGAAGCTGACAAGCACAAAACAGCTTTTGTTTGTCCTTTAGGCTTCTGGGAATTTAATCGTATGCCTCAAGGAGTGACCAATGCTCCAAGCACTTTTCAACGACTCATGGAAAAATGCATGGGTGAGCTCCATCTGAAAGAAGTTCTGGTTTTTATTGATGATTTGATCATCTTTGCACCAACTCTTGAAGAACATGAAGAAAGATTGATGAAAGTCCTAAACAAATTAAAGGACTTTGGACTAAAACTGTCCATTGAAAAATGTGTGTTCTTTCAAACTTCAGTGAAGTATCTTGGCCATGTTGTGTCCAAGGATGGTGTGGAGACAGATCCCGATAAAATTTCCACCCTTGCATCTTGGCCAGTGCCAAAGAACCTGAAGGAACTGAGATCGTTCCTGGGATTTGCAGGATATTATCGGCGATTTGTGAAGGACTATTCTGCAATTGTTAAACCTTTGCATGACCTTACTGCTGGCTATCCACCTAGCCAAAAGAAACTAAAACCTACGTTGAAAGCCCAGAACTATTTCAACCCAAAAGAGCCTTTTGCCGAACGTTGGACTGAATCCTGTCAGCATGCATTTAACACCATTATTGAAAAACTCACTACTTCTCCTGTACTCATATTTGCAGATCCTCGCAAGCCATACACTCTCCATAATGATGCCAGTTCTTCAGGCCTTGGAGCAGTGCTATATCAAGAAAATAATGGCAAAAATCGAGTTGTAGCTTATGCAAGTAGAGGTCTGTCCAGAAGTGAATCAAACTACCCAGCACATAAATTAGAATTTCTGGCACTTAAATGGGCAGTTACTGAGAAGTTTAATGACTACCTATATGGCACACAATTCACTGTGGTCACAGACAGCAATCCGTTGACCTACCTTTTGACATCAGCTAAGCTTGATGCTACAAGTTATAGATGGCTCTCTGCTCTGTCCACATTTACCTTTAAGATTGTTTACCGAGCAGGAAAACAGAATGCAGATGCTGATGGGCTGTCCCGACGACCACATCCTGAGATGCCTGATGACCTTAAATCCTGCAAAGAAAGGGAGAGAATGTTAAGGTTCGTTCAACATCATCTCGAGGAACCAGGTTGCACCACCATTGACCAGCACATTGTTGAAGCCATCTGTGACCGCCACCTGGTGCTCAGCTCAAGCAACGACCATGCCCTTGTTCTCTCTTTGTCTGCCCATGTGGAAAGCCTACCTGACAGTTACACAAACAATGCCCAATTTGCCACTGCTGTTCTGCCCCGGTTCTCTACTGCTGATCTTGCTGCCAAACAGCGAGCTGATCCTATCATCCAACATGTGATTGCTCAGCTTGAGAGAGGGGAATCTCCACCGCCATCGCTGAGGGATGAACTTCCAGATCTGCCACTCCTGCTGAGAGAAATAAATAAACTGGAGCTCCGTAACAACCTTCTTTTCAGGAGACGGGAAGTTGGAAGCAGTGTTACCTATCAGCTAGTGTTACCAGAGGAGTGTCGGCATATGGTGATGGTTCAGCTTCATGATCATATGGGCCACCTTGGGATCGAGAGGACATTAGACTTGATTCGTTCCCGGTTCTTCTGGCCATGAATGTCCACTGATGTTTACAACAAAATCAAAACCTGTGAACGATGTGTAAAAAGGAAAACCTTACCAGAACGGGCTGCACCTCTCGTTAACATCAAGACTTCAAGACCTCTAGAGCTAGTGTGCATGGATTTCCTGTCTCTGGAGCCAGATCGCAGAGTGAAAGATATTCTCGTGATTACAGATCACTTCACAAAATATGCTGTTGCTGTTCCAACACCAAATCAGAAAGCTCGAACTGTTGCTAAATGCTTGTGGGAAATTTTTTTTGTCCACTACGGCATTCCAGAAAGGTTACACAGTGACCAAGGAACAGATTTTGAGTCCCGTGCCATCAAGGAACTGTGTGATATTGCTGGCATCCATAAAGGAAGGACAACTCCTTATCACCCCAGAGGTAACCCTGTGGAAAGATTCAATCGCACATTGCTTAGCATGTTAGGAACATTAAGTGAGCAGAATAAATCTCGATGGAAAGATTTTGTAAAACCCCTTGTTCATGCATACAACTGCACTAAAAATGATGTCACTGGGTTTTCTCCCTACGAACTAATGTTTGGTCGCCAACCTCGTCTTCCCATAGATGTGGCTTTTGGGTTACCACTGGAAGAGGACACTTCCACATCCCACCTGCAGTATGTCCAAAGACTGAAAACGCATCTGCAAGACAGCCATCAGTTGGCTGCGGAAAACTCAGAAAGGGTGATGTCCCGTAATAAGACCTCTTTTGATCGGCATATCACCATTTCCGAACTTGCCGTAGGCGACAGGGTCCTTGTTAGAAACGTCCGACTGAGAGGAAAGCACAAATTGGCTGACAGATGGGAACCTGACATATATGTAGTGGTAAAGAGGGCTGGCAACCTCCCTGTTTACACCGTAAAACCAGAGAACCAGGATAAACCTCTCAGAACACTCCATCGTGACCTTTTGTTGCCCTGTAATTTCCTGGCTGAACAGAGCCCTGTACAAAACTTACCTGTGAAGAGGAAAAAGCACCTGCCTGTGAACTTACCTGACCCTAACAATGAAGATTCTTCAGAAGATGAGATCATCTCACCTCTGAATGATCCTTGTCACTGTTGGTTGTGGCGTCGGTTGTTAATAAAACAATCAGAATCTCCAACTCAACTCATCACTATACAAAACACTAGAACTCGAGGATCTGCGGTGAGTTGTTAAGTACCAACTGAACTTGATGATTTACCTGCAATACTAGCGTCGCTAATATACCCGCTGCAATTCTCACCAGGCTGGGCTTTGTTGACGCCTGGTACACCATTCTGATGAGAACAAGTTGACGTTATATCCACCTTCTCAGACAATCGGTTACTCGACGGTGAGTAAATATTCATTCACATATAATATGGGGCGTTATTTCCGTAGCGCGCCGCCAGTTAGCATTAGCTACCCACTCGACAATCAGTTGCTACATCAGTTCAGTCCACTTACTAATTACTTACTTAATAAAAAGTCATACTGTTAAAGCCGAATTAAAGGCCACACCTTTAATATTTTAAGGCTTGCTTTTCAACTTTAGATTTGATTGTTTTCCATGATTTCTTTGGTTGTTGTTGTATTTCATGCTGGTGCATCAATGAAGTCTGGTACCTAATATGATTTTGTTTGTAGCTACTTTGATCAATCACATTCTTAAAGTTGATTGGTTTGATTTATTATTAGTTGTTGTAACGACTGCTAATTACTTTGAGAAATTGAAAACTTGAATTTTGAAGTGCACTTTTCCTTTTAAAAGGACTTTTCTTTTTATTACCCCTTCTCATTTTTATAAAATGGGAAGTGGTAGTCAATACATAGCAGTATGTATTTGTTTTTTTTTTTTTCCCCATTTAGCTTATATAAATATAACATTTATATATGAGCCTAATGTATGTTTTTCTGGCCTTTTAGGTCAGGTTTTTTTTTTTCCCCCCTTCATCGACTTGCTTGATGACGGAGGATGGCGAGCTACCCACACACCATCTGGTGGTAGGAAAAAAGACACTTTTCACACAGGAAAACCAAACAATACTTTCCATAATGGAAACAAATTAAGCTCTAAGGGAGTATTCAAAGGAAAAGAACAATTCTCCCGTTGCTCTTGGACTTTCTTTTGAACTACATTTGTTTTGTGAAGTATTATTAAGTATTATTTATTTATTGGGGCGTTTTTTTCCCCTCTTCTTGGTTCTTTTGAACAATTTATTGTTTTTTGTTTCGTTTTTGCTGTTATTTTTATTATTATTATTATTATTATTAATATCTTTATTATTTTTCCTGCAATAAATGGTCATGTAAACGAAGCTTTTGCATTGGTTGCCTCAATTATCCACCCAATCATGACTCCATGCCGTTCCTACTTCTAATTCTTTGTGGTTAACATTAAGCCTTGCAGTCAGACCTGCGCATTTGATAAGAGCGTTACATTAGCACACCTACTATAGTTTTACGCAGTTTGGGCCATTTTTATGTGCAGTACATTTCAAACTCCATTAAGTTGGATCCAAGACATTTGTGTCCAGCCATCTGTAAGTGGTTTCTGAGGTGTTAACTTGGATTCATAAATGGAATGTGGCCTTGACATTCTTGGACATTAAGAATGTGGCTTTGTAGACATTCTTTTAAAGTCTAAATCGTTATCATCATTCAAATCATGACCCCACCCCTTGAAAGTCAAAAAGAGATAAAAAAATTCCCCCAATGTGATAAATGCCAAGGGACCATAAGGGCGTGGCCTGTTCCAGACATGGGCCAAAAGGGGCAGTGGAACTAGTCTAGGCCCCTGTTTTGGCCCATTTAACTAACTCACAATAAAATAATTAATCATAATGATATGCACTGGCAAAGACACTGTAACCCATTGGGCACATACACTTATCTCTTTTTTTTTTACCTTTACAGTTAAATACATACCGTATTTTCACGACTATAAGGCGCACTTAAACGTCTTTTTTTTCCCTCAAAATGTGCGGTGCGCCCTTTGGTGCGGTGCGCCCTATGTGTGTTGTAACTGCGACTTTTGAGACCACCCCATTGAGGAGATGATGAAAGAGTGGCTGAATGTAAGGAGACCAGGTGTTTTTTTTTTCCACTCATCACCATCGCTGTTAATATGTGACTCCATGCGTGCCCATCTCACAGCTGATGTGAAAAACATGGGGAAACAAATTAACGCTGTGCTCGCTGTTCAACCGCTCGACATCGGTGTGAAGCGAGTTTTGTGAAGCAGCAGAAGCAGCGAGTTTACATGCAAAGTCAATGGTTGACGCGCGTATAGGTGCAGCAAAAGGTCCCGCAGCCTTTAAGCATCCGACGCACCGCCAACGCGCTGCTGCTGCTCGAGATGGAAAAATTGAAGTTTTGCTGCTGGAAGCGCCGCATCAACCAATCAGAGAAGCTGATCTGGGAGCTGACAGCGAGACAGACACAACGCTCTGATGACATATTTTATTAACGCAAATGAAAAGGGCTGGATGGATGAGGAGATGATGAAAGCGTGGCTGAGGGAGGTGTATGTGAGGAGAACAGGTGTTTTTTTCCACGCATCACCATCGCAGTTAATCTGTGACTCCATGCGTGCCCATCTCACAGCTGATGAGAAAAACATGGTGAATCAAATTAACGCTGTGCTCGCCGTTATCCCGGGAGGTCTGACAAAGGAACTTCAACCGCTCGACATCGGTGTGAAGCGGCCGTTCAAAGTAAGGCTGCAAGCGGCGTGGGAGCGATGGATGACCGACAGAGACCACAGTTTCAGGATAAGTGGAACGCAGCGCCGGGCAAGTTACGCCACCGTTTGCGGATGGATTGTAGATGGACTAACGTGTCTGCTGGCTCTGTTGTTCAAGCTTTCGCAAAAGCCGGCATTATTTCTGAGGAGCCGCCCGGCACGGAAAGTGACTCTGACAGCGAAGATGGGAAACTGGCATGTCTGATTTAGCGCAGCTGTTTAATTCAGAAACAGAGGATGATGACTTTGATGGGTTTGATTACTACTCTGTAATAAATACATTAATAAAGCACAATCATACTCAGTTTTGCTCCCGCTCTATTTTTCTACCTGAAAACTTATTTCAACAGCAGCCTCTGGGCGGGTCTCCTCCTCTTCACCGCGGTGGCTGGCAGGTGTTTTTTCATCTAAATAATCTAAATCTTGCAGCTATATTTGCTGTGATCAGTGGGAATAAAGTAGTTTTAATATGTTTTTAAGTGAGAAAGTCCACCTGAAAACTTCATAATTGCAGTCAGTTCATCCAGATTATATATTTCTGTCGGAGGCGCTCAGACCCCCACATACCAGCGGTACACCGACAGCAGAAATCCCTTCAACAGCAGCCTCTAAGCAGGGTAGCCTCCAGGTTCACCGCGGCTTCTGGCAGGTGTTTTTCATCTAAATAATTTTAGCTGCAGGCACCAGGATACCGGTAATAAAAGCGAACAAATTCCGTCGGCAGGTGTCAGGACTTTAAGTTAATTTAGGAGTGATCACAGCGCTGTGTCATCTGCGATGTGTTTGTCTCACGGCCAGCACCCAGGTTTGATTAATAGTTTGTAATAAATACATGAATAAAGCACAGTCATACTCAGTTTTGCCCCCACTGTATTTTTAAATACGCAGTAGAGGTATTTCAAGGTAGTAGAGGACATTTACCTGTATATAAAAAACGCGCCCTATAGTCCGGTGCGCCTTATGTGTGTGTTAAATACAGAAATGGGACACATAACTGAGAGTGCGCCTTTTAGTACGGTGCGCCTTATGGTCGTGAAAATACGGTAACTTTGTTCTGTACAAAGTTGAATATGTTTACACAAAATCAAACAAAGATCATCAATGAAAATCAAAAGTCATACGTAATGGAGGCCTGGATTCGGAGTCACAAAATTAAAGAAAAACACACTACAGGCTGCTGATCCAACTTTTATGTAATGTCTACAAAACAGGTCAAAATGAGCTCAGTATTGTGTGTGTCCTCCATGTTCCTGTGTGACCTCCCTATCATGCCTGGGCATGCTCCTGATGAGGCGGCAGATAGTCTTTTAAGGGATCTCCTCCCAGACCTGGACTAAAGCATCTGCCAGACACTGGACAGTCTGTGGTGCCAATAGATGTTGGTGGATGGATTGAGACATGATGTCCCATATGTTCTCAAGCGGATTAAGGTCTGGGGAACAACTAGTCCACAGCTTCAATGCCTTCATCTTGCAGAAACTGCTGACATTCCAGCCACATGAGGTCTAGCATTGTACATTAGGAGGAACACAGGGCCAATCACACCAGCACATGGTCTCAAAAGCAGTCGGAGAATCTCAACTTGGTACCTAATAGCAGTCATGCTACCTCTGGTGAGCACACGGAGGGCTGTGCACTCCTCCAAAAAAATGCCATCCCACCCCATTACTGACCCTCTGCCAAAAGGTCATGCTGAGGGATGTTGGAGGCAGCAGATTGCTCTCCACAGTGTCTCCAGTCTCTGTCATGTCTGTCACATCTGCTCAGTGTTTACTTGCTTTCATCTGTGAAGAGCACAGGGTGCTAGTGACAAATTGCCTGGTGTTCTCTGACAAATACCCAGCATCCTGCATGGTGTAGGGCCATGAGGACAACACCATCTGTGGACGCTGAGCCCTCATACCATCCTCATGGAGTCGGTTTCTAACCATTTATGCATATTTTTGACCTGCTGGAGGTCATTTTGCAGGTCAAAAATATGCATGAATTTGCCTCCTGTTCCTCCTTGCACAAAGGCAGAGGTAGCAGTACTGCTGCTAGGTTGTTGTTGACCTACAACCTCCTAAATGTCTCCTGGAGTACTTGCCTGTCTCCTAGTAGCACCTCCACCCTCTGGACACTATGCTGACAGACAGCAAACCTTGCCACAGCTGATATTGATGTGCCATGCTGGATGAGCTGCACTACCTGAGCCCTTTGTGTAGGTTGAAGAGTTCATCTCATGCTACAACAAGTGTGAAAGCACCACCAACATTCAAAAGTGACCAAAACATCAGCCGGAAAGCATAGGTTCTTTGGTCCCCACCTGCAGAACCCCTCCTTTATTGTGTCATGCTAATTGCCAATAATTTCCAACTCTTGTCTGAACCATCTGTATGCATGTGGAATTAGTTTTCAATCAGTTTCGCTTTCGAAGTGGGCAGTTTAATTTCACAGAAATTGATTTGATTGAATTTATATTGTTCCCTTTTTTAGTAATATGGTATTATTATATATTCATATTTTCAACATTATAAATTCAACATAAAAAAACAAAGTAAATTGCGCCATGATTAAAATATTTTTTTCTTGTTTTACTAGTTTTTTTTTTTTTTAGATAAACCACTATGACCAGTATGGTTGTATATAGTTAACAAGAAGAAATAAATAGAATGTGTGATATCCTGAACAAGATCATGCTATTAATGGGGATTTTCAAAACTCCAACCCACAAGTAGCAAATAAGCCAATATATTGTTCCTAAAGGGATGCTGCTTCTTGAAGTGTAATTAACATTTAAGTAACTGGAACACAAATGTCAGTCTTCGCTTCAGGTGTTTCAAAGGGCAGTTATAAGAAAAAGAAAAACATACAATTATTCTAAACAGTTTTCCATTTTTATGGTTTTTTAAGCTGTGTGTTAACTAATAAAATAACCATTCGTAACCAGTTAATCACTAAAAGTGCTTTGATGTGTAGTTTTTTTAAACTTTCCACTACCAGACGTCTCTTTGATTTGTCCTTCAATTATGTAGGGTTATCTATAAATCATTTTATTTTAAGTTTTTCGAAATGTCATGAGAAAGATCATGTTTGTATCTGGTTCCTAGGATTAATGAAGATTACAGATTCCTTGCAGAGAAACTTGCCATTATTTATGTTTTATGATATCTTAAGGTTTACATTCTTCATTAGGTTGCCACTGATTTAATAACATTATCACTCCTTCCTATTGTTCAATGCAGTTTGAAGATGCTTCAGGGGACAGATGGGAATGTCTCCCTGGAAAGAAGCTCAAACTCAAAGTGAAAAGTAATGCTTGAAGCAGATAAAACATGTGATTGATGATGTTTAGTGTAGACTGGGACCTTGGTCTTAGTAATGTTTAAGATCAAATCTCTTCTGGATCAAATGGTATCCCTTAATACCAGCAGTGGTCATATAGAGTAGGAAAGAAAGAGTGATGCAACTTTTAGTCCCTGACAGCAAGTACAAATAGTTGGAAGAATTAATAGCATGTTTTGTTTAAAAGCAAACAATCCAACTGAATCGAAGCTGTAATAAATGCTTTAACATCACTCCAGGCTGAGCTTTAGGAGAATTTTAAGGGGGGAAAAAGTTTGAAAAGGAGATTCCTTATGAAATGCAACCGGAATCTAACTCTATTCTCAAAAATAAAATGTAAAACTAATTTCTTAAAAGTGAACCGGCTCTTGTGTTTGATTCATACTCTCTGTAATTGCATTATTTCCGACAAGATTCATTTTCACTGCTGAGCAATAATTTAGTATAATGGAAACTTACTATGTAGAATTAATTTGTCTGAGAAAATGAATCCACCCCATGCATTAAGTTATCTAAAATGACAAAATTCTTTAACAGAATACATTGTGCGCATGTGTTTACTGTAAGTAACTGAAGCTGCATTAGAAGGGAAAGCAATTAGGCCATCATTCAGTTGTAAATACCAACATTTGACTAAAATATGCTGGATTATTTAGTTGAATTCTCCAGTTCATTAGGTCTTGTTATTATTCAGTTTTAATGTAACAAATAAACAGATTTAAATATTAAAATAACTGTATGGTAAATATCAACATCAGAAATGATATTTCCAACAAAAATAAGTGGTTTCCTATTGGGTCTGCAAAATGTTCTTGCTCCCTCCCTATCAGAATGATATTTTGGCCAGTTCTGTGATTTGAACTGATTTTTATTGTAAAACTGTGGAAAATGTACTCTTTCCCCTTCAACTTAACAGTTTCAATTCAAACATAATATTTTACAGTAAGGTGTTCTGCATCTTCTCCTAAAGCAGTTTTCAGGTGCTGCTAAAATGTATATGCAGTTGGCATAGAACATTTTAATTTCTTTTCCCCTTTTAGAAATATTTCCCCAAAATTGCCATCACAGACATGAACTATAAACTCTATGCCATCAAAACATTTCTTTAAACTACCAATTTACTACTTAATGTTTGATTACTGTTACAACAACGATAAGCTTAAATAGTAATATGAGTGTTTAGGTTCCAGTTGATGAAATTCCACCTTCTAGCTGTAGAAGAGATCTATAAAAGTTATTAGCGCCTTTAATTTTTATCTTTATTATTTTTCTTAAGTCTTTAGGAAATATTTCTTATTGAAATAAGGAATAGAACAAACTAATTATTAAAGCAAAATCATGCAGATTTAACTAATCTACTTGACTTCAAAATATAGACCATTATTGAGGAGGCAAGTATTCAATCTTCTGTAATTTGAAAAAGAATAGCTCTGGTTATCATAGATCCTTCTAATGTGTAATTTGGAATAGTTAATGTAGCTTATCAATAGTTACAGTTGCATACAATTCTAAGAAAATTTAAAAAGATTTCATATCGAATCAATCTCTCAGTTCGCACTATATAAGCAGCAACAAAAGGTGAAAAGCAGTATCTATTCACAGAAACAAAAGCCAGTAAATTGCATTTTAGTCCCCCATTATGTTATGCAGAGCAGGCTTTTACAGGCAGCTCCCTATGAAGATCAGTCACTGTCAGGGGACATACAGGTTGTCAATTGATAATGAAGCACAGTACTAAGGGCTTTTAGGTTCTTGCTGTCCTAATTACACTGAGCGAGGTATTCACTCTTGTGTTAACATTTGATTTATGTCCTCTGCTGTGTAAAAAAGCACCAGAGTTAATTGTTTTTACAGATGTGTGTCAAACTAGAGGAATCAAGCCTCATTAATTAGAGGCTGCCCTGTTTACAGATAATACCCTTTCGAAACTGAACGTATGTTTTGCATGAAACCAGTATGGAGGTCAGTAAAGACAGATAAGATGAGGAGAGATCGGCATCAAATGACTCTTAAACTGACCCTGGGATGTAAAATGTCACTTCTCTGGAAATAACCTGAGCTTGTATAGGAGGTAGAATGAAATAGTCTCAAGCTCACCTCTATGCATAGCCTGTTCTCTGTGATACAGCTCTTGAGTGGCCTGTGGGGAGAGGAGGAATTTGTTGAGACCATGGACAAAAAGCCTCAAGGTGAATCTAGAAAACTGTCCAGGCCTGTGAAGATGGGCAGAAGTGCCTTGCTAGAACCATTTTTAGTGGCAGCATGGAGCAGCTGACCTTGACGGAGGACATTGTTGGAAAGTAAAAAAATATTTAAAGGATCTCCTCAACGTGGCTGGCATGCGTTCCTGGCGGAAGCAGAGGCTAGGTGCTGAGAGCTTGACTTGTTCATCATTCACACTGAGTCACTGAGGTGGTCAAAAACTCTGCAGTTGCAAGGATTTAGGAGATGATGAATTCCACCATGAGTAACTTAGGTCATGATGTTTTGCGCTATTGTTAGCCTGGCCAGCCAGACTGGTAAGACGTATACACGGCATATCAGTTTGATAAAGAGCTACTAGATTATAAAGGTAGGACTAACAGGGTCAGTCTAATCGGGATAGATAATTACAGATGTGAAGCAAAAGCTCCAAGCATGCACTCTGTTTTTGTAATTTTGTAGTCTGTACAACCTGTCAAGCCATGGAAGAAACGTGTAAACCAGTGAACAATTTCTGCCAGTTATGCCTAAAAAAGTTTGGAGATATAAGGTGTGCTCTCTATTCGTTCTTAATTTTCATTGCAACATTGCTCCTTTGCGGTTATCAGCTTGTTTTTCTGCTAGCAGTAAAGCACTGCATCATTATGGGTAATTCTGGTGCTGTGATGCATGCATTGTAAAGTTCCGTGTCCTGCACTGTGATGGTCCAGCTAGATCTGGCTTAAGTCAACCCGGATTTTACCAGAGTGAACTAAGGTCCGCCTAGTTTAGTTTTGTTGGCCAGGCTAGGCTTTTGTGGCCGACACGCTTCTCGGGCGTTGCCCAGAAGTAGGAACAGTGCCCCTGGATCGGTAGACTGGGATGGTGATCCCCCTCCACAAGATGGGTGACTAGAGGTTGTGTTCCAACAATAGGGGGATCACACTTCTCCTCCTCCCTGGAAAGTTCTACGCCAGCAAAAAAGCTCTACACCGTCCACAGGATTCTCAAAAGTTCATGAGTTTCCACAAGCGAGCCACATGTGTTTTGTGGTCCTGTAGGAGACAATTTGACCGTGTCACACGTATAGCCCAATTGAGTCAGGGGCCTTTTATTAGACGTCGCTCCACTGTAGAAGTGGAGTAGGCCTTTGGTCTGCATTGGTGGATAATTAGGTTTACAAAGAGCTGGAGGGTGTCAGGTTTTTGGACCAGTGAATTTTGTCTCTGCTTTTTGCTCATGGTTTACTCCCTCCTGTTAAAATCTACAACATGTGCCATCCAGGATGAGTCCTTAAAGTCCTAGGCCATTCTTTGCAGGAAAAATGTGGCCGTCCCTCTTAGGTACAGAGGAGAGTTTCTGCTGCAAGTGGAGGTGTTCAAATATCAAATATCGACGGGAATGACGTGAGAATAGAGCTAAGGACGAATAGAAGGATTGGTGTGGCTGCTGCTATAATAACACTGCATAGTAGGGCTGGGCGATAATTCAATAACGATATATATCGATCGATAGACGTGTGGCGCAATAGAAAAAAAGAGGGTCGATAAAAGTTCGATAAAAAAGAAACGCAGTTTTCCTTCCTTCTCATTGTAGCCTAGCATGTAGGTTTATGCTAGTCACTGCTTCCTCCCAACCAATCACAATCGCGGACCCAGGCACGACGTCACCAAGCGCCGCCCTCCCAAACCACAACACAGAGCACATGAAGCTGTGCAGCAAGGAGAGGCGGAGGAAATTGTTTCAAAGAAGGGTTTTTGTAGTTCGGCAGTCTGGCAGTATTTCGGTCATGGCAAGTCGGACCAAAAACAAACCACAGTCATCTAGAAAATGTGTCGGGAACCAGTGAAAACCAGTCTGATAACGAAACCAACTTTTTTTTAATCATCTCAGCCGCTCACACCCGCAGGAGTACGAGCTGTGTAGGCCCCGACGCGGCTCTCCTCCGAGGAATCTTCGGAAAATATATATATATTTTCAGTTCTGGGCAGTTTCCCACGTAGTTCTAACAATTGAGATAAAAATGCTGAGGGGCCAGAAACTTCAAAGTAATAACTCAGGTTAAAGCAGGAAACGGGGGCGGCGGTGGGGGGGCATTTATTTATTTGTTATATTTATTTTGGTCACTTTTCTGGTCACTTTAGTTTATTCTTTGTCAGTATTTAATAACATAACTCAGGTCTCTTAAGTTATTTTTCTTTAAAACAATTCTGTTATGGTTAAAAAAGTTGGTTAAATAAAGATTTAATTCGAAGTCTGTGTTTGTGTTTTTTTATTAAAATTAAATCATTTAGCAATATTATAAAAAGTCCAGGCAGAGCTGCACATAAAATATGGTTTCAAATCTTTTCAATAATTATCGATATCGATCAATATACATTTTTTTTTATCGATAAGCTTTTTTTCTATATCGCCCAGCCCTACTGCATAGGTTTGTTGTGCTGTAGAGAGCTGAGCCAAAAGCCTGCACAGCAAAAACTGAAGTGTGAGTATTTAATATCTTCTTTAAAAAGGGAACTTTTTTATTGTTTCGAGTCCATGATATTTAATTATGTTATTTTAATTTTTGCTGCTTTCCCGACTAACAGACTGTTCAGGCAGGAAGCCGGTAGAGCAAGAGTAAAGTTGATCCAGTCAAGTTTAACTGCAATAGCGACTTTCAACCCATGGCTTGCAGCACTAAGATGGTTTTGGGCTCAAATATTGCTCAAATAAATTAACATCAAATGTGAAGATTTACACAGTATCATAAAGATAGCACAATGAGGACAAAGTTTTACAAGTGCTTTGTGTTTTGACTCAAACAAGAAAAAAAAATGTCAATTTTGTGAGGTGACTTTGTGAAACAGAGGAGAAAAAAAAAAAAGAAAAATGAAGATTTATTTTCATTGCCCATTATTTCCCTGAAATTAATCCACTAACTGCTTTACAGTCGTGGTTTAGTATAGCCAATTTCCGTATAGGATAGCTCACAAATGTTTAATTACAGAGATATGCAGGTTTCTGACTCTACCATTGTGGGGAGAGACTCATGCAAGAAGAGGAGAAATAGAAGATCCCCTGAACAACTTAATCCCCCACATAATCCCTAACTTTAATTTAGTCAAATTCATGTTCACACAAATAAAGCTACACAGAAACCAGAGCAGTTTGTATCAGCATTACTCAATGGGAGAAGGAAACTGTGTACAAGTGCAGTAATGTAATTTCTTTTTATGTAGCAACTGCAATGTCCTTCATGCTGATGTCTCTTTGTGTGTCCCGAATCTGGGAAAAAAAAAAAAAAGCCAAACCCAATACCAAATGCTGTACTGTTGCTCTGCTGCTGAGACAAAAAAAATGAAGACATTGTGTACCATTGTGGATACGTCTGGATTAGCATTTTATTTACACATTTATAGTGATTTTGACTTGATTTTTAAATGGAAATAGCAGATTTTTATATTATTGTGGGCTATGTTTTGAATACAAAGCTCAAAAAAGGATTAGAGGAAATAAGATCATGATGATAAATATACACAAACACTTTAAATACTACCAAATCTCTTTTTATGAGCAAAATCTAACACTAAAACAAGAAAACAAGAGCCTTCTGTTGTCCTCTAAAACTGTGACTTATCATTTTCAATTTGGTATGTTTGGTCTTTTAAGAGTGATTACTATTGTTGTAATGAATGAAATTTTTCACAGAGTGTGGTATCAGGGTGCTTTGTTCTTGAAATGTTTGCATAAAACAGTTGGGTTGCTGTTAGAAATGAAAGGACTATTGCAGGAAGAAATACTTTTTAAATATTTAATTTATTTTTTTTGTTTTTTATGTGCTCTGACCTTTCCTTTAAAGAATGTCAGTGTTTTTACTCCTGTTCAGTTTTTTATAAAGGTAATCAATAATTATAATTAGACGAATTTAGTATTTCAGCAAAATTGTGAATTCACTATTTCAGTCTCAGTTGGATGATCTTTCCCTGCTGAAGTCAACCACAATGCAATACAGCTTTGCTGTCTTACTATGGCAGTTATCCAGGAACTTGGTGAAAACCTTTGGAGTTGCTAAAGAATTATACAGTATTGAGGGTGAACAGGAACTGCACACCTGTGCTGCAGACCAGTTTGTCAGACAGAAAGCTGCGGTTTTGAGCCCTTGCTACTCTGGCCAAACTGAACTACATGGAACGTAATTCAGTCTATGCCTGTATGAGCATGCTCAAAATTTGTTGCCATAGTTGCCATATGTCTATGTGTGCCAGCAGGCTTTAGTGGGCGCATAACTTATACAAAATGTACCCATAACTTATCAAACTTACGCCAACATTTTGCCACAATTTTCGTATATTGGCATAGGCTGGCTAAATCGTCAAGGTGTAACAGCACCATGAAAAGATTAGTTGTTTTCATTCAGTGCACCTTCAACACCACTGAGTTTTTTAGACCCTCCGATCAAGTTCTTCTCTCACAATAATTCCAGATCTAGTCAGCTCCTGTTACTGCAGAATCGACTGTATTTACTTGTAAATAAATTCTTTGAAAGTTTGCCACTTGTGTTAGCCGATTTATCGGTTCTCCAAGTTCTATACAGGCATTACATAAAAGGTCCCCCTTATGGCCCTTTTCTGCTCAAGTTCTGTTCAGCTCAAGTTCTAGTATGTACAAATTTTGAATAACAGTTTTCCTTCTGAAATAGAACAGTTATGTCATAAAAAATTTTAATATATGAGAAATGTGTTTATTGTTTTGAAATGTGTGTTTTAGAACTACATCTAGGGAGGAGAGCAGGCATTGTGTTTATAGCTCAGCAGAACTGGTTAAAGGGTTATTATGCCTTAAATACAATTTTTTGATTGTAATTAAATGAGAGTGTTTAGCAAAGAAACTTATCAAATGTGCAGGCCAGAGGGTATTTAGGAGCAGGGATAAAAAAAAAACCCTGAGAGGGAAGAATGGTATTAGCAATAGAAGAAAAGAAACCCAATGATGACAAATTTTTGTAATTTTGTAGATGTTTGTACCTCTTAAGACCAGATCATTATAGTAAAAAAGGCTATTTACATTTAAAGGCTGAACATTTTATTTCTCACTACTCCCTTTGTGCAAACAGAGTGTTTGCAGTTGATTGACACTATTTACCAGTCATCCCTGAGCCGTCCCATACCAGGCAAATGGGATGACCAACCTGTACATTACCTAGATATATAGAACAGTTTATAATATAATATACAGCAAACAGCGCCGCTACAAAATTGCAATTTGAAGCAAGAAGACTATTTCAAAAAGTAATCTGAGCTTTGACTTTTCTCTTAAAAGGACAAGATCCCTGAATGAGTCAGCTTTTCCAAATATAATGCATTTTATTCAACAGTTCTGCATGTGTTTGATGCACAAAAGTGTTATGGAAATTATTTTAGGCAGGCTCTGCACACTATGGCTGACCTCTTTATTTTGTTAGCCTTCACAGAGACCAACCAATGAGATTAACGAGACAGATTAAAGGTTTGCTCTTCTGTCTAAGGAAGCCAGCAGGTTTCATTGATAAGCCAATAATGGTTAATAATGGCCAAGATTCAGGATGTTTTGACAATAAATCAAAGATGAAAATCTTACTGATTGTTATGTTTCAGTTTAAAAAACGAACAAAAAAAATGCATAATACTGTTGACCTGAGCAGGTAATCTTATATCCGAGTTGTATTTAGTAAAGGATATATTAGGTAAGATATTAACACTGATGGCCTAAAGTTTGCAAATGTACGTCATGTTATCTTTTACGATTCATATACCTTTTTTGGTTGAAAAGGGAATATTCAGGCTTGTCAATATCCAACTGAGTTTGCAAATAAAAAGTTTAGGTTTATAACATAAATAAATTATCTCTGAAGCTCTAGCTAGTAAAAATAAGGGCTAAAAACATTTTTGTTTTGAAATAGCCTTTTACAGGTTTAGTGGCACCTGTAGCCAATGTTCTACCAGTGGAAAGAAACTGTCAACTTGGCACTCACCTCACCTCATAAAACTTAATTACTCACTGTTCACTATCGTAACTGAAAGCATCACTGCAGAGTTTATTAACATTTAGCCACTTCACAGTGTAAGAAACAGCTGTTTTAAAGAGGACTATATGTCTAAATCAATAGGAATTGAAAAAGTGAACAAAAAGTGGTGGTGAGGTTAGATATTTTCCCTTTACTGATTTAAATTACATTTAATTTACTACGAGCAATAAAACCACAAAAAGTCTCCAAAGGGACCTCATGATACTGATGAGATGTAAACACTTCACAGTTAAAGAGATAAAAAAAAAAGGTAATTATAAGATATCCAACAAAATCAGTGGTATAATATAACATTTACATCAGAGGTTCATACTCCAGATTTTAATACTGGATTAGTTTTATTTAAACTGAATGAATCCATTATTGCAGTAACGTAGTCTAAGAAGGACAATTAAAATAAGTTTTTAATCAAAATTGAATATTTTCTTTCAGTGGGTTTTATCAGTATAGCAAGCTAGTAGTATCATTTTTTGCATTTATGATAACATATGTGACCAGCTGATGGCTCCTGCTCCACACAATCTGTTGTCTTTCAATTGATTATACAGTAGCTGGAGTTAGGGCTTGAGGTCCCACCTCCAGCCATGATGGTCACATGCTGTCCTGCTGGACAGTAAAGACAGTGCTTTACTGCTAGCAGGCGGGGGGGGGGGGCACCGCCCAATCTCAGACACTCTAAGGAGGAAACACAGGTAAGTGACCACGATAAACTGATATAAGATTATCTGCGTTGGTCACTTACCTGGTTTAACAGTCCAGACCACGAGTGTCCCCAGTGCTGCAGTTCCAGAGGTCATGCTGGAAGCCGATCCTGCTGAGGGATCCAGAACAGACAGGAACAGACAGAAACAGGCAGGATCCAGATCATGCAGGAACAGAAACGGGTGGCAGGATCCAGACTTCCAGGCATCCACAAGCTTCCAGGAGGGTTCAGAGTCTGACTTGGACCAGAAGCATGACCAGGTGGTCACGCACAGGAGCAGACAGGATCAGGTGCAGACAGGAAGGCTCAGTGGAAGAGGGTGGCTGAGACAGGACTTAGGAACCGGAACTTGAAGCAGGACTTTAAACTGGTCTCCCCCCTGGAGTCAGGCTTACTTTGATAAAAACTGAACCTCCCCCCATAATGAGCCAAAAACCCAGAGGACTCCACGGAGGAGGAAGAGTGGACAATCAGGAGACAAGACAAACACTAAAACCCTCTTTCCACTGGCAGCTAGGATCCAGGACAAGAACCAAATAAAACTGAACAGAAAGACTGACAGAAAGACAAGCAATGATCTGGCCCTGAATGCCCAGGCTGAACTGAATATAAACCAGTGGAAACAGGTGAGAGGAATAAATAATAATGAGGCAGGGAGGGAAAAACGACAGGTGAAAGGAATGACTAATTAAGGGAGAGCAAACAGGCCAGATCATGACAGTGTGACACTGTCACATTAATAATCTAAGCGACATATAAAAGAGACAGAAATAAATATATTAAGGAATGAATGATTGAAAATGCAAAAGAATTATTAAATCATCAACTGTTGATCATCTAGAACACAGACCAGCCTAACTTGTTAAAAAAGGTGTTTATGTGGGTTTGCGCTTCTTCTTCAGAAGTTTTAAAGTTTGCCTGAAAAAAGTTGAGATTCTGGGCTTTAGTGGAAGTTTTGTTCACTCCATGGCCAAGACAAGGGCAAGGCCTTAAAGGCACAGAGCTGCTGTTTTTGTTGCTTTTAACAGTTCTCTATGGTGGATGGATTTAGAAGACACTTTCTTTACTTTATGTAGAATACCCCATGAGATGTTTTGTTATAGTACTGTTTTGTGTTTTGGGGAAAACATGTGTGTCTGGACAGCTGATTTCTGTATGTAAATGATTTAAATTGTTATGAAATGAAGTGCACCCTAACTACATGTAATTCTAAAAGTTGACATAGTTTATAATGTGCAAATAGTAAATGAATGTTCTTAACTTTCATGAAACCTCTTAGGTTTCCAATTTATATTTCTGGTTAAAGCCAGAGCTGATAGATGTGTTTTACAGTTTAATGTAGGCTACATAGCATTAGTACAGATATGCAAAGTAAAATTGTGAAAGCCTTTTGGTTTGACCTGTGTTGGCATTTGTGGTTTTTAATATTTTTGTGGTTATTAGCAAGGTTTTTTAGGCACTGCAGAGTTCTGTAATGTCCAAGGCTTGTTATTCTCTCTACTATTTGGCCAATACATTCCTCTTCCTTGATGTAACACCGGCAGGCGGTTTAGGATCATGTTCAGATTTGTTCCAGAGTTCAGATAGTTCCCAAACTTCGGTCAGATTTCAAATTAAAGAAATGCTTTAGTATCAACCATTAAAACCAACATTTATAGGCCTTTATAAACATTTTATAAACATTTATGATGCTCATGGCTTTGTCAAAACTATATATATATATATATATATAAAACTATATTTGTTAATATAACTTTTAAGCCACTATTTAAATTTTCTCAAATTAATCGATTTTCTAAATTTTAATTCCTTTTTTTAGCAAAATGCATACAGTATGTAACTATCTGCATATTTATCATTTAAAATCCAGTTTAAGCCTCATAAATTTTCTTTAGATCTAAATTGAGGCATGTTAATCCACTAACTTATAACAATAATTGCTTTTGGGCATTTACAGAATAGAGGGATTAAATTTGCTCACGTATCTCTCTTGGCTTGTTTCATCTAATCACTTTAACTGGGATCTACTTTAAAGTTTCATGGAGATTTGTCCAATTGAATATCGTGTGCTTCTTTTCCTGCAGGGTTACGAAGATGGATATGATGAAGAATACGAAGATGAGAGTTACGGAGACTATAGTGAAAACTACATCTCTCAGTCAAAAAGGTGATTTTTACACAGATACACAGCTGGATGAATATTTCATCCACTGAAGTAAACATTGGCATTGCATCAAATAATTGTGGCTTGGCGAACCCAAAAGGCTATTTTTCAACTTCCTTCTTTTTTCAGGAAGCTTTAGTGATGTTTTTTTTATAACTCCATTGAATAAAAACATTACATTTTATGTTTATTTTTTTAATTTTGGTGCTCCATTTAAAGAGTTCCTGGGTTGTTCAGTGAAAAAACTAACATTGGCTGCAGCGGACAGCATCACTATCCTCCCCTTAGCTTATACTGGTGATACACACAGATGCTGTAGGTATTTGCATGCTATAAATCAGAGTGCTGCTGTGGCACTACTTATTTGTGTTAAAAATAAGCCTGTTTGATTCATAAGAAATCTCAAATACGGTGGCCCTGCAGTACACACTACTTCAACAAATCTTTAAACACAATTTAAAATTAAAAAACAAACCATATTTAAAACCACAATAACATTTGAAAACACAGCAACATCTCAAAAAACAATATAAAAAAATCAAAAAACATTTTCAGAAACACGATAACATATTCAAAAAACAACAACATATTCTTTCTAAATGAGCAAGCATAAAAAGAAGGATATGAGAATATGTTGTATGTGTTTTAAGGTTTGTTGATGTGGTTTGCACTTCAGGGCCACCATACAGAACCACATGGTATGTCCTGCTGCACAATTTTAATGCAAAATGACATGGAATCAATATCGTGTTATCAACAATTTATTGTTCAGTTATGTTTTATTATAAGCATGCCACAATGTTTAAGTCATAGTGTTTTTCATTTAGGTTTAATTGCCTATTTTTGTTTCATATCTTTTTCTCTAAAAGTATTATTCAACTGTTATTTCTTGTAGCACACACATGTTCAAAGACTTTCTGTCTCCATCCTGTCATTGTAACAAGGCATCTTTTATGTAGATTAGCTTTTACATAGATTAACTTTGCTGTTAAGTGTGAATATATTTATACATATGCCAAACTTCTAAATATCAGGTCCTTGGTGGACCAACAGAGTTACAGTGTTATATTTATATCAAAGCATATTCATGTTTTGGGATGGCCAAGTCATAATCCTGGCCCAGGTCTAGATGAGAATTCTAAAGTCATAATAAAGACATCTGCCCAAAATGTCAAAATTTGGATTTTGCAAAGATAAAAACTTAACAATTTCATTTCAGATGTGCGATGATGATGCAATGATGGCACACAAAAAAAAAAAACTGAATAAAAAAACAAAAATAAGTTCTACAAATGTCTGCATCAGTGAGGCTGAATAAAAAAAAAATCAACACAATCTAAATTAACTATTGTCATTGTTTTGGTTATGTTTAGTTTTTTTTTATTATATCTAAATCTTGTTTTGTTTTCACAGTGTTTTAGAATATCATAAATATGGACACGGAAGCAGTAATGAATCGTACAACAGCTATGGTAAGTGCGGCTCATCTGGTCCTAGAAACAGTGTTGTTTTTATGAGGTTTATACTCATGATCCAAATGACTCCCCCTCACCTTTTATTACTGATAAAACACCCAGTGTGCAGTATTTTTATTCTAAAAAGTTCAAAATGAGATCAATATTAAAGCGGAATATGGGTTGATTATTTAATAAGCAACCAGTAGAAATCATTATATAACTTTAATTAAGTCCTAAAGCATGTAAAAAAAAAAATTCTTATTGTTTAATTCACTGTATGATTTATCAAGACCAGAGGTGGACATAGTACCCAAAACTTGTACTCAATTAAAAGTAGAACTACCTCATGTTTTTATTCAAGTAAAAGTGAGAATAAGCCAACAAATGACTCAAGAGTGAAAAATTATTTGGATAAAAATGCTACTTAAATACTGAGTAACTACTCTAATTGCCACTCATGGTCATAGCAACTAATTTAATATGTTAAAAATAGTGCTAACTTACACAAAATATGACTTTATATGTACATCCGGATTTAAGGAATGAGATAGATTAATATCTAACTTACTGTAATTACAACAATTTTATGTGAAGGAATCACTTTAAAATACTAAATTCTAGTTATAAAACTAACAAAATCAACAGTTACAGTGCTTTAGTATACAATAAATTTACAATATGATATTTACTGGTCTCAATATGCTTTTCACTTGACCCTAAATGACACAGCAGACTCAGCAGATGGAAAATATAGTAGGTTGGTAGATATATGATGTGTGTACTTATGTTGAATTTTTGTTTACAAAAAAAGTTTTTTTTTTCCTTAAATTTAGTTACTCAAAGTAGCCAGAAATTTTACTCAAGTTGGAATAGTCATACTTTTATATATTTTTACTCAGGTAAAAGACAAAAATAAAATGAATACAAAAAGTTATTTTAAGTAAATGTAACTGAGTTAATGTAACTAGTTACTAACCAGCTCTGATAAGTGAGCTGCTCTGCTTATGAGAACTGTTAACAAGTGTCATGCCTAATGATATCTGGCATCAGAAGTGTTCCTTTGAAACTGTAAAAAAAAAAAAAAAAAAAAAAGGCTATTGACTAATTTGACTAATATTTCAGATATTTCCAAAATTTATAGCCACATTGTTGGATTACACAAACATGGTGCCAGTTCATGTAATTCAAGCAGCTGCTGCACTGTTACTAAAAACAACCAAGGGACAAAGAATAAAAGCCCTGGATCCCACTTCCTGACCCAGACAGACGCTCCTTTACACATAACCCCTCCTACGATACCTGACTGCAAGCTGCATTTAACTTGAACTTTGAATTTGCCAGTGAAAACTCACAAGGCCACAAGCTGTTTTTCCTTCTGGGGGTTTTGTCCTCAAAGGCATTTCTTCGTACAACTGTTCTTTCCTTTGCTGTGTGCACATGAATCGCTCTTGGACGCTTTTGCACACCACCTTATCTTAGACTTCTTTAAGTCTAAAGCAGCTTATTTTTTGGTTATTTCCTCAGCAAGAAAACTTTAATTCAAAAGGGTGTATATCTCATCATATTTTTTGAGCCAGAAAACCTTAAAATGCTCAAAGTGTTAAGAAATTGGTGGAGCTAAATCACACTCTCTCCGCTATTGGTTTCAAAGCAGATAGCTAATTTTAAAGCATACGCTTCTCAGAAAAGAAAACCTTTTGAAACTCCACCCTCCTCCCAAAAGAAAACAGGCCACCATACATGGACAATAAAGTTTTGTCTGTAACAGAATTGTCTTGACAGAAAAAAATGATGTTCTATGTCTGAGCCCATTACAGTATATGTTCTTATGGACAACTAAAAGGATGTGACATAAACTTTGATGCAAAGAAATGAACTGAATTCGATGGCAGTATATACAAGCTTAGAAGGAAGAAATTCTCCTTCAAAATAAAACAACAAAAGCCCTCTTTATTAGAAACAGGTTTTTGCCACTGTATTAAGAAAGCAACTGAGAGGGAGATTAAACTTTATTTCAGCTGTGGGACACATAGCAGGGAGTAATTAGCTTAAGAATGAGGTGACTGTGGGTGCTTGTTAGCATAAAGTCTACTAGTAATAAATGCAGTCTTTACTGATGCTTAGCTGTAGATTGTTGTTCCATTGTCTGACTTAAATAACAGTATTACAGTGCAGATGCAAGTGTTTTGTTTTTTTTATCCGACCACATCTGTAGCATATGGTTGAATTATGCTTTTAGAAAAAAAAAAACAGTATTTCAGTGGCATGATACACAATCTCTATTTCATTAGTGTAGTTTAACACTCAAAAAGAAAATGTACAGGTTATGTTACGGAAAGTGACGAGTGATGAGTGCAATGCTCGCTAATATAGCATCTTCTGAAGATACATGAATTTGAAGATGGACGTGGAGATGACATAGTCAGGTTGCAGATTGCCAACATTCTGCATTAGAGGGATTTGATGGATTATTAAAAGTAAACCCTAAAACTAAATTTATTTAATATAAGAAATGCATGTGTGCATGTTATTTGCAACTATGTGTAACTGACTGGCTTGAAAACAAGAACATACAAGTTAATTAAAATAAAATGCAGAAATACAGTTAAATTAGGTATGGTCGACTTAACAGCTATTGTTCAGTTTAACCTTTACCGACCGAGTTACGCAGCTTTAATTGGCTATATGTTAAAAAAAACACAATTAGAAAAGTTAAAATAAGTTATAGCTTGGTTCATGAGTAAATACGAAAAAGAGTAGAGATCATTTATACTTTCAGTTGTTGGGAACTTTTCTCTTAATAATCAAGAGGACATGTGACAATAGAACGTCAAAAACTGTGTATGTGTGTGTGTCCGTGGGGGATAATTTAATTAACTAAATTACAAAATTGCAAATGTTTTTGATTCCGTAAAAATTCAAAAAATATCCACTGGACTTGGTATCGCCACCTCTCCAAAGCTTCCTGGAGAGGTGGCGAAACCAAGTCCAGTGGATATTTTTTGAATTTTTTGAATTTTTACGGAATGACTATGACCTGTATGACTGAGAACCTTCATCAGCAAATGTTTTTGAAGCTTTCTGGCTCCAAAGTATCATTGTAATATATATATTTGATTAAAGAAAAAGCTGTTTAATAATTAAAGAGTTAAAATTGTTGATTCCTTCAATCTCAGTCTGGAACTAAGCCTTGTGTCCCACATGGCAGGTAGCGGCTCTCTCTCCTCTAATGGTGAAAGCTGCTGCCTTATAGAAATTGTAATTGATTTGATGGGCATCTCCGCTGCATAGCACCAAATCTTTAATAGTTTGCCCTCAGCATAAAAACAATATGCTGCACGGAGAACTTGCTTCAGGCTTCTCCGGTAACGGATAAGCCATTTCTGATGCTTTTCTGTAACAGTTCCTGTTGTCGACCACAAGTGGTTTAGAGTAATTGGTGTGAAGTTGATTTTGGGTAACAACTACGTCCTTCTGCAATCAAAAGGTTAGGGTATGTATGGATTTACCCCAGAAATGATTCTGAGTTCTCATAAGCCCACTTTCTGAAACAGGGCCCAGCATCACATTAGAGCCGCGGTTCTCAAAGTGTGTGGCGCGACCCACTGGTGGGGAATTGAGACGTGACAGGTGGGGCGCGCCAAGTTCCGGTGTGTGTGTGTGTGTGTGTGTGTGACTATAAATGTAGAACGTGTGAGAGCAAACTGTCCTTATAGCTGTATGTTGCCGCTTTTTAGACCAATCAAACCCACAAAGTAATCATTACTAGCCTACATGCAGTCTAATTAAAAGAACATTAGATATGAGAAACATTTCACCTGGAACTGAAGTGCCAAAATAATTATTGACGTGACGTCGGCATATTATTTGTAACGGAATAAACTTTCGCGCCCCAGTGTTGCCAACTCAGCGACTTTGTCGCTATATTTCAGACCCCTCCAGCGACTCTTTTTAAAAAAAGCGACTAGCGACAAATCTAGCGACTTTTGGAGACTCTTACGTGAAAGCACGTATCGTTCCTTTTCTTGTCCTCCAGCGGCAGGTGCTGCCGTGGGGCGCCTCCTCCGTCCCAACCCCGTTCTCCCCCGCTATCGCAGGAGTCCCTCTCAGCGCTGCAGTCAGAGCAGAGACACAGCATGTTTAACTTTAGCGTCCAGACTGCAAATAAAGCGCACATGCGCCGGGATTGACGGCGCAGGTTGATCATAAATAACTGAATTTGAAATATTTTATTAGTTTATTATGCAATGAAAAATAAAGTAAGTATATTTTTTCCTATTCTGTCTGCAGCACCTGCTGATTTTAGGTCTGCTGAGGAGGACCAGTTTATTGAAATGACGTCTGACTCCACCCTGAAGCTCAGGTTTAATGCTCAGACTAATAGTGAATTCTGGTTAGGAGTGGAGAGGGAGTATCCACTCATCGGGCAGAGAGCTGTGTGCATTCTTCTTCCCTTTGCCACATCATATCTCTGTGAGATGGGCTTTTCAGCTGTTGCTTCAATGAAAACAAAATACAGATCTCAGCTGAACATTGAGCATGACTTGAGAGTGGCAGTATCAAGCCTGCAACCCCGTTTTGAGAAACTGTGCAATGCAAAACAGGCTCATTGCAGCCACTAATGCAGGGATAAATAGAACTGTCTTGCCAGATGGATTTCACTTCTTTTCTTTTATTAACAGATTGCAGAGTGGCACTTTAATTTTTTCTATCTTTGAGCTTGATACAAATTTTGACACAGCTGCATTTTTATTTTCTTCATTTTTTAGCTTGCTGTTATTTGATGTAGATAGTTTGTATTTAGATACTACTTGTTACTTCAGTAAAATTGGAACATTTTAAGATTGTTGCATATTTCATTAGCATTGTGTTGGGGCGATGGGGACAGGCGGGGCTTGAAAATTCCCCCTTGTCCAAAGTGGGGAATGACAGAAAAAGTTTGAGAACCACTGCATTAGAGTAACAAACATTCTTTAAACTGGAGCAGAAATGACAACATTCTGGATGAATTCTTCCAATGTTGTAGAGCTTCAAATTAAGAGGGAGTGATAAGCCACTCTACTTTTTTTTTGGTCCTACAGGCAAAAAGAAAATCGCACGGAAGTCCAATGAAAACATCCTCTCTAAATTTTTATTGTTTTCTGAAAAATAAACTGTCTTGGTGGCTGAATTTGACCCAAACCTATCCAGCTCACAAGTTTTGTTTCATTTAATGTGTTTTTCTATGAAGGTGTACATTTCTATATGTATGGACGAGGGAGGGAGGGAGTAAACTGAGCTTTTCTTGCTCAATGATGTGATGTTCTTTATACTTTACCCGTTAAAGCAATAACTATTACAGCATGTTGTTAGGGACAGGAATGTTGTTTTGCTATGAAATCCTAAATGCCATTTTACAGGCCACTTGTTTTGGAATAGTGCCATGGATGTGCTCATTTTTATATGTGGTCAGTGAGCCTCTAAACTAGATCCACCCGCCAGCGGCCAAAATCATTTTTGCCTGCGAGTGGTCTAGTCTCGATCAATATGCCCCGGGCCCTAGAACTGGCGAGCCAATCACAACGCAGAGATGTGTTTTGAATTTTTGGATGCAAAGCTGTACAACGCTGGAGAAAGCACAACAAGGTAGATGGCAACAACTATTAAACAGTTCTCCTTTGACTCAGCTTTGGGATCAGTTTTCTTTTAAACGTGAGCAGGAAGAGGCTCTACGCTCATTCATTTTTTAAGAAGGACGTATTCACCGTTTTAACGACAGGCTGTTTGTTTGCACTCCCTCACCAGCTTTCTGTCGTGCTTCGTGACTACGTCACAGTCAGTTGCGTTCATTGGTCAGAGCCAGACATGGGCAATGTGGAGTCAACAAGTCATCTCCATGTCATGTATTTAATCTACCCAGCCAATTAACCAGGTGAGTCCAATCTGCACAGGTTAATTCACGGTGAAGATTGGACTCACCTGCTTCAGTGGCTGGGTAGAACAAATATATGACATGGAGATGACTTGTTGAGTCCACATTGCCCATGTCTGGTCAGAGCGTTGGCCAATAGGCACAGACATCGTTTGAAAAACAACGGGTTGTTCTCATCAACAATCTTCCAATGTCTCATTCATCAGGCCCAGACTAAATTACACATTTATTCTCACATTTAGTCTGGTTTATCAGGCTATGTATATAACGCTAATCATTAGCAAAATGATTCAACTGCAATGTCTAATACCTTAAAATGAATTCACCTTGATGTAAATGTCATTAAATATGAATACTGAAAATTCACTTTGATATAAAAAAAGAATGCACTTGTGGAGGAAAAAATCTTATGACTTGTCACATGTACTCCTGTTATATTGAAGCAATTATTTCTACCTTAAAAGCAAAACAGCATGGTTGCTAAGAAACAGTGGGTGACTCATCTTGACCCAGTATCACCTACCTCTTTTTTCCCCAAGGTAACTTTTACCACTGTGAGGAATTAAGGGTAGACTGAGCATGCAACTGAGTGATTTGAAATCCCTCCATAGGGTCCCAGCCTTCATTTTATAGACTTAAATCAGAGTTGGAGACTTTACTGTAAATACTTTTGTCATAGAAGGCTATCTCTATGCACTTATGCATAGTTTGCTGCTTCAAATTTCATATTAATCTATGACAACTTCTGGCAACCTTTTTTTTTAGCTGATTTTGACCTGTTTCTCCCATACTTTTTTTCACTTTTCCTACTTTAGTACATTGAAAATCAAAGATTTAAAAAGGTATGAAATATGACCTTTAATAGTATATTAAATACCAGTTGTAAGGCTTACAAAATCAGCTGTTAAATGGTTGTCATTGCCTTTTTGCTGGTTATTCATTCTTTCAGCTATATGAACTAAGCACTTGGGTGTTCAGGTTAGACCAAAGGAAAATCAAGCAGCTGATAATTTGATTTTCTGCTTCATAACCACTCTTATTTGCCGTGTGCCATACAGTAAAGCTGGCCGAATCTGTATGTAATTTGCTTTTATGCTCAAATCGCTGAGAGCTGAATTTCAGCATTGGTCCAGTAAAGAGAAAAAAGCTTATGACAGTAATTTCCTGCTGTTAGAGAATAACTCTGTACATATATAAGCATATAAGCAGGGGAACCTTCGGTGCATGATTTCAAACCATGACGTTTTAGTGTATTACCAACAGTACCCTTGGAAACAGTGGTCCCAGCTCTTTTAAGGTAATAGTCCAGCTCCTCCCGTGTAGTTCTGGGATGATTTCTTACCTCTCATTGAGACCCCACGAGCTGAGATCTTGCATGGAGCCCCAGTCCGAGGGAGAGTGATGGTCATATTTAGCTTTTCCCATTTTCTAATGATTGCTCCAACTTTTTTCACCAAGCTGCTTGGTAATTTCCACGTAGTCCTTTCCAGCCTTGTGGATGTGTACAATTTTGTCTCTAGTGTCTTTGGACAGCTCTTTGGCCTTGCCCATGTCAGTAGTTGGATTCTTCCTGATTCTATGGGGTGAACAGGTGTCTTCATGCAGCTAACGACCTCAAACAGGTGCATCTAATTTATGATAATAGATGGAGTGGAGGTGGACATTTTGAAGGCAGACTAACAGGTCTTTAAGGGTCAGAATTCTAGCTGATAAACATGTGTTCAACTACTTATTTGCACTGGTATCATACAAATAAACAGTTTAAAAAATCATACATTGTGATTTCTGGACAATTTTAGACCCCTCCATGATTTCTAAGAGGGAGAACTTGCAAAATAGCAGGGTGTTCAACAAATACTTATTTTCTTCACACACGCACCCACACACACACACACACACACACACACACATATATATAAAATATTTGCTTTACTTTTTTCTCAAAATGCCATAAGCAATTAGGAGATAGAGCACTGATCACTGTTTGTAGTAAAGAGGAAATCTTCTTTTGGACAATAGTGAATACATCTAAATTTTTTTGCAGAAGAAGGGTGGACGAGCCCCAGACCTGTTCTCAAAGCTCCGGCCTTACGTCTGACAAGAGGAGGCTACAGAAAGCATCCCTATGGTAGATACTGAAGGTGCCCTAGATCTGTCACCTCAACTTCTCTTTTTAAGCCTTTTTTCAACTTTTAAAAAAAAAATGTTGTAACATTCTCAATTTCATCATTGGATTTTAAAACAATTATAAAAAAATATATGTGTCATTGTATCCTGCTGTATCCATTAAATTATACACCTTTGAGTCTCTTTAATATTCAACAAAGTCTCCATTAACATGAGGGTTGTTCTTTAAAATAGGTCTTTAAATTACTCCTATTGTCCCTATTGTTGTGATTTCATGGTTGTATGCGATTGTGTCAGATTGGTTTCCATTTATTGGCTTTACTGGAGTTCACACACCATCCTTTACTCAATCCACTGCATTAGACAGTTTCATAGAATATTTTCAAGAGGGCCAAAAGGCATTTGTAACATTTGAACATAACAGAAACAGCATGGTAATTTATGCCTGTATCAATATGCTTTCTATTTTGTAATTACCACACAGTGAGCACCCCAGCTTCACCTCCTGTCTCTGACTACTTTATTACTTTTAACTAAGACTTTGTTAGTCAGCCATTATATCCATGTACTTTCTTTTATTGGTGTCAGAGAGACTCTGGATGGACAGTAAACATTTATTGCCAGAAAGAGAAATATGTTAGATGCACAATGTTGCAGCTTCAACCACAAATTCCCCACTTCAGAGCAGTAAACAGTGAAGTGTTTTATTCCCACCAGTCCAAAGTAAAAAGCAAGCATCCTTTAGACCATAGCAGATTTATTGGACACATACAAATTTTAAACTATTAGCCAAAATCTATCCATTTTAGACTTACCTCTATTGTCAGATATTTGCTATCTGCTTCTCTGCGACTCTCTTATCTAAACTACCTGATTGAAAGTTAAAAAAAAATAAAATAAAGACTAATGCAGATAAACTGTTTCCTTGGATATTTAACCAGGAACTTTATGTTCAAAAAAGCACAATAGTAACAACCCAGAAGACAACAACACTTTGCTCTAAAAAGAAAAAACAGAAAATACTGCTTTAAAGCAACAAATTGAAACCAATCTTTCAAGAATCAAAAAACTGAATGTAAAGAGTCTTGATGAGCTAAACATCATTAATAACTTGTCTAATATTGTGAACCCTAAGCTATTAAATAATCAATTGAACTTTAAATAAGTATATAGAGCACTGAAAACTGAAATAAAACGTACCGTTAGTAATACTGTAATTTCAGAAGACATTGAAAAAAAACATTCTATTGTTTGGGTTAAAAGCATTTGCCAGTGTGTAATCCATTGAGTGTACATTGTTCTGTGTGTAATCTGTATTTATACATAAAACATTTAATAAAAATAATTTTAACCTCGACCCAGTCTGGAAACTTAATAAATAGTATATAATCAAACTGTAATTTCTTTGTTTGTTTTTTAATTTTATATATATTTTTGTTTGTTGGTTGCTTTCAGAAACCAGCAAAAAATGTTAAAAAAGACAATTAGTAAGTTTGCCCAAAATGATTATTTATTGGATCTTTAATCCAAAACTAATAACTGTCTTTTTGCTATCTGTGCTCTTTGAGTTGTTACATAAACAGATAGTGAATCATACTGAGTTTCCTATGTTTAACGTTTAATAGAGGTAAGAACTCCTCTATTTTATATATATATATATATATATATATATATATATATATATATATATATATATATATATATATATATATATATATATTATAATAATATCTGAAATATACTTGCCAAATTAAAAGATCTGTATATCAATAATCTACCTGTATGTCATTAGTGGAAAGAACCTTTCCTACAGAAGTCAGTTGCTGTCTGCAACATCTCAGCATCTATGCTAAACTCCTTCTCTTGGTGCATTTCTTTCATGCAATATCTGCATGTTCCAAACACCACTGCCCATGTCTGTTTAGCCATTTGAATTCTTTTTTGTGATTAGCACACCCGAAGCCTGACTCTGATTAAAGACTGTAGATGACGGGACTAAATGGAAGACTAAACACTAAACAGGTAACCCGATTTCTAATCCCAATTTAACCATGAACTGCTAATTTTCACTAATAAAAAAAAGTAAACCTGCTCAATTTAACCTCAGATTAATCTCCCTCGATACCCCTAACCACACTCATAAGAGATTCAGCTAAACTGATGTAAAAGAAATGTTAAATTTAATTTAAAGTCTCTAAAATAATCTGCTAACTAAACACACAACTAATCACTCCTGATAAATACGTTTCTCAATAAATGCCCTTTTGTTTATATTGAATTGGTTTACTTTTTTTCTCTTTATCATGGAAAGATTGTGTTTTGTACCTCGTACACACTTTTCACTGCATGCAGGCTGATAGACTGTTATGTTATATAAGAGATATGCAAACTTTATACCAATGACCTGTTCTCTCTTATAGATATTGAAAAACACTGTAGTGTTTTGTCTTCAGCGCAGAGAAGAACACAACAGGTGAGTGGGTAGCAAAAATATGAAAAAAAAATTTTCTGTCTCTCATGTTTACCACCTAGCTGTTAAAACATGCTCAAAAGTCATCTTAAACTGCTAATTCTATGCAAGTTTTGTGTTCTCTTGTAAATGAATTTGAGATCTATCAGCTCTTAATGTTTAGTTACAGCCCCTTAGAAATAAATCCAGTTTTTGAAAAGATGCAACCATACGAGCAATTTATATGCAAACAACGTTGAACAAAAAGGAAAATGCTGTATAATTTTTCATTCTGTTTACAAATATACATATAAATATTTACAGATACTGTATACAGGAAATAGTTCAATGCATTTGTTTCCAGCCACATGAAGTCATGGTCAACACATCTGGATTGAGACTATTGTTAAACAATATTGTTTTAATATTACATATTCTCCCATTTTGGGGCCATTTTACCACATCACACACTTTGATCTAAACTGCTTCATTTTAGCTTTGTCCGTATGCTTAGTTTTTATCATTCTTGACAGTGGAGTAAAGGTTACTCACACCCCACCATCTGGGTTTTTTTCCAAGTTTGATGATGCTGCCACAACCATTTCGTGTTCATGTTTCGGTGCAGTGCTAATTATTTTTAATTTTTTTGTTTGTTTTTTGTAATAAAGTAGTTCTTTCATCTAACCAGAAATCTTTCTTTCACCTTTGATTTGGCATTTTCCAATCTGTATATGGAAACTTTGATGGCTTTTTTACAGCTAATTCTCCACCAAGTACATATTAATGGAGAGCGGATCGAACAGTTGTCTTGTTAAATTGCAGTATTTTTTATTACAAATTGGAATTTCTTAATTCAATGTTTTTAAAACCAAATCGATTTTTAAAGTTCTACTGTGTTCCCAGTCTCCATCATGTACCTCTTTAATAATGTACTTTAACAAGTCAATCTGAAAAACTGACACAGAGAGAAAAGACAATAAGTTTGGCGCTCAGACAAGGAGGAATAAAACTCAGATAAAGTTTTAGCTACGATGGTGGAGGAGGGGCTGGAGGTGGGTTTAAACGGGGTCATCTGAATGAAGTCACAGCGCAACCACTGCCTGCACATTAGGTAGCAGACAAGTTGCAGATCAAAGGCCTTTTAAGATGAACTTTGGATGCTGATTGGCTTTCGTGGAGGTGTGGTTCAAAACTGTTTGTGTCATAGTTGAACTTCCGCCTAGGCTCCATATCTCCAAGCCCATTGCAGAAGAGCTGGATTGAATCTAGTTTTTTGAAGATAAAACAACACTTATATTAACACTATTTATCATTTAGGTAACTTGAAGACTGTTAGTCGCAGTATATTTTCTTGTAGGTATCCAGGGAAGAATTATACATTATGATTTTACCTGCAAAAAGAAAAAGTGTGTATACTTTTAATTTCATTTCACAATTTTATACTAATTTGTTTTGGTCTCTCGCATAAAATATAAGTTGAATTCATTGTAATTAATAGAGTTTATCATTTGAAAATGAAAATCAAGGGGTTCCAAAATCTGAATAAGGGTACCGGTACATAAATTCACCTTAAAGAGGGAAAATAAAAGATGAACTTTTTTTTTTTTTTTTTATATCCAGTGCTGGATCAAAACCCATGCATAAACTTGGGATGATAATGTTAAAGATTTTGATCACAAAAAAAAAAAACATAAAGGGGGAACCCTCAGAGTGTAAATGAGGAGAATGGGATGTGGATCACAAGCAGAGAAATGGAAGGAAACAGAAAGGAACCGAAACAAACAGTGAGCTAATCTACAGATGAAAGTGGTGGAGAATGGCATCAGATGCAGGTGTGCTAATCAGGGGATTTAAAACAGCTGTGGAAGAAAAAAAAAAGGCAACCTAAGGAAAGGAGACTAATTAACATAGAGGGAACTCAGCTGGGCTCAAAGGAAACTACAAATCAAGGTGGGAGAAATATACACATTTCAGGAAGATTAGCTTAAACACAAAGAGAACAGAATATAGAAAATAAGTAGGGAAGAAAAATTTTATAAATTAAGGTATTTGGCAACTAACAATAATTAAAGAAGAAAAATGTTTGGATATGCCAGGACTTCGAAACAATGATAAAGTCCTCAAAAGTGACCTAACGCAAGGAAAACATTACATAAGGATCATTACATAAATATTAAATTAGTTTTATAAAGCAACTTTTCAATAAGATGTGTGAATTCTTATTACATTTTTTAGATACAGAACAGGAGTGGGAGCTCCTAGTTATTTGTTAAATTTGTCTTCGTGTTAATATAAGCTGAAAACTACTAGGAATATGTTACAATTCTTTACTCTATATCTTTCCCTTTAGCTAAATTAAAGCTTTTTTTTTTTATCTGCAAGGCCTTTTTGTTTTCTGTATTTGTGTGCAGATAATTTCTTCTCAAATATTATCTGGTAATTTTGCAGATACTGTAAAAAATAATCCCTGAGGCCACACACCTGCTGATCCAGTCATAATTCCTCCTCTGCTCTACAAACCTTGATCCAGATGCATACTCCGTTTTGAAAATGTATGTGAACTAACACCTTAGTTGCTCTGTTGTGCTGATAACACAGGATAGGATTTATGAGCAAAGCTGTTGGAGCAAAGGATGCCGCATCAGTCTGAGCATCTGCTTCATTTTGAAGGGAAATTTCCCTTGAAATCGTGTGTTTAGTTGTGACCGCTAAGGCTCTGCATATCAAAATAGCAGAGGTACAAACCTTGTAGAAAAGCTGCGACGTTGCACATTAAGATCTGCTCAGCAACAGAAAAAACTTTTTACATACACCACCAAACTGCTGAATATTTAAAAAATAAGCGTAAATAATTAATAATTAATTAATTTATATATATATATATATATATATATATATATATATATATATATATATATATATATAGGTTTAGTATGTTTTGGTTAATTTTACTCATCGCATCTTTGAAAGAATAAAATGATGAGAGCAGTTTTGCTAAATAAAGAAAAGAATGGAGGATAAAAAGGTATGAGAAATCTTATTTTTTTTTCTTCCATCAGCAGATACCAGACTTGGTAATGTGTTATATGCATATTTTAATCAAGTGTATAAATTAATGATTTATAATCAACAAATAGCTTACTACAAAGAAAGTTAGTAGGTACGACACACGACAGATCACTCGTAGCTCTTTTGATCTGATTTTGCTGTAATCTTGGTCTGTTATTTGTGACAACTGTCCCAAACTAGGATCAGTGCAATTAATGGAAACATCCATCCATCCATTGCTAAAGACCAGTTGGGTCACAACGGGTGCTGGTAACCTATCTCCAGCTTTCTACGTGCGAGACGCAGGGTACACCCTGGACAGGTCGCCAACCATGCACACACACACTCACACCTAAAGAGATGTTTGAACAGCCAATTAACCTAACAGTCATGTTTTTGGACTATGGGAGGAAACCGAAGTACCCGGAGAGAACCCACACATGCATAGGGAGAACATGCAAACTCCATGCAGAAAGACCCTGGGCCGGGAATCGAAACCGGAACCTTCTTGCTGCAAGGCAGCAGCGCTACCCAATGCTCCACTGAGCAGCTGTTAATGGAAACAATAAGTTCGGTGACAGTGGCGTTGGATGTAGCAGTTTGCCCTGAAATCGAAGGATTGATGGTTCAAGCCCCAACTCCGATTTTCGGTGTCGTTGTGTCCTTGGGCGAGACACTTCACCTGTATTGTCTACTGATGGTGGTAGGAGGGCCGGGGGGACCCAGTGTAGGGCAGCCCCGCTTCTGTCAGTGAGCCCATGGCAGCTGTGGCTACAATGTAGCTTGCCACCATCAGTGTGTGAGTGTGTGTATGAATGGGTGAATGAATGTAGTGTAAAGCGCTTTGGTCAAGTCTCCTAACTTGAATAAAGGTGCTATATAAGTACATACCATTTACCATAAAAGAAAGAAAAGTAATAAGCATTCAAATAAAAAAAAAGGCATATTCTTAACTAATTAATATGGAGCTGATACCCTTTGGTTATGTAGCGGGGTATGATAGGGTTTTGGATACGAAATGGAAGTAAAAGAATTGACTAGTTGGCAGTCCAATCCTGAGCCTTATAAGGATACATAAACAAAATATGGCTATCCATATGTGGCACATATATTGCTTATCAAATTTGTTTACATTGAATTGGTTTACTTTTTTTCTCTTTATCATGGAAAGATTGTGTTTTGTACCTCGTACACACTTTTCACTGCATGCAGGCTGATAGACTGTTATGTTATATAAGAGAAATGCAAACTTTATACCAATGACCTGTTTTCTCTTATAGATATTGAAAAACACTGTAGTGTTATGTCTTCAGCGCAGAGAAGAACACAGCAGGTGAGTGGGTAGCAAAAATATGAAATTACAATTTTCTGTCGCTCTTTACATGTTTACAGTTCCACCTAGCTGTTAAAACATGCTCAAAAGTCAGTTGGTTTTTTGTTTTTTAGATAGCATTGTTGAAGGAGCTAAATTGTAACTTGGGGGGGGGAACTGTCCAACAGGATGAACTTACCATGAATATTGCTTGATTATGTTGAGTCTAATTTAGAAATGAACATTTCTCTTATGTAGAAATGCAGAAGGAAATCTTACAGCTTTTAAGTGATAATTCCAACTGTTCCTGAGATATGTGTACAATATTTATTTATCGTTGCATTAGTTTTTGATTTACATACATAAACAATATAACTTTAATTAGAGAGATCAGTGGTGCATCTTTCGTTTTGACTGTCTCTGTTTTATGCAATTAAAATTTTTCCCAAACAGCTGAATTTCTCTTGTAGAACATATGAATCCATTTTATCTAACTGATATCTTGTGTCCTTGTTAAATCCCACTGTTATAAACAAAACCACCCAGTTTAAATGGGATACATGAATAAATAAAAGTCAATAAAATACAGGAAAAATTGTAAATTGCCTTTATTTATCGACTTTGAAAAGGCTTTAAACTACAGCAGTCCTTTAAACACTGATGGTGGTCAGCTACACTGTAGCCATGCCTGCACTGAGGCAGATTTACAGAAGCAAGACTGCTATACAATTATTTTTTTTTTAACTCAGGAAACCTTTGCTTTGGTTGGCACCTCTTTTTGGCCCTATCTTGGCTGTCATCTTATGCATGTTACATTGTCAATTTGTTTTTGTAATTTCATCCAGGGCTTACAGAAGACACCTGGCTCAAGATGGAAGATTTCTCTCACACATTTTAATCTTCTTCAAAAGGCAAGGTTCTTGGGTAGGTATTTAATAATTAAAATTACTTTTTAAACAATGACTTACAACCTTTTATTGATTAGTAGAAGAATTGTTTTGGTTTTTTTTATTGAATGTTTGAATTATTTTGTAAACTTATTTACAGGATATTTTTCATGGTTGTTTTTACTTATTGAAAAAGTACTGTCACAGGGTGGTAATGAGAAAAAAAAAAGAAAACAAGATGTGTGTCATGATGGGTTTTCTAGAGTAAAGCCCAAGATGCAGAACACACACGGAGGCACTGGTAAAAGTCCAAAGAGTTTATTTAAAGACAAAAGCACATGGATAATACTGGAACAATACAGGCACGGAGCTGGTTCACTGGGGTCTGTGCAGGGAAAGGGAGATGGCTGGTAGCTGAGTTCATGTGAGGCTAAGCATTTAGCTTCAGGCTTAGCCTGGCAGTCCTGGATTTGAGCTTCCAGCTCACAGCAGAGAACATCAAGGGAAACACGAAGGATTTCTCAGGCTGAGCTTCCAGCTCTAGCAGGGAACAACAGGGGATTAACTCAGAGGATTCTTCAGGCTGAGCATCCAGCTATCAGCAGGGAACATCAGGGGAAAATCCACATGGGAACCTCTAGGGAAACTCCACATAGAAGTCGTCAGGTTTCAACCACGTAGGAATCTTCGGGTTGGCTCACCAGGGCAGTTTAGCAGGTTAGCTCTCCTTGAGCTTCAGGCTTGTGACTGGATTCCTGTGGTGCAACTCCCCCAGAGCTGCAGGCCAGAGACAGGTTGCCAGAGAGACAGCCCTTCCAGAGTTTCACGAAGAGACAGGAGGTTAAGCTCATCCAGAGCTTTCACGAAGAAACAGGATTCCTGTGAGGCAGAAACAAGGAAGAGTTAGAAACTGATCTCACACTAGAGATAACCAAGATTCTTCTATCAAGGAGGCTCAGGAAGCTAACCAACTAAGATCAACACTGCGGCGTTGAGGCAAGATCTGAAGTCAGCTTATATAGGAGAGGTCTTCTGATGAGAGGATTAGCAACAGGTGTGCAGGAAGGTTCCAGCTCCAGAAGACCCACGGCGCACTCTGCTGGAGGCAGAGGGTAGTCTCCAGATCCCCACAGTAACTCAACCCTAAGGGAAAAAACACAGAGCAGAAGAGGATCCTCGGCGCCCTCTGGAGGGCAAGCCTGAGGATCCTAACAGTACCCCCCCCTCAAGGGCGGATTCCAGACGCCCCCAGAAAAAGTCCAACAAAAACAAACAAAAAACAACCCACCCAGGGTGGGCGGAGGGGGCACTAGGGCGAGGAGGGCCAGAAACAACAGAAAAAAAGGTCCAACAAACAAAAAACAACCCACCCAGGGTGGGCGAAGGTGGAAACAGGCCAGGAGGGCAGAAAACAAAACCAGAGTCCAGAACAAAAAACGATCCACTTATGGTGGACGAAAACAAAAGAAAACCCAAAAACTTTCTTGGGCAAAATCTCTGGTGGCCGGCCGAGGGACCGGCAGCGGAACAGATTCTCAGGTGGCCGGCCGAGGGACCGGCAGCGGGACAGATTCTCAGGTGGCCGGCCGAGGGACCGGCAGCGGGACAGAGTCTCAGGTGGCCGGCCGAGGGACTGGCAGCAGGACACAGTCTCAGGTGGGCTGCCGTTGGGCCGGCAGCAGGACACAGTCTCAGGTGACCGGCCGAAATACCGGCAGCAGGACACAGTCTCAGGTGGTCTACCATGGGGCCGGCAGCGGAGGCGTAGTAGCTGCTCAGGAGGCTGACCGTTGGGACGGTGGTGAGGCCGATTCTCAGGGGGCCTACCGCTGGGCCGGAGGCTAGACAGATGCTCAGGAGGCCGACCACGGGGCTGGGAACGAAGCAGCGTCTTAGGAGGACCACCGCCGGGCCGGAGGCATGGCAGAGGTTCAAGGGGCCCGGCCGAGGATCCGGTAACGGAGCAAAGTCTTAGGTGGCCGGCTGCGGGGTCGGAGGCGAAGCTGACGCTCTGGGGGTCTGCTGCGAGGTCGAAGGCGAAGCCGATGCTCCGGGGTTCTGCTGCGGGGTCGGCGGCGAAGATGACGCTCCGGGGGTCCACCGCGGGGCCGGAGGCGAAACTGACGCTCTGTGGGTCTGCTGCGGGGCCGGAGGCGAAGCTGCTTCTCATGAGGATGACGCCCAAACTTCAGCAGGTATCCCCACAGGGTACCCCGTCCCCTCCTCGGCAGCTCAGGACCAGGCTCAGCAGCAACCGCCGACTGCGGATTAGGAGGAGATTCAGAGGAAACCACCGACTGCGGCTCTGGAGAAGGCTCTGAGGAAACCACCGACCGCGGCTCTGGAGAAGGCTCTGAGGAAACCGCTGACTGCGGCTCTGGAGGAGGCTCAGAGGAGACCGCCTACTGCGGCTCAGGAGGAGGCTCTGAGGAAACCGCTGACTGCGGCTCTGGAGAAGGCTCTGAGGAATCCGCCGACTGCGGCTCTGGAGAATGCTCAGAGGAGACCGCCGACTGCGGCTCAGGAGGAGGCTCTGAGGAAACCGCCGACTGCGGCTCAGGAGGAGGCTCTGAGGAAACCGCCGACTGCGGCTCAGGAGGAGGCTCTGAGGAAACCGCCGACTGCGGCTCTCTGACAAGAACAGGGGAGCCCGCCGATTGCGGCTCTCGGTCAGGAACAGGGGAGCCCGCCGATTGCGGCTCTCGGTCAGGAACAGGGGAGCCCGCCGATTGCGGCTCCCGGTCAGGAACAGGGGAGCCCGCCGATTGCGGCTCCCGGTCAGGAACAGGGTAGCCCGCCGATTGCGGCTCCCGATCAGGAACAGGGGAGCCCGCCGATTGCGGCTCCCGATCAGGAACAGGGGAGCCCGCCGATTGCGGCTCCCGATCAGGAACAGGGGACACCACCGGCTGTGGTTCCACCTCTGGAACTGGGGGAGGCCACCGACTGTGGCTCCACCTCAGGAACTGGTGACACCACCGACTGTGGTTCCACTTCTGGAACTGGAGGGACCACCCATGGAGGCTCAAGTTCAGTCTTTGAGGTGGCTTGAGGCGTCTGTGGAGGACTCTTGGTGGTTTGTGGCCTTTGCTGAGGGGCTCTTAAAGGCATTTTTTCACCAACTCCACTTTCTGAAGCCCTCTTAAGTGTATGCTCAGGGGTCTCTGGACGGCACAGGGCAGGCTCAGGGGTTTCTAGACGGCACAGAGCTGACTCAGGGGTTTCTAGATGGCACGGAGCTGACCCAGGGGTCTCTAGACAGCACAGAGTTGACTTAGGGCGACGCCGTTTCTTACGCCGAGGGGTTTTAGGAGCTAGGCTAACCGGTTTATTGATTGAATCTGTCAATAAACTAACCGGTTGAAAAATATGAATACCAGAATGAATTACAGGAACTGAGGCTAAAGAGTCAGGCATGGGGTCAGGATTAAAACTAACTGGTTCAGGATCTAGATAAGGCTGGCGTGGAGCTGAATGTGGTGGCTCGAAAGGGGAGATATCCTCTCTATCTCCATAGAAAAAGTTCCATAGATCTGTCTCATGGATGTGGGGAGCTAGATTATCAGGCGAGAGAACAGGTCTAGATTCAACGGTGAAGGGTGCAGGTGTCTGATCAGGCTGGCGGGGAACTCTAACTGTCTGAAGTGAAATGGATGGGTCAATTTTGAGTCCTTTAACGGATGGGGCTAAATGAAGGTCTTGAATGTGAGAACAGAGGCTAAACTGGCGCGGGGAGGAACTGGAACTGGTTTGAGACGCTATGTCTAACCCAATGGCTAGTTCTATGAGATCCTCGAGGTTACCTGGTTCGACGTAACAAGAAAGCTCTTTTCTAACAGATTCATTTAAAGCTAAGAGATAAGCAGACTTGAGTGCAGACTCGTTCCACCCGGAAACGGCTGCTCTACCCAGGAACTCGGAAGAAAATTCAGCTACGGACCTATTACCCTGTTTAGAATTCAGAAGGTTGCAGGAAAAGGAGAAACTGGAGGACTGACTAAAGGTTTTTTCTAACTCCCGGATGAATTTCTCATATGTGCAGTTTTTCTAGTTTTAAGCGGAAATTTTGTCTCCACCCATTCAAGGGCTTCACCAGACAGAAAAGAAACTACAAAAGCAATCTTATCCTTATCATTAAGAAAACAAGTAGTATGAAAACTAAAAAATAACCGACACTGAAATAGAAATCCCTTGAGCTTACGTGGGTTGCCAGAAAATCTCTCAGGCAGTGAAGGACCAGGTGACGAAAACGACGGACTGTGTTCAGACCAGAAAGGAGGGTTATCATCATCGGCGTCGCCAGACCCCATTTACTGGGGCACGTGCCCCAGTATAAATGAGCTGTGCCCCAGTATAAATCTCATGAATATTTGCAACAGTGATACATTTTTTTAATGCATCAAATTAGATAATTCCAACGGGAGGAGACGTATATTTCTACTCAAATGCGTAGCAAGTGTGCTGTTATCTCCAAACTGAGGATGTATTAGCGCCCCCACGTCAGCGCATGTCACTGCATGAACTGCAGGTAAACTAACGCGCTGCTCTCATCTGAGTTGGATGGGACACTGTGCGGCCGCGACGCATTTTTTGTTCTGGTAACGTTTCTTACCTGTCAATTTTATTATTTTACCAGTGAAACCACATGATTTATAGGCTACTAACTGAAAATGACTGCATTGGTTTGTAGATGGATATCAGGAAATTCCTCACACGAAGCAGAGACAGGGAAGCAGTAAAACAAGATGAGAGAGAGGGAGGTAAGGTCCCGTAATGAATTAGTGATTTAAGCAAACTAGTTACATTAGGAACATTATAAGCAATATGATAGATATTTACATAATTATAAATTTACGTTTTTTTAATGTTTGCTGTAGAGAATGAGAATGAAGGTGCTGGAGTAGGAAAGGGAGGAGGAGGCCAGACTGACAGACAAGGGACAGGTGAAAGACAGGAGAGAGACAGGAGAGACAGGACCATGAAGGTTATGAGGGAGCAACAACCAGCATCCACAAACAAGAAGGGGACATTAGTGACTTAGGGGGAAAGCATGATGATCCTAGACAAGTGAAGTTGTCCCACTATCCCCAGGACAAATTTGGAGTAAAAAAAACTTTAATTTAATTCAAAATGGTTTGAAAGCTTTTTATGGTTGAAAAAGAAAGCCTTGTCATCAAGGATATGCAGTGTGTTTTCAACTTGCTTGATAACACCATGTTCCCCACACTAACGCAGGTCATCCAGATCTCCCTCACCATCCCAGTCTACAGCTGGAGTTGTGAAAGGTCATTCAGTGTATTGAGAAGGCTCCACACTTGGCTGAGGTGCACAATGGGACAAGACAGGCTCCATCATCTTGCTATTTTATCAGTTGAAAAGGAAGAACTTTCTAAGCTGAGTCACAGTCTAGTGATTGACCGCTTTGCAAAAAGGAAAAATAGGAGGTACACTTTAATGCTCAAAAAATAAAAGAAAAACTTAGTTCAGGTTGAGTTAAAATTTCCCCTGAACTAAAACTCTGAAACCTAGGAATTAATGATTACTTCAGAATGTGTATAAGGAAACTTTTTATTTTTAAAGTTGGTAATGTCTTATTTTTTATAGTTGCAATGTTGAAATTGTTCATGTTTGTTAAAACAAATATGCTCTTACACTCATTAATATCTCAACTGGTAATTTTGGTAGGAATTTATCAGGGTGGGGCAGTGTGCTTGTCTGTATTTGTGTATGGCAGGAGGGGCATATGCGGTAGGGGGCCAGTGCCCCAGTAAAGCTTTGTGCCTAGCAACGCCCCTGGTTATCATCTTGACTCGGAGGTGACGTTACTGCCGGTGAACTAGGAAGCGGAAGTGAATTCGGGACAGGACGAGCCGCTGACGTGGCGTTAGCATTGTAGAAGTGATTAGAGAACGTTTGATTAAGCAGTAACTCACGGAGGGTTTGTGTGTGTTCTAGTATCTGAGCATCCCGTTTCTCAGTCCAACGGCGGAGGTGTTCTGCTGGGCTTTGTGTTTGGCCGCAGTGTTCTGTCATGATGGGTTTTCTAGAGTAAACTCCAAGATGCAGGACACACACGGAGGCACTGGTAAAAGTCCAAAGAGTTTATTTAAAGACAAAAGCACATGGATAATACTGGAACAATACAGGCAGGGAGCTGGTTCACTGGGGTCTGTGCAGGGAAAGGGAGATGGCTGGTAGCTGAGTTCATGTCAGGCTAAGCATTTAGCTTCAGGCTTAGCCTGGCAGTCCTGGATTTGAGCTTCCAGCTCACAGCAGAGAACATCAGGGGAAACACGAAGGATTTCTCAGGCTGAGCTTCCAGCTCTAGCAGGGAACAACAGGGGATTAACTCAGAGGATTCTTCAGGCTGAGCATCCAGCTATCAGCAGGGAACATCAGGGGAAAATCCACATGGGAACCTCTAGGGAAACTCCACATAGAAGTCGTCAGGTTTCAACCACGTAGGAATCTTCGGGTTGGCTCACCAGGGCAGTTTAGCAGGTTAGCTCTCCTTGAGCTTCAGGCTTGTGACTGGATTCCTGTGGTGCAACTCCCCCAGAGCTGCAGGCCAGAGACAGGTTGCCAGAGAGACAGCCCTTCCAGAGTTTCACGAAGAGACAGGAGGTTAAGCTCATCCAGAGCTTCACGAAGAAACAGGATTCCTGTGAGGCAGAAACAAGGAAGAGTTAGAAACTGATCTCACACTAGAGATAACCAAGATTCTTCTATCAAAGAGGCTCAGGAAGCTAACCAACTAAGATCAACACTGCGGCGTTGAGGCAAGATCTGAAGTCAGCTTATATAGTAGAGGTCTTCTGATGAGAGGATTAGCAACAGGTGTGCAGGAAGGTTCCAGCTCCAGAAGACCCACGGCGCACTCTGCTGGAGGCAGAGGGTAGTCTCCAGATCCCCACAGTAACTCAACCCTAAGGGAAAAAACACAGAGCAGAAGAGGATCCTCGGCGCCCTCTGGAGGGCAAGCCTGAGGATCCTAACAATGTGCTTGATACAAAAGACAATACAAATTAATTTGGATATTTTTTATTCATAAATTTAAATTATAATTTTTTATCATAAATTAAAAACATAAATGCCCAAACTAGATACTTTGTTTTAAAGTGTCATTGATAATTTCCTTGTAACATGTTCCTCAAGCTACATCTAAACCTTTTTGTTCACCTCTGATCTGGAGGGAGTCCATGCATCAGGAAACAGTTCTTGCCAGAAAGAGTCGGCCTCATTTTCACAACCAATCTGTCTCCAGCTGCACATCTATAGTTTTCATAGTTATTTTTTCCATGTCAAAGCTAAAAGTCATCTTAGATACAAATATCCAAATAGTTTAAGTAATGTTTTTTGTTTGTTTGTTTATTTTTTTTTCTTCTGAAGGATACATTGTACAGTGCTTAGGGTCTATGAAGCTTGTATCCCATCTCTTTGTCAGCAATCCATGCATGAACTATGTGGTGATTCTCGTCCATTAGGCATGCCTAGCCAGCATCCTGAGGCACAATAAAACACTGGCAGCTGTTTGTTTTGCTCCCTTGCCAAGTCTATCACCTCTGGTAATGTTGTTTACAATCCACACCAACCTTAGAAAATATGCACATTTAATAATGCTCTAAAAATACTTAATTATTAGGCTTTTGGTTCTGTTAAAAAAAGAAAAAAAAGAAGAAAAAAAATGTATAATAATATATATAATAATAATAATATAAATAATAATTATTATAATATAGATTATATATGTATACATACATATATATATATATATATATATATATATATATATATATATATATATATATATATATATATATATATATATATATATATATATATATATATATATATATATATATATATATGCTTTATATTGTTTTGACTGTTTTATTAATTATTTGTCTAAGTACTTTCCATGTATAGCTGTTAGATTTTATGAATTAGCGACCACTGAAGTGATTTAAACATAGGGATCAATAAAATGTACTATAGTTTTGGCTGAGGTCCCCTTAGATAACAACCTTGTTTCATTAAGATTGAAAGTTGCAACCACTAAAACATCCAGTTCTGGAAATGAGAACATGCCTCCCTATCCTTGAAGTGACCCCAGACAGATTAAACAGATGATATGCTAAAATCCAACAGTCATACAGATTTAGAGACTGGAGCTGGAGCTGTATATCCACCGTGACCCTGACTGAGAGCTGAGTCAGCAATGAATGAGAGTACATTTTTCAAGTGTCTTTTATACAGTGTTTTATTTTGCAATGTTTCCCTTTCTTCTACACAGATAAAAAGTTAGGCAAGCAGAAGCCTGACCGACTACCTGCAGGTGAGTCTCTGACTGTTGGAATTGCCCCTTTTGGTGGAGAGGGAAGTGATGAAAGCTTGGCAGGCTAATGCTTCCAGGACCCTTTCAGGAATGATGGAAATAACAGAGGAGGACCAGTTTTCCAGGTGATGGATCCTTTAAACACTCCTTGACTTTCTAAAAGATTTAATATAATGGCAAAATATTTTTCTTATATTTGTGGAAATACTTCTGTTGATTTGTTATTAATGGCATGTCCTCTAAAAGTCAAATGGAAATGAATATGTATGATTGATAGTAAACCTCCCACAGCTTGAGCTAATATCAACACATTCTCTGGTCATGTAATGATGCCATCTGCTCGTGTTGAAAATTTCTGGAAGAGAGCTAGATATCCTCAGTGTGCAGCACTAAGTGCTCGCCAGTTCTGCTAAGCGACTGCAAACAAATAAATGATGCCTGCCAAGTCCTGTGCTAAGTCTCTTATTTGCTTTAGTAATTGTGCACTTTTTGTTCAAAGCATAACAAAAGCTTGTCTGGAAGGGTCTAGGTGAGAGCGATAAGCTTTATCTTACCTCTATATCTATTTCAAGGACAAGTTGATTGTCTTGGGCTAAAAGCTGCATCTCCATACAAAAATGTCACCCTAGATATTGTAAGCTGTTTGACAGATTATAACCAGGGGATTCACAAAGAGACAGCCAGTAGATCTAGGAGAATTACCGAGCTACATTCTATGCACACCCAGCCCAAACATCAAGTGTTATTTATCATATTCAACAAAAACTATTCACATGCACTGTTATATGATTTTTTTTGTGAATATTTTAAAAACATTATTGTAGAAGTGCTTGAAGGAATAGACTTACCTTATAGAAATTTAAACATCTGCAGGGTTGTTGATGAGAAGATTATTTCTGGTGAAAAAAATAATGTAATCACAGTTAATACAGACTTTATTGCTCATAATAAATGTACAGTGCATTTATATGTGTGTTCTGCATTCAACCCATGCCTAAGGGAGCAGTGGGTAGCATGCAGCACCCTGGGGAGCAAGCCGCAGTCTTGGGATTGAGCCAGATACTATACAGAACTAAAGTAGGTGCTTTTTTCTCAAAGTTTCCTTGTTTACTTGCCGCATTTCAGCTTTAGTTTAATTACTAATGTATCATTTATTGTATTGCATAAGTCCTGCCCATACTCAGCAGGTAGCTGTTTCTGTGCTCTCTCTCCCATAGCTCCAAGAATAATATCCTTTAAATGCAGCGCCAGTTTGGGAGTTCTTGCTGTTTCTATTTTAACACATCATCCGGGCAATACCTTATTTTCTGATTTTAAAAAACAGTTGTGTGATGGGTCAAAGTGTTCGGGTGGGCTTTATTAATTTGGAAAAGCGAAAACATCATCCTTGTTTTTTCCATTACTGCACACTTCTCAGTTCTGCTCTCTAGTTTTTTTTTGTGAAGCCGAACAAACTTTGTTCTTTCTAAATCAATTAGATAAAAATACTCCTCAGTTGTTGAAGACTATGCACAAGTCTTTTGGTTGTACTTTTTTTTTTTTTTGCTATTACTACTCCCTCACTGTTTTTTGCATGAATGATTGTGATGGTAAGTGTTGTACTACAACAGCAGTCATGTTGGGGAAAACTGGTTTGTCTGAACCCATCAGTGTTTCAGCTTTGTCAAAATTCTCGCCAGTTATGGTACATGATGCAGCAGCCCTGACCCCAGGTTGGGTCAGGGCATCAACTTTTGGAATCAATTTTTTAGCCAAATAGTTTCAAAATAAAACTTAGTTGTTCTTAACAAAATAAAAAAAATATATATATTTAAATTAACATTCTTCTCAGCCTGCAGGTTGGCCAATTATTTCACACAGGAGATGGCTAAGTCTTAGGTGCCCATATGACTGTATATAACTCCAAACAATTTCCCACTTTGTTAAAATATTTTTTTAAATCCTCTCTTGAATGTTTAGCTGACATGTGCCTCTCAGTAAAAGACAATAATTTATTTCCTATGTTTGTCTTACAGGAATACTTTGTAGAGGATCGACTGGAGACCAAGTGGACTATAAAATTTATATAAAAAGTGCTCTTTTTCAGGCTTGGACCATAAAATATCTTTGGCTTTAGCATCTTTATTTTCCCTAAAATCTGGAGAATTATATCCACAATGTATTTTCAGCACAGAAGACAAGCCAATTGTTTGTCCTCATTAAAACTGTCCTGTTTTATTAGAATAAAATGAAGAAGATTCGTTTTTATTATGTTACAATTTTTCTGTAAATTTATTTCTAGACATTTGTATGGAAATCACAGAAGATAGAGGAAAAGACCAAGTAATCTACACATACAAGGACCTTAGACCAGCTTTAACATGCTCTTTTTAAAGTACAGGAGTAAGGTGCATTGTTCATCATTTCAAATTTTAAAACTCCAAGCTGTCCTTAGCTTTTGGTCAACTCTTGATATTTATCTGACCTCCTAACTGCATCAGTATGTTTTGTAAAAGTTAAGTCAGACAGATATTAAAATAGGTTTAGCTATTAACGATCATAAAAATGCTTCTTGTGGGATTCCTTTGCTGTAATAAACCTTTTTTTAGATCATTTGGACTAAACCAGTTGACATTCCCTTACATTTATAAGGAGCAGTATTACTTTGTTAACACTGATTTAGACATTTTAGTGATAAGCTATTTTTCTTCATGTGTTTATTTCTTGTTTCCTGTTATTACAGTTTTGTTGAAACAAAAAAGTTAATTATGGACTGAATTGTTTTATCTTTTTGTATGTTTTTTTATTGTTTATTTTGGTTGTTGCTGGCATATGGTGTCACTTTGTCAATTTCCCCTTCAGAAATAAATCTACTTAAAATTGTTGACCTCTCAAATACTTATTTTATCAATTATTATCATGTTCTGTTCAATTTTGAAAAAAATCAAAAGACTGGAATGGAGAGGTATTTTCATCTGGCCTCTCCTGTCATTTCTGACCTGACTTACCACAACCCGAGTCTGTACCCAGTTCTTGTAATAAATGGTACACTTAGAGCTGCCAACAGGAACATGTTAGTCCATTAAGAAAGTCGAGCCCACTGCAGGCATCCTGGCCAAATGTCACAGCCAGTTTACAAGCCTGCTGGTAAATCCTCCTGCTGCTTCGTGCAGCTTCTCCTCTAGTCATTTCCCCCAGGTCTTCATAATAAATGGTGCTCACTCTAGCTCTAAATATGGCATATGGTAATTAACAGCTTAGATTGATAAAAGCAATACAAGGTGCCCACTGTTCAAATAAATGTTCATAACTGACTTCTTTTTTGAGTTTGTGAGTTCAAATTTGATTTCCAAAACAGTAATTCAGTTTGCTCCTAAAGCAGGATTATCACAATATGTTTGATATTCCTAACCTGCATGGATAACAAGTCATATCTAACGCTGTAAATCATTGTTTTCTTATTGTTTTGGGTGGAAGTGGATTTCATGCATCCATACCAGGTATCCACCCTCCCCCTTGCTCTGATGTGTTTAATTCATTTGCTTCATGACACACTCCACACACAGCCTGTTAGGCAGCGTGGCATTTATCTCCCTTGATATTGCTTGATCTAAATCCTGAAAGCTCACTGACACTAAAAGTGGGTCAGGATTTAGACAAACGCCCTGTTGTAGCATTAACTAATGCACTGAGGCTTTCTCCATCAAGGACAAGTACCTGAGCAAACTCAGCTCTGTTTGGACAGCTGCTCGAGGAGACAGAATAGAGAATGAGGGTTTATAATCACAAGAAGAGGAAAAGGGCCTCTTCAGCATCATGGCACTTCTGACAAAATAATGTCTGTGCAGATTCAGAAATCTGCAGTGCCTGTGAATGATGTTTAGGTGTGTGTTGTTGTTTTTTTTTACTTTCCAAAAACACTGACATCTAAGCTAGGTGACAGTAAGGCTGTAGTGCTTAACTGACAATTTCCAGGGCGATGTGAGCAAATGTAGTTAGAATACTAGATTGCATTCGAGCTTAACTTTTGTCAGTGTTTGCTTTCTGTCCAAAAGCCTCATTAGAGCTTGTTTACAGATGTGATGAGTTCTGACATATTGAGTTGCTCTGTGCAAATGGGAAAAACTAAGCAGCAGAATTGCTCAAGTTATGTTTTTGACTAATGAGAGATTGCATTGCAAATACAGTTTAATGCCTTCTAATGAATTTGTTGAAATTTGCATCTAGATTAAAAAAAAAGTTGTTTTAAATGTTGTGCTATCAACTCCTGCAGTTTACCGTACTTAAAGAAAAAGAAAAAACAATTTGGATTTCAGAAAGGTTGTTAGTATAGCGGGGTTCAAACAAAGAACAGATCCAAACTCATGTCAGAACCATTAATTCTGTATGTTTTACTAATCAGAGCCTTAGTCTTCACGTTTTTGGCTAACATTATGAAGTTATAAAGGATCTGTGGATAATATTTTTCTGTCTTAGAAATTGTTTTACAAGCTCTTCTTCTAGGGAAAAATTGTCCCCCTGCTTAGTTTAAAATGTGACTTTCTTTTAGTCTATTTTATGTTTGGTGATGGATTTGCCCCTATCTTAATTTATTCAGAAATCAGGAAGGCATGAGCAATTTTCAGACTACTAGTTTACCTATCATCAATGATTATTCAGTCTATTAGAGTGCTATATAAATTATAATAATAATAATAATAGTAATAAATCCAATTCGACCGCACTGTTCATTAAGAAAAAATCTTAAAGTGCTACACAGTGCAAATAAAATCAAAGATAAAAATCAACCATAAAAATCATGTGGTCATTAACAAAAATCTCAAAGTGCTACACAGTGCAAATAAAATCAAAGATAAAAATCAACCATAAAAATCATGTGGTCATTAACATTAACATTATGACAAACTTACTTAAAGTAAAGTATTTTTTTATGGAGTTAGGAGTGTAGGCTTTGATAATTAATGATAGTCAGATTGTTAACCTTCAAACTTTGGTTCCAAAGGACTTAATGATAAATCTCTTTGAAGCATTTCTTATAAAGGGCATGTACATTTTTTTGCAAGTCTAGCCTTTTAGTTGTGCTAAGGCTTGTGGCTCACAAAAGTTCAACATTATATGTCTGATTTAAAAAATATTTATAAGTGTGAAAATACATGACCACAAAGAGGTTGAGGACATTAGCAGCAGAAGAGTGATGATGTTGTGTTTGGAATGCCAAACCCAGGCAATAGCATATAACATAAACACAAGAAAGGTTTGTGATAAAAAGAAAAAGCCTCCAGCAAGAATTGAAGATTTATAAGAGGGATTTATTCAACAAGAAGGATGAATTCCTTAGAGCAGCTTTGAGAAATAACAACCTGACACCCTATGGAATGATTTAAAATATCTCTTTCTCTAACCCAATCTCCCTGCAATTTGCACAGCAGTAAATTACAGTTTGTTACAAAATCTTTAACTAAATGTTAGCATTCAGGTAGATGTAATGTCAGCTCTGTTCTGACCTAAATCATGTTGAACAATAATTTTTTTTGTGAAGCAAGTAGTGTATATATGGGAAACAGAAACAATGGGGGGATGGGAGGACTAATTATCTGATGGGGAGCAGGTGTAGACAGAAGTGACCAGAAGGAGATAAGGGAAAGGATCCCAGCAAAAGGGGGCAACTCAAAAAATACAAGACTGCTTAAATATAAAACAAAAATGGAAAAGAAACCAATGAACAAGAAAACACAGAAACATTAATCAAAGTGGAACTGAATACTTATAAAGAAACTCAAACAGAAGTGTACAAAGGGAGAACCAAAACAGTTTAATCTTTTTAACTGATGCATAGCTGCAATAGATTTTCCTTTGTCAAAGGTTTGAAAAGAATTATCTGCTTTAAGAAAAATGGCAAGTCTTATGAAATGTAGGTATGGTTTCATGGCTCTAAATTATGATACTTATCCTTTTAAAAGTTTAAAAGAATATTTCCTTCAATTATCCTTTTACATGTGTATTCACTCCTTCCACGTTTGGTCCACTTTAAACAGCACAGCATGTCGGCTCCCTTAGTTTGTTGCACACATTTGCCATTCATACCATTCCTAAAAGTAGACATACTTAATCACCACACCTTTTTAAATGCTTTTGACTTAATCATTTGAAGCTGTACTAAAAGCAAAAATAAGAGGGACAGAAATGCAGCATGCAGGACCACAATGATAGTTTTCCCCATTTTCAGGTATGTGCTCAGTTCAAGGAGAGCAACAGTGTCACATGCATGGCTTTCACCACAAGTAGTAGTTCGCTTACAAAATAACAACATCAGTGTAAACTCCACCAAACAAATCAATAAGCAGACATTAGAAATGCCTGGTGTGAAGACTCAGTTAATGTCCCAGGAATATACTCCACAGAGAGGTAGTTCACCAAATTGCATATTTATTATTTTTTTACAAGTGTATGATGAATCTTTATTTTTCTATATACAGATTTTATGATTCATGCTTTTGAGACAAATTTCAATGAAATGTAATCTAATTAAGGGTTCTTTTAATTAAGTTACATTTTCATTTTTAAGCTTCTGCACTGACTTGTTTTTATATTGCGAATGCCTAATGATAAGCTTTGCTTTTTTGTACTATCTCAGATGTGTATCATATTCTAAAATCATGTCACCGTGGATTCCTGTTGAGGCTCTGTGACCAAAATGTATGCATATTCAGTTGTGCCAGATTACCATTGCACAAGAGTTTCTTATATTTCTCTCTCCATCCATTTTCCTGCAAATCCTTTTTAAGTAATAGATGTGCAAATGTGTTATGTTTTTGGATTCATTGTGTCACATTTCTCTGAGCCATGGTTTCAAACAATGAAATCTTAATCTCTTGAAAGGTTTTTTTTCATGCATTGTGTAAATATAATCTCCTTTCAAGAGTTTTGCATTTAGTTTACAAATAGTCACATATGAATAACGATTATGCATTCTTTGGCCGCTGCGTTGCTGTAAACCAGAGAGTTAATAACAAATGATCTTCTTATAAAATAAGAAACATTTGCTAATAATGCTGTTTGAGCAAATCACACATTTTGAAGGACAAAATTCCTCATTTTGTTTTGTTTATTTATTCATTGCCCCATCATCCTGCATTAACTAAAAGGTTATAGTAACATGTTTATTATAAAACATTTCCCAATAAAACATTCATTATGCATTTAAAGAATCCTGTATTTCATAAACCTTGTGGTTGGTAAAAGGTTTAATGGATCTGCAGCACTTGACCATTTTGAGAGTAAAACAAATATCACAATTTATGAAGATCTCTTAGAGAAAATGTTCTTTCAGGGACTATGCATTTTAAAACATTAAATCAGATAGCAAAAAGGCTCTTGTCTAGAAGTCTAAAGGAAAAAAGAGCAATTTGTTTTACTTCATTTTATCTGTAATATGAGTTATACATAGATTAGAAGATACTTGTAGCCTCTTAAATCTGTGTTCTCTTCTGTTCTATTTTAGACTGTTTTGGACAGAAAAAGCCAACTTTGGTCTTTCTCTAAACACAAATTAAATTATCTGGATTTATTCTTCCTGTCAAGGCTCAGAACTAGAGGACCCAGTTTTCAAGGCAGACAGACAGTTCGATTTCTCCAAAACATTATCAAGAAAACGAATCTGCAGTGAACAACAAGAGACAGGAACCACTGCATGGAAAAAACACTGGTTAATGACCACATCTATCTGGTGGAGGATTATAATGAACGTGTGAGTCACTAACGTTGTCTTAGTTCAGTCCATGCCCAGAGGATGAGGTTGGTTCCAGCCGGTCGGCTGCCAACATGATGCGGCCGATACTGTCCAGAGGATTCCAGACGCTGAAGTCCTGGAGGTCGGAGAGCAGGCAGGAAGTCTGAACTGAGTGGACGAAAGAAGGAAGGATAATTCAGAGGGCAAAGCCAAAGGCTGTGTCAATGATGCACTCAAGAGTCAGAGCCAGGAGATCAGAGATTTGAAGAGGTACCGAAGGGAAATCTAGGAAAAAGCTCCAAGTGTGGTAAACAAGCAGAATTCAGTAGGAGTCCAAGGACAGGTAAGGCAAACAGATCAGAATGGGGACAGAGGCTCAGAGGTTCAAAGGCAGAACAGGTCAGGATCACGCAATCAGAACACACGGGTGCGCTGATGAACTCTCACCAAAGGCTCGAATAATCTGGCACTGCTGACACTTTGAAGGATGGTTAAATAGAGGCTGGAGCAGGTGAATCAAATGAACGGTTATGAGAAACTGAGCGGAGCTAGGCAGGTTAATGAAATGAGTAGTCAGGCCAGTCATCAGCACCAAGAACATGACAATTGCAGGTAATGGGTTAAAATAGGTTACGATAATACTATAATATTATGCACAGAGCATGTGCTAAGATGAAGATAAAGACAAAACAAAGTCTGCAATATTGCCATAACAGATAAATTAATCTCTGATGTTAAGCTTCTATCTTACCATAAAGATTCATTCAAGAGTCACAAATATCCATATAAAATTTGTTCTGCTAAGATAAATAAGATAGAAAATTATCTAAAATTATATTAAATTATATTAAAATGCAAATTATTGATGGGATGATGAATATGCAATAGAAACATCTGACTAGATTAGCAAACTGTCAGTGCTAGTCTGTGCTATCGTGTAATTGGCTCAGCACAGGAGAGCCAGCAGCTTTGGGAAAGATTCAGCTCTACACTTGTATCTTGGATAGAGAAGACTGATGGTTTGAAAGAGGGGAGAAGGAAGTAATTTTTGTTAAAATAGAAAATCCATCACTGAACAAAAGGGGGGATACCAGTTTTAACTTCCAAGTATCTAATACCAGGTCCTGGAACTTACTTCGAGGAGGTCACACAAGCAGTCTCATCATGATTTGGATCTGACTTAAAATATCCTTAGGACGATGGACCTCCATGTCGCTTAAAAGAACAGCTCTCACACAAACAAAATTGCCAAAGGTGTCTTCAGAAAAACTCAGCGGAAGTCAAATTGCCTTGGAATTTTATGCATTTAAAGAAACATTTATTTATTTTTAATTGAAAGAGATAGGTTTGCATGGCTGTGATTTCAGCTAGAGAACTTTGTGCTTTAACACAACATTGTCATTCAGTATCCACCACCACACCTCAGTGCCACAACTATCCAAATTGAACTGTTATCAAATTGCAACTGTGGTGCAAGTAGAAAATGTGACTAGCCTCCACAGATTTGTCATATTTTCTTTCAAATTATCAAATGATTCCTTGCTATTTTTTCTTCTAGAATAGACTCTACACTGCCATGTTGCCTTCTGACAAAACACAATTGTAATTGGAAAGTCAAATTTGATAAGACATCCTCATTAACATGTCTTTTGGAGTGTGTTTCAGATGTGGAAGCAGTTTTAACCAGATGAGCTATCTAACACCATTGTTGATGTCTTTGTTTAGACTAAATTTAGATGAAAACTAAAAAAATCAAAACAAACGAAAAAGTTAAGTAGAGTGCTATGAAAAAATACCCCAGCATGCACAGGCCCTCTAAGAAAAAATACAGGCCTGCTATTTTTGTGTTTAGAAAGCTGATCTTTATTTAACAAGACAAAATATGGTGTGAATATTAGTTATTTTGCTGATAAAATTATGCATAATTAAAGCAAATCCTCTTTGATGACTGAAAGATCTCAAAAGTATTGTTTCATCTAAAAAAATCCCTAAAACCCTAAAAACAACATGCTGACTCTCTGTCTAAAAAAATAACAAAGCCATTTTAAAGACTTTAAAGCACTAGTGAAAAACATGAGAGCCATAATTTGCAACTGTGAAAATCATGGAGCAGGGGTGAATCTTCCTGTATGAGGCCAGTGAACAAAGATAACCCAGAGAGCAAGTCACTCATTCAACCAGGATGTCAGAATGAGCAAAAAATAAACAGAGATACTGGGTAACATCATTTCCGCTGGGTTTTCTAAGGCTAAAACACATCAAACCCATGAATAAATCAAAAAGACGTTTTGGAGAGGTTTGCCAAAAATCTGGATTTGAAGTTCAGATTCTGTAGTATGACCTTAAACACACAATTCATGCTAGAAAATCCCTCAACATGAATAGATTAAAGCATCTTAGCAAAAGAGAGTGGGCCAAAAAAAAAAAAAAACTATTTCTACTAATCACAAACTTTAGTCTGTTGTTGCTGCTGTGAGGTTTCCATGTTATTATAAGATTTATTAAACAATCAATGTTCACAAAGAGCCAGGTTGCTTTCATACCTTTCTTTTTTGAATGAAATCATAATTTTAAAGCTACCTTTGTACTTATATTCAGGTTACCAAATGTTGCTTCAATAATTTAAAATTATTTCTTGTCATGCTATGATATGCAGATACTCTACACTAAGAATGATTAACTTGACTATTAATAGCTTTAATTACTTCAAACAGCAGTGGCAAGCTTTTTATTTTCCAATTAACTGAGCTAATAATTTTCTACTTGGGTGGAGCAAGAATGTATAAAGAATTAAGAAACTATCATTAAAACCTTCATTTCTGGATTTTCATGCAACAACTATAAGGGGAAAAATAGCAACAAAAAAAAACTAAAAAACCACACCAAAAAAAACAAAAGAAAAACAAGATGACAAAAGTAAAAATAGTTAATTCCAATTCTCTTGTATCCTTTAAATACAGGATATACAACAAAAGACTTATACTTAATAATTTAAACAGGAGTTTTTTTTTTATATTCCATTCATTCACACTGGCCTTCACGAGACTCATCTTTACTATAATATTCATGTTTATTCATAAATGTTTGTCTTTGCTGTAACAAATTTGATGCTGATGAGGAGGAAGTTGTGACATTTATTTCAATTATTTAACTTTACTACAGATCTGACACAAACTGAGTAATTGAATAGAATTAGGAATATTAATTTTTTTTATGGCAACAATATTCCCTTGGTTGTCACCTTTTAGATTTGTCACAGCAAAATCAGAAAGTCTTATCTTTTATTCTGAAATCCCTGGTCAAAGTCTGTCCAGAAGACCTCCAAAATAAAGACAGCAAGCTTTTGGTTTGAAAAACAGCAGTACAATTTAGTCGCTGTTCCTGGAGAAAAAGCAGAAATTAAAGTTCCACATGATCAGAAAAAAAAAAAAACACAAGAAAATGATTAACCAGGACAGCTACAGATCGGAAGAGTTAAGGTTTTCACCTCCACCTAATCTGCTCTCTGTCTCCAGATTGTTCCCAAAATGATTTATTTTAATAAATGTTCAACAGCAGGCGGGATTCAGTGGAGAAAATAATTTCCGTCAACCCAAACGGCCCAAAGGTTTGTTCATTCTCACAATGATAAATCACATACCTCCTAAAAGTACCAAGCTTTGACACATTTAACAAAACTTGGATGTTTTGATTAAGGAAATCCTTTTTGTCAGGACACACGTCTCAAACAGAGCCAGCAGCCACATATAAGGTGTTAAAATAGAAGATGAGTTACCATGTGTTCATATAAATGTTCACTTTGGGGTGGTGTGAGAATCCATGCATTTTAACACCCTTTTATCTGCAGTAAACTGTCTCAGTCGTGAAAAACTCTTGTATCTATAAATCTTGGGAGGATAGTTTCCTGGACCTAAGTGAACTCCAGTTCATCCATTTGTCAACCTCAGAGAGGAAATCCAGAAAAATGCACCTCTTTAGCTTTTTAAACCCACCATTTTTTAGATTCTTATCACCTATCTGACCCTACTACTAATTTTGGTTGATGCAAGAAGCATCGACTAACTGTGGTAAAATACAGTCCTTCCACTGGTTGATGTTGAGGGTTACCCCTCATAGCACCTACTCCCTATGTGTGTGCTTATGACATTTTCTCCATTAACAATGAACTTTTTGCTTCCCATGTCTTCTGTGTCACAGCTTATTACAGATGTATTTTTACTATGATTGACAAAACATTTCTGCTGCAGGTGCAACAGAGCAAGAAAAGCAGTTCCCTCAAGCAACACCAACCATTGAAAGCAAAAGCAATTCAAGCTATTTTTGAACATCATATCGGACCATAATTTAACATGTATGAGCTCATGATGACAAAAATCATCAATAATACTGAACTTTCAAACAGCAAACAAATGCATATTTGTTTTTGTATCACAGTGTTATACATGCCTTGTGCAGGAATAGTGTTATAGAATATGGCTAGCATTGACTTCCCTATAGGCCAAATAAAGAACTAAAAGGAAATTCTACAAGTTAATGCAAAAATATATGGTTAATTATAGATAACTGCTTGTAAATGCAGTCTTGGAGGTTAGTGATTAAAAAAATCACTAACCTAAAGGATAAGAGAGACAAACAATTGCTTTTCTAATAAATGTATTTTAGCTGTAATGTTGAGAGCCATATCACCGAATTCTAATAAGGAAAATATCTTACAGACCATCAGTGTTGACATAACATGTCCTCCTTATGTTCATACAAAAGATGAAACTCAAGCATCTCAATTAGGATGTTTCTTCTCTGTACACAATGAACATGCATATCATGTAATGAGGAGAGGTTGTAATTAGTTGTGGTGGTCGTGCACCAGCCGAACACGCAAGTATTTGATATTCCATGTGAGAACAAAGGAACTTTGAAGTGATTGTGTTTAAATCCTTTATACATTTAGGCAACATTCGAAAAATGATTTAAAGGAGAAAAATAGATGTTCACATTGTGGACCTTGGTACACAGTTTGAATGCATAATATCACAGCTAATGAGAGATTAGTGTGATCTGGTCTAACATCTGCAAAATACAGCAATGTAATGTTATAAATTAACAGCCTGCTATCAGGACCTCAGATCCTGCTGACAATATCCAGCCAAATAAATTAATTACCAGAGAACTTCAAAGACATATTAAAGTAGATTTTAAAATAATGGATTATGCAAGCTAAATTTTAGTTATTTTTTATTTTTTTATTCATCCAGCACTATCTTGGAAATTTCATCTAAAATGAAATTGAAAATATTTATTTGAAGCGAGATACTTCAATAAAGCAAAAATGTAGAATTACAGTACAGAAATAGATTTGAAACTCATCATGTCACATCATAAAATATGATCTGTGTAGATACTACTTAGCATGAAGCAACTGTTATAAAAGCAAAACAGATTAGATAAAAAAAGCATGCCAATAACTTAGTGCATAGGTAGTTAAAAGCTATTATATTTTTTTATCATTATCAGTTTATAATCATCATATGAATGATATATTTTTTTTATTTCAATGGTTGATTTTTAAATCCATCCAGTCATAGGCATGCAAAACATGCTCCTCCTGGATGAGCTTGCAGTGACAATTTCCACTTGCATTTTTCCATTGTCTCTTCAGCAATCCCTCTCACTGAGCACACATATGGCGACAGTCGAGAGGAAAACTCCCTTTAAACAGGAAGAAACTTCCAGCAGAACTAAAATCAGTGTGAGCGGCCATCTGCCGAGGCCGACTGGGGTTGAAGGAGATAGAAGAGAACTTACAGAAAAAGCAGAGATATTTAATCACATTCTCATTCCTTGAGAAACACATTCTATTGCATCTTAGACCTTGACAGAAGAAATGTCGAGAATTTTCTTATGTTTGACTACACAACATCTCCAGTCGTAGCAGCAGTAAAAAAAACTTGGCTGGAGATTTTTCCCTAACTGCTGTGCGAGGTCTATAGAGAGGCTAGCTACTGTTAAGAAAAGCGATTTAAATATAAACTGGAAAAGAAACCATCTCTTTCCAGACTCTCCTACTTCACATCCAAATTGTCATTGCTAATGACTGCTGCCATAATAAGCCTAAAATGCTGTCTCAATTCCCAAAAAAGTTCAGAGAAATTGTACTGCGTGCTGTAAGTGCAAAAAAAAAGGGTCCAATTCATTTTAAAACTCCCTCCCTACCTTTATTGCAAGTCCTTTTTATTTCAAATATGGTGCTGCTATTGGTAAAAGCAATAACCCCTGACGATGCTTTTAGCAGCCACTACTTTCACAGCTCTTGTTCAAAATGAGGTCTAACACAAAGTGACAGCATGGCTGCAGGTAAGGTTTAGACCGAGTGGAGAGCTTGCAAGCAAACTTAATCACATAAGCAGAGAATCACACATCTGTCAGGTTAATGAGACAATGCCTGGGGATTGATCGAGAGTTTACATACAGCTGGGAGAAGTTTGTCTCCAATTTTATAATCAACAGAGTTGACATGTCTCCCAGCTAATTTCATGTTTAGAAATGAGCTTCATGATAAAAATTTAACTGGACAACACAAGCAATCTGCTTTTATTTTAAGCTTTTATTTTTTCTTGATTAAGAGACAAAGATCACGTCTGCATGGCAGCATGAACTGCCAGGTTTCACAAGAAATGAAAAAAAAAATGCTGATAGGGCGTAACTGATGCTTCCATCTGATCTTACAATCAATACCAAACAGTGTCACCAGCAGACAGTTAGGGAAACTGGAGGTCCTCCAGATTTAGGACTGACAGAACAAGGCAGGAAGGTGAGTCTGGGGCTACTTTGATGCCACCTGGTTGTGATTGACACAACTGTGCATGTTAACCCTTGGGCATATTTAGCCTCATGGTAGCTGCAACAATTATATTGCTAAACATTATTTAAAGATTGTACTGTGAACTGCATTCAAATACTAAACTCTCATTTGAAAAAAATAAAACTAAATATTTAAGGACAATCGTGGGATCAGTAATTCTAATTAAAAAGAACTTTACATAATTAAATCTGCAGTAGGCAGCTATTGATATGGTTTCCTTCACTTTAACGTTGAAAAATGTAGAAATTATTAGAGAGCAATATTTCTATTTAGTTACAATTTGTAAAGAATGTATGCAGAAATGTATGGAATTATTTAAAGCAACAATTTATGGACGACTCAAAATGTATAGTCGTTTTCTAATTTTAAGTTCTGTTTCCAGTGTCTGAGTTGGGATCATATTTCATTATACTCCTGCTAATTATCACTGGCAAATATGTATAGTTAAATTTGGACTTTTCAAATCTACGGCTTAAAAATCATTATATATATATATATAGACCTGTCCAGGGTGTACCCCGCCTCTCGCCCATTGACTGCTGGAAATAGGCACCAGCACCCCTCACGACCCCAATTGGGACAAGCGTGCCAGATAATGGATGGAGATATATATATATATATATATATATATATATATATATATATATATATATATATATATATATATATATATATATATATATATATATATATATATAAAATTTGTTTATTGAGGAAATAGATTAGTCATATACAAGAAAATACAAAATTTTCCTCATTAAATTTTCTTGTTTTTGTTAAACATCCTTACTGAAGACCTATAAACCAACAATAAAAGCTATGATATGTTAAGATATGTGTTTACATTCTTCATGTCTATCTCTATCTCATGTCTAAGTGTTATTTTTCAATTTAATAAAACAGACATGATGATAATTCATATGATTTTTACACAATTTTGTTTTACTAGTTAAAGTGAAAACATCAGTTTTATAATTGCAATATGCAGACAGTTAAGTCAGGTCTTGTTGCGTTGGGACACCACTTTAAATTCCGCTTACAGGGTTTGTTTCAACTTTGGTCCATCCTTTTAACGAGTGAATCATTGGGGTTTAAATTTGACAGCAGCTCTCACTGTCATTCAAAATTGATTTGTGTAAACGCCAATTAGTGAAACTTTAGACATCAAAAAGGTGCTAGTTAAAGATGATTACAGGGTCTAGACTGCAGAAAAACAGAAACTCTCTCTCTTTTGACATCAACTGTAAAAACAAATTAGACTCTGAGCTATTAGGGTAAAACAAAGTAGAACAGTTTTTTTTTCACATTCCAGGTCGTTTGGTGATTAATTGAACAAATTTAGTCATGTTTCTTATACCCACCTCAAAGTGTTGTGCTCCTGTTATAAAGTGTTATTTTATGCGACTATGGCTCCAAATTTTAATGTCTGAAAAAAGAAATCGGTTTAAATAAAAGGTAAAAAGAGAACAGACTTAAAGCCTCTGCTGATCATTTTATCTGATAAGCTTTAATCTGTTTGTAAATGTGTGCCTCAATCTGTGCTCCTGTTAGAAAAACAAAATGTTTAGATTAAACATATATATCTTAATTGCTTTAGCATGTTCATCCTGATATGTAAACATAATAAGATAACCTTCCTCTGGCTTTTCTTTAGATCTGCCTTGCTGGCAGAAGAATTTCATGAAAGAGGTAAACACAGTTGATTGCAGTAAATTTAATCTGACACGAAAACAAAAACCAACCCCAAAATACTCGAATAATCCTGCCACTTAAACCAAAGTATTTCATCAGAACCAGAGAAAAATTAACAACACGAGCAAGAAGGTTATCACATCCCCTAACGTGCTAATGCTGTAAGCTGTAGAGTGAAAGGTGCGTTGCAGGTGTGAAGCATTGGACGTCATCTGATTCTTAAAAATAAACAGTAATCGGACACACACACAAATGCTCAAATTAACCGGCGCTGCCTCTAGTGAGGCAAACAGAACTCAAGTGGTTTCATGTTGAGCATCCCTCTGGGTTAAATTATATTAGAACAAAGAGAAACATCATTTCATGAATAGAAACACACCATTAAGTCTATATTACCAATATGGCTTGGAAAAACCTATTGATTCATACTGATGCTTTCAATTGGTTAAAGATTTAACATCTAATAGTTGAAGTTGATTTTGTTTTCCCACTTACTCCTCTGTGCGTGCAGTGTAAACAAAACTTGTAATCATTTGCTGGCTCTGGAGTGTTACAAATTAAGAACTTGGCAGCTAAAGCCTCACAAAAGACATGTGATACATTCACACTTATGTAAGCCAGCTTGCTCATATGGGATCTAATGGTTTGTAAGCTCTTGGATTACATTTCTGCTTTCACAGATAACATTTTTGTAATGAGGGTAAAGTCGATCAGATAACGTCTCAAAGAGGTCAGCTGCCTAAAGGCAGTCTCGCTCGAACACATTTTAAACATCAAAGATAGCTTGCAGTCATAGAGCTGAGCTGTACATTGTTATCTAATTGCTCTACGAAACTCAATAAACGCTTACAATATCAAACATCATGCAAGTTTTATTTGAGACATGCTCAGCTCCGAATCTTCATGAGTAAGGTGTTGTCTAAACGATTTTTAAAAAAAATCAATAATGCACAATAATAAAACTGCTAAATCAACTCTGAGAAAATGGCTTTACATTATTCATATAAAGCAGGAACAACCTTTCAGAGTGTCTGGTTGGATCTGAAAGAGGAAAACCACTGAAATATAAAAGGACGTATGGAGACGACAGTATTGAGCAGCCTGCTACTGCCACAGCAGCAGAAAGGCTTTTCCACTCACTAGCTTTCCTTTTTTTGGTGCAAATTATTAAACAGAGGCTCAAGAGAGAAGCAGAGAAGGTATCTTTTGAATAAATTGCGTTGTGCACTATGAGCCAATTTTCCAGAGGCAGGCTAATAGACCTGTGGAAATTGTTTATGCTTTTCATCCATCCTCCTGTCACCATTCATCCACACTGCTGCCAGAAAATACAATGACACTGTTTCCGAGACAGCAGGGGAATGTTCAACTGAACACACCCCAAAACCACATCCCTGCCAAACTGTGTGAACTGAGAGTGTGAGCCATCTGATTTTAAACTGGAGTCAAAGCAAACAGACTTAAAAAAAAAAAAAAAAAGGCTTAACAGGGTAGGAAATACAATTTAGTGTTAGTGTGAGAGTCAGTATACAAGTTGTCAGTAAAGCAAGCATATCCTTAAAATGTTTTTGCATTTTGCCACTTTAGAAACATAAACCCAAGTAAAATCATCAGTTAAACTCATAGAATAACCAAAATTAACACAATATAAAACTTGTATTTTATTTTTTTTCAATAGTAAAATTTGAATGGTTCATGTATTAAAGCTGAAGTCTGTAAGTTTTTAAAAATCACTTTTTTGTCATATTGGCTAAAACTGTCCCTATGCCCAGACAGCAGTACATGTGATATGTAACCTGTGAAAAAAACTGCTTCAATTGGTATCGCCTACTGCCTGTATTTCAATCTGGAAAGAATAATTCGGGACGAGTCAAAACAACCAATCACAGCCAGAGGAGCGTCTGATGGAGTGTCAATCACAGCTCACACACGCTGAATCCCGCCCCCCCTTCTGGTCGCATGCGGTAGCCGCGCAGATGCTGTGAGAGGGGTGGAGCTTGAGTGAAGCAGAGAGGGTGGGGGAGTGGCGTGAAACCTGTTTTTCTTCAAATTTTCAGTCGAAGTCTACTCTCTCCTCAATGTTACAGACTGCAGCTTTAAGCCCTATTATAATTCCACTAGATCAGGCATCCCCAAACTCGGTCCTCAAGGCCCCCTGTCCTGCAGGTTTTAGAGGTCTCCCTGCTTTAGCACAGCTGGTTATAATGATTGTAGTAGACCAAAAGCCTGTTAATCAGCTTTCAATTAAAATCAGCTGTGCTGGAGCAAGGAAACCTCTAAAACCTGCAGGACAGAGGGCCTTGAGGACCGAGTTTGGGGATGCCTGCACTAGATGATTTGCATTTGGGATTCCCCAGAGTCCATCGATTTATTCTGCATAAAAATCCAACTAAGAAAGGCCTCACAGCTTGGTTAAAATGACTTGACAAATACCAAATAACATAAAAGAAAGGTTTATTATCAATTTGTTATAAAAAGCGATGAAAAGGGTATTGACCAGCTTTAAACACTAAGACCTGGGCTCTCAATCTAAACTGACAGTCAGGAAAAGGAGAGGTTAAAGAACAAATTGTATGGCAACTCTGGAGGAGCTGCAGAGATCCACCTCTAAACTGGTTGCATAACTTCACAAATCTGGCCTGGGTAGAAAATGCCTCGTACAAATCCGACTAAGAACACACCTACTTTACAGAGAAACATGGTGGTGGCAGTATAATTCTATGGGAAGGTTGTTTTCCCATGGCAAGGGGAAGGCTGGGCAAAGTTGATGGTAGCTACAGAAATTTAAAGTCAATTTCAGTTTATTTTCCATCAAATTTGTTTGAGTGAAAGTTATCTTTTTGTGAAGAATGGGGAAGTGGCTCAGTATGTATGAGAAGCTGGTAAAACACATCCAACACTTTTAGCAAAAATATAGGCTTAAAAGTAGTTATTTCTCATAACAGATTTCTATTTTCTCTCAAATGTAAAACATCATTTTCATGTTTTCTGGTCAATTACATAAATTCCCACAAAATATTTTTTTTTTTTACTTTTTTGGAATGACTATGACCTGGATGACAGGATCTTCACCAGCATATTTCCCACAAACTACTTTTCAGTTTGTAGCTGCTGAGGTTTGTTGGTATTATTTGCAAAAACATGTAAATTTTTCAGACCAGTCAAAAAAGAATTAAACAATTCTTTATTTGTTACTTTATTACTCAACAAGTCCAATGATACAGATTAAGGTCAGTAAGAGCTCTGAGCGTTACACAAGAGACAATCAGGACAAAAAAAAAAAAAATCAAGCATCTTCAAAGAAAGTCTCCAGGTTCTCCGTCATCTCAGCCAGATGTTGGGATTCAATCACCTCTGGGTCTGGAGCGGCGGAGGATCCTCTGGTGGCAGGGTTTTCTTGTGACCTCTGCGATGTGTCCGTTTCTCGCTTCATCTCCTTCCCTCCACCCAAAACTTTCTGGCTCTCTATGAAGTACTGGTTGGGGTGGCTGAGAGAGAAAGCACTATCCTCAATCTGTTTAGAAAAAAGTAGAAAGGAGGAGAGGAAGGTCAAGAGAGGGTATCGAGTGTCCATTCTAACAAAGACGGCAGGTTGACTGACTGATTTAGTGCAATGTCACCTTTAATGAAATGATCATTTAATATCTCTCACCCTCTCTGGTTATGATGAGAAATGTTTAACCTGAATTCTTCCCATTACAGGCTTTCAGACAAAAAAACTAATCCAAGTCACTGATGGTTTAAATAATAATAAATGTTATATTTTCATGTAGAGAAAGGTTATCTAGAGGAGCTAAAGCATCTGCTGTGTGACAGATTACAGATACTGGCAAAATTAAAAAGAAAAACTTTGAATTTTGAATGCACTAGAAAAAAAACTCAGAAAAATTATTTTGAGTACAAGATTGTGTAGAATAACATCACCTAATAATGACTGTAACAGCAACATAAACGGTAAGGATCCTGGTTTTCTAAGCTGCAATAATACAGCTGACGGAAACTAAAACACATGAGAATTATCCCATAGCAACATAATTCATTTAACAGAAGAACTTAAGACCTTGTTTTTCAATAGGCTGCTTCCAAGTATCGAATTTATTTACATGTCACGACAATAAGCAAACAAGAAGCGCAATCCTTTGACAGTATTTTAGATCAGAAGTTTTCAGTTTTGGACCAGAATTCATCTCTTCTTAACTAGCTTATTAAAATGCCATGTTAAATTATTCTTATCTCTGCTATTGGATTTACAAAGTAGCACCAAGTTCACCTGAAAGGTTTTTCAGTGCTGAATTTAACTAAATCTAAACGGTATAAAAATAAACATCTTTCCTAAAAATTCAAGACGCATTATCCCATTATGATTACCCGTAATCGAAAAATCTTTGTTTTTTTTTCTTTATATTGAAAGGAAATGGATAAAAAAAACCTAAAAAATAACATTTCAGTAAGTATCAAAAGCCTTTGCCTAATGTTTAATTTTTGTATTTTACTAGAGTATAGCCCCTTTTATGAGCAACCAAATGGGAGCATGTATTACTGTCTTACTTCTTTACAAATATGCTCTAGACTCAGTTTCAATTAAATACCAAAAGCACACTTCAAACTCGTTAGCTGTAACAAAAATATAAAATAAAAAACTAATAAAAAGACATTAAATTCCACCAACAAAATGTAGAAATTAAGCGAAAAGGGATAACTTATGAATCAAAATATAGGCTTACATTTAGAAAAACTTAAAATCACATTAACCTTAATAACAACAAACAAGAGCAAAAATCTATTTTGTATTCAAAATCACATATGAGTGTAAAGGGTTTCTCTTCTTAGATTATTGATATTTCAAAAGTAAAATCGATTAAAATAGGATATAATAGGTTAAAATGACAGAATGGAGCAATAAAAATCAAATGTTCAGACGGTCAGCTAACAATGGATGTAATAAGGGTTTGTAGTGTTTCCGCCTGAGATATAAACAGTAACCGAAAGGGTGACAGTCAATTCCATCTGTCAGCACAGTCTGAACTTACATTGTGGGTCAACTCAAAGTATTTCTGGCACGCCAGCTGATAATGCATTCCTTTGACCAGCTCCAGGATCTGCAAGGAAAGGTAGAAGTTACACCTCAGTCAGTGAAATTATTTCCAAAGGGCAAAGAATCATTCTAACTGGATTTAGGTTTATGAAAAGCACATTTTAACTAAATCCTATTAACTGTTTTAATAAACTGCTCAGACTTTGACCAACTTCCTGGAGAAACAAGTTTCTGTGCAAAACTGAAATCACTTGGTCTCCTAAGAGCAGCTACTTTTAAGACCTTAATATAACTAATTAAAGCCTTTTTCAGCAGTTATATTCAAGGTGTTTATTTAAGGGAAAACAAATGCAAAAAGTTCTCCTTAGCTCAGATTTGTTTACATCATAATTCCCCAAGCTCCTACTTGCCTGCCTCTGGTGTAATATTGCTACAGGCATTCTCGTCTCTACAGCTGGTGATAGACCAGAAATGAGCTATGCAGAATCCCTCCCAGAAATTACAGTCTCAGAGCAGTTTAAAACAGTTTTAGTTAGAACAAAAAAAATAGTGCTGTGGTTGAAAAGATAAAGGATTAATAAAAAGTAATTAGGAAAGGGAAGGAAAACAGCAGCTGTTCATTGAGATCCATTTCAAATTTCTCTCAAACAAGCATGCTTATATATATATATATATATATATATATATATATATATATATATATATATATATATATATATATATATATATATATATATAGTATGAAGTGCTTTAGGGGTCCCCATTTAATCTAATGATTCAAGACAGATTGAGACGAAAAAAACAAAACAAAAAAACAATAACTTTGGTTTTATTACTGTATGCGACTTAACTCTGCAGATCCAAACACAATAACATTTGCTAAGGCATCACCATGATGATCATGATACAGCTTCAAGAGCATCATTTGACCTGCTGCTCGCACCGTCAACAACTTATTGTCTAATTATCGTTCAATATAAAGGAAGTCCACTTGAACAAATCTCTAAGGAGAAAACATAATTAAAGTAGTCGTCTCTGCCTTTAATATTGTTTTAATTTTTTTTACACTATTTTGTCTTTCACTCTAAGGTACTCTAAAAACAGTGTTTAAAAATAGCTTCTGATCACATTGATAATTCAAACAGCTCAACACATAATCTTATCAGGGACATAAAGATTCCCAGAAGCTCTCTTCAATTTCACTAGCTTCTTTTTCAGCTTGCCCGTTTATTACAATCAATTGTAATCTCGTTCGGCCTTGTTTGAAGACATGGTGCTGCCCTGTTTCACACCAGGAAAACTAAGCTGACTCACTTTAAATGGTCAATGACAGAAGAGTTGCTGGTTCCTAAATGTTTTATTTGACAGAAAGTTCCTAAATCGCTTCCTGGATTTTTCCTCTGCAACTTTAAAAAATTTTTTTTAGAAACAGATCAGCTTGTAAAGTGAGACTTTGTTGTCAGACTAGATGAAACCAACCTGGTTTACTCCACTGGGAGACACTTTGTAGAACTGAAGCTTCTGTTTCAGCAGCTCTGGGTCACTGTGACGGAACGGACATCCTGGCAGGACGGGAACAAAAAATAAAAATAAAAAAAAAAAAAACAGGGGTGGGGTTACTTTTCCTAAATACATTAACCAAACAAGCTGCACTCTTCAGTGTGGAGGCAGTAACTGAGGGAAGAAGTTTGAGGAAGCACAAAATGCTCAATATGCTTCATTGATAAAGAAGAATTTCATTGTAAGATCTAAAGAAGTGTATTGGGTTGCAACTTCAAATCCAGCTCATCTAGAAAAACAATAGATAATCTTTTTCTCCAATAGCAGCTAACTCACCATGATAGTCGCCTTGGCCGGGTGGGTTTGATAAAATCACCTTCATGCAGCTGTAGGGAGTGTAGTCTGCTCGCTTGCCTTCTTTGCCAAACATGTGGCGGATGCCGTAGGCATATGCTTTATCAAACTACAGAGAGACAAAGGAGGGGGTACAGGAGGAGAGGGCATTAGTAAGGATGAGAGTGTAACAGGGACAAGGTTGGGGTGAAAGAGGCTCTGTCATTCATCATGTCAGTTTTGAAGGGAAGTTTTCCACTGTGAAAGATAGAGCTATTAGAGAGAACCTGCTGTAGAGGTGTTAGAACAGTCCTGATAGCTGCGTTATGGATGCTTTAATGAGGCCATCCTTCTCTGGGCTTTTTGCCCCTCGTCCTGAACAAAACTGACACGACATGAAACGTGTAAAAAAAAAAAAAAAAAAAATCAAAGTAGAAATGGAGGAAATTTAAGCACATCCCACAAGTTTAATGTGTAAAAACACTACATTCCTATATTTGTCTCAAACAGATGGAACTAACAGAGCTTTAAGAAGCTGTGTTAATCAGTTTCAAGCAATATAATTAAGACATTGTGGAAGTGGATCTCCTTGCTTGTTCAGGGGACTTTGCATCCTCAAAGTGAAAGTACATCCATAGTACAGGGACTGAATTAGCCAATGATGAAAACGATTTAAACAATTTCTGACAAGTTTAAATATAGCAACAAATGCATTACACGCAGGGTGATACATTATTTATATATTATTTAGATGACTTTGGTGCATCTGATAATTAAAACATTTGATTATATTTCTTAGAATCATGAAATTTAATAATTTTCATTACAGAAAAACAGCGGTGCAGTGTGACATGGTGGTGATCAGCCTGTGGCTCTAATGGGGTAGATTTCATAAACAGTAGCCGTCAGCTTGACTCTATTGTTGGATCAACCATCTAATCTTCTACTTCAGAGGTTTAGGTCAGTTTTTTTGCTAACCAGTGAAAAAACGTGATGCTCATTAAAAAACACCCTTTTATTTTTGGGTTTTCTTGGTACCTTAGAAGGCACCAAGTTATGTTGTAAAAGGAAATCAGAAACTTCAGATAGCTTTTCAGCATGGGGTGGGGGGCTATCTACTAAGACATTTTAGAGCATTGCATGCCCTAAAATGTCTTAGTAGATAGTGAAGCTGAATTTGTACTCAACAGAAAACCCAGCATCAGCACCATCATGGCTGTGCAGGCATGTATAACTTTCCCTTAAAACAGCATTCCTGAATTAAAAATCCTTTCCAACTGTCAGAATCTGAGCTTTTCGTTTTTTCAATGGCCAAGCAATGCATAAACTATATCACCGTAAGAAAACCATGTACGTATCTGTGACAAAGTAGGTGAGAACACCATTTGTCTCAGTTTATACATTTGTTGTTTTCTTGATTTAACCATCTCTTTATTCTGTAGTTTGCATTCATATACTATCCCGGGTTTGTTTATGTTTGCATTTTTAAAGATCATTTAGTATAACATCTTGGTTTAAATCAGGTTATAACTTTTCTAAGTTTTTTTTGATTACTTAACTTTTGTGTTCTATTTTGGTGAACTTACCTTACCTGTCTTTTAGGAGGAAGTGTGACCAAAATATGAATGCAAACTACAGAATAAAGAGATGGTTAAATCAAGCAAACAAGAAAACAACAAATGTATAAACTGAGACAAATGGTGTTCTCACCTACTTTGTCACAGTATCTCACTTTTTGATTTGAATTGCTGAATAAATGACGTTCTGATGCGTTGAAATACACTGGTTGTTAGAATAGCGAGTCAGTTGATAGTTAACCAACAACAAATAAAAAAATTTAAAAAGGTTGTGCTCTATCTAAATTGAATTTGGCAGGTGTGAATATTTGATAGATCATCATTAAAAAAATTAGTTTGGAAATGGAAAAATACTTGATGGCTGCTTTAATAGCTTTTGTGGGTTTGCTGCCAGTTCCTCTGGTCCTGCATTGGTGCTTCTCTTCATATGTTCAAAGAGTCTGTCTCTTTCTGTAAGTAAAACACTGATTATGGATTTTAAAAAGAGAAAGAAAATTCATAAAACCCAACTTCAAAGAGGCAGAACTAATCCTTTAATCTTTTTAAGAGCATCTCTGACATTTTGCATTGAGGTTTAGATGAAGTCAACTTTTACATGTCTGATTTTTCCAGTCTGGAGAAACCTACGTACAGATTCTCAAGAAGCAAAAACATCAAAGTCAAGAACATAAACTAACCTTGAATAGAATATTTCAAAGTGTTAAAATTTAGGAAACTTTTGGAGAAGCACTTTCCTTTTATAGAAGTTTTCTGAGGGGAAATAATACATTTGTGACTCTACCTCCTAAAGAGAAAAACATAATTGTAACACAGTGCTCTGACAGCAGACTATAATCACCAGAACTGCACCCACACATTAATGTTGCAATAAAACCTTTGAACTTCCTAATGTGACAAGCTGCAATGGCAATTTAAAAACCCATCAAATCTTCTTAAAGTATGATAAATCAGACATTAATTATGCAGAGCTTCTAAGGATTCAAGAGGCCACTTCCTGATTTAAGAGCGCCATAGTCCACAGGCACTAAAGTGTGTTTAATACGTATTTTGTGAACTAATGTGGATATAAAAAGGATCCTAAGCGGTATGCTCATCCACTACAGAGGTTAAAGGAAAATGATGACGCAAAGCTAAATGTAGCTCCTTTTTTTTTATTGCTTCTTCTCAATGCAAACTATGCAGCAGATCATTTTGCATGAGTAATAAAGATACTAACACAGAAAAATCTTAGATTTAATTGGTGGAAACATCTCTGGTGCAAATGTTTGCTTATAAGGGCCATTTCCCTGCAAGTCATCACACAGGCAGCAGCGCTTTCAAAATAGATTCTTATTTTGTTCTTTTCAACAGGACTCTAAGGGTTTGTAAGCTACAAAGATAGCAGTTTGAATATATAATAGTACAGTTCCTTAAAAAAAAGTTGTTGATAGAAGAAGTAAAGTAAGAGGAACTACATCAGGTTTTCTTTCTTTACTTACTGATATGTTGTGAAAGTTTCTGCAAACTATGAAAGATCCGCTGCTTCTGACTATCCCTAAAACCAGAACATTTGCTGTAGCATCTCCTACATTGTGGAATAGGTTACCCCTAAGAATCTGACAGGCCTCCTCTTTTGAAAGCTCTTTTGAAAGCACATTTTTATGCCTTGGCTTTTGACACTGATCTAGTTTAGAATGGCACTACTCCTGGTTTTATGTCCATTTTTAATTCTTATTTTTTTTTAGGCTTGTTTAATGTACAGCACTTTTGTTACCCCTACAGTTTTTAAATGTGCTATAGAAATGAAGTTAGTTGGATAAAAGCTGCAAAGTCAGTCTTATTATGATGTGCTTTAGAATCTCAGTTCATATGAATCCATTTGGTTTGCAGTTTGTCTCAGTCATTCTCTATCAAGAATCATAGGGATCATGATGTTCCCAGCAACATCTATTTTGGAAAAATCTGTTGAGACGAGAGGTGAGGATAGTTACTAATGCCTTGTTGAAATATCTATCCATCCCTCTTATCCATCCATCTAAAGTGTTGTATAATAAGCCTGGATAGTAAAAAATTTATATCAGACTCCCTCCTGCTTTTTGGGGTTTCCTTGCTACATTATTTCAACAAATAATGAGGTCTTGGTTTCTGCATTCAGGCTTAAACAGAAGAGGCAGCCCATCTCTGAAAAATAGGCTTAAAAATTTGCTGTGGGATTATGCTCAGGGTTAGATCTACATCAGGTGATTCCTGAGTCATATATTTAGCTAAATTGTTAAAGCTCCCTATTAAGGGATGAGAATACATTCTACACTGTGCTTCAGGTTAAGGATCTTAATATTTTCTTCCATAGGAAATATATTCCTGTCCTTCAAAATAATCTTTTATCCCAACTCTTGCCGATGTTTAAACTGTCGTATAATCTCGATTATGACAGATTATATAAGCATAGATTTAATTTAAATATAATTTTTAATTGTAACTTTAATTGATATGAAATCAACTTTGTAGTAATTTTCTCTGAAAGGGCATATCATGCAAAACAAAGTTTATTTCCTGTTTTTTCAAACCTTAAAATTCTGGGGCAATATAGAATGAGGTAGGAGCCCCCTTAAAGTGCACTTATAATTCCGACCAAAAACAATGTTTTAGGAAAATCTCTTAATGTTATTCTTTTAAACCAAATCAGCTGGAGTGCCATATTATTGGTGCTCTCCCGTTTCTCCAACAAAACAAACTTGCTTCAGCATTAGAATGATCTCTGCCTTAGGTCAAAACTGTTCTCTAGTCTTGCCCAGGAAGTACCTGAAACTTAGAGTGACGCTTTAGATGGAAAAAAAACACTTCAGTTATTGGGCTTAAAACCCCTTTTGTGCTTTTAAATCTGCTAAATTTAAATTAGGCCAAATTTACCCATCTGTAGTCCATTTTCTTATTCTCATAATCTTTTATTACAGTTTAAACTAGATATTTACACATATTTTATAAAATAAACCTTTTTCTCCCTACTGAACAGTAAAACTGAATTAAGTTCTAATACTTGAGGACAGTTAGGATCAGCAAAGTATTTTTTACTTCTTCATTTTAAAACAAACATTTCCTAAATGACTTGGGTGAAACATTCATGGTAGACTTCATCTAGCTTCAAGCAATAATTTGCTAAAACTTGGCATATTTCTCTAGACTGTAGCAAATGAAATAAAGTTGTAGTTTGCCTTGATTATCTTTAGCTCGCTGGTTCTGCCCATAAAAATCAAAGCCCATTCAGACCTTTAAGATGGCCTCTTCAAAACACTGACCAATAACTTGACAGTTTAAAAACCCATTTGTGTCTAAGATACAACTTTCTGTATCAACTCTTGCTTTAAACTTTATATTTTTATTATATTAGGTCATTATTTTTGGGAGCTGGACAGTTCATCATCCAGTAAAACATAATGCTTCTTTGTAAAAACACACAAGCTGTGGTTAGAGGGCAGGTTGACCAAATTCAAACAAGGCTGCAGTCTCACTTCTGTGATCACAAACTGGGTAATGTTTACCTCATGATTTGCCATGTCAGCTGTAGTGTTTTGGTGGTAATCTGGCTATTTCATGTTGCCTTTGGGGTTTTGGGTTACTCCTCACCAAGTGACCTTTCAGTGGATGTGGGTATAAGGACTAACTTCACTGTGGATAATGACACTCCTACCAGCTGCACTCAGCATCTTCAAAATCTTATTTGCTTTGAAATTATGCATGCACGACTGAAACCGACTCATCGGAGACAAGTTGGCACCGACCTGAACAAAATGACAGTTGGATGTTTTCACTTATATATACTTTTTTTGAAAAAATGAATTGGTCACCTTGAATTGATCTGAGATTTATACGAAGGGAAAAGCAAAAAATCCACAAGTTCCTGATACCTAAGATGATATCTTTTGATTTTTCTATTTTATAGAAGGAAGAAGCGAGATGTGCAAGTTTAAAACTCATCCACTTCTTGGCCAGTGAACACAATTTTTTATCCATTTTAAATTTACAAAGCCACGACTTCATCTGTAAATTTGAAGGGATATTACTTACTGTAAATTGCATGTTCCAAAATCTAAACAAGGCTAAAAAATAAATAAAAACGTATCTCGGTAGTCTGGCACCCAGAAAACAGCCCTACTTTTTCTTTCTGACCTGAATCAGAAAATGATTAGTCAGATTTGATGTCAGCCAAAAAGCATCCTTTATTAGCCCTGCCCCAGCACTAATCTAAAAATGGTGTCAGCTGTAGAAAGAAATTAACTCAAAGGTCTGTAAAACACGTAGTTCAACAGCAGCCCCACCCCAAGGCTACAAAACACTACAGAAAAGTGGCACAAAGACACTCCTCCAAATGAATAGGCCAACTTCTGTGGCAAGAAGAAGGGATAGATCAAGTTAATTTCATCAATTCTCCCTCTCCCGCTAGTCTAATATTACATCGCCTCTTCCTCCGGGCCTTCCTTTCGGCATCGCTGCCTCTCATCTTCCTTCTCTCCTCCTGTCGCATACTAATGAGAAGGCTTTGTGCAGCATGCCACAAAGTGCAGCTCCTGACACAACACATACATCATTGTGAGAGCTGCGAGCTGGTCAGCACCATTCAGATGCCTCCGCTGTAGAACAAAAGCAGGGCTTTGGATGCTATACATGGAAACTAAGACCCTTTAGCAAAGGCCCTCAACAAAAGTCCTGTATTTAAGCCCGACTGATGGCGAGATGTTAAGAAAATAAAAAAAAAAATACATCAAGCATCACTTGAATACAGTAAGGGTCAGTCATTTCCTTTTTTCTCTTTTAAAATGCATTTTTCTTTCAAATGGGAAAAAGGTTCCTTTAAAGTTCTTGTGTCGAATAGAAAAGTCTGATGAAAATAAATTAATCGTACTGAATTTATTCTTTAGAGACCAAGAAAAAAAAAAAATCACAATTCAAAAATAAGTTTGCTTTATAAAAGGTTTTTGCATAAACTTTGAAAAATTTTAACTAGCTATAAGGCTTTTGTTTACTTTCCAATTAGTAAGGCAGCCTTGGAAGCTCTGACAATTTTTCCTTCCAGCAGAATTATTGCTTTTTTAATTAAATCAAATAGCAGGAGACCATTTATATCAAATAAAGGCTTGCTCTTACATCTTTTGTTTCCAGAACAATTGCATTTCCTAAAATTGAACCTTTGAAATGTTTCAAATATAAGAACCCTTTTTTTAAACAGCCGTTTTTATTAGGTTTTATTATTGAATGCATGTGGTAGCGACCACAAAGTCATACATTTATTAATAGTTGAAGAAAATTATACCACTTTAAGCATGTTTCAAGATTACTTATATAAAAAACAGGATTTAATAATTCGAAAACATGTTAATCTTTATCAAAACTCTTCCAAATCTCTGAAATCCCAGACTCTGCTGGTAGAGGGATTCAAACAAAGTCACATTTAATGAAGAGCATCAGTACACATACATTTTTAAACTTTGTTATCCATTCTAAAATATAATTATATTTTCAAGAATAAATATCTAACCGTCTTCATATTTTGGGTCAGTGTCCTGCTCAGAGATGATGCTCCGCCTATCGTTGGGCAAAAAACAAAATCAATTTTATTGATTAATTTGTTCTCATTTATGAAAACATCTGTTTTCTTTTTAGTTGTTTTTTTTTTTTTTTAATCAGTAATAAACCTTTGGGGTTTGGAAGTTTGGAGTGGCATCATCCCGTCATTTGCATGTGCAGTAAGTGGGAGTGTTAACAGGTTTGATATATCCCATTAAAAAGAGCTCTTTTTAAATATACGTACTTATTTATTAAAGAGGCCAAACCATTTGTCAATATTATTACCTTCAACTAAAGTATCTTAGTCACATTGCAATGCCTTGTTACAGCAAGACAGTCTCATTTTTGAACACATCTCCTGACTTTTTACTGCATTTTGAGTCTTATTGGTGTGATATATTCAAAGTGCCTTATGCTACCTTAAATTAGCAAGTGGTGTTTAACCTAAGAAGGATCATGCTTCTAAGCATATTTCACACCCTTTTTCTGTGACATGACCTAAAACAGCAAAAGCTGCAAATCTGTTTTTTTCTTTGCAAGATTTAACTATAAATATCAGTTTATTTGGAACAGATGCATTGCTTTTCAGAGAAGCTCTAAGACTTGTTAAAAATACTTAAAGACCCTTTGCCAACAGGCTTTTAAGATCTAATTTAAAATGTGCATTGATGGCTCTGAACAAATGAGAATATTCCACCCAGAAGTGAATACCAGTAATGTCCCAATGAAAGTGTTTCGTTCCTAATCTGATCAAGCATCTCCTCTTCTGCTCTACTAGCTCTGTTTTATGAGATTCATGCAGCTCCTGGTAATACGGAGCCACACAATGAAGAATTGATCCTATTAACAGGGAAGCTGGTTAATAACACTGCAACAATCAGAGCTCCAAGTTTCTGCAGCAAAGCCAATTAAACTTCACATCAGATAGCATGCTTCTTACATGGTTGCAAACTAATGTCATACTGCCAGCCGGACAGAGCAGGGGTTAGTTACCCTTGCTCTAACATTTTCAAGGGGAAAGTTAAATTCCCCAAATTGTTATCCACAGAGACTGGCAGGTCATCCAGGGTGCTGAATTTAATATAATACCTACCCTGTAATTCATTTTGCTATTTGCTAGTCCTGTGGAGATTGAACTATTCTCTTTGAAGCTTTTCCCCCCACAGTGTATTTCAGAAGATTTTTTGGCTTCTAAAAAAGCAGAAAGGAAATACAACTTCAAAAAATTGTTTTTCAGCAAACCCTAACCAAAGTCAGCTAAATGAGCATGATATATCAAGCCAAGCTTTTAATATTAGTCGTCTAATTTAATCAGTAGAACTAAACGAGGCTCTGTCTCTGCAGCACGAACCAGTGACTGATTTTGAAATAGTTCCACATAACAGATGTTTGGATTGTGTGGCTGTTGCAACATGTCCTGCCAACACTCTTTAAAGCAGCTGCATGAAGCTCAGCTGGTTGCGGAAATGAGCAAACAGAACCAAAGGACACCAGTCCTGCCCTAATGTAAGGCTCCATGTCAAAATACAAGCATCACTTTGGACCTGATATGTTTCTAAAATGATATAAAAAATGTAGGGAGTGATATTTCCATTTATTAGCATTAATAAATTATAAGTTTCCCCGAGTCGCTTCATGCTGTATGTCTATCAGCTTTTTAAGTGAGGAAATTGAAATGCTCCCCATTTATGTTTGATAAGTCAAATAAGACGGAGAGTGTCTGAAAAGCAACTTCTAATTGTTGCCAAGAGATTCTAATTAGATAATATCTGGATGAGCGAGGTGTTTTAACACGTAAACATGCTCTGATTCACACCATCTCACAGTGGTTCTGAAAGTCCTGCTGGTGGGGAAACCTCCACCCATCATTTACAGTCTTTTTATACATAAATATTACTGTTGCAACTAAAGATTATTTTGCAGATTGATTAATCTGTTAATTATTTTTTCGATTAATCGATTAATGATCGGATTTTTTAAAATAAATTAAGCCAGTCGAAACTAAAACGTTTCTACTTAAGGAGTTCTGGATAGAGCATACGTATTGACAGACATTTTTTTTCTTTTCTTAAATGCAAAAAAATTTACATATTTCTTTCTATTTTGATCCTTTTTTTTTCAATAATAAGTTAAACATATTTATATATATATATATATATATATATATATATATATATATATATATATACACGTATATATATATATACACACATATACATACATACATACATATATATACAGTACTCATGAATGAACATTCTATAAATTCAACTCTATTCTAAATCACTTCTGCTTTGATTAAAACAATTAATTTCCTTTTATAATTATCAACTTTGTTTTATAAACTGGGGAATAGCCTGACTGTGAATGATTTTGAACTTAACTAGATAAGAAACACATTTTGTCAGTACCAATGATTTTATTTGAAACAATTCTATATCAGCCTACCTGATGTAATACATTTTAAAAAGTCAAACCTTCAGTGTGGGATGAAGTCAGTCCCGACAAGCATAATAAACTGGGTCATTCCTCTATTTATAATTCATTCACATTTCGTTTTCTATCATATTTTCATAATTTTTCTCTATAAGCAAGCAAGAGCAAATTAAACCCCAGTCTAGTTATTAAAACCAACATTACCTTGTCTGCATCCACTTTTCCTCGTATGAACTCCATCCTCCAGAACTGCAGCGCCTGTTCCAGAGAGAGGCCGATGCCTTTCAGGAAGAGACCATACTGCATTCTGCCTCCGTGGCGAAGGTGGTGGTTCTCCCTGAGGGCCTGGTGAAGCTGCCTCATACAGAGCGGGAAGGACTTTCCTGCAAGCTGAAAGAACTCTTAATAAGATTCAAACACAATAACTTACTGCCCTACTTTATCCCATGCATGTATAAACAGGAGGACCATTTTCATAAAATAATAACCCTCTTTATTTGCCATTGCAACTTTACAGTTATAATTAATTTGGTTGCCTGTTTTAATTCAACCCTTAGGGAACTATGTCCAGGGAGGCATTCTGGGGTCTGGCTAAGGATCCTTTAGCCCTGGATTAGAACCTGGGAACCTGCAGCATTCAAACTACACAAGAGCCCTGCTCCAATCTCTGGGTCCCCACCCCCCCTCCCCACATTAATCTCACTCAGTGACCACCGTCCAGTGTGTTTTAGAGGTTTCCCTGTTTCAGCACACCTGACTGAAAACAAATGGTTTGTTAACAACCTTCTGCTGGCCCTTAATGACACGCTAAGGAGGTAATTCAATCATGTGAATCTGGGCTGTTGAGGCTAGAAATAATGCTCCGTTAGTGCAGCAGGTTGCATTGCATCAGGGAAAATACCTTGTTGGTATATAACATTTTCTCCAGTACTAGTGGTGCTTTTGGTTGTTTCTTAGGTTAAAATAAAAGTCAACTACAGGACGGCAGTGTGTGCTATGTGCATCCTGCTTCCTTTGTTATTCCACCTCTAGGTGACCAGAAATTCTATAAGCATCTCGTTTCACTGCTCATCACCTTTCATCCAATAATAATAAAAAAAAAGAAAAAAAACATAAAACCTTGCATTGATATTTCTAACAAATATGATTAGTGCAACTTACTGAATCAATTTGCTCTAAGGAGATTTTCCCAACATTCTTTTGGATGCTGTAATCCTGTCCCAAATACGAATGGCTGAAATGAGAGAAGAGGACATCAGGGTTGGTTTTTATAAGAAATACATTTGCAATTAAAAATCAGAATAGGCTGAAATGTGTTTCAGGATAGGAAAACAAATCAGACTTTGCGGCTGCACCTAAACCTGTGCCGAGTCCCAATTGATGGGTTATTAAATCATTATTTGCTCTCCCTATTGTAAAGATTTCTAATTTGGCCTCTCAACTCAACAATATATCCACTAATTCTCAACAACAATCTGAGATAATCCCTACTTCCATCTGTGTATTAGGCTTTTAACTATCAAGGCAAAATAAACATCCCCTGTCAAACATTATGCAAAATACTTTATTTCTTCCTGTTTTTTTAAACTAAAATAAGCACAGACAAAAAAACACCACTTCCAAAACATTTTAGCTAGTTGTAGATAACCATAACTTTATAAAAGTTGCTGGCTAATACTGATGCTTTTACGAAACTTCTATTGACCGCAATGCACTGGTGTTCACCAATTTATTAGTGCATTCAGCAGCCTTGAGATCACGAAAGAGGTATGCATTGTTGCTCCCTTCATTTGCTTTCTATTGTCAATCTTTTGTTTGATTCATTAATAAACATCTTTGTATTGTTTAAAGGTACAGTGGAGGATTTTCGTGAATTTTTGAAAAAATCGCTTTAAAAAAAAAAATGCACATGCATAACCTTGTACCCGCTCCCGAGTGAAAGCCTATTAAATGCGTGCGAGAGCATGCACGAGCCTCATGCACGCTCTGTTTAAAAGTTGCTGTTTGCATCATTCATCCAAGCTTACTTTCCAAAAGTAGATTTGCAATTTTTTTGCAATGTAGGACTATCTTACATAAACATATCACTTATGTTTGATGATCCACCCAGACAAAGATCATCCTCCACCATACCTTTAAATTCAGACTTGCATAACATTTGTCAATATTGTTTCAATGTCATCATGTAAATTGAGGGAAAAAGGTGATATCTGCTTCCTAATCTGTAAAAGCAATGTCAGAAAAGCTCAAAGAAGATTGGGGGTAATTGTACTATTAATAGTAAATGCCAAGAACAACTTCTATAAGAACTTAGTCTTTGTGTCCAAATGCAGAGCTGACCACAGCCACTCCTCTCTCTCTATGTCCCCAAGTGCGACATCCCTTTTGCTCCCAATAGACAGTGTCCATGATGTTACACTCTCTCTGTCCAACTACTGTGATAGCATAACAAACCAGGAGGCAGCCCTCCAATTCATTGATCCTGCATAAAGAATGATGGTTACTGTATATATAGTTGGTAAAGGGGTGTAAAAAACTAATTCGATAAAAAAATAAAGTTACGTTTTCATTACATCCCAAAATGAGGAGCAAAATCTACCATGAAGCATTGATTGTTTGTGCCAAATATTAAGAGGATATGTCATCTAATATGAAACAGCTTTGCTCTAGACTCTTCACAAGTGCAAAGAACATTTTCAGCCGGTTTAAATAAGTGGAGCCTTAAACAATTGAAATCTACATGTAAACTAAACAGTAGAACAGAAAAGCCTTGTTAATACAGGTGCTGGTCATAAAATTAGAATATCATGAAAAAGTAGATTGATTTCAGTAATTCCATTTAAAAAGTGAAACTTGTATATTATATTCATACATTACATACAAACTCATATATTTCAGATGTTTATTTTGTTTAATTTTGATGATTACAAATGACAACAAATGAAAATCTCAAATTCATCATATCAGAAAATTAGAATTTTGTGAAAAGGTTCAAAATTGATGGCCCCTGGTGCCACACTCTAATCAGCTAATTAACTCAAACCACCTGCAAAAGCCTTTAAATGGTCTTTCAGTCTAGTTCTATAGGCTACACAATCATGGGGAAGACTGCTGACTTGACAGTTGTCCAAAAGACGACCATCGACACCTTGCACAAGGAGGGCAAGACACAAAAGGTCATCGCTAAAGAGGCTGGCTGTTCACAGAGCTCAGTGTCCAAGCACATTAATAGAGAGGCGAAGGGAAGGAAAAGATGTGGTCGAAAAAAGTGTACAAGCAAGAGAGATAACCGCACCCTGGAGAGGATTGTGAAACAAAACCCATTCAAAAATGTGGGGGAGATTCACAAAGAGTGGACTGCAGCTGGAGTGAGTGCTTCAAGAACCACCACACACAGACGTATGAAAGACATGGGTTTCTGCTGTCGCATTCCTTGTGTCAAGCCACTCTTGAACCACAGAAAGCGTCAGAAGCGTCTTGCCTGGGCTAAAGAGAAACAGGACTGGACTGCTGGTGAGTGGTCCAAAGTCATGTTCTCTGATGAAAGTAAATTTTGCATTTCCTTTGGAAATCAAGGTCCCAGAGTCTGGAGGAAAAGAAGAGAGGCACTTCATCCACGTTGCTTGAAGTCCAGTGTAAAGTTTCCACAGTCAGTGATGGTTTGGGGTGCCATGTCATCTGCTGGTGTTGGTCCATTGTGTTTTCTGAGGTCCAGGGTCAACGCAGCCACATACCAGGAAGTTTTAGAGCACTTCATGCTTCCTGCAGCTGACCAACTTTTTGGAGATGCAGATTTCATTTTCCAACAGGACTTGGCACCTGCACACAGTGCCAAAGCTACCAGTACCTGGTTGAAGGACCATGGTATCCCTGTTCTTAATTGGCCAGCAAACTCTCCTGACCTTAACCCCATAGAAAATCTATGGGGTATTGTGAAGAAGAAGATGCAATACACCAGACCCAACAATTCAGAAGAGCTAAAAGCCACTATTAGAGCAACCTGGGCTATCATAACACCTGAGCAGTGCCACAGACTGATCGACTCCATGCCACGCCGCATTGCTGCAGTAATACAGGCCAAAGGAGGCCCAACTAAATACTGAGTGCTGTACATGCTCATACTTTTCATGTTCATACTTTTCAGTTGGCCAACATTTCTATAAATCCTTTGTTTTTATTGGTCTTCAGTAATATTCTAATTTTCTGATATGATGAATTTGAGATTTTCATTTGTTGTCATTTGTAATCATCAAAATTAAACAAAATAAACATCTGAAATATATGAGTTTGTATGTAATGTATGAATATAATATACAAGTTTCACTTTTTAAATGGAATTACTGAAATCAATCTACTTTTTCATGATATTCTAATTTTATGACCAGCACCTGTACATCTAAATGCAAATGTTCATATCATGTTAGATTCACATTCATCCCAAATTTGAGACTATAAATAAACACCATTCATTTTAAATGTCCAAATGTTTCAATTACTTTAATGGAAAATGGTTGACTTAGCCGGCATTCAGCCTTTGTCCTTCTTTTTAGGACATGTATTCTAACCTATGTCTGTAACACGCCCCAGCACTTGATAAAGCCATCACTAATAAAAAAAATATGCATATAAAAGCCTAGGAAATGCCGTTTATCAGTTTAACATAAATATGGCAGATTTTCAGAGTAACTTCTGTCCAGTTTTTTTGTAGCTATCTAGAAATATAATTAAAGATGGATCATAACAGCAAGTATAAAAAAAAAAAAAAAAAAACTGAGTCAGCATTTTCAGTTTTAAGCGTAACCCAGCCAGTGATTGATAAAGGCCACAAAAGTCTGAAAGACTGAACTCCATTAGTGACGATAGACGATTTTAATCTGGGTTTCTGGATAAAGTAAAATGACCTCCTGCTTTATGTTACAGAGGAACATTAGTTTGTACATTAACTGACACCAACCCTGCCTATTTATATATAAAAAAAAGCCACACTGACCTAGCTATGCTCCACTTTTAATGGTTTGAATTCATGCTTTGATATGAGAAAAATGAAAAGCATTATGAAATATGAAACATGATTCAATATGAAAATTGAAACTGGTATTAAAGAGTAAAAGATGTTTCAATATTCACTTTTATCATCTTTGAAAAATATTCATTAATCTATTTTTTTTACACTGATTCAAAGTTATTACAACTGTTGACATGTTTCTCTCTCAATGGAACAATTGAATATATGAAAACACTCCAGTTCTGAGGAGTCTATTACCATAAACATGCACATTTGCAGAAATATGGGAAAACAAAAATGTCATCCAGTAGCCCATCTCAAAGATGACAAAGAAAATTACATCAGTAAATGATTTCCTACATTAACATAACAAAACATCCCTCAGAGGCCATATTCTGTTGTTTTTTTTTGTTTGGTTTTTTTGTGACAATATTCTTTTTTAACAAAGCCACTTGCAAAACGATTGCAGAGGTTTTAATCCTGCCGCTTACCTGAGGTGGTTAAGAAGCGGTTGGAGGCGTTCATCAGAATGCACTGCTGGTAGAGAGCGTGCTGTCAGCTGCAGAAAAGATGGTCATCACATGAATAATGTCTAGGTCAAAGGATTAGAAAAACAGAAAGCTGCAGATCTGTAGAACCCAACAGCTGGAAGGTTTTTGCACAGAAAACTAAAACTGAAAATCTTTTAAAGTGTTTTTCAGCATCTTTTTTTACTGAATAAAAACATCATATCAAAGGGCAATTACTCCACAATACCTTTAAGGAATTATCCTGATTTTACTGTCTGCAGTGTTCCAATTCTATGAGGAGGTAATTTTCCTGGTTATCTCACAATTTCTGTAATAGCTGCTTCAAAAGCACAACAATTAACAAAAAACATCGACACAGAGCTCGTGCAACAAGTAGCGGACTGTTAACTTGGAGCGTGAAAGCCTTTAAAGTGCAAATGGATGTTAAAACAGCAGCAAAGCATTGTCTTTAAACATCTGTAGCATATAAAACAACTGTTGAATAATGTCTTACAACCTCTGAGTAAATCTAGCTTGGGTATTCAAATGCAGCTTAAGGCTGAAAACCCATAAGGCCAATTTAATGTTAAAGCAAACCTGCAGCTCTTATCAAATATAATCCTCAGCTAAATCAAACTATACTTTAAATTCATGTCTTCTCTGGCATTTCTATATCTTACCTATTTTTTTAAGATGTAAATCTAAATCATAGAGACAAAGGCGCACATTTCCAGAAAAACAAAAACAAAAAAGCAATAATGTTCTGGACAATTAATCCATTCCAACCATTAGTGGTGCAGATAATAACTTGGAAATGGAAGCCTGTTTCTGTATTTGGCCATGTGTTGGTTTGTCATTAGCTTGCTCTGCCTGTTCCTTGATGGAGGACATGTGCTTAGATCAAACCGAATAAAGAGCATCAAGCTCACTTTGCCAACAATAGAAAATCTGCACCTAAAAGTTTATTAGATTGAGAGTGGACCAGAGAATTGATTTTGTTTTTGAAACCTTTTCAAACAAAAAAAGCAAAGCCTGTGAAAGCTTTAGTGCTTTGTTACACAGCAGGCACTCTGAAGACAAGAGGGTTATTTTACCCATCCTCTATAAATCAGGCGATCATGCTTTTCAAGCTGCTAGAAAAGGGTTTCAAATTAACTGTTTAAACTGCAGATGGTCCTTTCAATTCATATTCTCAGGAGAGCCTAATGCTTAACATAAACACAAATAAGATGTTTGACAAGATGGTCATTGAACGAGACTTTGTTAAACTTAAAATAGTTTGAAAAAAAAAACTTGTTTATATCAGTGAGGAATTTCTCATGCACCGAAAAGGAAGCTTTCAGACCGACTTAAATATGTAGAAATATACACCATTTACTTTAATTCTGCTCGTCCCTTAAATGTAAAACTTGATGAGTTTGGTGTAGCAGACCCAAACATTTAAAATATGCAAACTGTAATCAGACACATTTATTATAAAGGCCTAAAGATATACTCTAAATAAACCAAAGATTTTAAGATTTACAGCTGAATACAGCTGATAAGTCAGATTTGTTTTTCTTTTTACTTACCCATCACCACTTACAAAGAGGTGAAAGTGAAATCAACGATCTAGCACTGTGACATTAGAGTCTCTAATGTTCTCTTTACTATGCTTGCTGCCCAAGCAGTTGTGAACCTTTTCCTCGTCTTACTAGCTCCATCATAAAACCTGCAGCACTTTCTTCTCTTATGTGTAATAACCTGGAGTCGGTTAAAATTGGATTCACCAGGTCAGACCTTTGAGAAAAAGTAGATGCTTTTATCACTGTTATTTGCTAATAGTTCTACCGCTTCCAAAAGAAAGTCTCTTTAGGTCAACGGTAAAAGCATCTAATTAGCACAAGTTATGTCTCATTTATCATACAATCCCACTGGCTTCGGTTTCTGATGAAGTTCCAACTCAGTCTGCAGGCTGGACTCCTCTCTAGCATTGTCGCCTTGCATACATAACAAGGAGTGCCTCCGGTTCCAAAAACCCTGCGCCTCTACTCCCTCGGGTTATTAAGAGTAAACATGAGCCTTAAGATCCTGCACTGCCATGGAAGCTCCACTACAGCTTTTAAAAAAAAAAAAAAGCTACACCAAACATCAGGCCTGCCAATTGTTGCCAATCTTCCCTCCAGACATTTTATGTCGTGTTCGCACACTTATTCTGCTCATTTGAACTCTGCATTTCTCCCTCAAGGCAACAAAGTAAACAGCTGCAATTTACTAATCTGCCTCATACATCCAAGCTCTTAATAAACATGTGCATTCAAATGAAGTTCAAGCATTCAGAGAGACGCTTGTGCATGTAGTGCAACTATGAGGAGAATGCACTGCAATGTTTAATACCATAGAAACGCTCAAGTGTTTAATCTCTCATGCCACTCAAGGAAATGTGATTTGTAGTATTATGACATAACAATCCTTCAGTCACTGTGTTGTTTTAAATTAGAAAACATCCATAGATACTTACTGCAAGAGCTTTAGAAAGCCTTGTGCGGAAATCATTGAGAACAATGGTGACGATATCATTATGAGGAATGAATGCATAGCCGTCCTTCAGGTACACTTTCCTTGCACGCACCAGGTCAAGGGCATCCTGAAAAGGAACCTTTAAAAAGACATATTTTAAATCAACCAAGCCTGAGGAAACCTCGTAGCCACTTAAAATGGAGTAATTTATTCAAAAATATCAGGATTAAGGAGATTTGGGGATTGAAAGTTTGCTGTTTACTCAAAGATTAACCCAAATTTTAGCGCTGCAAGGGAGAATGATTTATGCTCTGCTCAATGAAATGGAAATTACAGCCAATTAGCAGCCGAAGCAACCCCCACACTTAGTGTTCAGATTGTGAACTGAATGCAGCTTTAAATGAAATCACTTATTAAAACTTTTCTTACAGTCTTAAAACTTTAAGTTCTACGTTAATGATTTAACATCTTCTGCCAATTATAAATGTGGCCATACAATATAATCAACTGCTTCAGGGTAGAGCTACACAAAAAGATCATTAAATAAAACTAACTTATTGTTTTTGTCCAAAATGTTTTTCTCAGAATAACGCCATGTATCGGCACAAAAACTATAGAAAATGTATATATTCTCTTTTAGATAAATAATTTTCATGAACCTGTATTTTGGTTGAATGTAAGAGGGCAGAAAATCAAACAAATTGATCCAAATGAGGAAGTTTTAAACTGAAGCCATGATATTTGCTAAAAGACTCAAGGTGAGCGATGATAATGGTTCAAGGCCATTTTAAAGCTATGTCATTTAAAGCTATATAAGACCAGTGAAAAGATGGTTTAACAAGAGAAAATCCCAAAATACTTGTAAGAATCATGGCCTAAAACATTAAATCAGGTTTCATCCAGGCTTTTAGAATGCATCTAAACATGATCTCCTGTCTCATATATCTCATCTAATTTCACACATGCTTCCCATAATCTGGTCAAAAGTGGTGTCGTAACAAAGACAAAAAGTTAGCTGCATTCCACCTCAAAATGCAGGACGTAGCTTTTCAGAGTCTAAATTTCAACGTTTTCTTTGGGAGGCTATCCCTGGACCCCCCTACGCCACAAAGCCTAAAGATGTGATACACCAAGGTGTACACCCTTTGAGATATTCCTAGCTAAAAGCTTGGTTATCATCAGAGTATAATATTATTTACCAGGTCTGAATGTTTTCTATAGAATAAAGATTTTGAACTTGAAATCCAAGTCCTTGGTCCTAACATATGCTGAATACAGCAGATGATCTAACACAGGTTGAAGACAACTGGTGCTCTTTAGCAGGGGTCTTCAACGTTTTCAAGGCCAAGGACCCCCAAACTGATGGCAAGATGAAGTGGGGACCCACTAATTTTGTATGAAAATTACCCTAATATTGTATAAAATTGCGTTATATCAGCCTGCTCCTATAGTCACTCTATTACATATGGAGTCATGTAACAAAAGTAATTTCCCTCTGAGAATATTAAAGTATTTGATTCCTGGTTGATGGGACAGGTGTTGTAAATGAAACGGTGCCCAGATTGAAAGAGCTCCTGAGTGTCGCTGAATGTGCGGATTGATGACTGAAAGGCATCTTCTGCCTCCATTTATCTGTTTACTACAGTGTGTTAAATTCATGTTAATGTGTATTTAAAGACATTTTAATTAGTGGAAAAAATTGCAGGGGGGAACATAAAAAAACTAAAAAAATTTAAAAAAGTAATCAACCAAAACTTTTGCGACCCCCATGCAGTACCTCCACGGACCCCCTAGGGGTCGCGGCCCCCCTGTTGAAGATATCCGCTCTAGAGAAATCCGGATCAAGATCCTCAACATTTTTTTTTTAAATCAAAAATAAATAAATAATAATAATAAAAAAAAAAGTTCTGTAAAATCTGAAAAAACGTCCATATTTTATTTCATTTTATTCTTCAATGTTGCAGCCATCTTCTTTACTTCAGGTTTTCATGTTTGTTTTTACTGCATCAATAAAATGATGTTTGGATTTCTTTGCATCTTTGTACTGAATGATAACTTTGTGCAAGAAAATTCTATTTGATCCTTAAATTGAGTTTAAAAAGAAAATCTGATTTAAAAAGCAAACGAAAATAATAATATATTAAATTATATTATCTCATATGTTATTAACTTCATACAACGTAACTGTGTTTACTTGTGTTTGTGTTGAATTGTGAAGAATGCGTCACATTTAAAGCTCTTTTTTTTCTTGTTAACTTTTGCTGCTTGTTTTTTTAATGCACATTTAAAGACTAACTATTGTCAAAAGTCTACCGACCATAAAAGTCTCAGAAATCAGATTCCTGCTCTGGGGAAAGTCCTCCTCTAGCTCTGGAAAGATGTTTAGGTCCTGTGAAAGATCTGGACATAGATGATTCATTGCCACTAATCTAGGTAAAAAAAAAAACTCCTTAAATTGTAGAAAATTTAGACTTTTTATAATTTATCCTTTTGATCATGCTACTGTAGGAAAGATGACAACAGGAGATAAAGTTCATAAAAACATTTTTTAAAGATGTTAAAACAAATTATGTTTTGTCTTATTCCATTCATGTAGAACGTATTCAGTATTTATTACAGTATTTGTGAAAATCAGCACATCTTAAACAGTTGATCAAGGTCACTTTTCTACATTAAATATGTGATGAATGCACTTTTTTAAATGTTACTACTGAGAGTGCACTGACTAAACACTGTCAGCCCCACTTAGAAGAAATAACTCACTTTGTAGAAGTCCTCATTCTCCAAAGTGACTCCACTGACGATGTAACTGGAGTTAAGAAGTTTCTCCTTCAGTTGATTCTTCTCCTGGACACTAATCTGAAAGATTATGGAAGATTTTTAGTGAAGAGAGTCAAAGGCCTGAACCGTGTCATCCATTAGTTCAATTCTTATTTGACATATCACTCGAAACAATACATTTATACAGCATTTGTAACCTTTTTTCATATTATTTGTTTCAGAATTAATCAATTCATACACTCTTAAAAATCCATATCTATATTGCATTAAGTTAGAAAATAAGATCATTGAAAGAGTTATACTAAGAACCGATTTTGCCTCATGTAAGACAAATGTTAAAGTTTCAAAAAGCCAGAAAAGCAACAACTACAATTTAAAGTCAGTAAAAGGATGATGCTCGGGGGTTCAATGATCAAACTGCCCCACCTAGTGGAGAAAAATATACACGAAACCATTTCTGATCTCTTTTCTACTTTTTTGCTGACATCTTTTTCTTCTTTCTTTATGTCACTACAAAAAAAGACAATATGTAACATTAAAGTTCAAATGATAATATGAAAGATTAGGATATGGTTTGTTTTTATGCCGCTTTAGCTAAATCTGCTTACATATCTAGATTTGATATCCTGATTGGCAGACAGTTAAAACAAGTTTATATGATGGAATATTTAAGCCTGGGTTTAAAATGACAGAATCAAGAAAGAGTATTTCAAAGTCTGGAAGGGAAACACTTACTGTATTGTACTGGAGATTGTTTTTGTGAAGAAAGTCCAATTTCTGTTTGCTAGTTAGGTCATTAAAGCGGTATCTGAAGAGATCAACCTCTTGTTGAATAAACCAGCGTCTTAGATCTTCACTGCAAGAAACCAATGGAAAAACAAATATACATGTGAGCCACATTGTAACCTCTCTTTATGTCAGGAACATGAAAACTCATGACTTACGTCTGACAGTAGGCCAGCCTCAGAATGAAGTGTGAGATGTGGTCTTTTCGTCGTTTCTCTGCCCCATCCTTAAAAAGTATAAAGCGAACAGTAGATAATGTAATACAGGTTCAGTTACAGCCCTAAATTATTTTTCTCGGTAAAGTAAAACAATTACATAGTGCAACAGAAAACAGAAATGTTTGCCCAATTAAACATATTTATATCCACTTGATGCTTGGCCAGAGCTCCCATTTCAAATTGCAACATCAGTGAAATAAGCATCAGTCGAGTAATGGCACATTCTTTGTGAAAAAACACAAATATCTGTGCAGATTTAAAGGTTTTATTTAATTTCATATCATGCAAAAACCCAGTAGTTGCACATATTAGCTGCTGTATTTATTCTAAACATTTTTTTTTGCCAAATATATCTTTTTACACTATATAAAATTCTTACTTTTCTCTCAATCATACATGATTTTTTTGACAACTGGTCCCTATAGAAAATCTATTATAACGCATACAGCCCATGATCTCAGCAGATCAAAGTTATGGAAAGGAGGTTAATTGTATTAGATTGAGTCCATGTCAGCTACAGTATCCAATGTTATAAGCTGAAGTTATTTTCTGACACGCTTTATCCCGAGTGGGGTCAAGCAGGGTGCTGGTGCCTATCTCTAGCCCTCTACGGGAGGGGTAGGAGAGGCGGGGTACACCCTGGACAGGTAGCAGTCCATTGCAGGGCAACACAGAGACAAAAAGGACATTTCCTCAAAAACTTTTGAAATGGTTTAACTTCCCAATCTTAAATGCTGCAGAAATCCATATTTTTTGTGCATCTTTTACCATTAAACTAGTTCCTCCTCCCACTCACTTTCCCCATTAATACATCTCCATACAGTGCTTTCAGACAGGCAGATTCTGGAGGATATCCATGGCTTTCTATTAGAGAGCATCACGTCAGCACGTCCTCATGAGTGCATCGGCTATAAAAGGAATTTCTATCTCCAAACTCATATATATATATATATATATATATATATATATATATATATATATATATATATATATATATACATATATATATATATATACATACATATATATATATATACATATATATATATATATTTATTTATTTATTTATTTTTTTATCTGTGAGCAACAATCTTCAAAAGTAACATAATTAGACTGAATATAAAACACTGCTGTTTGGGTAATACTACAGGATTTGTTTTCAAACTTAATTATTAAAAGTGAATGAGCCATTAAGTGAAGAACTAGATGCATCTGAAAAATGTTTTAGTTAGTATACTCACTTCTGTCCTGTATGGGAAGTTCAGTGTTTTAAACTCAGCTTCCATTTTCTTTGAGTATTGCTCTGAATGTTTCACATAACTCACTCCTAGATTCTCCACCGTCTTCAGTACTGCAAAAGCATCATGGGGAAGACATAATAAAAACACAACACATTAACATCAGCTTAGATTTATATATATATATACATATATTCCCATCACAAGCTATAACCAACACCTGCAGAAATATGATCCAGATAGGAACAATTAGATTGAAGTCTTACATTTCAGTCTGTCAACAGCAAAACTCTCAAATTCAGAGAGTGAGATGTTTTCCAGAGGAGGCTGTCCATAGAACTGCAAAGGCTGTGCATACAGCTCAGTCTTGGGGTTTGGAACAAGCCTCTTTTTTCTGTTAATAAACTGCATGGTGCCTAATGGTGAGAAAACCAAACAATGTTATATACATGCATGTAAAACAACCTTCAGGTCCTTATAAGAGTTATTTATTCTAAACTATCTGCATTTTTATTACAATCTGTGCAACTGGGAGGTAAAATATAAAGGAACCAGGCAGAGGAGATACTATAGCCTGTATGCATATAGATTGTACAATATTAATATCACTATTACCAATTAATGCAGATATCACATTATATAGCTTTATGTCCAAAATTCAGAAAGTCATTAGTGTCTTTATTTCATCTCAGAACCTCTACTTCTAACTTACCTACGATTTTAGGAAAGTATGGATTATAACGAAGTTAGCAAATCTCAACACAAAAGTTAGGGAACTGTCTTTAATTCTGTGTTTCATAAAAACAACAAAATATCATCCTGAATAACTGAATTAAATTAACCCTCTTTCACAAAACCTGGTAGAAACTCGCAAAAAAACGCAACTAAATCCACAGAAAGCTACTTTCCTGTCGAACATTTTGTAAGCTAACACGTAGCAACAAATGAAGAAATCTAAACTGAGCTCTAAATAGATTATGTGAAAAACATTGATACAAATGTTTTATTGACATTACCAGCGAAACAAGGAAGCAGGCCTCAATGAGCTTTCAATCCCGCCAAAGTGGACACTTCAACGAACGCGGCTAAACCTAAACGATGACGTAATGACGTCATGAAGAAGAGAAACGCCTTCAACGTTCAGGGGGCGCTCGTTTTGTCAGCCCACTTCTAAAACACGCCTGTCTGTGTTTCTTATTTGCCAAACTGTGTTGAAAAATAACAGATTTTTTTTAATGTTATTTGATATTGAAAAAAAGGTCAAATTCTGACTTTAATCTCAGAATTCTGACTTCTGATTTTTTTCTTAGAATTCTGACTTTAATCATCAGAAATCTGACTTTTCTCTCAGAATTCTGACTTTAATCATCAGAATTCTGACTTTTCTCTAAGAATTCTGACTTTAATCATCATAATTCTGACTTTTTCTCAGAAGTCTGACTTTTTTCTCAGACCTCTGACTTTAATTTCAGAATGCTGACTTTTTTTTCTCAGAATTCTGACTTTAATCTCATAATTCTGACTTTTTTTCTCAGAATTCTGACTTTAATTTCAGAATTCTGACTTTAATCTCATAATTCGGATTTTATTCTCAGAATTCTGACTTTTTTCTCAGAATTCTGACTTTTTTTCAGAATGCTGACTTTAATCTCAAAATTCTGACTTTTTTCCCTCAGAATTCTGACTTTAATTTCAGAATTCTGACTTTTTTCTCAGAAGTCTGACTTTAATCTCAGAATTCAGACTTTTTTTCTCAGAATTCTGATTTTAATCTCAGAATTCAGACTTTTTTTCTCAGAATTCTGACTTTAATCTAAAAATTCTGACTTTAATCCTAGAATTTTGGATCTAAATGTAGATGGGCACCATGAAGGAAGAGATGTGAGAGCACTCTGCTTCACTGAGAAAAATGTGAGTTGTTTGGGAAGTCCAGTAACACGTTCGTGGAAAATGACAAAATTAGGCGACTTTTTACGTGCCCGAGAGGTCCCCAGTGATGCTATTTCATTAATGGAAGAGCACAAGGGGACTAAAATAAGAGAGCTAATCTAGAAAACAGACATGGCCATGGTTTGATGCTTACATGTTTGTTAGCTGTCAGAATTTAGTCAGAATTCTGAGATTAAAGTCAGAAAGAGGTCGGAATTCTGACTTTAATCATACTGTTGAATCATTTTGATATACAAACGTTGTCATGCAATATTAATATATACGTAACTACAAAACTGAAGGTCTTTGTGAGAGGGTACTCCTTCTATTGTTGTCTTGTTATTTATTTATTTTTGCTGTTGCGGTTTTATTTCATGTTTTATAGTCTACCATTGTTTCCGGAATAATAACATTCATGAGTTGTTTTCTGGAGAATTGCCATTACTTTGGAAACTTAATTTATTTTTTTTATTTTTTATTTTACTTAATCTTAAAAGCAGCCAGACACTAACAGTAAATTTTCGAACGATTCACAGTCGTGACTCGTGACTTTGGAACTAGAAACGATCCAAAGGAAACAGGCATGCACAACTCACAAGTCTGCCAACCGCCATAAAATCCCATAAGAAGAAGAAGAAGGAAACAGGCGTATTCCTCTCTTGCGTTCTGCACTCTTTGGCTCCGCTGCTTAGCAACAAGCATTAGCGACTCGAGCCCCTGCTAGCATCTCAGCTCCGGGTAGAGCAAACGTAGCTTACTAAACGATATGAATGTTTTTCCACCCAGTTAATGCTTTAAGAGTTGACCCAACTTTAGCGACTAAATACATTGTTATTCGCAATTATAACGGGCAAAATGACTTATTCTGTCCCCTTATGAAACAGTAACCATTGACGCCCAGTTGCTTTCTCGTCGAAAAGTGGCTAACCTGTGCTAGCTAACCTTAGCATCCTAGCCTGGCGTCTCCACTGGCTGCAGAGCGGAGCAAATCGTGGACGTAGATATGTCATTGTGGGCTGGCTGGCCGGTTAGCTGACCTAATGTTGGTGAAGAAGTGGTGACTGTTTTTTATTGTTATTTTTATTTTATTTTACAGGTAAGTACAGAATTACCATATTGTGTAGTTTATATTGTCTCCCATTCATCCAGACTTGATGCGGCTGCGTCAGCTAGCTTTGAGGAGCAGCTGCTCGGCTCTTGCAGTTGCTCCATGCCAGCAACAGGTCACATCTTGACCAGAAAGGAGAAATAGGTGGCAGGGAATTAAAACGCACATTTATTCTCATCATCATTAGAAAACCTACCCTAAGCATTTAGTGTGAGCAAACTGAGAGAAGGAGCAGAGTTATATGTCACTGAGTTGATTAAAAAAAAAAAAAATCTAAATATGACTTTCGGCCGCCTTTAGGCCTGTAAAATAACTGAATCTGTGAAGATCTCTTTCCTCGTTCAAAACACATGTGTATTGGCTTTCACATGTATTATTCAAATGAAGTGTCTGTTATTTTCAGTGCGCACCTTCTGTGTTTGCAAACTCACTTTGCAGTGTGAAGGGTGGGAAAACAGCTTTCTCATGGGGCCATTTTTCTTCCGTTTGATCTTTAATATCCTGTGAGCAAAGTCTTATTTATCAGGTACTTTAGTATATTGTGGCACACTTTGAGTTCACTTTAAATAGAGACAGACAGAACATCTGGTTAATAGTGTGTTAATTTGAAGCTGTTGCAGAACTGTAGAGCTCCACTGCTGCACCAGTGCACCAGGGAGCGTTATCACAGATCCTTCCTCCCAGCAGCTGGAAGACTTTATATAATAAGTAAAAAGTTGTTACATTCATGCTGATTTTTGCTTAGTTTCTATCTTAGTTATTAAATAACATGCTGCTGTCATTTTAAACATTTCTGATGTTGCTGTTATTTTCAAATGTCCATTACTGTAAAAATGTCTACAGCTGTATATTGGTTATTTATTCTCCACATGCATAGTATTTATATTGTTAAAACACTTTACGGTACACTCTTCACTATTATGTTATTTTTATATACTCTTCTAAGGTCCACATTTGTGTGAGCATTTTTTCTACAATCTTTTTGCTGCTGTAACACAAGAATTTCCCCATTGTGGGACAATAAAGGGATTTCCTATTCTATTCTATTCTACTCTACCCTATTCTATTCTACTCTATTCTATTCTACTCTATTTTCCCAGTAGTAATAGTGTGTTAATGTTCTGTGGTAACTTGGTATATAGTTAACAGCATATGCTTCAAGTTTAATAAGTTGAGTGAACTCTGTGAGATCTGTGAAAATCAAAGCAAAAATCAGCCACTTAGTGTTAAAGATGATCTGACCAAGTTGTTTAGCCACCATAATTAGTAATTATATCACCTGTCATTGTTCCTAATCAAAACATACTTACAACAGGCTACATGACAGACATATTTCATTACTTTGTCTTGCCTGTGTGAAGTTTAAAATTATATTAAAATGAAATAGGAGTCTTTGAACCTCTACATTGGATTGTGAAAATAAAGTAACTAAACAGTAAAAGCAATATTTTCTTTGTTGGTTTAGCCATATGTGTGATGGCATGCATGATGGAGCTTAATTATAGCTGATGAATAATGATTTCCTCTGCAGAATCAAACTCTGTCAGAGGCTGTCAGAGTCGGCCGTCGGTGCCCGCAGAGAACAGCTTTGCAACAAATTTGTTGTTTTTGCATTGCAGTCAGTCGCTGCATACATAAAGTGGAGGAAGACGCGGTTGCCATGTGGAAGCAGCACTTCTCGTTACTAATGGGAGAATAAACAGGCTGATGGCTGCTTTAGTCATAATCCCTGTGGAATTTATAATATTTATTTTCTTCTTTTAGTAGGCATTTACAGCGTTAAGCTGTTTGTTGACTAACAAATGACATCTTTCCTGATCTGATCAGATGTATGTGTTGGTCACTAAAAGCCTGGGAAGCAATCCCTGTTGGCTTTGATAAATGGAGAGCATTTAAAGTCATTTAAAAAATGTTTTTTTTTTCCTATTTACTTAAGTTATATTAAAAGATACCTTGATTTTTTCTTTTTTCTTTCTTTTTTGTATCCTCCTATTAAATGTGTTCCTGTTGCTAAAACACGTAGTAGAAGATCCTAAAGTATGTTTGTCGCGGTAATTGAGCAAAGGTTAACAAAGTCAGGAGCTTGGACTGCTGTGATGAAGACTTTAGTCAGCGTGTTGGGATCCTGCTCTGCCGCTATGCCACCTGTCGCACCACATTTTACTCACTTTGAATATTGCAGTTGTAGCTATAGATGACTATGAATATTTTGTTCTGTAGTGACAAATTGTAATGATGAAGAAAAATACAGTGTACTGAAACATTTCCCCCCTATTTTATGGCAGAGACAAAGTGGATGTTTGTCCTAACATTGTTTGCATTGCCCTTTGTTATGAATTGGGTAAATATAGTTTGGTTCTTTATGCTTCCTTTGTGTACTTTTAGGACCTGCATGTCCCCTGTGTCCACATATTAATTTAAATTTGATTATTTTAAATTTTGTTTACTTTCAGTTGGTGTATGTTAGCGTCGCATCATTAAAACCCCTGAGTGAAACCAAGAAAACCAGCCACCATGTTGGAAGAGGACATGGAAGTGGCCATCAAAGTGGTCGTAGTCGGGAATGGAGCTGTTGGGAAGTCCAGTATGATCCAGCGTTACTGCAAGGGCATTTTCACAAAAGACTACAAGAAGACAATTGGGGTGGACTTTCTAGAAAGACAGATTGTGTAAGTAATCCCAGATGTTGTTACACTCTGAACACTTTCATTCATATATCAATAGTCTAAAAAACAAAAGTAAACAATGTTCCTACTCTCTTGCATTCCTCTATAGTGTAAATGATGAAGAGGTCCTTTTAATGCTCTGGGACACTGCTGGGCAGGAAGAGTTTGATGCCATTACCAAGGCTTACTACAGAGGTAAGATCATACTGATAGAATATACCAAGAGGCTATAAGAGGCGTGTTGTCTCTTGAATATATTCCTTTTTTGTCACTTATCAACTTTGAACTGTAATATTTGTTTTTTCGTTTGATAGATCAGTAGCCCATAAATGTAAATTGGGAGGACAGTAATTGTTAAACATCTTTTACCAAATACGTATCTAAAGATGTCTCTATATGTACTAGAAAGTTTTACTTTTATCTTTTACCACCTTCAGCTGTAAATGAATCTACAATGGTACATCCACACAGAGATGAGAATAGCTGTAACCGCAAATGTATGTTGTTAAACTGTGCATCCAAACAGATGGGGTATTTTGTAGGGGTGTCAACAATAATCGATTCAGCGATGCATTGCAATGCGAGGCATGCACGATTCAGCATCGATGCGGCAACGTGCCATAATCGATTGTCACTGTTTATTTTCTGGACTCAAATGGACAAGTTGTGAAGTTTCAATTACTTCCGGGGGCATACCAACAACAATCAAGATGGCTGAGGCGGAGGGAGATGACCGCGATAGACGGGTAGGCCTAATTAAAAATTCACCAAAAGCTTGGAAAGCGGATATCTGGGCACATTTCAGATTTTACGAAGTCAATGGGATTTTGATGCATCGCAATGCATCGTAGAATCGAATTGAATCGAATCGTTACCTGGTGAATCGTAATCGAATCGTGAGGGCAGTGCCAATGCACACCCCTAGTATTTTGGTGTTGTATAAATCATAATTTTTAAAACTAGGTCCCTGAGTGGAAAAATCAGATAACGGCTGTTTCATGTGTCGTTGTAAAACTTTCACAAGAGGTCTTAATTCATAGAGTTTTATTACACATGATTTCTGAATGCAGCTGGTTGAGTTGGATTTCCCTGTGTGAAGGGTGGTGATTACTTTGCAGTCTGCATATTTCTGTTCCTGGATGCATGTGTAGTTTTTTTTCTTTCTACTTTGAATCAGTTTTTATTAAACATACATAATAAAGTTTGTGGTTGTTATGGAGAATTAATACTTCTGCAATGCTTTGTAAATCTTATGCTTCTGTTGATTTTCTGTCAAGCAATTTTCTGATTTCTAAATTATTCTGACTGTATCTAAGGTCCAGCTGCCTCACTGCTTTGAACCATTCGAAGTAAATGGCAACAGCAAATACAATTCAAATATTTTGATAAGATGTCTGTAGGGGATACAACGGCTTTTAAACTGGTGGGATTGTGTCGTTGCATGCAGGTGCTCAAGCCTGTGTGCTAGTCTTCTCGACAACAGATCGGGAGTCATTTCAAGCCATCGATAGCTGGAGGGAGAAGGTGGAGGCTGAGGTTGGAAATATTCCCACTGTCCTGGTGCAAAATAAAATTGATCTCCTGGAGGAAACTGTTATAAAGAAGTAAGTCATTAGCTTATCTGAACTGCACAACAGTAGCAGGTATAAGACTAAATGTATGACCTTAAAAATAATTTGATTTTAAACCTTCTTTTGTTTTGTTTTTCAATTTCAGTGAGGAGGCGGAAGCTCTGGCTAAAAGGCTTAAACTAAGATTTTATCGCACATCTGTTAAAGAGGATCTGAATGTCAATGAGGGTAGGTAATAGCAATGAATAACAATGCTTATCGCATGATTGATACAAATGGAGGTGCATCACTCTTTAAATATAATAAAATACATCTTTTTTTAGTTTTTAAGTACTTGGCTGATAAGTATCTGCAGAAACTCAAGCAGCAAACAGCAGAGGAAACAGATGTGCTCCACTCAACAAGCAATAAAATAGGTAAATGTGTTTTGATTTTTTATGAATATTTATGCTACATTTCATAGATCTGGGTACAGTATAATGAGATTTGTATTTCTTCAAAAGGTGTCTTCAATACCATTAGTGGTAATGTAAGCAACCAGAGCTCCAGCAATGGCAGAGAAGTTATCACTCTACGACCCAATAAACAGAGAACGAAGAAGAGTAAAAATCCCTTTGGAGGCTGCAGTTTGCTCTAAAGACGTTTTCAACAATCTAGCATTTCATTTCAGTGAACTCCATTTATATTTTAGATAGCATTAGTCATTCTTCTGTTACCTGGATGCCAGTCTACAAAAGACTTGGACTATCAATATCTCACCATTTTCAATTCCTCATTAAATGATCTGCAGACAAACCAGGCAATTTGTGTACAACAGTTGCTCCCCAGCTACAATTGCCTTATAAAAAAGCAACAGCTGCAATCTTTGTCAAAAAATTTATTTTTATTTGTGTGTTGGTTCTTTTTTTCCCCCTCCTCAAATGTGTGTTGATATATAGAAAGGAATCCAGATGTCTTACAGCAGAAATTGCACTTGGATTCTGGAAACAATTCCTCTAGTATGTAGATTTTTTTTCAACCAACTCTGTGTTCTACATATATGCTGTGCAATATGTTCCATGTGTTGTTAAAAGATGCACAGATTAATTTTGTACCATATTTTTCTAGCAATTAACAGAATATGGTTCAAACTATTATTGTTTATCCCTAACAGATCCAAAGGTGAATAGTATTTTTGTATGAAGCACAACAGTGTTGAGTTATTATGATGTGCCAAATTTACTCTTATGGAGTGGTTGAAAATCACATTTCAGTGACTTGGGTTAAACCTTAAATCTGGTCCTCAGTTGTAAATCAACAATAACACAAATAATCATTTTATGTACACTAAAATATATGACTTTTATTTAGAAGATAAATGAATTGTACTTGTCTTTGACCCAGATTATAATTATGATACCTTATTATCTTTGCACCTGTTTTCATACTATTGTTCTAAAATCATTGAACCTAATTTCCTTTGACTTCTATTCGGCTGTAAATGCTAGAATTCAGGGTGACATTCAAAGTTCAGGATGTGATCATCAGAATTCTAACATTTTAGATGTTCAGGCATAAGCCTACAAGATTAAAAGCCTACTGCTAAGTAACATCTGTGCCTGTGGCAGTAAGTCACTGACAGAATGTAAAACCGCTGCTCTCAGAGTGGCTCAAGTCGACCATTAGGACAGGATATTAAAGTATTTATATGCTCTGCCTGATGTTTAAAAGAAAAACAAAAGGGCACTGAACTGAGAGCCTGGATGTGTATGCCTTTTTTATGTCAAGCCTTTCATTTTTTTTTTTTTTTTGATCAAGCACACATACTTATATAGTCCTTTGAGAAGGTCTGGTATTAAAACCAGGATTAAAACAAACATTTCAATTCTACATGTGGCTACAGCTGTAGCGTCCTTTAAGTCTTATACTATCAATGTATGCATGTTTTGTTAATTACTATAAAATGCTCTCTGATGTTTACCTTTATTTTACATTTAATTCTGAAATTAAGGAAAGGTGCTTAAATGTGTTCCACGTTGACACCTATGGTACTGAAAGCATTTCTCTCTTCTTTCACACCAGTGAATGTTCAGCAATGTTTACATGAAATAGCAAAGGTTTTAATCCCACCTCTTGCCGCTTATGTAAAATTGTCTAGATGGTAATCCTGTAAATAATTACTCAATTTATAACATTATCAGTAACATCATGACTGAATGACTCTTGTGCACTTTATCATTTAAATGAAATCTTAAGACACTACATAAAAAAAATTACCATTAATATGTGTTGTTACTCAGGTGGAATAATAATCTCTTGTAATCTGCTTTTTTTTTTTTTTCTCCCACCAACACTGACCTTCATAAACCAATCCCACACATTTAAACAAAGCGACGTGTCCCAGTGAGATGGAGTCTGACTTATGGCAGACGGATGTTTTGATTCGGAAGTGTTTGAAGGAAAGTTGATGAATAAAAGACATTTTATTCCTCTGGTGTTTTTGTGATTGTACCATTAGTAAGTCTGTCTAAGAATTCAGGCCACTTTTTTTTTTTCTGATTTTTATTGATTTTTTTTTTTTTACAAACTGAAAACATTTTAAAATGCACAGTGTGTGTTGGTGCCGTCACACAAGGAGGTAGTGTTAAGCGCATCCTTTATCCTTCAAACTACCTAAGGTGAGGTTCAAAGATTACAGTCAAAAATACTTCATTGAATGACTCAACTAAGCTAAAATAAAGCAACTGTAGAGTAGTGTTCTAATGTTTACATGTGGATACTAAAAATGGTTTACTTATAATTGAAAAGTGCAACTCTAATGTAGAAATAGTGCCACAATGTTGCATCAAGTGTAATTTGTTAAAATCAACTCCTGACTGTGAATACGGATAAAATTAGTGTAAACAATATTTCCCTTTTTTATTTTATTGTTCAAAGCATTTTCATCCCTTATGTTTTTTGGGGGTTTTTTTTGCCCTGAACTCTTAAGTGTTTTGTTTTATGCCAACTACAAACTTCAATGTATTTTTGTACCTGTACAGTTTAAAAAATTCCATAGGAAAGACATGGTAGCCATTTTATTCTAATTAAAACATCTACGTAATAAGATTATGCCAATCAGTTGCATACAATCCAAATAAAATACATTGAGGTTTGATGTTGCAGTATAAAAAATCAGGTGTTATGGCTGCCTTTGTGAGGCACTGTATTTTTCTGTTTCCCAAAAAAACTTGCTCTGCTGCAACAGGTAGACGTCTTCTAAAACTAATTAAATCCATCAAAGTTTACAGCAATTCTTCATGAGGTTAGAGGAATTAAACACAGGCTTTAGGTGTGTTTATAACCAGCCTTAGTGTCCTCCATTAGCTTTTGTATCATCAAGTTTTTGGTGATCCATGATCTTGATGTTCTTCTCAGCGTTTTCAGTGTTCCTCACCAGAGTCTCCAGCCTCCTCTTGATCTTCTTCTGGTCCTCCAGAGCGCAGCTGATCACTACAGCCTGAAACTTCTGGTCAATGGGAACAGGCGGCGCTTCGGTTACACAGGCCGCGTGCAGGGCCAGCAGCTGGTGCCGAGCACCTTCCATGTCACTCAGTAACTTTTTCACTATTTTATCTATTATAGATGTGGCCTTCTGCAGTGCTTCCTCCTGCTGGGGGTTCCTGATTGTGCCAATAGAGATCTCCACACACAGCGTTCGGCCCATCAGACGGTCGGCGGTTAAAGTCAACTCTTCTCTCTCACCTTCAAAATATAAGAAATAATTATATTGATGCATCCTTCCGCCACTATACCGGCGCCTTGCTTATCAGTTGAAAGAAAGACAAACTTCATTGTCACTTTTTTCTGAATCTAATTCATTGGAGTTTCAATGAACAACTTTGTAAATCTATTTTGGGAGAATTATTACTGCATCTGTAATAATGGATGATAGATCCAGGTTTCATTTAAAGCTAAGATAGAGAATATTTAAATTAGGCTTAAAAAGTTAAGCCAGGTGTCTGTAAAGTTTATTTTTCACAGTTACAGTGAATACTTAGGTTGGATTCACACACAAACATAGGGAAGGTTGCTATTGACACCCGCTACACCTAAAGTTAAAGGAGATCAGTGCATCCAAACATACTGAGCTATATATGTGCATACTAAAACTGAAATAAACTAAAACAAAATAAAATTTCCAAGTTTGATTCCCAAATTGCAGGCTGCAGTCGATGCTTCAAGAGCCACTGACACTGATGTGCTCATTACACAGGCTCCCACTGTTTGATTCCCCGTCTAAAGCTACTCTAATTAAAGTCAAATTCGCTGTGTAAGTTGCAGCTTGAGGTTTTCATCGTAAGCTGTCGGTTTTATCTAGCCCAAAGCCACATTACCATCTAATGCAACGTTTTAGAGCATTTCATTCCTCCCTCTGCTGACAAGCTGTATAGATATGCTGATTTAATTTCCCATTAGGACTTAGTAGCTGCTTCAATGCTTTATTAACCAGCAAACTGGCATTAAAGCTAAGAGCCAGAGGCAGATCGTCACCATGCCTTCTCATCGATGAGGTCATTCAAGCAAAATGAACTTATTTCAAGCACTAAATGTAGATACTGCATATAGATACTTTTTAGAATGCTAACATTTCTATAATAAGATATATTTTTTTTATTCTAACTTTATTGGAAATCAGATCCAGCCGTATGGGTGGATTGTTTTCTATAGGGTACTATTGTGCTGAGTTGATCTGGACTTATATACATGTAAAGTCACTGTGGGTGGAGGACTAGTTGCTGTGTTATTGTCCAGCTTCCTGATCATCACCTCCACCCATACATGCATAACCTCATCGGATCACAATGCTGCAGAAAAAACAAGAGCAGCTTAATACAAACATCTCTGATGTTCCTGCTCTGTGGCATTAAGCTGTGGAGAACTTTTTTTGACCTCATGCAAGCTGGAGGAGAATTAGCAGCCTCACCCGGACAGATGTTACGCATTTCTTGACTGTTTTGCAAAGACTGAATCATTTCCAGGATGCTCTCCCTTTCCTGCTCCATGGCAGATGCGGCTTCGCGTAAAGCCTCCACCCTGATAAGACAAAAAAAAAAAAAAAAAACAGTGAATCATCACCATCAAAGAGCATTTATTCCTAAACAGCTTCAAGCAGAGGGGCTATTTGTGCTTCCCAGTCAGCACCTGTTAAAATTACACAACTTAAATTTTAATTTTCAATAATATGGGTAACTCTCGTGGGTTTAGCGTGGCCCACGTGTCCAGGCCCGTTACTCTACCTTATTTCCAGCTGATCCAAAGTTTCCAGCAGCCGTCCGGAGCGATCAGCCATGGACAGCGTCCTGCTGAACTTACTGCAGGCAGCTTCGTTCATCTTGGCCTGGATCTTTGCTTGAGCCATGCTGATAGGAACGATGAGGATTGTTGTTTCTGTTATTAAAGTCGGGAGCGGTAATGGGATGGGAGTCCAGCACTGCGTGTTCTCCAGCTGAGCGCTTTTCCTTCCACTGAAGCGGAGCAGAGCCACAGGGGAACATTTCCAAACATGGACTGACACTTCCTCCTCCACGCGCCTGTGGAAGCTTCCCGAGAAGCCCGGAGCTGAGGATCCTAAATGTGTGGACCGGGGACCCCCGGGCGGCCAGAGGAATGGTCACCGGGTCCAACTTATTTTATTATAGCCTATTCATTTTAAATTTATCTTTTTAATTTTTTTTTTGTTAACAATTTTGCAATGTAAAAGATTGGTGTGCAGGGGCGGAGCTAGATGGGAGACCAGGGGTGGCCATGGCCACCCTTACCCAATCATAGGCCACAATGGCATGACTCAACAATAGGCCCAAAAGCAACATTATCTGGATTATCCATAATTCCAACTCATAGTGTTAAAAATTAAATACTCAAAAACATCATTCTTTTAAGATCTTTATTGAGGTTTGAAAGATGTTATTTGAGTGTATTTTTTCCAACCATCTAATGAACTATACACAGTTATTAACATAGTAATTAAAAGTACCACTGTCTGCTTTGCTATTGGTGTCGTGTTTAAACGGCTCAACATCATGTTGAAATCTGGCATGTGTTGGGGTATAAATAAGGATCGGTCAGACAGGCCAGCATCAGGTGTGTGAAATAGGAATTTTTCACAGCAATGAGACGTCCTACGGCACTATTGCGTAGGGAGGCCTACCAGGAGTCAGTGACGGGGCCCCTAAGCAACTACAGTTTCTGCTTACCGATAGTTACGCCATTGAATGGCCACCTCTGTGGCCACCGCTACCATTTTTTTCTCTCTAATACTGACAGATTTATTTTGTATGCACGAGTGTAAACAAAAATAAATTTTATTTAAAACAGCTCTAGCTAATTTCATTTTTTTTAAAGTGCAGCCCTGAAAATGGTTATAAATACATAAAAAAATAGCAATATAAACATGTGACTGTATATTTACAGTTCTTGCATTCATTTTTTTTATTTATCTATTTTATAAATAAAATAACCCATTTTACACAACATTAAGCAGTCTAATGGCGGTGGGGAGGAACCTGTTGTGGAATCTGCTGGACCTGCACCCAATGCTTCAAAGCCCCTTCCCATGGTGAGGGTTTGAAGGGTCATTGATGATGTTACAGGCTCTGGACACACAGCGCTGGGGTGAAATGTCTTTAATGGAGGGAAGAGGAGCCCCGATGATCCTCTCTGAATTCTTACTGCTCTTCTCGCTTTCTTCCAGTCTGAGGCGCAGCAGCCTCCACACCACACAGTGAGACAGCTGGTTGACAGATGGTGGCAGCAGTAATACTCTCAAGTGGAATTTTCATAACATTTAGATTTTTTGTGTTTAATTATACACACTGAAATACTAACATCAAAGATGATAAATACAGTAGCTCTTTTCAGAACTCGATTTTGTGTTTTATGGGGTAAAGAGAAAATGTTTCTCTGCAAGTTAAATGAGTGTCTTCAGTGAAATCATGGATAAATAACAATTTTAATAAAAACTTATCAAATAATCAATTTATGTAGATATTAGTGCTTATATATAAGATATTTAATCAATTTTATGAAGAATGTTTATAGATATGACAATGAAAAAAACTGACACCCCAGAACTCAAAACTGAAAGAATTTTATCCACTAAACCTTATATTTAGAAAGCACAGAGGTTTAAATATATGCGTCTTCTTTTTAGCAAAGGCTGTAGGAAAGTATAGTTTGTCTTTATTTAGAAAATATGGATATTTTGCTAGTTAATTTTCCTGTTGAAACAGTGTAGCTTGACTGAGGTTCTGGCGCCTATCCGCCTTAGGCCACGCTCCAGTGTACATTGGTTAATGCCTGGCCACCCTTACAAAAATGTTCTGGCTACCCCTCTGTTGGTGTGGTATGATGCAAAACAGGGTGAAAATTTAACCTTACACTATTTTAAGCCTACCGTATACATATTTTGTTTTGAAATATTTATTGATAAAAGGTAATCGTTATTCAAGTTTAATTTCAAAAGAATCTATTTTCACATTGCAACTTAATCACAAACATTCATTCATTGACAAAGGGGTCAAGTAAAGAAGTACAAATAATTTGTCACTGTACTTAAGTACACTGTATCAATTCTTTATTCCATTACTTATTAATCTTTCTACTTGTGACTTCTACTTATTATATTTTCCCACAAGTATCTGTACTTTCTATTCCTTATATTTTTAAAACAAACGTTACTCGTTACTCTTGGCTTCGGTTTAATGTTTACAAACATATATTTCACGTCATGTGCGCGATCCAATGCAGATCATGCAGAAAACTAGTGTAAATGGATGAGTCATATAACGCAAACACTCATTGATTAGTAAATTTGTGCTGACGCCAAAGGAAATCATCAGAAGCAAGCAGGTGTTCTTAAAACGGCAAACGTGAATTGTCTATGACATGCTACAATGTCAGATTCAGAAAAAGATGTTGAAATGTCTTAAATGTCGGACACAGGCGAGACCTCCCTCATCCTTGGTCCTATCTCAAAGAATTTTTTGAAATAGTTGAAAAATTGAGCTTTCAACTCATATAGTGGCATCTGGCTGTTTTTTTGTTTTAAATGTTACTTTATACTTTTATACTTTAAGTAGTTTTTGGAGCACATACTTTTTCACTTTTACTTGATTAAAGAGGTCAAGTTGATACTTCAACTTTAACCAGAGTGTTTTTGAACAGCAGTATCTATACACTTACTTAAGTAACAAGTAAGTACTTTTCACACCACTGTTAATTGAAATATATTAGCACATAATTGTCATTAGCCTTTTTTACAAATACAAATCTGAGGCGTCTACATCTGTATTAAAATCCATGTGAAGGAGAAACCTGTTTTTGCAGCTGTTTTGGGTGCATGTCTCCCTAGATTTTAGCTAGACTAAAAATTACACCTATTGTTGTAAATTGAGATTTTTTTTTTTACATTGTTGCAAAATACCAGGCTGTATCAATGACTTTCATTTTTCCAAGAATAATCACATATACTCTCAATTTACATCTATCACAACTTCATAAAAAATGAACATGTTTTGATTAATGGTCTCTGCAGCTTTTATATAAGCCTTTCTGCTGATGGGAAAATTCAGCCATTTAATCCAGATGCATTGCAGCAGGGAAGCACCTATAATTTGCAGGATAGAAGCTCTGGACCTAGACACTGCTGATATAAACAATCCCATACTGGTCATTTCTGAATTCTCTTCTGCAGGATGGTGGACTTCTGGCTTCAACTCCTCTGTTGCAGCCAAATAAGTAAACTAATAAATGTTCATGTATTTAGCTCCACCCATTGTCCAATCAATTCTAGCTTTTCTAGATGTGTTCAGGGTCTTGGCTGTGTCTCTTATTAATGCCAAATCCTAAAAATACATAGACAAATATAAAACTGGGGTGTAAATCCTATATGGGTATATTTGTTTCCAATTTTTTTAACCCTTTTTTACTAACACTAACTTAATGGCAGAAGAAAAAAAAATGAGATACTTTTCCTCTTCTTAAAGGGAACCTGAGACTTGAGATGTGAAAATAGTCAAGAATGTGGTCACAAGACCAACCGAGGAATCTCCCAGTGTCACCGATGCCATCTATAGCCCACATGTCAACACACCAAAGTGCTTCACTCTTTGCAGTAGAAGTCTAGGTAAAAAGCAGCCTGCTTCAAAAACATGCGACCAGTCCGCTACAGGATGGAGACGTAACTTATGATGCTAAAACAGAGAACAGATGTAAATGTAAAACAGAAATCATTTATTTATTAAATCAGACGGGAACAGGTACAAAACATGTCTCTCTGTGTGTCATTAAAGCAGAGTTTAAAGTACCTAGAATTCTAATAGACTTCTTTTTAGAGCTTCTTCCAAATCTGTAAGATAAAAAAAACAGAAATGCAAGATTATGATTTATTAAACAGAAAAACAACGAAAAAGGCAATATCTTATAATGAGTCAATTTTTTAACTTTGCACACCTGTTAACTTAAAGTCTTAGTGAACATCAGTGGGCTTTTGGACAGGATAGCATTACTTTAATTTAAAACCATAATTAGTTCAATCATAAATAGCTTGTATAGATTTTCAGGTGCAATGGACAACAAACTTTAGACTTTAAAACAATAAATATACGTATCATTTGCCATTTTAGAGGTGACATTTTTCTAACTTCATCAACCACAGTTCCCTTTCAGTTCTTTAAAAAGCTTTTATAAGCAAGTACGAATGCAGCAGCAGGATTTAGGAAGCTTCTGTTCCTTCCTTTAGTTCTATTGTTGAATCTTGACAGGAAACTAGAACAACCAAAGCAGTTTACCTCAGCATCCACGTTAAATAAACCACAAAAAGTTAACTACGTGATAAAAATAAAACATTCTTTAACTTTAGAAAAACAAAGCAGGAAGCCGAGATAGTATTTCTAAATAAAGTTTAAAACGATAAAAAATACACTACTTAAGTGAATATAATCTGTGTTTTTGTAAAATACAAAACAGGAGGAACTAACTGGTAACATTTAGACATAAAAGCATTCTGCCTTTATGTAATGGCTTTGCAGAGAGCTTTCCACTAAATCCATACTAAAGCAGCCAGGACTGTTTTCCCCCAAAGAGTCAAATAGACTCTTATGGGATTCAGGTCAGTGGAAAAGCAGAGAATACTTTTTAAATAAACTCCCTTCAGCTAACTACTGCATCATTTAAGCAACATTAGGGTATAATGATAATAATATAATTGAACTTTATTGATCTCACATTGGAGAAATTTACCTCTGCATTTAACCCATCGCCTTGGGGAGCAGTGGGCTGCCATTGTAGGGTGCAATCAAGGGTTAAGGGTCTTGCTCATAGACCCAGAGTGGCAGTCTGTGGGAGTGGGTTTCGACCTCACAACCTCAGGATTCCAAGCTCTATGCCCACTAGCCGCCACTCACACATCATTATGTCAGGTATTCATACAGAAACTAAGTAAAACCGTTTGTAATTGACAGAACCTAGCAGTATATAACTGTTCTAAAAGGAAAATACACACTACATTGTAATAACAAGCTTAGTCTCGTGAATTCATACCAGCAGATTCTGTAGTTGACTCTCTTGCTTCTTCTGCACTTAAAGAAAGCACATGCTGCATTTCCTCATCTGCTTGATCTGGAATAAAACAAAGTTATTTATAAGATGTGGGCTAATTACCCGGTTACGTTAATGGTTATCCTACGCATCAAAATGGCTTAAACAAACAGAACATTTTTGAGTGATTAATAGTGATTAATTAAAACTAGAACTTTTAGTTTATTCAAAAAAAAAAAAATCATAGACAGAAAGATGGACCATTAAAAATAGTCTTGCACAGATTTATAGCAATCTAAATATGTATTCTTCCCTCCTATTTAATTGGCTGCTGTAAGATCTACTAGTCATTTACCTTCAGGTGCTTCTCCCTCATCAGTGGCTCTACTGGTGTTTAAAACCTTCACCAGCGTTTCATCTTCAATCTCTGCATAAAACATAAATCCAGATTAAAAGCCTGCAGAAACTATGTTAAAGGAATAGTACACCCAAAACATGATTAGCCTTCATTTTCTACTCACCCCCATGCTGAACAACACTCTGGAGTACTTTTTTGATATCTCAAATGCATCTGGAGATCTGGGAGGCTTCTTGCTGTCTGCTGACATTCAAATAATGGAGGTCTATGGTGCCCGAGGCAGAAAGGTCCATAAAAGTCCACAAAAAACGTGTCAATATTCCTCCATACTGCTCGTCCAATGTATTCCAAGTGTCCTGAGTGGGTAGCATCCAGAATTTACTCGAAACGAAGTCATTTAGAATGTTTTTAGAGCATAAACAGTAGTGTATAGGATTTCCTGAAAGCGTGCGCCTGCGCGTTCACGACGCTACGGAAGCCGGCAGACCAAACCAGATGAAAGTGCGCATTCAGCGTCTGCTCTGCCAATAATGCAAGCGTAGAAGAAGAAATGTGCTGTTTACCTGTGCAAAGAAAGAAACAACGAAAGAAAAATGTCTGAGGACTTCAGTGTTGAGGAAGAGCATGAGTTCTTTGCCGAGCTGAATGCGCTGGTTTGGTCTGCCGGCTTCCGTAGCGTCGTGAGTGCGCATGTGCGCGCTTTCAGGAAATCCTATACACTACTGTTTATGCTCTAAAAACATTCTAAATGACTTTGTTTCGAGTAAATTCTGGATGCTACCCACTCAGGACACTTGGAATACATTGGACGAGCAGTATGGAGGAATATTGACACGTTTTTTGTGGACTTTTCTGCCTCGGGCACCATAGACCTCCATTATTTGAATGTCAGCAGACAGCAAGAAGCCTCCCAGATCTCCAGATGCATTTGAGATATCAAAAAAGTACTCCAGAGTGTTGTTCAGCATGGGGGTGAGTAGAAAATGAAGGCTAATCATGTTTTGGGTGTACTATTCCTTTAATAAACACGACTTTGTATTTGATTTACCATCACTTCCTGGTTTGATCTCGACATCTTGTATTATTTTTACAGTTTTAGGTTCTGGTTTCGTCTCCCCCGTCATTTCCCTGGAGCTCAGGCACGGTTCCAGTCTGCAGTGCAGGGAATGATAATGTTTATGGAACCTCGGCACGCCGCTGAAACTCTCCTGGCACTCTTGGCATATTACGTCAAAAGTCTTGTCCAGGTGCAAGGCTGCTTGCTTTGTGTGGATGTGGGCCTTCATCTGTGCGTATGATGGCAGAGACACACTGCAAGGAGCGCACACATACTGACACCTTCCCTCTGCAGCTAGATTCCTCATGCATCGAGTATAAACGACTTTCTTCTCCTCTTTGACTCCTCCCCCACCCATACATGAGCATGAGTGCTGATCAGTTTCCTCAGTAGCAGATGGCTGAACATTTTCTGGCTCATCCATACAGTAGTAGTCCTTACTGTGAACCTTCCTGTAGTGCTCCATGAACTCATCCTCGGTGTCAAGCTGCATGCTGTCGCAGAGGCCGCAGAAGTAGGAGCTCTTTATCTGCCCGTCATGCTCATTCATGCAGTGCCGGCGTACGGTGGATTCCTTGAAGAACTTTTGGGGGCAGTGTCCGCAGACGAATCTCTGAAAGCTGTGACTGCTAACGTCGCTGCAGTGTTTGAAGACAGACGCTTCAGAGTCAAAGACATCTTCGCACATTCTGCACATCCATGTTTGCCCTGCTGTCGAATGCTGGGTCTCCACTGCATCACGCTGCCATTTAGGGGCGGAGCGTGAGGGCAAGTCGGCCCCAATGCTAGTGGAAGGTTTGGCATCCAGATGGAGGGGAACCTCCTTCTCTGTGAGGTAGGTGTGCCCTCTGTGGACTTCAGACACGTGTAGCAAGATGTCTTCAATCCGGGGCATTTCCACTTTGCACTTGCGGCAGAAGAACAGGAAGTTGGAGAGGTGTGCCCCCCCATGGAAGCGGCTCATATGCAGGCGGGTGACTGAAGACTCCCCCATGTGTTTGCCACAAACGCCACACTGATGGAAAATCTGGTTTGCGGCCAGTAGATGATGAGTGGCGTTGGCCTCCTCAGAGAACTGCAAGCCGCATTCACACAGCCAAGCCATCGCTGAAGCCCTGCCGCCGCCGGCGCTCACACTAGGACTCAATCTTTGCCGTTTGGTTGGAGATTCGCTGTGGTTACTCCTTTCTTTGTTTCTTTTTTTAAAAGCAACCTCGTGGCCATATGATGCTCTTTTCTCCTGGGCCTCTGCTCTCTCCTGAGTTTGCTGAATCTCAGCAAACCTGCTGTACTGAAGGAGCGCCTTGGCCACGGTCTGATTGACCTCAACCTCATGTAGCGTGGAGTCTTTGTGCCTTTCAATTTCAGCCTGGCTGAGAAACACCTTAGAGCAGAGGAGGCATTGGCCTCGTACTTGAAGCTGTTTCATAACATCCACAATGGTTTTGTCAGACTTGGCCACAGCACAGCCTTGCCTGCAGTGCACACTAGAAGAGAAAAAAAGAGAACATTAATGTGCAGCGCCATTCAAAAAACATTTACTCTCCTTTAAATACTCCTCATCTGTTATATTACAGCCACAAATGTTATTGCACTTAAACAGGACTTCTTTTGAAAACACAGGGGTCAGTAAAAACCAGGCAGCCATCTTTAATCTTGCCAACTGATTCTACTAATTTTTTTTTTTTTATATATAATTTGTTTGGCAATAAAAATGACTCTTACCAGATCAAACATATTTTTGGTTCTCTGATTTAGGGTTTAATCTAGAGGGTTGAATGTGGGCATTTATTTATTAGTACCTCCATGACTTCTCAATCAGCTGGTCCAAAAACTTCTGATATCAGAGACTAAAAGCTGGAGGGAAAGTGGTTAATTTTTTAATGCCACAATTTCCCCAGTGGCCCTCAGGAGGGCTAAGCTTAAAGGTTAAAGGTCTACCTCACATGGTGCCTAAAAGTTACACAGTTTTCCTTGAAAGAACTGTTGTCTTATATTTTTGCAGAAATTCTATCCAGAAATTAAATTTTTTTAAAAGCACAGAAAAACTACTAAAACTGCTCTTATTCGTTAGTGCCTTCACTTCAAAGAGTCCAAATCTTTGGTCTTTAGTCATATTTGGTTGGTTAAGAGCCCCCATTGTGGGCCCAAAACCTGTTACAGCCATACAAAGTAATACATGAAAATAAAGTTATAAGCATTTATAAGTTAAAAATGGCTAACTAACTTCAACACCGCTAAATAAAATCTAAATGAATCAACTAGCTTTAAAAGCAAACTGGGTGTTTAATTTGATTTTGGCATAAATAGAACTTTTCTTAATGATCAACATTGTTGGGATAGAAGAAAACAGCAGACAGGGCAGGAATAAAGCTGCAGATTTTAAATGGAGAAAAAGAACATAATAAACTGTTATCATCTCACATGGCAACGTTTCATACCTCCTGTGAAAAGGAGTATGGCAGACTGCTTACCAACCCAGACATGAAACAGAACCTGCCATGAGATCCAGAGATGTGCAAACTGATAGAGACAAAGCCTAAGAGAATCTCAGCTGCATGCACAGTAAAAGGTAGTCTTTCTACTTCACAATTATGCTTCAGTATGTGCGTATCACTTAGAATACGTCGACGTATGTGACTGTAACATGACAAAAAGCAACTGAAATTCCAAAATATATGAACACTTCTCAGAGGCAAAGCATATACAGACAGGATAAAGTTATAATGAAACCTACTTAAAGTGAGCTTGAGCCGTTTGATGGGAAATCAGCACTTGGTGGCATAAGGAACAGCGGACCTTGAATGGAACATCCTTACACAAAGAAACTAGACGATTCTTTGCATGTTGTGGGACGGGAACTGGCCGCGCTCTTCCTTTGCTTTCTTTGACACAGAAGCAACAGAATGAAGAACTCATCAAGGAAGGATCACACAAAGTATAGAAAAATACAACAAATATTCATCATTAAGAGAAATATTGTTGGTTCTTAATGAACTCATTGAAGCTCACCGGTCATGATGAGAGACTCAGTGAAGTGGTTTTTGTCAGACATGTGCTGAAGACACTCGTCTCGTAAGTTGAAGATGAGGAAGCAAGCAGGACAAGCAAAGCACACAATCCTCTGATATGTCTGATCAGAGCTGTGATTATCACTGCAAGATGAGCTTATCTAGAAAATAAAAGTTAAAATTGATCAACTTAACCTCCACAGCCAATGAAATCTCTTCCTTCTTGAAAACAGACCTTGGATTCAATATGTCGTTTCCATTCTTCTTTGGTCTGAAAGCAGAGACCGCAGGCAACGCAAGCAAAGAACTCGGACGGACTTCCTCTAAGGTGAATCGCTGGGTCACATGGGGAGTGATCAAACCTGCACATCAGCACAAAACATCTTCATGACACGGTAAACCCTACAAAAAAATACTGCCATGACCGAGAGCTGAGATTACCGCTTCAAGTGCCCATCAAGGAGGGAGATGTTCTCGTAAACACGTCCACAGTTAATAACTGGACATGTGGTGCTGCTTGAACTGGTTGTCGGGAAAGCAGCTTGAGTGCGTCTCCTTCCTGAGCCAGTGCTGATCACTCCGGGCTTAAGGCCTAAATAGATGTAAGATGAGACGCAAGATGAGTCTCAGCTGCTTTTACTTGAGGAAATCTTTAGTACCATGTGAAATCTCAGCAGGTAATTAGACATTTTAGTTTAGAGTAGGGCTGAACAATTAATCAGATTAATTGATTATTGAAATAACGATCAACTTATTTAATAATCGATTAATCGTTAACTGGAGTATAGAGACTCTAAAACATGCCTTTAACTGTCAGAGCAAGTCACTTAGAGCAGTAATTATACAAAGATTGTAAAAAATATATAGACGTTTTGCATTTAAGATGAAAAATAATAATTTTCTCCATCAAAATACTCTATCCAGAAGTGGAAAAGTTTGAGTTTCACCAGTTTTAATTTCATAAAAGGTCTTCTTTAAAGAATCGTTGGCTTTGGGATTATTAATCGATTATTAATTGATTAACCGAAAAAAATGATCTACAGATTAAAATAATTGTTAGTTGCAGCCCTAGTTTAGAGAAATATCAACCCAGTTCTGTAAAAGTTATTACAAGCACAAAAAGTTGCGAATATCCTCCATAATTCACCTGGCATCCTCAACCACATGTCCACACAGCGCTTTGCTTCAATGGATACGCCATTTGTTGACGAACCAGCCAGCTCTTGCTGCCCATGAGCTTTTTGTAAAATTTGTTTTTCCTGAAAAAAAAAAAAAAAAAAAGCAATATTAGTACATTAATTAGGATATTGGACTACAGAGGAAAATGAGCTGTAGTGGTTAAACCTGGCATATTTACACGGTAGTTTACATGATGTTCTCATGATGATTAATATGCACTGTCCCGTTATGAAATAAACAAACAATAAATCAAACTCAGCAGAAAAAACTGAGACAGAAAGCAGAACGCTAATATTTAACAGGATAAAACATGCAGCATTGTTGTTCAAGTTAAGCAAGTTTTATGCTTTCCCTGCCTTGGCCACTGGGGGGCAATGTTTGTGACTTTCTTCATCACAATAAAAACAGGCAACCAATCAGAAAAGCTGTTAATTCTAATTTTTGCAATACTGAAAAACATTAACAACTAAAATGAAACGTGGTTGTTTATAGCATGTTGCCATTTCAGTCATGTTTAAATTCTATTTGTTTGTATTCATGAAAAATCCCCAAGAAATTAGGAAAGAAGGTAATGTAAACTTTTGGTTGAGGTAACAGATTATATTCTTGGCGCTAAACATTATCTGAAGAAGAAGTAAAATTAAGTTCATGTCACTAGTGATATAATGTTCATTTTAAAGAATGTGATACATACTGAATATACACCAACACCCTGAATATTTTTTCTCTTTATATCACCTTATAAGCAACCTCTGACTTTATTGTATTTTGTTTAATGCCATTTAATGCCATAAATATATAAAGTGGTATAAAACCATGGACATGAGGAAAATTCAACATGATACATATACTTACCCCGATTCAAAGTCATTGTACAACACATTTTTTAGATTGAACTGTAAAAACACTTAAACATTTGCACTATTGTCCTTCCACTATCTATATAAGACCCCCAAAAATACAATGTAATACAGCATTCAGGTTGTAAAGTCTCATCACAAGATGTCACATTTAAGGTGTATGAATCCCCCACAGTGATATTTATATTCTTTCACAGTCCTTGTAGAGTTTTTAAGATACAGTTTTGGACTTTGCAGAAAATTCTAAAGCCTTACCTTAAATGCTCTAAATTTAGCTGCTCTCTCTTTTTTCTCCTGGGCCACCTTATCTGCCAGTCTGTCAAGTGTAGACGTTACATGAGCTTTATGACGGCTGATTTTGTCTTCAAGCTAGAGATGAAAAAAATAACCAAAGTTACAAAGTTTTATTTGTGCCTTCTTTTCTAAACAGATGGCCTTTAGCCACTCACCATGTCTTCCACTGATGAGCATCCATCATCCTCACTGTCACTCAGCAGGTCAATGCATTCAAGCACTTGATTTAAAGGACCCTCCTAAAATTAAAAACACAGTTAGCAACTTAGCAAAGTAGAACTATATTCAGGATCAATGTGGTAGTGTTTCATGCTTTATTTATGTGGGGTGATTTTGGATTCCATGATCCAGATTATTAATCCCACTTGGGATTAAGCATGTCAGAAAATGGATGGATGATCCAGATTATTTGAGAAATATTTTTTTTTCAAAATCTTGAAACAAATGAAAAAGTAAAAAAAATAAAAATTTAAAGTAGACAACATTGGAAACTGCTGCGATCTTAAAAGCTAAACACAACTCACCGATACAAACTCCACATCTTCCAGCTCATCATCTTCTACTTGGGTTGGTGAAGACATTTAGCCTGTGAGAGGAAGAAGGGAAAAAAATGGGGGAGGAAAATTAGAAACACTGACGTTGGAAAATCATCCAGATTGTTTACATAATATATATAACAACACCGGGGTATGTAGCGTTGGAGCAGCTGTGAAAAATCAAGGCAAATCAGTGTCGAACATTTAAAATCAGTGTTATTGTAATACAACCTACAAACAGCAGAGGGCGGACGAAAGCTCGCGCGCAATGTGCAACGTTCAAGTGCTACCTGAACTGGTCGTAAAATAAGGCTAAATGCATTTCGTTGACTAAATCCATGTTTTAAATATATTTTACATAATCATAGTTAGAACGTTGATATATGCCACTGCTAATCACTAGCTTAAAAACTTCATAAGCAGTGAAAGCTTGGATAAACGCTCGGAGCACAGCACACTTCCCGTAGGCTAACGTTATGCTAGCTACTTGCCAACTGCATCAACGACTCGAATTTGCCAACCTTCCCAGCAACAAAACAGCTTGGCTTTTGCAACGGTTATCATATTAATATGACAATAAAACGGATAACCAGCTTACCAAATGTCCTCTCGTGACTCTCACACTGTTGGTGGTTAGCTTCTACAAAACTCCAAACCAACGTAAATGCCGCTAGACAACTCTGCCTACGTCACGAGTAGATCGTGCGCTTCTTTTTGACAGCAGTATGTGCCGAACAGGCGGGTGTCTTGTTTTTCAGAATCCATAGGGAGCTAGATTGTAAAAGGTGGACAGTTGTATAAAAAGAATATTCAGAACATACTGTCATTTATACAAATGCTTCAAAATAGTAAATGATAGAGTGGGCACAGCTTTTACATTAACACATGATGAAATAAAAAAGAATAACAGATAAAGCATGTGGGAGGTACACAAGAGAATTATTACCAATAATAGTTGAATTAAAATGGGTAGAAATTGTAGATAATGACATAATGTATTTAGGCTCGACTAGCCCTATAATAAGTAATTAGGGGATGCGATCAGATTCAAGAAAAGATATACAAGATGTAGAATATTCAATATTTTGTATAAAATCAAACAAATGTGGATGACTAATGGAGGCTAACTTTCATCTTAAGTGCCAGGGCAGCCTGATTTGTGTGAACAAGACAGGCGGCACAGAAGAATCTAATGTTGAAGTATGCAAAATTGAATAAACAGTCTAAATAAAAAAATATGAACAGGCAAATAGTGGGAAAGTATAGGTTGGAACGGATAAGGCTGGATATCATTAATTGGTAGTAGTAGTAATAGTAGGCTATTAGTTTTGCCACCTGTTTAATCATTATTATGATTTTTATTATTAATCATTGTGACACTTGTAAACCCATGGTTTGTTCTAAACAAGGGCCAACAGGGGACGGTGCCCTTGCAGAATTGTTCTTGGTTGTGACCCCTGTACTGAAAGCACAGACAGCCAAAAATATAAATATAAGTAGGTAATTTTCCTGAAGTGTTCCCTTGAGGAGGTAAGACATTTTACAAATGGAATAACATAAGTTATGTTCAAAATAAGGAAAAATACATCTTTGTTATCTTATTTCAAATGCATAGTACCTAATCATTTTAAGAGCAGGGATGTTCTTTTAGTAGCTCATTTTACTTGCATAAATTAAGGGCGGATTCACTTATTTAAAGAGCCTTTCTACTTTTTAGATCAGTTTTTGCAGTGTCACTCTAAATCAATTTCTCATGAGGGCATGCTTTGACACAAGATAAAGTAAGTGATTAATCTCTTGGACCAATCAAATATTTTTGCGGTGACTTTAACAATTAATTCAGAAATTATGGCTTTAAGCTTTAGTCATACTAAGATAGGATCACAGTTTGGCTCAGGCTTTGTGGTTTAGTTAATAAAATAAACCATGCACTCTTGCTCAATTTTCAGTTTGTGTGTGTGTGTTTTTGTTATCCTTCTGTGCCCCAACAAAATGAAAAAAAGCACAGGCCACACTCTAGCTCTGCTGGTAACTAAATGTTGCCACTGGGTAAACCCAAAACATTAGTGCTATGTGAATTGATTGGAAATGACACAGTATTGCTTCGAAGACAGTTACACTATTTATTTAAGTTTCCCTTTGTAAGAAAAAAGGATTCATTATTTCATTTTTATTGAGTTTCTAATGTGAAGGCACAGCTAAAAAACAAACAAACAAAAAAAAAAAAAAAAAAAAAAAAACATGCCACTCACAATATGGCGACAATGCTGACCTTCGATCTAGAAGCTCCACGTTTCCGCTACATTCTGTGAAACGTCATTACGACGTCCTCGTGTTTCCTTGGAGACGTGAAAAATGATAATTCTCAACATCATTATTTAAAGCATAAGGCTTTCCATACTTTTCTTTAATATTACGCTCATATTTTATTGAAATATTGTGTGACTCTATTTTAGAACAGCAACAAAAAATATATATAAATAAATAAATAAATATGACATCTACAATTTATTTAATCAGGAGATTAGATAAATTGTATGCAGGAGAGGTTTCTGTCAGTGCCAGTGAGACTCCTCTCTCCAATGCTTACATTTTCATAATGCAGTAATCTCATTATCGTTACCAGGTATTTTAGGATATGGCATATTTGCAAAAAAAAAATATATTGTCATCATTTTGCATTGGAAGCAGGCTATCTCAGGGGACAGACACAGATCAGATTGCCCAATAGGACAGCTTCAGCGTTATCCTTGTGGGCAGTACACTTTGCAGAGTGAAATCTGCTGACTCCTGCTGCCCCTTGTGGAAAATAAATAAATAAATAAAACGCGTCTCTGCTGAGTCATGTTTTCTACCTCACAAGAAAAAAAGAAAATGATATCACCAGTCTGGACTGTTCACTTTGACCCTGTGAGCTCTCCACGTTTTGCAGTGATGCTTCACGTCTGTCACCGAGCGTCTTTCTCCGCATCCTGAACTCTGAGCGCAGGGAGCGCGCACAGGAGAGGAGGCAGCAGTCTGGAGCTAAATCCGCTGTCCTATATTTCGCCTTATGATGATCGCTGCGGCGTTTTTGGTGCTGCTGAGGCCATACAGTATTCAGTGTGTGCTGTTGCTTTTGCTGCTTTTGCTGGGGACTATTGCAACGATTTTATTTTTCTGTTGCTGGCATCGGAGGCTCCGGAATGGAAAGCATCCTATAAAATCAGTGCTTGGAGGACGCTCCAGGAGCCGCGGTGAGTGCAACGCAGGCCAAAAGCATCTCATACTCCCTGACTGTCATATTTTTTTCCTACATTAATGTGCTGGTCGTTAACAGACATTATAACTATTTGAACTGTTATGCTGAAAACACGAATTTCACACATAATAAATGTTTAATCTAAAGTAAACATCTGCTATCTGTCTTATAGTTGGTCTGCGAACGCATCATTTTCGATCAGAGGTAGGATAATCTTTCACTTTTTCTTTTTTTTTTCCCTTCAATGCACCACATACACTTTGGATGTTCTGTGGTGTAGTATATCACTTAAGAAATAAAAGAATAAAAAAGTTAAGATATTTGAACTTTTACTCAGGACTGCATGATTATGTTCGGATACTTGGATGTGCGCAATGCGCAACTATTACCAATAAATAATGTAAGCGATGAGGCTTTACATTTTGAGATAAAACAGTAAAACTCTACATGTGTTTTTTTCCATTTCTGTAAAATATGATGCGTAGATAAAGCTTTTTAACTGTAGACTGAGGATCAGATGAAAGCCACAACAAAAAGCGCACTAGTCTTGTATATTTGAGTTTTTTCCCCTCCTTTTTCAGTTTGGAAACCTGCCTCTGTTAAAGTCTAAATCTAAACATTAAGCAGTCAGTAAAAAGCTTTAATAGAACTGCATTGGCTGGATCCTCCTGGCTTTGGGACAATGTAGTGTCAGTAAAGGCAAAACAATGCATGGAGAGCAACAATTTCCATATATATACATATTTCAAACTCAAATTTAATGTAGTTTAATAGTTTGGACTATTTTTGTTCAGACAGAGAAAAAAACTGTCATTTTAAAAATATTTCAAATGTAAAAAAAAAAAAACAAGAACTGGATTACAGAGAAGGCCATGCTGAACTGAGGGATATTGATTCCCCAAAGACTGGTATCATATTCAAGGGCGGTAAAATAGGACAGTTAGACCTTTAGTGTAGTTGAATTGTATCTTTTGGTCTCTTTTAATAACCTTATAAAGAAAGAGACAAAAAGAAAAAAATATTTTTTTTATTTTATTTTGGAGTGGTTGGAGTTCCCATGGTATATCTACTTCCATCTGGCTGCAATTGAATGAATCATTGTTATTGTTCATCACCAGTGCATGCATCATTGTTTAATATGAAGTTTAAGACTTAATCAGTTATTTCTGTATAAAATACTGTTTGCTTTGCATGTAACAAATTATGACCATTCTGACTTCTTTTAAATATTCTCCCAAGATACAGTAGGACATGCTGTCATAATTCAAGTTCAACTTCACCTATTTTCACCTTAACAGAAAGTGAATTTCATCTGAAGAAATGCAACTCCTAATCATGATGCTGCCACCACCGTGTATCACCTTGTGCATCACATTCTTCCTGTGATGTCTCGTGTTTTATATCATCTATAGGCTTTGAATTTGGTCATTTTGGTCTCTCTTTATAGCCCTTTTGCTTCAGCATTTGCATTTTTGATATTTATTTCTAGTTTTTATTCCTTCATCTTCCTGCTGTTTCACGGCTGTCTTCGTGACATTTTACTCATTTTTAATCAGAACAGTGCTGTATTTGTTCCAAAACTACCATCTGAATTATGGCTGAAAGTTAAAGTTAGCTAAACCAGTTTGTAACACATTGTCCTACCAAAAGATTTGATAACTACCAGGAAAGTGTATCCTGATTACAGGTTGATCAGTTTCAATATAATTGGTGGCAAGTGGGAAGTTAAGCGGACAGAATAAAAATACTAATAGACACGGGTTTAAAAAAAGTATGCAGCTACATTTTACAAAACATTTAAAAACAAATAAAATCCTTCAATAAAGTCACTATTTTTGTACCATTATGTCAGGAATATTACATTTTCTCTGTCGACACCGTCACCTTCTCACTAGTTTGACATTTGATTGTGTTTCCCAGGGTTTTAGGCACAGTCCACGCCACCTAAGACGGAGCACACATGCCAGAGTGACAGAAGAAAAGCCCAGTCTGGTTGAGGTTCCAGAAAGTGAACCCGACTTATCTTCGACTTTAAGAAAACGTAAAGTCAAGAAGAGGCTCCCGCCAGAGTTTTACCAGTCTGTGCAAGTCACTCCAACACGTAAAGCTGTAGGTATTCTTCCGGAACCATCATTAATACAGATGATAAAGTGATGCTGCTCATATAATTTTACCTTAACCGGGGTCATGTTTTTGATGCTTGAGATTCATACACAAATGTTTATCTATAGGTCTTTTGAACTATGAACTCTTTAGAGGTAATATCTTTGGAAAGCTAACCTTCAAATGTTGTATGAGTCATTAATAATACTGTGGTATAGGGATCTTAATGTTGCAGGACAATTAGGGGATTTTCTTTTCTATTCTATTCTATTCTATTCTATTCTATTCTATTCTATTCTATTCTATTCTATTCTATTCTATTCTATTCTATTCTATTCTATTATATTATATTATATTATATTATATTATATTATATTATATTATATTATATTATATTATATTATATTATATTATATTATATTATATTTCATACAAAAATGAAGTCCCCTAAATATTTTTTACTAACTAATTTACTAACTGATTTACTACACTGCAAAAAATGTAACTCTAAATAAGTCATTTTTTCTTAAAATAGGTGGAGTTTGTCTTGAATTGAGGAGGCAAGTGAGACACTTTGCCAATGGAACAAGACAATTTACATTTAAAATAAGAAAAAAGCAATTACATTTTCTTATTTCAAGTGCATACTACCTGATTATCTTATTTTAAGAGTAAAAATGCACATTCCATTGGCAAACCATCTTATCTACCTACACAAATTAAGGGTAAATACACTTAATTAATTTTTTAAAAACCTATTTCTAGACTGTTTTTGCAGTGTACTAACTAATTTTACTAAATACTTTTCAGGCACATGGAAAGAAAAGAGATTTTAAGCCAAAGACATGAATAAGTCAGGGGCCCTTCTGGGACGGCATGGTGGGGTGGTGGTTAGCTCCATCGCCTGTCAGCCAGAGGGTTTTGGGTTTGAGTCTTGGGGGAGGACCTTTCTGTGTGGAGTTTGTATGTTTTCCAAACATGTTAGGTTGATCCACCTCTCGCCCGTTTACTACTGGAATATGCTCCAGTGCCCCACAATAATGGATGGATGGATGTTTCCCTTCCTTTCCAGCCCAGAAGTTCAGCTTGCAAATAATTCATATTTGTTCAGTTTGACTCAGTCCTGCTGTTCATGTCAGTACCTGCTGGCAGTCCAGCCCTATCTGTTTGTTTCAATCCTTCGGCTTTAAGAGTAAACATCCGTACTGTATTTGCCTCTGCTTGTCATTCCTCAATGATTTTATCAGTCACAGACCTTTATCTTATTCAGATTGTGTGGTCAAAAAGTGAACTAAGGAGAGACAGAACCCATCTCCTTATCAGAACAATGATTGTTTGTTTTTTGTTTAGCTGGGGAGGTCTTATTTGGTGTGGCCACATTGGCTCTTTTGGTTTGTTGGTGTTTATGAACACTTATCTCCTTTGTCTAGAAATACTTTTCTCTCCAATAACAAATCACCAATTACTTGCATAATTTAATTAAGAAATGTATAGTTATAAGATACATTTAAAAGGGAAAATGCATTATTCAGGGAACTGCAAAGGTATTAGAACTGTTTCATTATGTATTCTGTTGCCAAAAGTTTTTAAACATTTTCCACTTTTCCATCCTAAATTTCATTGTATTTTATTTATGTGATAAACCAACTAAGAATATATATATATATATATATATATATATATATATATATATATATATATATATATATATATATATATATAAATAGCTCTTGTATGTCTTTGTGAGGGCAGACCTCTACTCCCAGCATATCTACCTTGCAGCCCCTTAGCCAGTGTTCTTCCAGAGTTTACCTTAGTTCATTCTCTTTCAAAATTAAGAATCCGTTTTCCTGTCCTTGCTGCAGAAAAACATCCCAACTGCTTGAAGCTGCCACTGTGGCAGATGGGAATATTGTGTTCAGGGTTTGCAAAGTGTTTTTTGTTTCACACCTTTGCACTGTCCTACAAAAAGAGTAACTTTGAAAATTGTTTTGCTTGTTTGTTGATTGGTTTGATTTATCATGTTCTCAAAATGAAAAACCTTTCAGGTCTTCAGAGAACTGCTGTATTTCCACTGAGATTATTTTGCACACAGATAGCCTCAATTTTAATAATTTTTTTGACTTAAGATGTTTTTTTTTAAGGGTATCAGAAAGAAAGAAGATAAGAGATCATTGCAAAACTATTTAGATTTTTATTTATGCAAAATAAAAAAAATAATCTTTTCTTTCACAACAGAATTATGGCTTTTGTTTGCTAGCATCCAGAATTCATTAAAATACCCTAAAGCTTTTTCAAAGGGGAGGGCATGCCTTTATACTCTTCATATGATGCATCTTGTTTTACTTTACTACTTAACCTTTAATTAACACTGCAAATTTAGTTTGAGCTGGCATTTCTTTGTGAACTCTTCTGTGATGTTGGAAGTGAAGAAGAGTTCAAAGGACCCTATTGATTAGTCCTGTTGTTTGCTGCATGATAACTGGAGATGAGGTAGTCATAGTTTTGCACCAGAAATTTTTTTTTATATCATTTATTTTCACTTTTGATAAAATAGTGATCAAATAGTGCTCATTTAAGATTCACCATACATCTAAACAATAATTTTTCTGCAGTTCCACCGGCTGCTAAAGAATGACAACACATTTTAAAAAACAGATTAAATCATGACATTTCCAAGCTAATGAAACAGATTTAGGATTCAACATAAATCAGAAAATGTAATAACTGGTGTGATTAAGTTTATCATCCCATCTTCATTTGTGATATAGCCTCACACCATCAACATGACAGATTTACAGGGGTTATGTTGATAAGAACAAGTCCGCAGCGTTTAATCTCTTTAACTGGCCTTGACCGATGCAAAGGAGCTACCGGCAATACATTTAATTGACAGGAAGTGAGGCCTATGCAGACGTGTCTAATTTCACATCCAGCATTTAAAGAAACTTTCATCCTGCACATAGATGTTTAAAAACAGAATATTTTAGGAAATGAGTCGAAGACTGCATCTTTACATCTACTATCTACAGAGCAAAGAAATTATCAGATAAAGGTGATTTTAGATAATTCCTGTTTAAATATTACAGGTTTTGTTAAATGTAAAATACAGCGTAAAAAAAGATTCAGTTAAATATTCATCTCACTCTAAGAAATTAGCAGAGGTAATATAAATGCAATATTAGATAACCTTTGAAAGACTTGGTTTCATCCTGAGGAAACGGGATGCAGTGATGCTGCTATTAATAACAGAGCCTCGCTTTCATCAGTTCTGCAGTTTCTATTTTTATTACTCTATATAGCCCTGTTGAAAAATTCACATAAACATTTCATCCAGTCTATTTATAGATGCCAAAAAAACAAAACAAGATTCAAATACTGAAATCTTGTTTTTCATAGTTTTGCTTTCATTTTGTTGTTTCTAGTTTCTGTATCATGAGCGAACCATCGATACTTTCAAATCTTTTGTGTCATTGTGTGTTATTTGATAGAAAATATTTTTTTGTTTTCAATAATTCTGTTAAAATATTGTATTTGTAAAAATATATACCAAATTAATGATGCTGCATCTATTTCAAACTACAAATCCTTCTCTCCTGGTATGATGAAAGATAGCATAGAAGTTGCTCGAATGTTTATTGGTTTTACTTTATTTGATATTATTGCATTATTGAACCCCACAATCACCGTAGCAGGATTTTTGTCTACATCACCCATACTTTTTGCACCCTCCAATTACTTGCATTTGCCAAATATGATAGAAGGATTGCTTAGCAGGTACAGATCCACCTCAAGGTCTCCATTGCTTCACCATATTAATTTATGTTAAACTATTTAGTATAATAATTTTATAATTATTATAACTTATTTATTTAAATTACCTTTGGGAGTAATAAAGGATTTTTAATTGAATTAAATTACATTATTTTCTAAAACAATATTTATCCTGTCTGATAAGTTAATGATAGACTTTTAATGTTTTCTTTTCAATAAATGGCTTTATACACACAAAAAATGAGCTAGTTGTGTAAAAACCATGTCAGGAGTGTGTATGGTGATGTAAGGCAGCCAGTGATGCACAGCCAGAACAAAATAAGCTTCATTCATGCACTTATGGTGTTCTGTTCTTACTGAAAAATCTCGTTTTCTTAATTCACGTATAGCAATATGAGCAGAATGGCCCTTTAAATCTGAATATAAAAAGGGAAGGCCAGAGGCTACCAAGCATCCACCAGTTTAGTGTCACATTGGTTATACAAACTGTTTACAACCATGTCTGAGATAAAAAAAAAAGAATTAAATGTTAAATTATCAAGCAATCTCTAGATGCAATATCAAATAGCCTTAACAGTTAAACAATTTAACAAATATACTGATTGCTGTGTTAGTAACAATAGTTTGCAAAAAAAAAAAAAAAAGAATCTTATTGGTTTTAATTTAGATTGATGTTATTTTTAGATTCAAGGTCCAACTCCTGATATAAATTAGCAGATCAATTAAACTCACCATTAAGTTGATTGGAGTAAAGTACACGTTTTCCTTTAAAAAAAAAAAAGTGTTGGCTGTTGGTTGCTAAACTAAAAAGTATTCATGCCCAAGAAAGATTTTGCTTAATTTGTCAGCATATTTGCTCTGACTAGAAATCCTTTTCCCATTTTAGAATGAATGAGAATCAAAAACAGATTCTGTTGAAGGAGCTAAAGATTAGGATGAGTTCCAGCGTCAAATCCTTTGAGTTAATCACTAGAGACATTATCAGAATACCAGCAAACACCTCTAAAAAGCTGAATTGATGCAGTGACGTGTTTGATTGCTGTAATACTAATGAGGATTTTCAATATTTCTTTAGGAAATTATAATGAATACTTTATATTTCTTGAAATTGTTTCTCTTTTAGTTTTGTGTTGTTACATATAGAAAAATTCTTGTAATATTTCAAGAAACCAACTTTAGGTCCGTGTTTGACTCTCAACTAAATCTAGTCCATTTTAAAGCAAATTAAATCAACCAATATACTTAAAAAGAGTAATTGTTTTTGTTGCACCCAGAATCTTTGAGCCAAAGTGTTACTTTCTTAGTAATCCCTTGTTAAAAGCCCTGAATACTAGCTTAGTGGAACGTGATTGTACAAGTATATATTCACCCAACCCTTTTCCTTAAGGATGTGTTGGACTGTATTTGTTCTGTTGCTCAACCTGGGAGTGCCAGGGTGCAGCAGGAAACTACAGAAATTGCTGTTTGGAAGCATTTACCTCTAACATTAGCTAATGAGAAGCCTAACTTTCCTTAAAGGAACCTGCTAAATCTGGGAAGAGTAATCTTACTGTGCAGCTGTACTTCTTGCAGGTAACATAATGATATAAGTCATATTATACTGTTCTTTGTGCTGGGAACTGTTTGCTTTTATATAATTAAATCTAAAATCATCGCCATGAATGTATTGTGTTTCTGGAACTTATTGTTCCCGTTTAAAGGGGGGATGTTTACAGCCATTCCTTTGTGTAGGAGATGGCGCTCTAACATCGCAGTCAGGGCTGGAGCTGCTGCTGCTGTTGTTGGTTGCCGGGCTATGACGCGCAGACACATGCAGTCTGCTTTCCCATCACAGTCTAGAGACGCTCGACACTCAGCATCCACCGGCATCATCCTCAGGAGATCTGACATCACTCCGCATCCCTGATGCTTCCTTAGAAGAAACCCAGTATCTGGAGGGGTCTCAGGAAGGGAGTGGTTCCCCTGAAATAGATGAATCAAATGGGAGTTATTGCTGTCCGAATTGGATTGTGTATTTTTTTTTCTTCCCTTCCAGCTGACAGGTCTCCATGTATACTGTGGTAAGTCTTAGATCTGACCTGGCGGGGGAGCTAGATGCTATTGCTTCTCGCCTTGCTTTCATTTGGCTCAGTCTTTTATTGTTTTGGGTCACTATGTCACTTTCAACATACGCGCACATTACGCACATTGACCCATCATGGTGAGAGAAATGTGATCATCTTCTGGCTGCGTTTCCCCCCCCCCCTCTTCATTTATTATCTCACCTTATATGCACTCATATATCTAAATGTGTGTATAATCAAGACATTGTTCCTTTTGTCTCACAGAGCTCCAGTTCGTGGAACCCTTCCCTGCACTGCTCCATGTCTTCCTCAGCGGACATTTCGGATGAGGATGAATACAGCAGCTTTAAATCCGGTTCGGCATCGCCCGCACCCGGCGATACTCTGCCGTGGAACCTGCCGAAACATGAGCGCTACAAGAGGAAGATCCAGGGTGGATCCGTGCTGGATCCGGCGGAGAGAGCCGTGCTCAGGATAGCAGGTGAGGGACGCGCACCTTCATGTTAAGTTAGAGGGGAAAAAAAAAAAATCTGGTGTATTTAGTTCTACAATTTAAAATGCATAGTTTTGTGTTTGCTGTGATTTTTTTTTAATTTTTGTTTTGTTTTCAGCCTTAATTATCCATGAAAGTAATAGGGTCTTTAAATTTTTTTCTCCAACGTGTTAAAATGCGCGTAGAGTTTCTTTTACGGCTACTAATCGTTTTATAGTGTTACTTTGATACCGCTTAATCTCATATAATCACTGGCATAATTGCAGGTCATAAAGATCTGCTCTGAAAGCAGCCGATTTATATAAGAAATAAATACAGGTTAGTTTTAGTTTAATGGATGTATGGAAATGGCATGAAGTCAGCAGGTGGAGAGCAATAAAATGTGCGCGACTTTTATGAACTGACGGGACGCTCTTCTTTTGCACACTGTAAAAGATGACCATAACAATCATGGATATTTTATTATACCTCTTACTATTGAATCAATAGAATAAGATAACAAAAACAACATTACAAAAACCGTGAAAGACTTGACTGCTGTAGGACTAAAGTTACTGGTAGAGGTTTTTTTTTTTTTTTTTTTACATTTAGAATTAGAAAAAAAAAATCTCCCCACCCTGATGACCCTAGCTTGCTCCATGTTTTAGTGTGTGATATGTCTCAACCATATCTTTTTTCTTTCTGAGAATAATATCATTAGACAAATCCAATCCTTCTGGTAGCAGAGTGCCCATCTAATGTGCCAAACCCTGTAACATGCATGGTGCAAAGGCTATGCAATGGCAAGAGCTATTACCAGTTTATTTTAATTTTAAGATGAGATGAGGTGTTGTGATTCTGTGCTATGTTAATAAACTGAATTTCATTTAATAACAAGTCAGTTACTGTGTAAAGATAGTCAAGTTTATTTCCAAATAAAACATGTTAAGTAGCACGTTTGCTTTACCAAGTGCACCAACCATATTTGCATGGCTGTTGATACCCAACCTGAGTCCTCCATCACGGCTTGTATGAACACTAGTGTTTGCCTACTGCTTTATTTCTCAGCCTTGAATTGTTATTTTCTTTAAATCGAAGATTTTGCATAAGGATTATTTAACAGTCTTGATCAAGAGGATATTTCAAGCAGATATAAAACAATTTTATGGGCAAGAAGTCCACCTTTTTCAATTTCATTAATCTTGACCAACAGATCTGTCCTACAGAAAGGTATACATGCATAATTCAACCCTAAATTCCTTAGCACTAACAGCGCTACACATTGTAGAAATGTTTTTGTCACTTTTACGATATTATAGTGGCTGTTGGACAGCAATAAGTTACTTTGGTTGAAGTAAATTTTGGAATTTCATTTATGAGTATGATTAAGAAATGCTTTAATAAGGTTTCTAACAGTTTAGTAACCTTAAAGCCTATTACAAAAAGGGAAGATGTTTGTTGTGAGAAACACCTGCACACCTGCCAACCTCTTGGCGAGTTTTGGTGTACTAATGTATCTTTGGTTTTCATTGCTCATATGGTATATAAATTTGTGAAATATATATAAAAAATCTGAGGGTTGTTGTGTTTGAACCTGTCCTGTTTTGGAATTACCCAAATATTCTTGTTAAAGGAGTATAGTTATCGTTTCTAGGAAACAGTCTGTAACTTATGTATGATAACAGAGTATTAATAACTGCAGATCAAAAACACACCTTTTACACTTACTGTTATAAATGGATGGGGGGTTGCTTTTTCACCATCAAATTGGCTTTTTAAAAATAACTTTCTTCTTTTTATAATATTAAAGGTTTTTATATAATGTTAATTACCTGAATATTTATTGTTTCTATTCATTTAAGCATATAATCAACTCAATTCAATTCATATTCAAACAATAGTTGCTGTACAATATATACATAAGAGGGGCTTGGAGTATTTATTTTTTACAGTGCAGTCCTTCCTATCGCTTCTATAAACTCAGAGAGGAAACGTCGTTCATTGGTCAGAGCTCAGACAAGGGAGGGATCCAGGGCGTTTCCTTCAAAACGACAACAGCGCCGATCACTCTCCAGCCCTCAGCAAAACACACATGCACACAAGCGCACAAGCACACACGCATGTAGAGCTACAAAGAGACACACATGCTGTGTCCCGATCCGTCGCTGGTGAGCGTCCAGTTAGTGGATCCTGGGTTATGGCTCAGTGCGCGCCGCAGGGGTATGTGCTGTCCGAGGAGCAGGAATACCTCCAAGCCTACGAGGACGTATTGGAAAAATATAAAGGTAGGGGTGGATCTATATGCTGAGGCTCCTCTGATATAGATAGAGAAATCTGCCCGGTCACTGCTTGACAGTACATATCAGCCTTCTTCTTTTTCCTCTCTGCTGACTGGCAGCTTTCAATGGGAAAATAGGAGTCTTTCCTGCATGACATCACATTCAGGCTGAATGTGTAGGAGCACAATACCAAACCCTAACTGTTACAATGCTGTGAAATAAAAGAACAAAAAAAAAAAAGAAAGGAAAACAAAGCTGTTTATATGGATAGTTTTCTTATTTAACTTCTGAAAAACCTCGGTTAGGCTACTTTGTGAGACTTAATGTTTGAACATTTTTGGGATTCTGGGAATTCTCCTTTTATGATTCACACAGACATGTTAGGAGATTTGTGAAAGAATGGTGTTTTAAAAAAAACAATCTAAGGTTTTTAAAGCCTTGCTTTCAATAGAAAAGCAGCCAATTCTAACTCAAGGGCTGTAAAATAACTTCTAAATGAAACAAAGCAAAAATGCTGCCTGATTTTTATTTATATTTTCTAATGAAACACAGACCAACAATTTTAGAACAAGTTCAGTCTTCTCAGTGGTAAGCCCATCAGCTAACTAACTTGTTTTGTATTTTTCCAACCAAATACAAGTCATTACTCTAGAATATATATTAACCATTTACAACACTAAACTGTGCTTGTTGAAACAAAAAGCATTCTTACATTTAATAAAAAGTTTAAAGAATTGAATTGAATGAATTGATTAAATGAATTCTTTGATTGCATTAAGATCTAATGCTATTATGAAATATAACTGCCTGGCTTTTTTAAATAAAAATTTTCATCTATATGACAAACGATTCGATTGATTAAAAATATCTAATAATAACGGGATCAATCATATAGAAACAAAACTGACTGTAAGTCTTAGTTATATTTTGTATGCAGGCTTTGGTCAGTATTAGAATATTATGGCATAATTGCCTTAAGTGAAAAAACAAATAGTTATAAAGTATCATGGTCATATAATAATGTTATCCTCAAAATCTCATTGTTATTACTTAGTTATGCGCACTAAAGCACTACTATTGACTAGAGATTCACTGATCAGATATCTGGATTGGATAATAGCTTCGATATTGACAAATGACTGGATCGGATATTGATGATTTAATATTGGATAACGGAGATCGCGTTCAGTGCACTTTACATGGGTCTGTTTTTTCTTTCTTTTTGTTGCTTATTTGATAATAAATAATATAAAGTTAATTTATATCTGTTTTAATTTTTTAACTTTTTCTAAACAGCATTTATTTTAAGGCTAAAGCTTTCACTCACATGGCAAGATGTATGGTTAATTAATTCAACAGTTGAATCAGATCATTATCGGATATTAGCCCAGGTATTCTTATAGGATCGGATAGGAAGAAACTGGATCAGTGAATGATAAAGTTATCATTTTTAAGATATCATTAAGGATGTGGTCAATTTTTGCAATTTATATCCCTATAATATAACATGGAATAGTAGCTGTCTTATTGGTTGGGCTAGAAACAGGTGGGGGAGGGGCAACACTATTAAATTGCTTTGTTCTATTTGCCATCAGTACATAATGAGTATTGACATACAGCCTCACTATTTTTTTAAACTTTTTTTTTTTATTTTTCTTAATTTTCTTATTGATATGTTTTTACAATACAGATACAAAAAAGAGCAGCCTTCTCACTAACTCATACATACATGGTGATTCAGTGAGACATGAGAGTGGTTTCAGGACAACATAGCATTGATTTTAGATGAGTTGGCTGGTAAATAAGACGTGCTGGCAACATGTAGGGGAGGGGTAGAACTTTACCACTGTCTATTTTACATTCAGAAAAAGCATTATTTCTGGCATATCACCAAAATACCTATAAACAGGAAAAGAAAATGGTGGAATATCAATTCAAACCATTGTTTTCCTTAATCATTGATTTTATCTTATGGTTATGTTTATTTAGTAAAATGTTGTTAACATGATTACAATTTATGTCACGGAGCTGATTTGACCTGTGAAGCGTTCTATTTCAGGGAGGACAATATTTAATAGTGTGGTTTAGTATCATCTTACATCAATAGGGCATGTCAGTTCACGTTGCAGGGTCTTTTTGATCTATCACATTCATTAGAGTCATTCTGTCACAGATTCAAGTTCCACTTAGCAAAATCATTCACATATATCCTCAGGCTGGGCCCAGACATCCAGAGTGGCTAAATTCAACCAGACAGCGGGGGTTTAAAGGTTTGTGTCTCAGTAAAATGCTAAGTAAAACAATAAGCAACAAAAGCTGTGGACTTTCTGAAAAATGAACACATGTGAGCGTGTTCTTTCAGCTGTTTAGGATTTTAGTCATTGGGCTCGGTCAGCTGTGCTCTAAGGCTTATAGCTGTGACTGGGCTCTAAAGAAGTCATATGATGGACTATCATTAGGAATCTGTAGCTGTTTTCTTCAGGCAGATGGGCTGTGAGAAATAGAAAGCTTATTTATTTCCTGGCCAGTTTGCGATCAGTTTTCACGTAATGGGCGAATTTTAGGGAATATCTGTTTTCTCACCAGCTGCTGCATGAACGATGAATTTTTTACTGAAGGGTAAGGACACATTTCCTAAAAATAATGGTTATCAGTTTTAATTTCATGGTTTATTGCAGCCGTTGTATGTTGCGGCAATGATGTAGTTTACTTTGTGGTGTCCCCTAAATGCACCTTTTACTGTGAAAAGTATATTTTTAAGTGGTTTTTTTTCTGCAAACAACACATACCGGTATTTTGAGCTAATTATTATTTTTTCTAACCTTTGAGTTCTTTTGTTTCCATTGGCTGATGTTACAAATTACCCCATGAGGGAGAAAAGGAAGTTCGCACTTTAGAACATTTATTCACCAGAGGTTAGTTAAAGCTTCAGCGAACAGAGAGTTAGAAGTAAAACATTGATTATAACATTAAAAATGTTGTTTTTTGTTTGAAAGTGGCACAAAGGCGATTAAATAGAAAAAAATCATGTCAACACATTTTTCTTTAATAAGTGAACAGCAAGTATTTTATCTTCTTTTTCTATTCAGATTATTTTCACTTGTACATTATCTAAACTGTTGAAAACCTTGTTGTTTTTATTATTAGCTAAGCATATCTTAACCTTCATTTAGCCAACTAGAGCCCCAAGCTTTGCTCCTTGTGATGCATGGGGAATCAATAGGACACATTTAAGAAAAGTAAAATCAGCAGCAGTAACCAAGCAAACAAACCAGTAAACAAAATGTCTGGGTAGTTATAAAACAGAAGATGGTTTACTCCATCTTAACAAACGTAGATGGGTCAATCTTAGCCTTTTAAAGTCATAAGTATCCCTTTTTTTGTTTTAAATATTACTTGTTTCTTTGACCTCAACTTTTTAACAAATGTAATACTTCAGAATTCTGCTGTAGTGAATCTCATTCTAAAACTTCTAAGGACAAGAATAGCAAAACTAGATTATTCTTAAAGATATGCATTTAATTAAGGCAACCAACAAAATGATACACCGTTTTACTGGGTATCATTTGTCAAACTTTAGTTTGTCCAAAATATTCTATGGATCACTACATTCACTATTATGTATTTAGTGGATTTCATGTGGGTGTTTTTTGCTACACAATCCAGATTCTTCTTTTTTTCTGAATGGGTGCATGACCATAAACACCTGCATTAACATTCATGAAACACTGAACATTCGGGGCAATATTAAAGTTAAAGTAATTTTTTTATTTAAAGCATGCAATGTGATTGATGTTGTACAACTGTATGTTCTACAGTTATATTTCTTGTAGATTTAAATTCTCATTACCTCAAGTACAGTGATTAAGTTTATGTCGCTGTGCTGCTAAGTTAGCTGCACAATACTGTACATTGCATACAGTATATAAATGTAATACGTTTTTGTTTGTTAAAATATTCCAATCATGTTGAATACTAATTTTGCATGCCAGTAGGAATCCAATCTGCAGGATGGAGTCTCACTGCATGAGATTTTCCCATCTGAATTTCATTACATCATCTAAGAGCGTGCTAGATACCCTCATGACAAAGGCAGTGGGTGATCCACCCTCTGTCTATCATAAACTTGTATATACTTATATTTATGTATATATATATTGCTGTTAGCATGCTGACAAGTATTTCTTCATACTTTAAAAAGACCAGATTCTGAGGTGTTTTGTTTGTAGCTGTGCTAAAAAAATAAAATAAAAAAGGCTTTGTTGACAAAAGACTGCAAACTTTAGGAATGGGTAAAAAATTTTTACCTAGATACACAACTGTGAGTGGCGCTTTAAAGGGAGCAAGCTGCTCTAGATGAGCCTGCTAGGTAGGCCATTTGAATTTCTCAACAGTGGATCAGACTGTTATCAGAGAAGATTTGGTCGATCAGATGTGGTTTAGTAAATAGTTATTTTGTTTTTTTTATATGTTGACACTGGTTTGTGATTCTAAATCATGAGTATGTTTTGAGATAAAGAGTTACAAGGTCTGTTAGCTTTCCTATTGTTAAAAAAAGTTAGTGACTGATTGCTTACACTGATTATTTTCTTCAGTTTATTGTCTTGAATTGCATTTTGCTGAGTAGCTGTATTCTTCTAATCTCTGATAGCTAAAATGCAGCATTAGCCTGTGCTCATCTAGCTCTGCATCTTCTACTGTGTTGTAGGGTGTGGTCTGCTGGATTCTTTGAGGCTATAGTGTCTGTAAATTATTTCATTCTGCATTATTACATTAAGGTCCTCTGTAGATCCTTAAAGAAAATCTATATATTACTAAACCAATCTTTGATACATGTATTATAGGCCATAAAGGGGAGTTGGATCATATTCTGTTTTTCTGCACAGTCACTTCCTTTGTCCATCCTCCTGGGCTCAGCCCTGCCCCTGTGCTCTCTGCTGACAGCCCACTCATCACATTCAGAGGGCCCACTGGCCCACACGCACACAGCATGCCTCCTCTGTGTAGCCTGTCTGCTACTGGACAAAAGATACTTTGTTTTTATGGGAGCATTGTCCAAGTTTCAGAGACTTAGCTGTGGTGAACCTCTTAGTTACAGTGTTTGATCAGAAATGAAAATGGAGTCAGTTTAGCTACAAAAGGAGTGTCTATACTGACATAACTAGAGTTTTAATGACATGCTTCACTGGTTTAGACTAAACCAGAGTTTTTCATACTACACAGTATTATTTCTTAGGACTGGTACTGTATCTTAGAATATGAGGTCATATGGGCAATCACACACAATCCTGCCCAGTAACAAAGAGTTTTGGTTCTGTTTAGAGAAAGCCAAAAAAGGAGCATCTGTCATTGAGTCACTTTTAAACTCTGCAATACAACAATCAGGCATAACTAGAGATGCACTGATCCGATACCTGAATCGGATTTTGGCTCCTAGTTTAACTAATTAGCTGGATCGGATATTGGTGATTTGATATCGGAGATCCAATCCAGTGCACTTTACATCTAGCTGTCGTTTCTTTCTTTTTGGTGCCAATTTGCTCATAAATAATATAATTACATTCATACTTTTGTTAATTTTTTACCTTTTATCAACAATGTTTATATCAAGGCTAAAGCCTTCACTCACATGGTAAAATAGATGGTTAATTCATTGTACAGTTGAATCAGATCAGTACCAGATATCGGCACATATGCTCAGCCCAGGTATCGGCATCCGATTGGTTTGACAACACTGGATCAGTGCATCTCTAGGCATAACATGACAATCATGCTCTGCCGTCCACACCTACACAATTTAATCCTTGTCGTACTTACTAAAATCCTCAGATCATTTTCTGCTTCTAACAAGTCCACTTTGAGGACAGACTAATCACTTGATTTCTAATATATTCCACCTACTAAATGCTGTAAGAATAAAGAAATAATCAGCATTAGTCACTTCAATTGTAGGAGGTCATGATGTCATGCCTGATCAGTGTACACATTCATGGGAAAAAACTCATATTGGACAAGCATATTCCCCCATGTTTATGTAAGTAGTGGATTAAACACAACAAAAAAACAATATTTAAAATCATTTTGCTGGTCTAACAATCCACAATTCTGACATAATAAAGCTAATGGTGCATATCAGATGCTAAAAAATTTTTTTTGTTAACAATCTTGACCTGATTTGATCTTATTTAAGTGTTTTCAGGAAGATGCCCTCTATATTTACCATTGAAATTGGTTATACCCACTGTTCTTATAAACTAATGCACACCAGTATCATTGTTTAGAAAGTTTTATAAACTACCAGTATGCCTTTACTGCAGTCCCATGCAGTTGCATCATATCAGTGCCTGAATGATGCATGCTCTCTGTTGTATTTATATGCTGTCATGGTGATGGGAAGACCAGTATGACTGAGCCTCATACCACAGCTCTGTTTAGCTCCTCTTACATGAGATCATCCCTTGAATTTCTGTCCCTCCCCTGACTCACGCTCTGCAGCCTTTTCTCTCTTTCTCTCTTCAGCAGCACCTCCTTCTTTGCCGAGACAGACTTCCTTTTATTGTAATGATAGATTACAAATAAGTTAGCTAATTAATTTATATTTGTGTCACTGTTAAATTAAGAAGCCCCTCTGAGAAATGTGTGGGATTATAAAATATTATCAAAAGCTAAACCAGATACAAAAAGGATTTGAAATAACAAATTAATCTAAAGCTGTTAAAGCAAGTTTTGAATGACCTAAACTTTGGCTTGGCTAATATAAATAATCATCATAAATAAGTCATTACTTTTAATATAGTGCAAATAGGAAATAATGCTTTGTTTTTATTTTCTTTATTTTTTTCCTTTCTAGCACTGTTGCATCTATTCCCAGAGATATATTAGCAAAACAAGAAAAAGATGTAGCGTCTTTTGAATGAAAACTGATAAATCAGTCAATGTTTTTTCTCACTGGAAATGAGTTGAACCCTTTTCTAGTTGTAAGAAAATAAATATGATCTTTTACTTGTTGTGATGCTAACTAATTTTAGCAATATAAACAAAACATTTTCTAAATGTTTCCTCAATTATATGCATCAAGAAACAGAAGCAACATGGCGTTGAATAGATATGTTGAGACATTGTGGTCCTACTGAATGTGTGCTTTTGGTTTATTCAGACAGAAATGTAAATAAAGCTTTTTGTCATTCAGTTTTCATCGTTTTATAAGTGCTTTGCGCCTTGTTGAGTTTCAACTTGAGATAGTGTATGTCTTTTGAAGACAGGCTTCCAACTTTTTCTGTTAGCTATGCCAAAATTATAAAGTCCTCCATAAAAAATGCACAAGTATATATCTTGAAGTTCCGTCTGGAAAGAGCATTTTAATCACTTACCTAAATTTGATCCCTTTACTTTCAAATTGTGTCCAAAGCAGATGCACATATACAGGATAGGGTAATGTTGGCTTTTTCTTTGAGTTGTTCAGAAAACTGTGATTATTGCATCCTCTTTATTTAAGCATCTTTCCATTTCTACATCAATCCATTATCAGTTTCTATTGAATTAAGGCAATATTTACACTGTTTATCTTCAAATAATTAACATAACTAATGAGGATATCAATCATTCTACTTGTCAGCATAATGTGTGAATGTTACATTTTATCAGAATCAGACTGAAGAATGTAAAATAATGTATTATATGCTCTATTTGAAGTGATTACAATGGTAAAGGTTTTCATTACTCTTTATTCTCTTCCTTTAGTTTCATTCCCAGCGATAATAAAACTAGAACGAATACTTGCTTGGCCGCTTTCAGTGCAGACTACCGGTTTCAATCACAGAGCTGTTCCAGTCACATACTTGTGCTGCCCTACCTACCAGAGAATACAGCCGTTTCTCACTCACTAAGAATCCCAAAAATGTATCTTTAAGAATCTCACCATGGTCTTCATTCTTGCATTTGTTTTTAGAAGTTTTGCAGATATATTTTTGCTGCTTTAGAAAAAAAGCGTAAAAAAGTATAGCCATATTGGCAACAATAAGACTATTCACCAAGTCAAAGGTGTATATCTTATAGAAACTAAGTTAATTTTATTATGTCCAGCTTATAATTGCTCATTCGACCCAAAAGCTTTCAATAAAGTGCTTACATTTTTCATGCTTTTAACACATCAGATAAAATAAATTTTGTGTACAGATTTTGATTGAGAAATGTTTGACTTGTCCTTGTCCTGGTCCTTGGCTTTAAGATTAAAAACTTTGCTTTAGTCTGTGTGTTTTTAATTCTCTCCAATTCAAGGTCAAGAGGATTATACAGGCTGGGTTTTGATTGCGATGGCATTTGAATTCAATTCTGCATAGACTGTGAGGATTTTTAATACTTAGAAGCCAAGTGCTGTTAGAAAGCCCTCAGTTTATCTGTACTCACATTTAAACGAGCCTGCACACATATAGGATATGATTTAGGATGCAGCACACTCTGCTTCAACCCACTTGAAGGTTTTGGGTGGCAAATAATTAGTACGTAGTAATTTGATTGACGTGTGAAACATATAATTTTATGAAGCTTTATTAGGGTAGGACTACATTTCCTTGTAGATCAAACAGACTTGCAATGCTATTTCCTGCTTTCAGTTCTACAAGCATGACTCTCCTTCACTTTTCCATGGTGCGCATTAGGAAATGAAGGATGTCACCTAAGCGGCAGAGATTATGTGGCCTGCAGTTGCAGGGGCAGCATAGTTTAGGGTTGTGGTTATTTATAGCAAGGCACATGTGCGTTTGCTATGAATGTCTAAGGCAGCCAGTTAGAATGCTGTGATGGTCTCTCAGCAAAGGCTGTACAGAAATTGACCTCTGGATGTGAATTCTGCCCAATATAACATATGATATTTATAAATTGTTGAGAGAAGTGTTTCCTGGGTCATTTTAGGTTTGCTGTAGCCACTTGGCTTATAGTGTTTTCCTTTCTTTTTACCAAAAACAGCTGTGGCGTTCATTTCACTGGACCCTGGAGGTGTGTTCTGTTACATGGCATCAAGTTGTTGGCAGCATATCCTTAATGCTTGCAAGGGGTGAGATGGGGTCTCTATGGATAGTCCTAGTGCTTTTTATTTTGCTATAAGAAGCAGAGCAGCATGTCCACTTTTGAAAGAACCTACGATGGGTTTGGGAGTGTAGAAAGGGGACATTAGTGCAAGTTCAGTGAGTCTTGTTTTTCTTTTAAATGACATGGATTCCTGGATGTATTTATGTAGTTTTGCTGTGAAACACATGGTATCAGGATTGGCTTTGCAAAGAAGGGAACCTGGTGGAGATCCTTTGAACAATGTGTTAGTGGAAAAGTTTAGATTCTGCTGTTCATGGAAAAGTCTCCATGACCTTTACCACCTAGCTGAACATTGTTGGAGGTCACTTATCAGGATTTTCAAAGCAATATGTTAATTAAATCAATTCAGAATAAACAGTATTTTATGAAGTATGATTGGATTCCGATATATTATGTATTGGCATGCAAGGTAGCTGGGTGAAGCAGGTAAGGTAGCTAAACAAAGCTACCTTCACTGCAAAAAATATAAATCTCAATAAGTTATTTTTTCTTAAAATAAGTGTGTTTTTCCTTGATTTGAGGAGGTAAGTAAGACACTTTGCCAATGGAACAAGACAATTTCCTTTTAAAATAAGAAAAAACTATTTTATCGTCTTATTTCAAGTAAATATTATCTAACTATCTTATTTTAAGAGTGAAAATACTCATTCCATTGGCAAATCATCTTATTTACCTGCTCAAATTAAGGCTAAATATACTTAATTTAAGCCATTTTTTACTTATTTCTGGATTGTTTTTGCAGTGTTGTCTGACCCTCTATGGTTAGGAATTTACAAAGAGATGCTTAGTCTCTTCCCTCCATTTCGATTTAACATGATTACTACTAATCAAAGCAGTGCGAATTTAGAGGAAGTCCACAAAGTAGTCCTTTCGATTTTCTTTGGTTGGCAAAATTTTGTTCAAGGTATTTTGTCTATGATGGAGTAGAACAGGAAAAAGGCAAAGGATGTTGATAAGGTCTTAATCAATCTGAGATGCATTGTAGTCGTAACACATTAGGGTCGCATTACAGACTTGAGAAAGCATCTTGAAAACTCTCACTCTAAAGTGTAGTAGGAGGTAAAGAGGGTAGTTATTATTACATATGCTGGATGGCACAAGTTATGGTTGTTTCTTGAAATATTACCAGCCTGTTCATAGACCCATTATGGCTCTGCCATTCAGTGGGTAGGAACTGTTGCACGGACCGCATGAGACAAAAAGCAGCAAAAAGTGAAATTTTGATGGGGCAGAGTCAAATAAGAAAAAAAATCTCTATAAAAGATGAAGAGACACAATGGTTATTATATTAGCTGCTGACTTGCTTACTTTGTGTCGGTATTGCACTTATTAGGGCAGAAAATGGTTATTAATATTATGTTTGTGTGATACTTATTAGTATCCTACTTCCAGTGGTGAAAACTGTATTTTAGGGTTACGCCCTTACCACTAAGTAAAAATTGTTCAGGGATGGTCACAGGGGCTCCACAATGTTTGAAGTGTCAAATAGTGCTGATTATTTCAACCTTGGGAGACTCGCATAGATAAAAGTTGCAATTAGAAAATATTAGATTTATATTTCTAAGGATAGCCGGCTGATTGGGAGTACTCATTGACTCTCTGTAATCCCTCCCACTGAGCAACTCCCTTTAAATGGAAGAAACCTCCAGCAGAACCATGCTAAGTGTATTTGCAAAGGCTGACTGGGGTTTAACAAGACAGAAGTAGATGAAGCAGAAGTTGTTTGGCGCTCGAGCCTCAGCAGAAAACTTTGATGCTGTGAATCAACATTTCCTTGGATGAGTAACCTAGAAAGCATTAGAGTTGTCTTTTCCCGGGGCCTGGACACTGGTGGTGGAATAAGCCAGAGAATGAGGGAGGAGATGGGGTGGAGGTGGGTGAAAGTTTGTTTGCATGCGAGAGAGAGAAGCTGGGCCAGGAGCTTAATAAGGGGGTCCTGCAGGATGATTCCAGATAGAATTTTTGCTTAAGCTTAATTTCTCAAATTTTCAATACCATTTGTGTACAAACAAGTCTGATCCCATTAAGGGCACACCCTACAATTTGGCAGATGTAACATCCTGGTGCAAGATACCTCAGTACATGTTCAACAGTCTTGCTGAGTCCATGTTTCAATGTTTCTAAAGGAGAAACCAACAAACCTTTAGGCAGTTGGTCATAATGTTGTGTTTGATATTTGAAGTTTTCTTTGGGTTCAGGTGGGATGGGGCTGAACTAAATCCTGAACATAGCACATTTCCATCAGTATCAAATCAATTCTAGAAAAATAAATTGGTAATATATTATACCAAGAAATATTGGTCACTTATAAAATGCTTATTGTTAATTGCTCACCAGCAGGGTGAATTTTGCATTTTTATCTTAAAATGTCCCTTCAAATATAGGGTTTGTGAACCCAAATACTAAATTTATTTAGGAAGACTTTTGTTATACTTTAATTTTTTTAGTTTATAACTGGTTTTATTGTGTTTTATGGTAAACCTTTACACCCAGGCTGGTATTTATTTCTTTAAGATTTTGATTACTGATCAAACAGAATTGAAAGGTACTCTTGCCAGAAATGCAAAATATTTATAAAAATATGCAAAACATTCGATTGAACATTCTATTGAAGCAGACTTATTTACTTTAACTGATTGAATCAGATGAGAGAAACAAAAGGTCAGCAGTTAAATGACTTGGTTAACTGTAATGTGTTTGACAAAGCTGTTCAATGTGTGTTATAGCAGATATGTGACTGATTACATAATTTCTTATATCTTTGTAGTTGCTTACGTGATATGGGCCTCATTCTATCTACTTTATGACCAAACTTTAAATGACCTTTATTCATTAGAAGAATTATTAAGGATTCTGCTTCCCTCTTATTCTCAGAAGATCCTCCAGAGGGCACCACAATGTTAATCTCCCTTGAAAATATTTTTCTTGCAGGCTCAGGTACCGAGACAAGGACTCTTGCCAGAGTAAACTCCCAGGCTCTTTGTTATTCTACCTATAAATATGCTGCATTAATACAGATATTCAGGGAAGAAATGATAAAAAAAACAAAAACTGGTATACCATGTCAAACCAGCTGATGTTCTCGTGTTTGACCTGTATGTTTGTTAATGTGTTATCAGTGAACTGTCAAATACGTGAAACACGGTAATCATTACTGTCTGTCTCTGGGATGGTTTCTTTTTCTGACCCCGACCTTTGCTCTCAGCTGGGCAGTTTCCTGGAATGATTGTGAATGCTGTCTGTATAATTTCCTTTTTTGGAAGGTTTTGAATGTAACACAGTAATAAGCTGATGCATTGGTGTCCCTCTGCAGTCTGAGCAGCTTTGCTCATCTGTGATTAAGCTTAAAAGGGAATGACAGGGACTAACATATCAGCAATGACAGAGTAAAAGAGCTGGAAGTCTGCCTACGTCTTTAGATACCGTATATCATATTTCCATGAGTCTTAATCATTTTTACATGTATGTTATCAGTTTGATAAACTTAATGTCCATAACTCGCTTGATTTCACTTGTCATTCAAATCAAATAAGTCTAATAACTTATCAGTAAAATTAATTTGATCTATAGATGAATCCTTAGCTTTTAAAATGCTGTTAAAAAAGGTTGGTAATCTCGACTTATCAATGTTAAACTCAGCTGAAAAATATAAGATGGATAAACATTGCTACCTATAAGACAGTTTTACCCCTAAGCATAACTTTTTATTGACTCAGCTAAAATCTGACAGGAAGCCAATTTCTTGAAAGGTTAATATTACTAATAACCTAAAGGTTTTTGACTTTATATTATTTTGAGGAAAAAGGTGTTTAAAGGTATAATGGGGGATTTTCATGAACTTAAAAAGACTGAAAATGACTCTCCACTTAAAAAAAAGCACAGTTACACCCTTATACTCACTCCCGATAGGGAATGCCTATTAATCGTGTGCAAGAGTGTGCACGAGCCAATTTCTCCTTGTGCACATGCTGTTTAAAAGTTGTTGTTTGCATCGCTCATACTTTCCAAAAGAAGAATCACCAGAATGATTGACAATGAGGAGGACCACTTATTTTGATGATCCACCCGGAAAGAGCACATCCTCCACTATACCTTTAAGAGACAGAAAAGGTTGGAACTCAAGTGGACTAGGCTGTAATATTCTGGTTAGAACGTCAAAAGACAGTCTCTATGGTTTCCCTTTATGTGGCTTTTACCTTCCTCAGAACCATTTATGTTCTTTCTTCATAGTTCTGCGATCTCAGTGTCCCCCAGTCCATCAGTGGATCCATCTGCTTGGAAGTCACCATTAGTAAAGCTAGTGTAGATTACCTCTTGTGCAACTGGCATGCTGGGATGTCTCAATGTTTTTCTCTTTGGATTCAGAAGCAGTTTTTTAATGTTGAAAAAAAGGACAAAACTGAATCAGAAAAGACTTGGAATATGGCAGGAAAGTGTTACCGTAAGTTGATCCAGTTTACAGTGAGAATATTGTATCACACAACAATTTCATCTTTCACTTGATCTTTCTTCTTCAGAATAACTGTCACACCACTTTAATTTCCAATTCCCAGCATGTCTTACTCAAAACACTATTTTTAGATGAACTAAATAGAAAATCTGCAGACGATGGGCTACCAGAACACTTAAGGTACCCCTGATTAACACGAAGACATATTTTCTGGCACTTATGATGCTTTAGAAGAGTTTATTATATAAAAGTTATCACAGTAGCTTTTTCACTTGAAAACCCCCAAAAAGTGGAATTAAATCTGCAATAATTTCTAAGGCTAAACATACAGGTTTCTGGTATTTCCTTAAGGTTTCTTTACATATAAAGATGTTCAAATTGACAAAGTCTGTCTTATTTTCAGAAGCCGTTTTCCAGGGAAACTAACGGTGGATGTTTTAAGATTATATCATTTTACCACTGAAATACTGATTTTGAGCACAGGAGTTAAGACAGTGTCTCATCCAATTTGGCCGTTTTCATGTCTTATCATGCAGGATGTTAATCTGTATTGCCTAGATGTTTTGAAATGACTTTGCTGATTACAATAAACACAGGCAACTACACAGCAGAGAGCTAACTATCTTAAACCTTTTGCTTTCTTAAAAATAAATGTGTTAGTTGACAGTAGTGCATTTAGTATAATATGCAATCGAAAAATAATGGTGTCTTCCATCATAATTCACCTTTAAATAGAGCTTCTGTGTGCATGTTAAAAAAAATGAGTAAAAGAATCCTGGATATGGATTAGCTTGTATAAAACACTTTCCTTATTCGCTGACTTCACGACTTGCTGCTAGATAAACACCAAACCACATGGAAACTCAAAATAGCAAGTAGCCATGGAAAACCTGACAGGACTCGCTCTGGATGCATGATGAGAGAGGGAGTTACAGCTCCCTCAGAGCCTGTTAGACAGAACGCCACGATCAAGGAGACTAAAACAGCTTCTTCAGTCTTTCATCCACACAAAATTCTGCGTCTACCTGGACCGCTGTCCCCTCGTCTGCCTCTCAGACACTGCAACACAAGATGAAGAACCTGCTTGAAACAGAGAGGGATCACAGAGCACATCTGGTAACTCTCATGTGCTGCATGGGTTAGTATTTATACCACGGCTTCCTTAAATGTTTATCAGGCCCTTCTGTATTTGGTCATTAGCAATAATAACTTTGATATTTCTTTGGAAAACCTGTGTGTCATCTGAATTGGAGATTCATAAATGCCTGAGGTTATGTGCTGTTGGTTTTCAGAGATCTGAAAATATATATTCTAAACTGATGGTGGTTGTAGTTGTGCAATAAATATGAGCTGGTTGACAGATGATTAAGCTAAGCTTTTGTTGAAGGGTTCACTAAAGATTACATTGAGGAAAGTTTATGCAAATGTTGAAGCAGTGCAGTGAGTCACAGATCAGACGACTGGCCAGTATTTAGCCATTATAGGCACTTGGATTTTAATGCACCAGTTTTTTTTGTTTTTTTTTTTTTGTTTAAATGCATCAGCTTCTACTGTGATGTTGTCAGTGGCAGACGATGATGTAGGTCTGGTTGGCATGGTGATGCAAACAGGGAATAAAACATTGTGGTGGATTTGACAGTCTTAACTGAGAGTGATCTCATCTTTGACTCTGGGAAATCACGTTCTTCCTTTTCCCATCCTGTAGAACTCCGGCGTTTTTGTGATAAACTAACAGGTTTCATAAGCTTGTTAGAGAGCATTAGTAAACAAACTACTTGACCTTCCCCAGGAATATGCACCAGATAAGTTAGAGATAAGGTTTTGCAGATAATCTGACTCAGCTTATAACACAATATCTTAAACTAGCTTCAGACATCTCCTGGAGTACAGTTCAGATATCATCCTAAAATAAGTGAATCATGACATAACTGTAGATGTACCAATACAAGACTAAAATGCTATGCTTTTAGTTGGATGTCTGATGGAACTGAGACATCCACAGCTCAGGTGGGAGACAGGACAACTATTTAGTGTATATAGTCCACAAGTGTTACTGAGCCACATGGAGAACACACCAAACATGTGGAAGAGGTTTCCTTGAAAATAACTAATATAAACAGACTGTCCCCAAGGTGAAACATGGCTCTGGGGATTTGTTTTTTCAGCAGGGACAAGGCTGGTTAAAGTTTAAAGGAAAATGTTTTTCAGCAAAATAGAATAGAATGGAATAGAAAATACCTTTATTGTTCCACAATGGGAAAATTCTGGTGTTTACAGCAGCAAAAAGATTATAGAAAAACTTGTTACACCAATGTAGACCTTAGAAAAGTGTATAAGAATAACATAATAGTAAAAACTTAAAAAAAGATAAACAACTGAAAGACTGTACTGTTAAGTGTTTTAACGATATAAATATGTGCACCTGGAGAATAAATAACCAATATACAGCTACGGACATTTTTAAAGTAATGCATATTTGAAATTAGCAGCAGCATTATAGAGTTGCAAAATGACTGCAGCATGTTATTTAAATGACTACAACAGAAACTGTGCAAAATTAGCATGGATGTAACAACTTATTGAGGTTGTTGGGAGCAATGATGGTTCTAAAGTTTTACAGCTGCTGGGAGGAAGGATCTGTGATAACGCTCCCGGGTGCATTTAGGGTGCAGCAGTCTATCTCTGAAGGAGCTCTCCAGTTCTGCAACAGCTTCATGCATGGGGTGGAGACATTATCTAACAGGGTATATATAAATACAGGTCAATGCTCAAAGAAAAGGCTCCAATAGACTTGATAATGTTTATAAGTACTGTTTGAAGATCTCTCTAATAAATCTTACTAAGTAAAGATGTGCAAGGAAAATGCACAAACATTTTACGGCACTAATTGTTGAGGAAAAACACTGAAGACTTACAGTATTTATACATTATTGTTGACACAGGGGGTTTGAGTAAAAATAATGTACCAAACTTTTCAGGGGTTTATTTTTAAAAACGATCTATTGTTTTCCCTCAGCTTCATATTTATACAGTGTGATATGCTGGTCTATCATAAATTGCTCCAATAGAATGGATTGAGCAATCTGTTTTTAAAGTGACATTTGAAAATTATGAATTAATTTTTAAGGAGCTGCACTCCATGTTATATAAACTTCTTAGTTAACAAACTTGCTTTTGCCTTTTTCCTTATTTTTTCTTTCATTTTCATATCTTTTTTTCCCTATTCTGATATGTGTGCATTTTAATTATACATTATACTTTTTTTTTATTTGTAAGCAAAGTTTACTTAGAACTAATGGAATATTACTAAGTCTCCACCCCATTTATTTAATTATTTATACAGAGATTTACTATTTTGGGTGTGTAAGGGTGAGCAAGCTGATACCTGTGTTTTTGCTGTTCTTGCTTTTATTATTGTTATTGCGGTTACCTACCTATGTGCATTTGGACTGTTTTCAACATCCTATCAAACTAAAATTGACAGAGTTCTTCTGAAAAAAGAATATTTTACTTGCACAAATGAAGTTGTCAATCATAAGTCCTCCAAGCAGATTAATATGTAGCATGAGGGCATGCTGCTATCTTATCATATATATACATTTTTACATGACATGCATTGCTTGAAAGATTTCCTGTCTTCATGGATTTTGCAATCGGAGATGTGCCCTGACAACTTGCAAAGAAAACAATTAACGCTGTGCCGTCTCTTCTTTTTGCAGATGAAAGAGACCGTGTGCAGAAAAAGACCTTTACAAAATGGATAAACCAGCATCTACTAAAGGTAAAAGATACTACAAGGCAGTAGTTTACATGATATAGATAAATGGATGTTTGTTAAAATGATTAGGGGCTTTAAAATTGTTGGGCCAGTCTGTTTGCTTCCACATTAACCAAATCCATTTTTATTTAACATGCTTAATAAATCGTTTACAGCCTCTGTTTTTATTATGTTCCAACATGTTAACATTCCTTCTGAGACATTATTAAAATTTGGCTGAAAGTTATTTAGGAGGAAACGTGTAGCTGCTCTGCTGCAGCAGCAGGTTTTCTTTTGTTGAGTTGGAATTAAAAATGCTTACTGTGTAGTTTTAACAGCGTTTGGAATTTAATGAAACACTTTAAAGGATAAACGAGCATTGACTTGTCTGATCTGTCACAGCTTTGAATATAAGCACATACAGTAGATAGGATATGAAAAATGTGTGTAAAAGTTTTTCTTCGATTGGATGAAGTAAATCACCATCATCTCTAAAATCAGATTAATCTGTGATGCCCTTCATCCTTTGGTTGTTCTTTAATTGCAGACATATGTTTTCAGATAAACTTAAGTTTGGACGTGTTAATGAAGACATTCTATGGGTTGCAATTTATGTATCTAATGTTTTTTTTGTATTAGTGTATTATTTTTACATTTATTTTAATATAATTCTTACAAAATCACGATAAAATGTTAAATTTTTGTCTTGCTCATTAATTTACTGTAGCACAATGATACAAAGCTAATCTTTATGCTAACAGACTTAACAAACCTATATGGTGTCACTGAAGGGAAAGTCTTGTGTTTTAGCAGTAAGAATATATTTACAACAAAAATTCATACAAATACAAAAACAATGGCATACTCAAATCAGGTGAAATGTGCAACTGAGTATGACTATTAGGAAAATTATTTGCTTGAGAAAACAGCAACAGAGTAGTTAAATTACCTCCTTGAAATAACATATGGTATAGAAACTCTGAAGTATTCAGCAATATGGATTTCTGGCCTTCTTTAGTTTTTTGTGTTTTAGTAGCATTGGGGACCAAAGTTGTAACATTTAATTGAATTAAATATAAGATAGATAATATCTCTGTAAGGGACTGAGCCAAAAGAATCAGAGAGGCACAGGGAAGTTTGAGGAAAAAATAGAAACAAATTTACTTACAACAAAATGATGAACTCTAAACATAAATCTGAGCCCAAAAGTAAAAGAGGTCAACAAAACCAAAACACAAGCAGCTGTAGTATTAATTGACCTAACAGACACTCAAGGGGAACATATATACTGGCTGATTGGGCCATTTTAACACAAGAGAGAATATTTACATAATTTACCTAAACAAGACTACAACAAAAACAACAAACTAAACTATACAATACCAAATCAGCAAACCTAAAGAAAATTATCTAAGTATTTAATCCCTCCAACTTTATTTAGAACAAAAACCTAATGGAAAAAAACGGAAAAACAAACTTTCACGCCTCTTCTAAAATAAGTGGAAGAGTCCAATTAAGTCTCAGTGCTACTGAGATTCTTTGCAGCTGGGACTCTTGCTTCACTGGCCCAGCCAAACCCACATGGCAGCCTCCCAGGAACCGGCAACTTGAAAGAAAAGTGGTAGTTTAAAGTAAACCATACAAGCAAAATGTGGCAAAAATAGTCAACCAAATATGTGCACCCAAACAGTTAACTGGTGCCAAATCATAAGTAAAGAGGAATAAAAAACAATATGGTAAACAAATATATAGTGCTACATTTAAATAAAAATAATTACCAGACCATTTATAGTGGGGCTGCACATGCTGCCACCACACTCTCCAAATCTTATATTATTATATAAATTGAGATTACCTAATATCAATATAAACAACTTAAAAACATCAGAAAGACTGGGAAGAATTACTCCAATAGATGCTTTACTTTACAAGTTTTTCTTTTTTAAATCATCCTGTTAAGATTTCTCTCCTTTTCTCTTACTCATGCCCGAGTTCCCCCTGCTCTAGTCATTAATTATGTTGTCCTCTTTGTTAATAAAAGGTTGGTTAATTTTGCACTTAGCATCTTCAATAAAACACAACAGATTCAAGCTGGATTTTGGCCACAGCGAGCGTTGACAAGTAGGGCGTTCTAGCTGAAACTAATCCTGGAGCTTAGCCCACCACTGAGCAAAGACTACAGCTGCATCCACAGGCTCTGTGTCTGTGGTAAACATCGTCACTTAAATGCAGTAATTATTGACTGAAACGTAAATCGAAATACCAAAACTGCATTTAAACGTTACATCACTATTACTGAATTAAACTAGATATATATTGATACTGATATTTGTCCATACCAAAGCTGTTTCAAATGTAATGCAATAACTCCTATTTTCTTTTTTTTGTAAGTGTGTTCTGACACTTTTGGCCCTCCATACAAACACTTCACTTGCAATCCTGGTAATGCAAACATAATGGTTTTTATTTGGCATTAAAGTCCTGAAAGTCCTCTGTGAAAGGAGGTCAACGGCATTACTGGACTTTTTTTGGACCAGGACAGAGTCTCTGGCTGTTGTTTAGCACTTCACTTAAGTTGCTAGATGAAGTGTTACACTGATAACCTTGGAAGACTTTGCTTTACCACTTCTCTATATATCATCATGGACTTAAATACCAGGACCACCTGAGCTTTTTTCCCCCAATGAATGTTATGCAAAACATGGATTTAACCTTGAATTTTCTCCTGATTTAAAACAGGATTGAAATGATACTTTAAGATTAAGATATAAACATTTATCCCCATTAGTATTTTAATAAATTTCCTTTAGCAAATTTCAGCAAAACCACTTTGTTTTTAATGCCTGCAACAAATTTCTGGCTTCTTAAAATTCTAAGTAGAGCCGGTACAGCCCATGTGATTGGTTTCCACCCTCAGATAAAGCTTTTAAGTGCAATCCATAAATTTTTGATAAGATTGAACTTGGCAATGTTCCAGAAGAGCTGTGTTAGTCTACTTTGTCGATTTTAACATCAGTTTCATTCACTGTTTGATGCAGCTGTCCTGTTAGAACACCCAGTTGTTTCTGCTTTAAATGATCCGGTACTTGCTTTCAAGGGATTTTAAATGTTTTGGAGCTAAGACTTGTTTCTCATTAAAACATTGATACTGTGCAAAGCAACAGGGCCACCAGCAGAAAAGCAGGCTTCACTACGATTTTACTGTATATAAAGAGTATGATATTTTCTATCCAAAGCCTATGCTTAAAGAGGCATTACTACGTTTTCTAATTATACTACCAAATGTGACAAAAAACACAGAGCTACTGTCCTCTTCTGCTCATTCTTGTTGCTCGGGCTCATACTTGACAACTTTTTTATTGTTTTTTATTTCATTTTTTTCTATTTTCACCTTACCTGGAGTTACCATTGGTGTCTGAGTTGAGCTGGATGCTGGTTGCTTCTGAAGTATCTATAAAATCCATCTTTAATATAACGCTTTCACTGTTTGCGAGGCTGGACCTGTTCAACATCGATGCATTTATCATTACATCCGCCAAACAGCACGGGAACTTGCAACCTGAAGTAAATTCAGGAAAATAGGCTGCAGGCTTATAGATGCATCAGTGCTGAAGTACTGAGGTGTCATTCTGCTCATCAAATGGTGTTTTAGTCATAAAGGGTCAAATAAAAGGTTATTTTTGTCTCATATGTCTATAAAACATTTCTCTTAGGGATTTTTCTCTTGTCTTAGAGGGCAGCTAAATTTCAATTAATTGTAAATATGTTGTTTTTGGAGCAGGTGCTTCTTTCTTGCTCAGGTAATTAGTGGATGTTGACATTAAATTCCCATCCTTGTTGACGTGGACACCAGTTTCTTAGGATCTTCATGTTCATGACAGGCTTTATTATTGGTTTAATACAACTTTGTGTTGAAATAGGACAATGTTACCAAACACACATCAACCAGCTTTAGGCTGGAATAGAACTGGGTCATAAGCACTCTTTTGAACACTGTTTTAATGATTCAATTCAAATATCTCAGTCAGTCAATCCGTCCAAATATCACCCTGTAGTATGTAACCAGTTCTGACCTAACGAAAATCTCAGCCATGTGGGAGCTCAGTCTTTGTCTTGAAACAATACAAGAGCAATGGACATCACATCATAATAGCATACAATTGTAATCAAGTTACTGAATATTCCAATACATTTTCCAGCCCCTTTTTTATTTAGTTCACAGGATCTCCGTCACTATTTTTGAGCTTTAGCATCTTGATCACTTGGGAAGTCTTTTGAATAACCCAGAACCAATGTTGGCCTTTAGAATCGGCATGCATGACTCTTAAAAAAGAAAGCCCATATAATCTTTGTCTTTGTAGAAAAAAGTGAAACAAGATAATGAGACACTAAATTGTAGGTAAATGAAATACAATTAATTAATGTATTCTAGAAATCGTGCAGTTGTACACTTCTTTGGAAGGATGAAATAGAAAAGTAGGATCATAATAAATTATTAAACAGCAGATAATTTGATTTTTTTAAAAGTTGACTAAATCCCATACTGCTTGTGAATAACTTAAATAAAATATACAGGTGCTGGTCATAAAATTAGAATATCATGAAAAAGTAGTTTGATTTCAGTAATTCCATTTAAAAAGTGAAACTTGTATATTATATTCATACATTACATACAAACTCATATATTTCAGATGTTTATTTTGTTTAATTTTGATGATTACAAATGACAACAAATGAAAATCTCAAATTCATCATATCAGAAAATTAGAATATTACTGAAGACCAATAAAAACAAAGGATTTATAGAAATGTTGGCCAACTGAAAAGTATGAACATGAAAAGTATGAGCATGTACAGCACTCAGTATTTAGTTGGGCCTCCTTTGGCCTGTATTACTGCAGCAATGCGGCGTGGCATGGAGTCGATCAGTCTGTGGCACTGCTCAGGTGTTATGATAGCCCAGGTTGCTCTAATAGTGGCTTTTAGCTCTTCTGAATTGTTGGGTCTGGTGTATTGCATCTTCTTCTTCACAATACCCCATAGATTTTCTATGGGGTTAAGGTCAGGAGAGTTTGCTGGCCAATTAAGAACAGGGATACCATGGTCCTTCAACCAGGTACTGGTAGCTTTGGCACTGTGTGCAGGTGCCAAGTCCTGTTGGAAAATGAAATCTGCATCTCCAAAAAGTTGGTCAGCTGCAGGAAGCATGAAGTGCTCTAAAACTTCCTGGTATGTGGCTGCGTTGACCCTGGACCTCAGAAAACACAATGGACCAACACCAGCAGATGACATGGCACCCCAAACCATCACTGACTGTGGAAACTTTACACTGGACTTCAAGCAACGTGGATGAAGTGCCTCTCTTCTTTTCCTCCAGACTCTGGGACCTTGATTTCCAAAGGAAATGCAAAATTTACTTTCATCAGAGAACATGACTTTGGACCACTCACCAGCAGTCCAGTCCTGTTTCTCTTTAGCCCAGGCAAGACGCTTGTGACGCTGTCTGTGGTTCAAGAGTGGCTTGACACAAGGAATGCGACAGCAGAAACCCATGTCTTTCATACGTCTGTGTGTGGTGGTTCTTGAAGCACTCACTCCAGCTGCAGTCCACTCTTTGTGAATCTCCCCCACATTTTTGAATGGGTTTTGTTTCACAATCCTCTCCAGGGTGCGGTTATCTCTCTTGCTTGTACACTTTTTTCGACCACATCTTTTCCTTCCCTTCGCCTCTCTATTAATGTGCTTGGACACTGAGCTCTGTGAACAGCCAGCCTCTTTAGCGATGACCTTTTGTGTCTTGCCCTCCTTGTGCAAGGTGTCGATGGTCGTCTTTTGGACAACTGTCAAGTCAGCAGTCTTCCCCATGATTGTGTAGCCTATAGAACTAGACTGAAAGACCATTTAAAGGCTTTTGCAGGTGGTTTGAGTTAATTAGCTGATTAGAGTGTGGCACCAGGGGCCATCAATTTTGAACCTTTTCACAATATTCTAATTTTCTGATATGATGAATTTGAGATTTTCATTTGTTGTCATTTGTAATCATCAAAATTAAACAAAATAAACATCTGAAATATATGAGTTTGTATGTAATGTATGAATATAATATACAAGTTTCACTTTTTAAATGGAATTACTGAAATCAATCCACTTTTTCATGATATTCTAATTTTATGACCAGCACCTGTACACAAATACACTTAATTAGGCATTGTCTGTGTAAAACTATTAATATTTGAAGCTTGCAGACATTTGATTTCCTCTCCCATTTCTGCAGGTACGAAAGCATATCAATGACCTGTATGAAGACTTGAGAGATGGACATAACCTGATCACACTGTTGGAGGTCTTGTCTGGAGACACGTTGGTGAGTTTGTGTTTTTTGTTGTTGTGTTTGGTGTTACATAAAAAAGATGAGGGTTCAGATTTACATGGAAAAAGATGTGATTATGTTTTTGCTCGTGTGAAGCTTCATGTTGATGCTCAAGTTGGTAAACTTTCAGATAGATCAGTCAGATAAATCAATGTTGCACGATTATACCATAAAAAATTCCTAGTTTGTGAACTCCTTCACTAACAATGGCAATAAACCTGATTCTGATTCTGAAAAACAGGACATACAGAGAAACCTGTGTGTTGTCATGCATAGCAGACCATCAGTCAGTTTGGATATCCTGACACTTCTCTTTTTGTACTTATGTAACTTTAACTTGGCCTAAGTAAGAGAGGGGAATCCTGTGATTGTATTCCCTATAATCAGCTTTTCTGCCTATTCACTAAAACTAGATAAAAAAAAGAAAATAAATAAATAAATTTCTATGCAGCATCTTAAACTACTGAATTCAGTACACAGAACAAGTTCTAAATCTAAATTGATAAAAATTTTAGTATTTATTTGTTTATTTTCTTTTGAGGGTTAGGATTCAATTTCCATCTGGGATCAAGTATTTTGGACTTTAATTGAACATGAATTTACCTAAAGCTCAGTTTGGAGAGTTTGAACAGGAATGTGATGTAACTATTAAACTTTAAGAATATGCTGCAGATCAGCATTCCAACACCTTACTGCACTTTGTAAATAATATATATATATATATATTTTAAAAAGATGATAAAAAATCTGAAGCTGAAATTTGATAATCTTTCATCAAATGTTTAGTTAGACGATGATTTGTGAGGTCACTAAGTCTCCTCCCTTCAATTGAAGACCACCCTTTGATCTCAAGGATCTCTTTAAACCATATTAGTTTGTGAAGCACAGAAAGTTTAGGTGACCTTATTACACACAAAGGGAAAACATCATCTTCTTTAACTTGTTTAATAATCTTTCTCATATTAGCGTCAAGGTACTGCAGGTATCAGATCTATACCACACTGAAGGCTCCCTTGAATTTCATAATAAAAAATGGCTAATGAGATGCATTACTTTTAAAATCTTGCTTTTATTTCAATCAGTGATGATTGAGAGTTCACTTTAATTTAAGGGCAACACGATTCAAGCTGTGAAAAGTCTTGTAAAACAAATGTTTCACAGGAAGCAGTGAAAATATAACAAACTAAATGTTTGCTGTTAGTGGTGTTAAGCATTAAGTTAGTTTATCAGTTCTAAGTACACATCTAAGAATGGAAAGTGATAAACTCATGTCCCGCTGCTTTATGAAAGCCCAATAAGTTTATTGGTGGAAAAAATCCATAAAAAAAAAAAAAAATCTTTATAAACACCAAATTCCATTTTCTGGATTTTATTGATCAGCCAGCCCTAACCAATTTGTTGGTACCCCTCTTCAAACTTGGAAGCAAAGTCCAGTGGTTTGTTTTTTTAACTTTTTTGGAACAACTATGACCTGGATGACTGAGAATCTTCACCAGCATGTTGGTACCCCTCGTTCAGTGAAAGAAAGACCCATAATAGTCACAGAAATAACTTAATAAATGGTAAATGGTAAATGGCATGTACTTATATAGCGCCTTTATTCAAGTCAGGAGACTTGACCAAAGCGCTTTACACTACATTCATTCACCCATTCACACACACACACTCACACAATGTAGCTTGTTCATTTTCATAAAATCTATCAATTTTATGAAAATGAACAAATACAATAAGACATACAACCATGCGCACACACTCACACCTAAGGACGATTTAGAGATGCCAATTATCCTAAAAGTCACGTTTGTGTCTGTGTGAGGAAGCCGGTGTACCTGGACCCCACCCACACAAGCATGTGGAGAATCACTGGATGAAAAGCAAAGTTAAAGACTTTCATTTGTTAATTTTTTTAATAGAATTTCTTTTAGTATTACTTTTGTCAAATTTAAGTTATTTTGTGACAATTGTGGGTTTTTCATACATTTAACAAGGAGTACCAACAGTTCTGTCCATGTGTGTATATGTTTCCTTAAAATCCTAAACCTCTGGTGTCTGGGCTTGTAAATGGGAGGATCATGTGCCTCTTCTAGTTTCTTCTTGTGGAAGAACAAGCACTATCTTTGCCTTCATCGGCTTATCAGCAGCATGAGAGGATGATGCTATGAGGGTAGATCTGTGTAGGATGTTTGCCTTTGTGTAGTGTACCTTTAAATAGAGTATCCTACACTATAACTAGAATTAATTAATGCTTACAAAATCTAAAATTTGCTTTTACAGATTAGTCAAAAGTAGTTGAACTGACAAGACATTATTAGGAATGGTCCCATCTGTTAAGGGAAAGGAGGGGAATTCAGCAGAACCTTCTAACCTGATAGGTTCTAAGCAAGTTTGGCTTTTGTTTAAAAGACAATGAAACAAAACTACAGCTGCAAAGGAGAGGAAGGTGGCAAAGGAGAAGATTGTCGCTTTAGTTAATTCGTAAGTTTATATGAAGTCTTCTTTGGTAGGCCATTTTTACATTTATTAAAGGCACTCTCCTCTGTGTCGTTCAATTTTTAGATCACAAAAATAAGATTCTTCCTGATCAACATCACACTCCTACACTGAACTGTAATAATATGTCTTCTGAATGACAGTTTTACAGCAGAAACTGAATTTCAGAAAGTAGAAAAACAAAACAAAACTACACACGTAAGAATGAAGTTTTATATACCTAGAAAAGTTGAAACATTTTAAGTGGCCGCTTTGACATTTATCAGCTTCACTGAATATGTATTTATAATATCTAAAAGACATTTCTTCATTGTCAAAATAATACAAATGCTGACCAGTAACAATAGGAATATGGAGATTTATAATTCATTTCTAGACATCCAGAATCTTTATTCTAGATGTGAAGAATGTAATCTTGTTTAAAAGGGTCATATTTACAAGGAACAATGTTTTTTTTCTTCAGATATCTGCAATACATATTCGGTAAATATAATATATATCAAAATGGCAGGCCATAGCCTGTTGTGACCACAATAGCATTATGTGTTTATTTCTTGAATTGCAGTAGATCAAAGTATATTTAGGAGAAATCATCTGGCAGTGAAGATAAAGAATAAAACCGTTGTTCTAATAGATAGGACCTGTACATCAACTCATTGGGTTCCTCCTCATGTTGATTTTGTCTTCTTTTACACAGTAAATACTAAGTGGCTATTTCCAGCCACTTAGGATGTCATCATCCTAATAAAAGGTCATTATTAGCAGTTATCAGTCCCATAAATGGCTTCATATTGTGCCTCCTACCTACCAGTAGGCTCAGTAGGTTGTTATCACCAAGTGAATCCTAATCCCAACCCTAAGGTAACTCCTTTTCTAGCCACGAAATTAATTAATCTATTTATGTGTAACCTGAAAATAATTCTGTGGTTCTTCATGTACTGCAAAAATAAATAAATAGAAATAAAATAATCTGCATGTTGCTCATATTAAACAAACCAAACACAAGTAAACCTCATATCCTGTCAACTGAGTTGTAGAATCTTCTCCCTATAAATACTTAATTCTATGTGAAAATGTGCCGCTCATTCTTTGATTAGATCCTCATCAAATGGACATACAGTGTTTGTTTTTAAAACCAAATGTGCCTAACGGACCTAGTCAATGATTTATTTCATGAACAAAACTAAAAACAAAAATCTGACTAAATCAGAAAATAAAACAGCGTGATTGGCTCTAAGGAGAGCAGAGACAGAAGACACTCTGAGTTTACTGAACAAAACCTGCTTCTGACTAGGTTAGCTGTGGGGAGAATGTTACCACGGCAAGGTTGCGTAAACTCTGTGAAATGGAAAACTCAGTTTCCCATATTTCAGGTTTAGAAAACTTAGGGTTTTCAGTAAACCTGCTTCGGGAAACGGATGCCAGATTACTTGTTTTTTTCTCTTAAATCCAAGGTTTTCTGTAAAACAGTTAATAAAAGTTTACTGGTTGTATTATTATTATTATATATGTAATTGTATATCCTTGTTGATATATGTACAAGAGATGCATTTGTATGTGGAATAGAAATGATGGAGACAATTATTCTTCTGTGTCATTTTATACACAAAAAAGATTAAAATGTGACTTGATACCTTTTTTAATTATGTAAATATTCATTGACTGTTTTATATTTTGATAATATACTAACCAATTTATGGTGGAAGTCATATCTAGGTTATCTAATTGAAGTAAAGCGCAACAGTTGTGATTATTTCTAGGATGAATCATTCAGCTGATTTATTTTATTTGAATATGTCTAACAACTCTTAAGGCCTACATCAGTGTACTACACATCCATTTAGTCACTTTTTGATTCAAAGAATGAGAGTTAACCCTCCAAATACTTTAATTCCCCCTTCCACAAATGTTACTTTAATCCTTTAAGTACCTGTTTGTCTTTTCTGTTTACATCTCACTTTTCCTCATCTTCTCCATTATATGACTGTGTCTGTCCATTGTCCAACTTCCTTATGGTTTCGTTGCTGTGTGTGTGTGTGTCCATGTCTTCCTTTTCTTCCTCATGTGTTGCCTTTTCGATGATAAAGCGAAGGGAGCGTGATTTTCTGAAGACGTTGCGGTTGGTGAGTGGGAGAGAAGCATGTGCGGTTGAGCAGCATGGAGACACGGTGGATGATGATGATGATGATAAGGGGGTACGTGTGTTCTGCCCCCCCTTAAAATACCCCACTAATTTAGCTCATGTTGTTCCCTTTAAATAGAAGCATAGGATGATTTTTATTCTCATAGGAGTTGTTACTTTTTTCTCTAGTTGATACTGAGATGTATTTTACTCATTTTCATTTTTGCTTTGGGACTTTTTTGATGAATACATAATAGGATTTTGTATATATTTTATACTTGAAATAAAATAATTTTCCTCAATAAAGTGTATAACTTTTTGACAAAAACAAAAATGGGTGATCAGCCACCCATGCTTAAAATAACATTAAAAAAGTCTCCCCTTCATCGCCACTTCACTAGTTCTAGGCATTATGACATCATATAGTTAGCTCTGTCTGAATCTCCATGGCGATTCAGACATTTTGTCTTTGACTTGAAGTTATGAATAGGAAATATTTTTCTTCCGAGGTCTCCTGAATGGCCTTCACATAATAAAAGAGCTTGGTTTGTTGGTGCCATTGCTTTGCTGCAGAGAGGAACAGGGAGGCTGGATGCAGTTCAAGCCTTTCACTTCTACTTCTGCTGCTGCATCGTGGCTTGAATGCATTTTCCATTCCATTACCTCATCATGCTGTGGCCTGTAACCATTCATGAGTATTTGCCACTGGTAATCATATAATACAGCACTGTATAATCTTTGGTGGCACTGAATACTGAATAGACATGAATTTCCTAATTTTTTTCTGTTCTGCTTACTTGTCTTCGAGGTTTAGATTTTTTTTTTTGTTTTGTTTTCAACTAACCTGTACAGCTTGAGTTGATAGGAATTATTGAGCACAAGGGTGGTTCACCACAATTAGTTCATAGTCTGCACACAGTTTGAATGGATTTTAAATGGCAACTCTTGTGGATTCTATGTCTGTTAGTTGTGTGTTCTTTTCTACTTCATCAGATCTGGGGTAAGATGCATGTTCTGTGTCATTTGTTCTTTACTAATCATTTACTGAAATTAAGTATCTGATGAAGCATATGGTTATTGTTCCTTGTTTGTCTTCACAGCCCCGGGAGAGGGGAAGGATGCGTTTCCACAAGCTTCAAAATGTACAAATAGCTTTGGATTATTTAAAGAGGCGACAGGTAAGGATCTGGTCATACTTATTCTTCAGACTGTTATCTTATTTTGAAATAAAAGAATTTGAGGGGAAAAAATACCTTTTGGTCAGTGCTGGAACATGATGTAGTTTGTACTCAAGAAATCTAAAACAAAATTAGAGAGGTACGGATTTATGGTCAGTTTCTGATTATTAGTTTTTAAAAAACTTTAACCTGGCAAAATACTTTTTGGCCACTTTCTTTTCAATGTTAATCTTTTCTTTTCTATTTTTTTCTTATTTTTAGCTCTCCTCTATTGAATAGTTAATAATTGCTTATATTTGGAGCAAGGGGTTTTCCATAACATATGTTTGAAAGAGGAGCAGCGGTAATGATAAGTTTTAGACATTTCTATTGCTAAGGGTGATATTTTAACGTGTCTTTTGCAAAGTAGCCACTAGCATGATTAGAAAAGTTTATTTATGACTGTAGACATCAGTCTTTCCTCAAAAAATTTTAGATTCTCAAAAGGCTGCAAACATTCCCACTACTAGAGCATCCCAAGACAGGCAGAAGTTGAACCACTAAAGGTCAATTTGCTAACTTGGCAAAATGCCCCAAAGCCAGGTCTGAATGGATGATCAGTGATACATTTTTTCTTAAGTTTGTGATTAAATGACCAGATTGGTAAAAGTACTAAATGGGTAATATCTAAAATAACCAGCACCTGCAAAAGTCTTTTTGCTCTGGCACCCTGACTAAAGCCTCCATATTTTTTTATGTTTTGCATTTCATGGCTTCATCTTGAGATACTTCACTAATAATGAAAATCCTGGTGTTAATTTCTTTGCATCCACACCAGAGTACTGTGGTTGGTTTGATCAATATATGCATAGTTTAATGCATTTTAATTATTTACGTTCAACCAAAATGTTTTTTTCTGCTCGGAAATGAGACAGAGATCTCTAAACGATATAAATCAAAGAATGTGTCAATTCTATAAAATTATATATCTTTTTGTGAACATTTTATAAAAAAAGTTCATTTAATTTGTAACATAAATAAACCATTGTTGAAATTACAGTGGTCAGACCGTTTTGTGATATAAATTGGCAGTTTTTTCTAATTTTCCTATAGGCAGTATTAATGATTTGTCTATGACAAATTATTAAAACTGCTAAAAGACAGAAGATTCTAGAAGGGAGCTACGGGAAGGAGAATAACACAAGGGGGCAACAGAGGGTAAACAGAAATACATAAGACCTCAAGTAAAACCAAAACAACTAGAATGATACAAAAAGAAAATAGAACTAACGAAAAACTCAAAAATAAAACTTAAACAGAACCTAAACCATGACAGATGAGCTCCAAGTTTTCGAGGTTGGAACGCCTGCTTGCTCTCCATCATAGCTGGCTGTGTTACAGCAATCATAATAATTTTATTTCAAGTGATAAGAAACATTTTGGTAAAAGATGACTTTAAACCTAAATTTATTAGATATATGATAAATGTTTAGCTCAACTGTGTAATAACTTTAGACTAATTTCCGTAAATAAAATTAACAGCTCATGTGCAAATCTATATTTTGTTGATTGATTGATTTACAAGATATTCTCAGCTATTTCGTCATGAATAAACACTTTGATATGAAATACAAACAGTTATTTGTACATTTTTTTTTTACTTTACCTTAAATATATATTAAGTACTTGAGATGGTAATGGTACCATATAATTTCTGAAAAATACAATTCATTTTAGAAAGATTTTAGAGCTCTGGGTTGCATCCCCTCCCCCTCAGCTATATGCAGGCTGTTCAGAAGAACACAGCTTCATTGAGCTGTAGCCAGATGTGAATACAACCAGACACAAAGGATTCATGCATTATACAAATGAGTAGTAGTATTGTTTCTGTTGCTAAACGGAATCAGTGACAAAATACATTCATGCCAGTGTTGCTAGATGTAAAATCATCTAACTATCAAAGCTCCTTTGAATCCACCTCGCCACTGTTAAAAGGGCTGTCAGGAACTAATGAAGGCTCTTCATAAACCAGACTGTGTTCAGACTTTGATCTCTCCTTCACATTTTATTTGAAAGACACCTATAAATGCTCATCATTTTCTGATTCTGGTATGTGGTAATGTCCTAACAAGTTTAGATCATTTCCTAAGGTAAAGTCATTCATGCACAGAGTTCAACTGAAATCTTCCTGCTTATGATGTCTAGAGTAGGGTGCCACCTTGTGGTGTTTATTAAACATGACTAGCTTATATGAACATGGAGTGTTGATTATTCTGTGGGTTATTTTTACAGCTAAAGATAAGGTGTCTGTTATAAATGTACAGCATCAGCCGCAGAGTCAGAATGCTAATTTTGCAAATGGCATTTCAATGTATGTGTGATAATAACTGTATATTTTCTATCCCTAGGTCAAACTTGTAAATATCAGGAATGACGACATCACGGATGGCAATCCAAAACTGACCCTGGGATTGATCTGGACCATCATTTTGCACTTTCAGGTAAGTGAGATGCATCTACGAGACACATATTTACCAGTTGTTTTCATCTATAGACTTAAATTTCTATTTGTTCATATTTTAGAAACAGCCCAACCTCAGTTAGATTGGATTGAAAGCATCTATGAACATCAATTTGCAAGGATTTGGATTTATGTATCAGTACTGACAGATCATTCTGAGAAATAAATATGTTAAGAGCTAAACCCCTTAACTTTGAGCTCTAGGCTTTATGTTAGGATCTTTGCACTGCTGAAAGGTAAATCTCTACCCCAGTATCAAGCATCTTAAAACTTCTAACAAGTTTCTTTCTTTAGGTGTGCTGTGTATGTAGCTCCATCCATCTTCCTATCAACTCTGACTCCTTTTTCTTTGCTAAAGAAAAACATTCCCATAGCATTAGCTCCTCCCACTGCCTTGTTTGACTATGGGGTGGAGCGATTGGAGGAATATGTTGTGTAAGTTGTCATGTAGGGTGAAAAAGTTAATTTTTCATTTAATCCTGCTTGCTCACCTTCCTCTAAATGTTTTAGGTTGTCCCTTTCATTGTTTGTGGCAGTAAAAGGTAATTTATTTCAAAGGTATTTTTATTTTGACCACTCTCATCCTGTCCGCTCCTCCGATGCAGTACTGCCATAGAGATCTCCTGACAGTAATTTGAGGATTTCAGAGAAAAGGGCTCTGGGTACAAAACCTTTTTAGAACAAAAAGATTTAAGAAATCATAAATAATAATATGTTAACTAATATGTAAAACAAGTAAATGGGTATAAATACTTTAGCAAGACTCTAGATGTGCCCTTTGATCATTGGTTCATACGTTTTATATGAACAATTTAACTTTTATTTTAAAGAATTTAATGATACAAACATTTTTACAGCCGAATAATTTTAGGTGGTCACATACTATGACGTTACGAATTACTATGCTAGTAGCTCCCTCTGATTGCATATAAAGATCTTAATTAAATAATCACTCCTTTTTGGCTTATTTTATTCCTGTGTTTTACATCTTCTATTGCTTTTTATACCCATACCTAAGTCTGAGTGACCTGAAGTGTTATATAAGTGCATGTGCACAAGGAATAAACCCTTAGACGTGTCCATGTAAGAAGTGTAGTTCATAAGGAATGCCTAGCAGAATTCAAAAAGAAAGAGGAAAAGTCCAAGATCAAGTGTAAAAAAAAGTAAAAGCAAAAATTGGTTACCAAGAGGAGTGAGACAAGAGTAAGGTTCGGAATAAAGTATCATTGCATCCAGATTTTACTACCATGTTGGTGAATATGTGAATACATGACCTCGCTAGTAATTGCAATCCAACCTTAAACTCTTAGTTATAGTGATGGGAAAGTCTATATTGTTTGAAATGTAGCGTTAAACTATTTGCTACTGTTCAAGTTTCTAATTTGGTAATATAAGGTGCTTGCAGATGGCATTAGTAAAACAATATTTATACTGGCTGATTGGGCTTTGTGCAGCAATCCTTTCCAGCCTTAATAAGAGCTAAGTAAACATTAACATGGTGAATGCTTGATGGGTTTTGATGTTGAATTTTCCTTTTTTTATAGTTGTAGTATGTGACTATCTCCCTCTAAATCCACAAAAACAGATTTTTTGTGATCTTATATTTTATATTAGCTACCAAATCAGTATCAAAAGAATATATACTGTTTTCTACACATTATTTTGCAATTATTATGTGAGTTTTTGTTTTATCTTTGGAGGAGTTCAACATTCTGTACATATTCTAAACTATGTATATATATCCTCATCATTTTCTAAAAAATGTTCCCTCAGGGAGTCCTTAATCATTGTAACATGGTTCCATAAATCATGTCATATGAACATCCAGATGCCCACGGAGGTATTCAACACATATCCAAAAATGTTATTCTTTCCTAATTCCCTCTCACTAATGTGATTACTATACTTTTATTATTGTAAATCAAGAAAAAAATTACTTTAAATCTGTATTACTTTTATACTTTGAGCCAGTGTTTCTGCTGGTTTTGAATGAGTGCACATTTGACTGATTTGTTGCGTCTGAATTGTCAGAGTAAAAGCAGCAGATACAGTAGAGCTTCGCTTGGACTCAGACATGCTGACAGGTAGCGTCCAGGATGTTGCCAACACCTGCCCCTGTCAGTCTCACGCAAGCCCCAGAGCACTCGGTGGAGCAGCATGTGGCTTGTTATCTCTTGCTCCGCCAGGGCATCAGGGCATCTGATGAGCACAAATATTCAACCTCATTCAAAGTGCACTCCTTTGTCCTTAAAAGAAAACAAAGCTCACAAAAATAAGTGACATGTATCAACACTAGGAATTTTTATATTAAATAGTTATTTTGACAAAATGCACCTGAAGAAACTGATTAACTGTTTCACCTGAGGATGATAATTTTGTGGGGGGGACATTGTGTTCATGCTTGTCTTAGCGCTGCAGGCAGGAATTCTTACACAAGTCCTTATTTTCTATTTTTATACTTTTTGCTTAATACCGACTCCACTGTTTTTGCTTCTAAAATATGATCTTTTTATTCATGTCTGAGCAAGTTTAAGGCCCGTATGCCTTAACAGCATCCAAATATGTATGCTGAGATGATGCATATTAAGTGGAAATTGTAGAGTACCGCTGTTGTCATGGCATTGTTATCCTATCACACTTATCTGTCAGGAGTTTTTGGCACTTGTGTGACTGTTTTGTTTGTAATGTCTTGATTGTGTCACGGTTTCTGTCACTAGTATATCTATTTTGTGATCTCATAGCTAGCATAAGCATACGTTTGTGATTCACTCCTTCATGTGGCTGCTACTTAAACTTTGTTAGTCAAGGAGAATGATCAAACTCGAATAACAAGTCCTGCTACATATTATCAACCTACATTATAGTGAAATGTGCAGAGAGATAAGCTGACAACACATAAGTTAATTATTTCTGTTTCATTTTTAAGCCACATCTAAAGAATAATGATGTTTATTTTAAAAGAACTTGAAGTTCAGGGACTTTGACCTCTGAAAAAATACAATGTTATATCTAACAGGGCATATAGTTTTTTTTTATAGAAAAGCCTGTATGCTGATTTCACATGTAACACACTATTTGAGCAGCTCTAACTGTTTGACACACACAGTTTTTTTCCTTATCAGACTATTAGCATCCTTTCAAACTGTGTGAAATGTAATTTCTGGTGGATCAAGGCCCCACCCTATTGTTGGAATTGATCTTTAAACAAAGTAAATAACTTTTTTTGTCATAGTGTGATGTCCTTCAGCTCCCTAATCATCCTTGTTGAATTATGATATTTTGTTTCCAACCGGTTTCCTGCTCTGGTGATATTCTCTCTGGTTTATCAGCCCAGAAGGTTTTGCACAAAAGCATATGGTGTCACTTTTGTTTCACAGCATGTTGCCATTACCCGCAAAAAATGTAGAAGCAGCTGTTGTGTTGTTATTTACCGTCTTGTAAAAAAAGCAGACTAGCCAGACTCAAACAGGTTTGTCCACAAATCTCTTTCTTTCTCGGCCAGCTGAGAGCCACAGGCACATGGGTCATGTCTGCGTGTGCATTTATGGTTTTCTACCCGGATTAGCAAAGCTGGGAAAATGTTCAAAGGTCAGCAAAGACTGTAGAGTATGAGTGGAGTGCAAGGAAGGAGCACAGCGAGAGAAAAGGCTGGCTGGTTCTCAGCAGGAAGTTTAAAGGGCGATGATTAGTCTTCCTCTGATAGCAGAGATCCATGTTTCGCTCTCGGACTGCTGCTGATTTTTTTTATGCTCCTCTTCTCTAGTGTTATATTGGCTCCGCGTCATTGGAATAGTGCTTTTATAGATTGAAAAGGAGCTCTCTGGATGTTTAAAATGCTGTTTGGAGTTCCGGAACTGTCAGTGGATAAGTACTTAAATATTTGACAGCAATGGGGAATGTCTGTGGCTGCGTTCGGGGACCTAAAGAGGAATGCTATGTGGACCCCAAGAAAGCTCCGCTAAGTCCTGGATCTAAAGATCTTAGAGGTCAACGATATTTTCAGAGGAAAAAGAGGAAATCAGAAGATTTAAAGCATACTGAACCTTTGAGGGATTCTCCAGGTGAGGTCGTTTCAAGTGCTCCCTTTGAAACGTCTGAGACTCAGGATGACTCAAAAACCAACTTTAATCAAAGTCAACCAGAGTGTATTAAACCCTCACAGATAGAGAACCAACTAACTCGACAAGGTAGTCTTACTAAAGGTGTAAATATTGAAGAGGTTCCAGTTATAGTCCTCAGAGGTAATGGTGATCCACCACTTGGAACAAAGCTGGCATCTAGTGTCGAGAATCTGTCAACAAACCTTAAAGATGATCACAGTTGCTGGATTTCTGTTGAAAGAAATCTCCATGCTGTTAATGCAACTCCCAGGAGTGTCTCAGCTGAAGACAGTTTGCTCGTAAAGAAAATCCTGCAGCGCCAGCTGAGACGGGCTGTTAGCCTCGGTGCGGTGGAGCACATGTTAGGGACTCTGAATGGTAATGACAAACCTGCGAGCGAGTCACTGTTTGCCAACATGATATGTGACTCTCAAGTGCACAGGAGGAGGAGACATACGACATACACCTGCTCTGGTTGCATGGAGCCTATTCCAGCTTCTACCAAGTCTGTTTCCACCCAACACAAGGTACATTACAATTTGCTATATATATAGTTACCATGGAGGTGATTTGAGACAGGATGAAAATGAAGTGTTACTATAAAAGAAACATTACCTGAAGGGTGTCAGTTAAAGTTAAGGGGGTTGCTACTGATACACTGAAAGTGAATATTTGAATGAGTCCGAAGACTTATGTCTTAATTTCTTGTCACTATTTTAAATTGACCACGTTGACATGTTTTGGTCTTGGTAATTCTGGAACATGTGTCTATGTTTGTATTTTGTCTGAGGAAGGAAAATTCACATGAAAAAAATTCTTAGACATCATCTCTTGGCTCCTCAGTGTGTTGAAATTATCTTATGACCTTGGAGTACAGGGTTTGGCCTCCAGATCATCAACATGTTATCCTTTTTAGTTGTTGGATAATTCTTCAAATTTCACATGATCATATTTATCCCATCAGAAAATAAAATGCATAGAGCCCCAGATTAAGAGTAATTAATAGTCATTTTATCAGATCAACTGTCAAAACTTCCTGCTGTCCTTTGACAACTCTCTGGTCTTGCTTAAAGAGGCTTTGACATGGAACAACTAATCCTGTTGACAGATGTACTATTTAAAAAAACAAAAAATCAACAACAACAACAAAACAACTTTTGATCAAGAAGATCTACAATAGATATGTTTGGTTAGTTGTGCCCAACATCAGGATAAACAAAAATGTTTTGATCAGATGTTTAACTTGTTGTTATGAGATCAAGTTCTAAGTGTTTAATGATACTGTTATCTGTCTCTCCAACTGAAAGTAAAGCTACCATAAAGATTCCAATGTTTATTTCTTTACATGTGTGGAAAGTTACAAAATCCGCTCACATCATCGAATTATTTTCCTCAATGGAACATTATCTGAAAAACACTTCGATGTTGTTTAAATAATATTTTACATCTGCCATGTATGGCTTTTTGCTGTAGTTTATGCATTATTATTATTACAATGATAATTCAACAATCAAAACTGACACTTTTGATTGTTGAATTATCATTGTAATTTATATTTTATATAGTGTTTCTGTAGTTTGGGCTTCTTATAATATTCACACAGTTTCCAAATTGTAAGTCAGTATTGCTTTCATTTTTTAATTTCAGTTTAGTTTTCAGTTCAGTTTATTTTTATAACACCAATTCAGTTTAGATGTCATAAATGTAGTTCAAACTAAGTGCAACCTGTGAGGTGGGACTGCTTATGTCATCGCATGTGCTGTAAAATTGTGATTTTATTATGCAACTCTCAATTGTCAGAGCTATGCTGTTGACATTGATATTGACTCAAGAATATCTAGTTGGTATTTTGTGATCTTATTGTACATACATTTTTAAGTAGAGTCACTCTTATCAGTCTTACAAAGCGTAATCTCATTTCATTTGTTGGGGAGACAATGGTGATTTAAGACAGTGGAAAGTTTTGAAGTTTTATTACATAAAGTTGATCAGAAGAGGTGAGGAGTTTGCATAGAAAACAGAACTGTTAGCTGATGAGTGAAAGACCAAATTTAAATATTGGGACATCAGAATTATTTCTGCTAAAAGCAGGTGATAGTTCAGGTACTGCTGATGTGTTAGTTGTACAATATCTGACAGCCGTGGGAAACATCTGCGGCTGTATTTGGGGACCTAAAGAAGAATGCTTGAACCAGAAAGAACTCCACTTAGTCTTGGATCTAAAAAGCTCAAAGGCTGTCGAAAAATAGGGAAATCTGAACATTCAAAGCCTATTCAACCAAACCAGTTACAACACTATGATTTGTTTTCATTGTAACAGTTTACAGCAAAATTAATTTCATTATACTTTTCTAAACAAATAGATCCAGTTGATATAAAGAAATTGAAACTCTGATCTATTTTCACTAAAGGGTCGAAATATTTTCAATTACATAAACTTAAACCCATCTTAAAATATATATATATTGACACTAATTGTATGTAGCAGTTCATTCAATGGTCTAGGAATTGTCTAGGAAAGACAAAAACAGGGTTATTTCCTCAGCATCAAAAGAACCTTAGGTTATTGGAAACATTAGTTTAGCTAAGTCAGTCAGTGTCGGACTTTCTGCTAATTAGTTAAGGTTCTTTCTGCATGGAACGTCCAACAGCTATACACATAGTAAATGGCAGAAGTTAATGGAGATAAAAAAAAAGTAGCTGTACTGTAGAAAGTAGCAGAATGAGGAAAAGTGATTGTGTCCTCCAGCAGTCCCCGTCTATAGCAGCACATTGATAATAGCTCATAATAACCTCAACCGCTCTAAAAGTCAATTTCATTAATTACTATTAAAAAGGATATCTGCCTTTTAGAAATAGGTAGTTGTTTCTATATGAAAGGAGTAGAACAGCTGCAATTTGAGGGTGAGGTGCTCTGTTGGAAACACATGATTTTTCAATGACCTAATGACTACTTCTGATTTCATACCAAAGTGGGACACATAGAATGGTGTCAAGTGTACAGCATTCAACTGTAAATAATTGGGTCTGTAATATTGCTTATTACTTCTTTCAACAGGTTTAATCAAATGCCAGTAACAAGCGAATAAGAACTTGCAGGACAAACTTCAGTTTAATGAGAGATCATGTGAAAATCTAAACAACTTAAGTTCTTATGACCCAATATCTTTTCATGACCCAGTATTGTTTACTCCCAATACGCTTTTCACATGCAGTAGGATGAAGTTATGAGAAGGATTTTTTTATGATCAACAAGGTTATGCTTGAAAGATGATTAGAGGGTACACCTTGCTCATATTGGATGTGATACCTTTCGCATTAACTACTACTGTATTCTTTTGTTGAATCAATGTGTCTTTGTGTTTAGAATTATTAATCCAAGAATTTGGTTCATATTTACATAACAGTTTTAATCAGTTTCAGCAGATTTGCTTGCTTCTAATCCATGAGGTAAATTTCCTTTGCATTACCAAAGATTTTCAAGGGCCTCATGTGTAAAGCGTCTCGGAGCCCAACAAAAACATGTTGTGCAAAGTTTAATGCAAAACTGCGAATGCATAAATTTAACCTTGTGTTAAAGTGTATGGCAATCTTTGCAGACTTTTTACCTGCTGTGAGAATTTGCAGCAATCTTAAAAACTTTTAAAATCATTAATAAAAGCTAAGAAGCAGTAGAGGGGGTGTTCAGAAGTCTGGCTGGCCTAATTGTACATGATGATGGATGAAATATTTCCTTGTTTATATTGTATAGTGTCCCAGAGGGACACTAATGAGTGTGCATCTCTGTTGGTCATTTGACAGTTACGCTGAGTGGTCCCCATGACAGCCACACCTGCATGCCTGAGATAATAGATATGCATTTGATCACAATTTGAATCGAGGAGCTTATTTCAAAACCGCACTTTTATAAAGGGATGTGATATGTAAATGTACTTTTATAAGTAGGAAGCATTTTCATAACAAAGTTGTGCGTGTATTTGTGATGCACAAAAGTGTCTCCAAAATGGCACATTGGTCGGTGTGAATCAGGATGCTTTTACAGACGCTGTAATAGTAACTATAACAACTCTGGTATGTTTTTTAGATATGTTTTTATTTGAGTATGTATTTTTCAACACTTCATTATTTGTCTTATTTGGCCTGAGTTTCATTTCAACATTGAGTGTAGCCTATCTCTCTTGTTCATGTGATTTCTTTGTTCATGATAGAAAAATTGGATTATATTCACATCTTAATGTTTTGATAAAGATTACAGCGATAACCATTAATAGATCAGCTCAATGAAACAGTAGATAGAACCTTTCGTTCTTCCTACAAATTTTGTAGAGCCAAACGGAGCCAGAGTATTTTAGTTTTAGGTGGTTTATTTAATGTTTTGCTGATATCATCCAGTAAGTCATCAGTTGGCTAATATATCTTAGATACATGTATGTAGACAAAGTCTGTCTGTGACACGCTTACAGTATCGATGTCATGGTTACTGTGACACATGGTGAGAGAGTTCCCAGGTAATCATACAATTTTACATATTGATTTTTAGGTAAGCATTGCATTGTCACCAGTTTCACCAACTACCTTTTATTGATGTGGAAATGTAAAGTAAAGCTGTGCAGCGGCACATGCATACAGAGTTTTATACATTCTGCTTTACAGTAGGTTTGAGATGCTGCCAACTAACTGCTCTTTCTATATGAGGCCCCAGGTGACTACGGTACAGTGTGGATTGAGCTCATTGCAATAATTGAGGGTATACTCAATAATGAGGGTGTACTCATGCCTTTATGTTGCCTACACCAAATTCTGACACAACCCTGAAATCAAAACATGTTGTGCAAAGCAACTTGACCCTAGGCTATTATCATCTAATTTTGGTGAGTCTGTGTGAATTGTAGCCTCTGTTTCCCATCCTTTGAATATGGGATCAATGTTCCTGTCTTCTTTTACTACCGTCACCCAACTGCTTTAAGTTTTGTTGTGTTACACTCCATAGTGTAATGACTGGTTGTTTGAATTGATAATTTCCTTGTTAAATGAGTTTCCTCTGAGTTTCAAACTTAACAAGACTTTCTCGTTTACACAATGAACCTTTTTTGACAAGCTGTTGTTTCTGTTACAACTGGTTCCTGATGGTGTATGTTTTCATTGACCGTTATACATTTTGCCACAAACTTGTAGTAATAAACAGGAAGAGCCTTTGTCCAACAAGATCATCTCTCCAGTATTGAGCCCCTTTCAGCACATATATCCGATAGTAATTGTCTAAGGACTCTAATCAGCTCATAAGTCAGTCATCATCATTGGCCAGGGAAACTTGGTGATCTCTGAAAACACATTCCTTCCTAATTCTCTCATTTTCAACATCCAACAGTGTCGATAAGTGTATTGGGCAACCTTATGCACAAGTCTTACAACGGTGTTGTGTTGCCCTAATGTTTACAACAATCAATACAAATGCCCAACTCCTTGTCAAAATGTATGTGTTATATGTGGTACAGTCTCACATGACGACTTTGATGGTGACCAAATGTTTAAACAATGTTCAGATTTTGATGGGAATTTTAAAGTGGCTTATAGGCCTTTTTGTTTGTAGGAGGGGCCCTCAAGTATATATTTATATATATATTTATATCACACTCCGTTTTTTAATTCTTAGAATTTCAACCTATGATAAAAGTTTAATATGATGTGAAATTGAATGTCCGATATAAAATTATGGTGTAGTGCTAAAATTCCCAACCTCACCTTGACCCCATTTCCCCCTACCTCTAAAATAAGCATACACATGCGTCAGAGGGACCAAACATTTTCCCACCAAGCAAGTTTTTTATAGTTTGCAACCATTACATGAAAAGTAATGTGCACACATTTCAAACACCGTTTTATTGTGCATTCATGCTTTATAAATAGGACCCCTTAACAGTCAGTGTCAACAATTCTGTTCAGGGCAGAATCACTGCAGGGAAATTGCAGTCATTTTTTGTTACAGATTTAACATGGAATAGTAAAATCAGTAAAGTGGAATGCATTGAAGTTTAGATGGAACTTTTTGACCCTTATCTGCTTCTTACTATACGTAAACATCTTCTTGTTGTATTTTTTAAAAACACCATTCTCCCATTCTTTACTGTTGTAGATCTCAGACATTCATGTCACAGGGGAGTCCGATGACATGACAGCCAAGGAGAGACTACTGCTCTGGTCCAAACAGACAACAGATGGCTATGTAGGTGTACGGTGTGACAATTTCACAACTTCCTGGAGGGATGGGAGGCTATTCAATGCCATCATTCACAAATACAGGTAAAGTCTCACCAAACAGTGTTTGATAATAATAGGGTTTATATTTCTATAATACTACTAATAATCATTAGTTTTAAAGAATAACAATATTGAGACTATTTCACAAAGGCTTGATCTTTTAACCTTTTACCTTTTTCCAAATCTTGTTTTTTCAGTGCTAATTAATAGTTTCCAGGCATGAACCATCTCATAATACTTTATGCACTCTGTCTCTTTTTCTTTCTCTTTCTCCCCTTAGGCCAGATCTAGTTGACATGAGCCGTGTGTCGACGCAGACCAACCGCTCCAATCTAGAGCAGGCGTTTACTGTAGCTGAACAGTTGGGGGTGGCCAGGCTGCTCGACCCTGAGGGTAAGAGAGCTATTTGAAGTGGGCTTTGTGCACTGGTTAATAAAACCTGTACATCTTTGTGTTGTAAATTATTCAATCTTTAAATTAGGCTTTGAGTTTGGTGAGAAGATTTAGATTATAATGTTCTTAAATAATGACCCCCTCCTAGCCACCAAAGAGGGCATAGTTTTTGTCAGCATCTCATTAACTCTTTGTATTTTCTGTTTTCTTTATTCAAACTTTGCCTATCAGACGTAGATGTTCAGTCACCAGATGAAAAGTCTGTCATTACATACGTCTCAACTCTGTATGACGCCTTCCCCAAAGTACCAGATGGTGTTGATGGAATAAGTCCTAATGTAAGTCAATGGTATTGACACAAAGGGAAAAAAGTGCTGTCAGCTGCTTGATTGATGATGACAATTTGTTTTTTCACAGGATGTTGATATTAAGTGGGTGGAGTACCAGAACATGATCAAATACCTCAGCCAGTGGATAAAACACAATGTGGAAATTATGTCTGATAGATCTTTCCCCAACAATCCTGTGGAACTTAAGGTTTGAGTCTCTGTATTTACACACTTTACAATCAGAATCAGAAAAAAAAGCTTGATTGACAGGTTTTATAATTTGTTTTTGCAAATATAATGAGTTTTCTTTTATGGAAAGTAACTGAGGTAGTATACCGAGTAAGATAAACAAATGCAGGCTATATGAATACTTTTAGGGCTGCATTTTGGTTCAGTTGGTAACAGTGTTGCCTTGCAGTAAAAAGGAGTTAGTTTTCCCTGTGCATGCAGAGGTTTTCTCCTACTGCTCTGTTGTCCTCCACAGTCCAAATACATAACTTTAGGGTTAATGGATCTCTCTAAATTGGCCTCAGAGAGGCAACTATGTATGCATGCATAATTTTTTTTTGCCCTGTGCAACCTGCAGGGTTTACTATGCAACTTTGCATGGATAAGTGGGTATAAACTAAAAAAGAATAGTTGTATTGGTATTTTTACTGTACATAATATTTGTTTAACAGAAGCTCACAGCATCCAACAAAATATATTGCAAATCAGTCTTAACTGCCTGCTGCAGTGTGATTCTCTGAAACAGAGACTCAAAGTGTAATGGTGAATTATAGAAAGCAGCAGCATCCATCTGCTGCAAGATATTGATATCTTCTAACAGTATTGGAGATTCCTAAGGGATATGTGGAGATGGGTGTGGTGGTAAAGGGTTATATCGTCAAAGTTGCCTTAAAAGTGTTCTTTTCCTGCAGAAACAGAAAACAAGCAACCGTTTATAATTGATTTTATGTCTTCCTCACAGGCACTTTATACACAGTATCTGCATTTCAAAGAACATGAAATACCACTTAAAGAAAATGAGAAAACAAAAATCCAAAATCTCTACAGAATGCTAGAGGTATGTAAAATACACACACACACACACAAAACAAAACTTCCTAATAATTTCATACCATTTTTTTATTGTATCTCAGACTGATGACATGTCTGGTTTTGCTCTGGGTGTCACAGATGTGGATCGAGTTCGGACGTATCCAGCTACCCCCGGGTCATCATCCAAATGATGTTGAGAAGGAATGGGGTAAATTAATTGTTGCCATGCTGGAGAGAGAAAAGAGCCTACGGCCTGAACTGGAAAGGTATGAAAAGGCACTTATATTTTCTTTACCTGACCCAGATTTCTTAAAAGTCTATTCTCTAAAGTTTAACATTTGTGAATTACTCAAATGTCAGGTTTTAGAGACAAAACTATATTGCTTCAGAGAGGTACGAAAACCACAAAATGTTTTACTAATGTGCTGCTTTTTAAATAGAAGTACTCTTCACAATAACACATTGCTCTGTAAGGTTGTATCACAGGCAGATGCTCCTGTATCATATTACAACTCTGTTAATGTCTTTACTGAAACTGGATACATAGGGTTCTTCCAGACGCCATTGTTTGATTTTAGAAATCCCCTGATATTTTGCCGTCAGATGGTCTCTGTAAAGCTGATACATTGGTAGGAGTAAACATAGATTCAAGTAAACCAGTACTCACAATTTATAAATATTAATATATAATGTAATACGGTTATTAACAAAACTTATTGCAAACAGACAATATGCATGATGTTTATGTTAAACTAAAAAAAATGATATTTGATTTTTCTCATTTTATCTTACAAATCTAGGAGTAGAATACAATGTTAAGTTTATAGTCCAAATGATGGGAGTGAGGCTGTAAAAATAAAATTAAAGGCTTTTTACTGCTATTTTCATCACATGAATATAATGAAAAGCAAAAATATTAGTACTCCTTTTTTGTCAAATCTTGTCATATTACACCAAACCTAAACATTCTATTGAAATGTATTGGATGCACCAATATCCAACATTAATATATAGAAATCTGAACATTTGCATGCAGCTCTGTGGTTTAGCTATTGTGGAGCTGTACTTTGGCCCAGAGTTGTTAGGTCAAAAGCAAAAGCCGCAACCAGAAGCAAAAGCCACAACATAAAAATGAAAGCTCCAACATAAAAACAAAAGCTGCAATATAAAAACAAAAGCTGGAACATAAAAAAATGATGCAGTTTATTTATATTGATGTGTATGGTCCGGATCACTGATTCAGACACCTGAGTGCGACAGACCATTTATTACAGCAAGCAATGCATGATCTTTGGATGAGCAGAAGCACTGTTGTTGCAGGTTGTGTGACTTCCTTCATGGCTTTTTTTTTTCTGTTGTGGCTTTTGTTTTGGACCTGACACCTCTGGGCCACAATAGATCTGCGTTTTGCTACAATAAGAAGGGCGAGTCTTTTTTTTCCAGCACACCAGGTTTAAAGTACTAATACTTTTTACTATTGATTTAACCTGGACCTTTGTTTTTCAAACATTTTCAAAACCATGATATGATCCAAGGAACTAAGTAGATATATGAGAAGTAGAATGGATAAATTACTCAGATTAAATCAAGATGATTTAATTGAAATCTTCAAATTACGTAACGTATCCACGAGAGATAATTCTTATACTATCCTCGATATAAACTTGAGTGTTAGATTTTCCAAAATCCTAGTTGGAAATAAAATAACTGAACCTCTGTTTGTAAATATGTTTCTTTAGAGTCTGAATATTTTAAATGAAGAAAAAAAAAACATTATTCTTATACAGGGTTAAAAGTAGCTATTAGCAACAGGGTGGTTAGCCAGTTCCTTATTTATATGGAGTCGGTGTTTTGTGTTCATTCCATCTATTCAGTTTGGTCTTGCTTCCAACATAAATGCAGCATCTGCTCTGGGTGTGGCGATATGCGGATGATTGGCTTGGGTTTTTACACTGCTGCTAACCATGAAGGTGTTATGCCCTAACCTGTTGTTTAATTTCCATCCACTGAGGAGTCGTATCATATTTCAGGGTGGGATTCTTTACACACCCCTCGCCTGGCTGGAGGGCTATAAATATTAGAAAGCTTTAAGCCGTTCAGGGAGTTCTTTCTAATAATGCTTACTGTGAGTTTGCGTGCTTTGGTTGTGAATCCTGAGGGGTAGATTTAGTTAGTGGTCGGCTGTTACCGTAATGCCTACTTAAAGGGTAAAGTAAGATGGCATATTTGAGCAGGACCTCTACTTTTAGCAACAGTAGCTTTAATACAAGTTTCGGCTCCTGTGACAGCATCCTAACTGAGCCATTTCAGATTAACAACTCGGTATTTCTCAATAACAACCTCGCATATGGATCCAGGTGAAATCGTTTTGTTCTATTTTTTCTATTGTTCTATTTTTTCTATTTTTATAATCTTTTTAAATTACAAACCATAACCTGCAAATTTCAAAATGTTTTTCAGGCTTGAGATGTTGCAGCAGATTGCCAACAGAGTCCAGAGGGACTGTGTTAATGGAGAAGACAGGCTGGCCTTGGCGAAATCAGCCCTACAGTCTGTATGTGTTTTTTTTTTGTAAAAGCATATTTTGATAGAAACTGTACTGAAATTCTCATTCGATGTACAAATATGTTTTTATCACCTTTTAAGGATACAAAACGTCTGGAGTCGGGGATTCAGTTCATTAACGAGGCTGAGGTTGCAGGCTACCTGCTGGAGTGTGAGAACATCCTCAGACAACAAGTGGTTGATATCCAAATCCTCCTGGAGGGGAAATTCCCGTTTGCAGATCAGCTTGTTCAGAGGTACAAAGATAAAAATCCTGGTTCACAAATTATACGCTGTGTTTGGAAATGTAACACTGTGAATACATTATAATTATTCAAATTGACCATGGTTATTAAAATCAGACTTTGCCAATTTAATTGTATAACAAAAGAGTTTGGTTCCAGCTCTCATCTCTCACATTATATCAACATTTGTTTTATATATATCAAAATACTCAGAGGAAATCAAATAGAGATAATTAGCATTATGATTATTAGCACAGTGTTTTAATACTTGCATATTGCAGGCCTGAATGCTCTACTACAGAAAAACATATTAATATTATGATTATTAGTGAAAAAACAAAATTAAGTTAATCAATAATATTAACAGGTATATGGTACAGCATGGCTGTCAATAAGCGCGTAACTGTTTTTCTCCCACTTTTTTAGGGTCTCCAGACTACGGGATGATCTATTGGCCCTCAGAGCAGAGTGCTCTGCTGTTTACAGCAAAGGTCGCACTCTAACAACAGAGCAAACCAAGCGGATGATTTCAGGCATAACTCAGAGCCTCAACTCTGGGTTCTCACAGAGCATCAACGACAGCTTAACCTCAGATATGTCGCCATCGCTTACCTCAGGGGGCTTAGGTACCCCTGGGTCCACATTCACCTCTGGCTTTCCTTCAAGCCTCACCCCATCATTGACCTCCTCTTTGACTCCTTCTCTGACGCCCAGTCTGCCACCTACTGTCCCGAGCTACATGGGAAGCGATGGTGGCATGGAGCCAGGTAACCTCATGCATCTAAAGCACATGCAGATCAGGAAACCCCTGATGAAATCATCTCTGGCAGACCCCAGCATGACGGAGGAGGAGGTTAACCTTAAATATGTGCAGGACCTCCTAAACTGGGTGGAGGAGATGCAGGTGAGTATTTTCAGTTCTTTTCTTTTCGCTGGCTGTAGGCATAAATCTTTGAATCACTTTATTTGTTGTTTTTCTCCTTAGTTGCAACTAGAGCGCTCAGATTGGGGTACTGATTTGCCCAGTGTGGAAATGCACTTAGTCAACCACAAGAGCGTGCATAGAGCCATTGAAGAATTTCAAACAAGTCTGAAAGATGCACGACTGAGTGAAGTAAGGGTTTTATTTTCTTTTTTACTTTAGCATTGATGGTTTGGCATGATTTTGTTTTTATTTATCCAAATATCTGTTTTTTTTTTCAGATTCAGATGAGCATGCCGCTGAAGCTGACATATTCAGAGAAATTAAACAAACTTGGAAAGCAGTACGAGCAGCTGTTGGTGAGTACGTCTCTAGAGCTTAGCTCATTTTTAATTTCTTTTTATTTTAAGGTTGGAGTCTGATTGTTGTTGAACATTTCAGAACTCATCAGGAGAGCGGCAGAATCACCTGGAGAGCCTTCATGACTTTGTGTCACAGGCAACTCAAGAACTCATCTGGCTAAATGAGAAAGAGGAAGAGGAGGTCGCGTTCGACTGGAGTGATCGCAACAGTAACATCTCACAGAAAAGAGACTACCATGCTGTAAGCCGTCTCTGTTTTGTTAGGATTTTTTATAAAAAAAAACAAGAAGAAAAGCTGTCTTATAGTCAATAATCTCTATGTGCATGAGTAGTACCTTGAATGATTGACACGCCTCTGCACCTTGAAACTTAATATGGGATTATCTAAGATGATGGAGCAGCTGATCCTTTGCCACACCTGAATGCCGGGGGCAATGACCTGAATGTCTCTCCACAGGACCTGATGAGGGAGCTGGATGAAAAAGAGGAGACCATCAAGTCCGTGCAAGAAAAGGCAGAGCAACTCATGCTGAAGAACCACCCAGCCAGATTAACTATTGAAGTGGGTGCTTTTCCTTTATATTCTATTCTGAAGCCATTATGAAAGCTAGTTTCTATATTTAGGGACATGATTACACAAACAACTCACACTTTGTTTGATATATCATAAAAGTTCACTTTTATCATGTTTTGTTTTCCTTCTAGGCATATAAAGCTGCAATGCAGACGCAGTGGAGCTGGATTTTACAGCTCTGTTCATGCGTCGAACAGCACCTTAAGGAAAATGCGGTTTATTTTGAGGTCTGTTGCTACTTTAGGCCGACTATTAAAAGCATTTTAGATACGTGTTTCCTCATCCTTTGTCCTCTCTTTTTCCCCTCACAGTTTTTCAGTGATGCCAAAGTGTCAATGGACTACCTTAAGAATCTCCAAGATTCAATTCAGAGAAAATACAAATGCAATCAATCTTCCAGTCTGCAACGGCTAGAAGATCTCATTCAGGAGTCCATGGTAATGCTGGTACAATGACATGAAGTGTGTGCATATATGTGTATAGTTCACAATAAAAGATATATATAGAGAACCCTACAAATACTTTTACTGGGATTTTTTTAAATGGTCAACTTAAAAATACTGTTAAAATTTGAAGTGAAAGAAGAATGCTAAAAATATATATTTTTTATTCACAGTAATTTCCAAATTAATTTTTTTGCTGAATGGTTTTCTCACCTTAGAACTGTTACTACTTTCCACATGAATTGCAGCAAAATTTTAACTTTCCTTCTCATGATTTTCTTACAATCAGGGATTTAAGAAGCTGTACCACTATTTAAATGATTGCCATTGGTTACCCAGCATTTTATTTAGTGTTTTCAAAATAAAAGCTGCTATACATAAATGTATCACACAAAATCAGATCTGTATTAGTAAGAAAAGAAACAGATCAAGCACCTTTTCCCCCTTCTCTTTTTAACTTTGAGCTGCTTTGTGTCAGTTCAACACAGAATGTCATGTTACAAGCAAAAGTTATTTACAGAGTTATTTACTTTTACAAACTTACCAAGCTGTTCTTATTAACTGTGTGCTTGTAGATATCTAGAAGAAACATGCCTTGTAGAGTTGGAATAAAATACTCAAAGTCTTTATTTTATTTGTAACTTCTGAAAATGTTGTTGGAATCTGTTTTTTATGGCCCTGGACAAACTATACTCTTTGTGTTTATTCTCAGGATGAGAAAGAGCAGCTTCTTCAGTACCGTAATACTGTGGCAGGGTTAGTGGGCAGAGCCAAAAACATTGTGCAACTCCGACCAAGAAACCCTGAAAACCCCCTGAGGTCCTCCATTCCTGTCAAAGCAATATGTGATTACCGTCAGATAGAGGTATTGTTATTTTTTTCAACATCATACAGCAGTTTCTCCCAGTTTATATCGGAGTTTGTTTGATATATCAGTATGGTGCCTCTCTCCCATATCTCTCAGATTACCATTTACAAAGATGATGAGTGCGTGTTGGTGAGCAACTCCCACCGAGCCAAGTGGAAAGTCATCAACCCAGCAGGGAATGAGGCAATGGTTCCCTCTGTTTGCTTCTCCCTGCCGCCACCCAACAAAGAGGCTGTTGACTTGGCTGCAAGGTGATACATTTGGATTCAAGGGTTAATTTTATGGCTAATTATTGAACATGATTGTCTAAATTACTTCACTTTTTCTATAGAACTGAGCAGTTGTACCAAAAGGTCCTCACACTATGGCACCGCTCCCACATCAACATGAAGAGTGTGGTGTCCTGGCATTATCTCATGGCTGACATACAGGCCATCCGCAACTGGAACGTGGCCTCGGTATCTTTAGAATTTCACTTATTATAATTTGTGGCAATACACTTTAGTTTTTCTCAGTCATGATCGGAGTATTTTAATGCTTTCATTTTCAAAACAACTTCAGATCAAGACAATGCTGCCGGGTGAACATCAGCAGGTCCTGAGCAACCTCCAGTCTCACTTTGATGAGTTCCTGGAGGACAGCAAGGAGTCAGAGGTGTTCACAATTGGAGACTGTGAACAGCTGGAGAGAGACGTGGCAGCCTGCAAAGAATACTACCAAGAACTGCTGAGATCCGCAGAGAGAGGCAAGCCTTTCATTCTGTCTTAATAACAACCAAGCCCCAAACAGAGGCACATGGTTCCTTAGGCCTTTAAGCTTTAAATTATGGACTTTTGAACATATTGCTATTTTTCTCACTGAATAACCCACATTCTGAGAAAATTCTTAGCATATCTGTAATTTTAAACCATATCTTTTTTCCGTTTTCTTATATCATATGAAAATTATAGGACATGAAATGACATATTTTGCTCCTGTGATACTGGAAAAAACAAAAAAACAAAGCAGAATTCATAAAATGTTAACACACAAATGTGTCTATTACACAAATATAACTGGATTTTGGGGGATGCTGCCACCTAGTGGTGTGTGTTGCACAGTGTTTTTGTTCGTGGTGTCCTTCAAAAACATAAAGGATTTTAATGTAAATCTGTGCTTTTTTATGATTCATATTTCCATTGTTGATATCAATTTTCAAACAGAGGAACATGAGGAGTCAGTGTACAATCATTACATCTCAGAAATCCGCAACATCCGCATGCACTTGGAGTCCCAGGAAGAACATCTGATCAGGCAAATCCGATCACCGTTGGAGAGAGACGACCTGGAACAGAGTCTGCAGCGCATCACTGAACATGAGGTATCCTAATGGCTATTTAGATATCCCTCTAACGTATATAGACACTAATGTGATGTTTCCCTTTCTATTCATAACATTAAACATTCTGCATTGCAGAGGAAGATGTCTGAGCTGGAGAGGTTGAAGGGTGACCTGGATGTCATGAAGGAGAAATGCGAGCAGTTCTTTAGACAAGCTGCAGGATCTCCCTCTGTGATGACGCTCTCCTCTGAACTTTCTGTCCTGGTTCAAAGCATGAGCCAGGTCTACTCCATGTCATCTATTTATATGGACAAGTAAGACCACTCTTCCTTTCTTGCAAAGTATATGAATGACCTTAATATTTTCTTTTTCAAACTAAAGAGGAGCTTCTGTTTGTTCAGACTGAAGACAGTGAGTTTGGTGGTAAAACACAGTCAGAGCGCAGAGGCGCTCGTTAAAACCTACGAGTCCAAACTGTATGAAGAGGATGCGGTCAACTCGGACATCAAATCCATTGAAAGTGTTATTTCAACACTTAAGGTAACAACCCGGGGTTGTGCTTTTTAAGACATGGAGCCTCTATTACTGCTTTTTGTTAAGTACTCATCCAACTTTTTGTTTGTAGCAATGGCGTTCAGAGATTGATGAGAGGCAGGAAGTGTTCCATGACATGGAGGATGAGCTGCAGAAAGCTCGAGTCGTCAGTGATCGCATGTTTAAGGCCCATAATGAGCGAGACTTTGATCTGGACTGGCACAAGGAGAAGGCAGATCAGCTGAGTGAAAGATGGCAGAATGTTCACTCCCAGATTGATAGCAGGTTTGTAAGATGGAATATTTTTCCTATGTTCATACAACATATGCGTGCAAAGTTATAGTTTTATTCATGGAGATTACCCTAAATATTTCAGGCTGCGGGACCTGGATGGTATCAGCAAGTCTTTAAAACATTACAGAGACACATACAGCAGCGTTGATCAATGGATTGGAGAGCTGGAAACAGCACAGTTGAAAGCTCAGGAAAACAAACCTGATGATAGCAAGGCTCTGGCTGAAATATTAAACAAGCAAAAGGTAAAACAGAACTGATGTTCCCCTCTTATTATAAGCCTTAGATATACTAATAGCATTTGACCCTCAATGTTTGGCCTTTTCAGGTTCTTGTTGCTGAAATGGAACAAAAACAGAGCAGGATTGATGAGTGCCAGAAGTATTCGGAACAGTACTCATCTGCTGTTAAGGTATTATTTGTTTTTATTTGAATTTGTTAAGGAAACATTTAATGTTCTTATCTTAACATCTACTAAAACATTTCTATTAATCTTTCAAATTTCTCCCCACAAATTAGGATTATGAGCTTCAGTTGATGACGTTTAGAGCGATGGTCGACTCCCAGCACAAATCCCCTCTTAAGAAGCGGAAGATACAGAGCTCCTCTGATGCTATTCAGCAGGAGGTAAAACTATATTCTGCCTTGCCAGCATCACTTCAAATGTTCTGCATCTGTGGTTGATGCAGATTCACTCATCTGTGACTGTTGGGTTAATTTCATTCAGTTCATGGATCTCAGAACTCGCTACACAGCTCTTGTCACCCTTATGACCCAGTATGTGAAGTTTGCTGGTGAAACGCTAAAAAGAGCTGAAGACGAGGAGGTGAGTTGGTTTTACCCTAAAACATTTATGTGTAATGTTTTTAAAAAATGCATGGTGTTTAAGTGGTTCATGCTACTTTTCTTGCATCTTTCTGTCGTCCAATGATCTGACACCACATTTGTTTGTCCTTCTGAGACGCATGATATTTAGCTTCCCAGGTCATGAACATGCTTTCTTGGTATTTTCACTTCTTATCCAACTTTACTCAGAGGCTCATCACGCTATCAACAAACATTTGCTTCACTGTGCAAAAAAGAACAAAGGGAATGCACATGAGTTTAAAATGTCTGCATGTCTGCTGGTGATGGTTAAGTGGGTAAAAACATCCAAAGTTTTTTTTTTTGTTAATTATCCTTTCAGATATAATATGGTATTTATGAGTATTAATTAAAATTTTTCGTTTTAAATGTTTGTCAAATTATTTGTGACAAACATTTTGAAATGTAAATCTCTCTGCGAGATTCTTTTAGACTAACAATGCATGTTTTAGGTGGCCATGTTTTAGTTTAAATATTAACCTGTGGGTGACAAATTTCTTTGCATTGTAGAATAAAAAGGCTTTTAAAAGAGCAGAGGATGCGAAAAGGATTGAAAGCTTGGTGGTCCAAAAAACCCATGGGGAAGTAGAGATTAGCCAACTTAAGCAACGGATCCAAGAGCAAGAGGCTTTGCTTGCGGAAAGAGAAGCAGCGACGAAGAAGCTGGAAGTAGAATTAGAAACACAAAAGAAAGCCAATGAGGATCTAAACTTTCAAAAAGCAAAGCTTGAGCATGATGTTAGTCAGTACAATGCTAAATTAGACATAGCCACCAGGGACAAAAACGCTCTTGAGCAAGAATTGAAGCACACCAAACTTTTAATGGAACAGTCACAGGCCGCCTTATCTCTGACTCAGGCAAAACTTGAGGATCTTGTAAAGAAAGAAAATTACGTAGAGAGGCCCGGTTTGCACAGAAAAATAAATGAAGAGGAAGTAGATGTTGCTACTGAAGAGGAGATGCACATCAAAGTTCCAGCTAAAAGCAATGATCAGAAGGCACAGCCTTTGGGATCTGAGAGCCATTCAGAACTTGGGGGTCAGTCTGAAGAGTCTGCAGTTAAAATGCACAAGGTTTTGCAGCAGAAATTAGAAGAGTTGTCACAGGTCCAGAAAAAGGCTGACATGGCAGAGGAGAAAGCTCAAAGCTATAAAAAGCTTCTGGATGGCAGCAACAACAGACTGAAGAAAATGCAGATGGACATAGAGAGTGAAAGAGTCAAGACAAAACAGAAATCAGAGGATTGTCATCAAGAAATCCTGAACTTGAAAAAATCCATCTCAGAATTTCAGGAAGAAATTAGATCACTTCAGAGAGCAAAGTCCTCTTTGGAGCAAAACTCTTTTTTCCAAAGCACTGAAGTAGAAGGCCTGGAAGAGCAGCTGAAGATCACCCAAACAGAGCTGCAGAAAAAAAGCTTCATAGAGCAGGAGAATTCTTACAAGATTAACAGCTTAGAAGAAGAGGTAGCTTCCAAACAGGCAGCTATAGATCAGCTGAAAATAAAATGCAATGAGTTAATGAGGATGAATGTCTCATCAGACAGTGATATCCGAGGTCTTCAGATCCAAACAGAGTCTCTTGAAAAAGAAAGAAAATTTTCTGAGCAAAAGATAAGATCTTTATTGAGTGAGGTAGAGAGCTGGAAACAGCAGCTACAAACCTCAAAGGATGAAAACAATAAACTGAAGAGAACTGAGCAAGTGATGCAGAACAAATGCAAAAAACTTGAGGCAGAACTTCAGAAGAGTGAAATTCTTGCATCTCAGCTGCAGAACAAAATCGACGAGCTGGAAGAGATACACTTAAAAGGGGAGCAGAATACGAAGAATGTAAAAGCAAAACTTGATCAGGTCATGATGGAGATTGGGAGCAAGGACCAGCAGATTAAAATCTTCAAATCACAGGTAGAGGGTGCTAAATCTCAGGTTAGAATTATCGAGGAGGACCTAAGCAAGAAATCACAGACCATCTATGAGCTTCAAATGAAATTGCAAGAATACAGTGAGGAGACAAAGAGCGTATCTGATCTGCAGCAAAAAATAAAATGCATTAATGGAAAAATTATAAACTATGAGAAAGAAATAGCAAATCTGAAATCAGAGCTGAAATCATTGTTGGCAGATAAAAATTTACTGAATCAGGAAGTCCAGATGCAGAAAGCTGAAATCAATGATCTGAATGAGATGCTAAAGAAAAAACACCTCGAGCTCCAAAAAGAATCAGATGAGAAACAGAAACATATGAGTAAATTTAAAGCACTAGAAGAGGAGCTTGTAAAACACAAGGACAGCTTTAGAGGTATATCTAACAGCACTGAGAAAGTTAATGAAAGCCTAAAACAAGAAGTGTATTCTATTCAAAAGGACAAGACAATGGCAGAAAGAAAAATAGAGAGTCTGAATGCTAAACTTTTAGAGGTTAGTTCTGCTCTACAAAAAACAAAAGATGAACTGGCTCAGGAGATGAGAGAAAGAAAATTGAAAGAATCCAAAATAGTTCTGCTGGAGACCGAGGTTCAAAAACAAAATCTAAATATCAGAGAGACCAGGTCCGGGAGTGACAATTCTAGATCAAACCTGCAACATGAAAATACAATCCTGCAGAGGGAAAAATCTGAGGCACTGGAGAAAAACATCTCCTTGGCAACCGAACTTGGAATCCTAAAAGACAAGTTGCAACGCACCCAAATGGATTCTGAGAAAAAGGAAAAAGAGAACTCTGCTCTTCTACTAAGGTCCCAACAAATGGAAGAACAACTGGAGAAATGTAAAAAGATGCTGGATGAGCTAAAGGGAAAACTTGAACTCCAGAAAGAGGGCTATGAGAGGCAGCTCTCACTTACGCAGACAGAAATTGAGAAGAAAATTATTTTGCTGCAGTCTGAAATAGTAAACAAAGGTCAGCAGTTGCAAAGTGGAGAATTAGCAGAGAAACTCAACAAGTATTTTAAGCAAGATCTAAAACTGATTAAAACTTTGCAGCACACCACCATGGAGTCAAGGCAACAGGGGGATAAAGAGTTTCTAATAAAAAATGAGAAAGTGCTGCAAGAAAGAGTAAAGCTTGAGCAAGACTTGTTAAAAGCTAAGTCTGAAATTGCTCTACTTGAGGAAGATAAACTGAAGCTCACCTCTAAAATAAATGTGCTGCAGAGCCTTTGCAATCAACAGTCAATAGAGAGAACCAAGTTTGAACAAAATCTGGCAGAAACTGAGCGCAAAGTTAAAGCGAAAGAAAGTGAGGCAGGAGCCCTTCGAGAACAAATAGAGTTGTATGTCAGAGAGGTAAAAAGTCTTCAGAAAACTTTGTCATCACTGGGAGGGGCGTTGACAGAAACCATTCATCCAGATGTGACAAATAGCAAAGCTGATCTGTTGAAGACTGATGTTCCCATGGAGAAGAAAATGACATCCCTTATTAAGGCTGCAAAAAGCAGAATGGAAGATGAAAGCTTCAATATTAAAGAGGTATGATAGAACCTGCATTGTGACATTATACAATATTCAACATATGTAAAATAATTCTTCTATAGTAAAATTCGTAATCGGTTATATTTTAGTTGTGAAAGTCAACTTATGTTTCTATACTTAAGCATTTTTCAAATGTCACATCTACAGATGGAGAAGATGGAGAGAGAAAACATTGTTAAAGAAATAAAGGAAGTCAAGGAACTTGTCTCTTCTTATGAAACTCCAAGCATTCAATCAAAAGATTTGCCCCACATTTCTCACAAGAGTACAATTACATCTCATCTTCCCGGCTCAGGAAAAGTGCATGGATACATGGCTCTCTGTGAGCCTACAGACCCAAAGAAGAAAACAAACATCAGTCAGACAAGAACTTATCAAGTCACAGACATTCATGAAACTGTAAACACATCTGAAAAGAGTACTAGTGGAATACTGAGAATGGGAACTTCCCAGAAATGCCAGGAGATTATTGGGAGCACTGAAATTCAACATTGGATCAAGAAAAACCTCTTGGATGAGGAGGTTTTGCAAAAGCTGCAGATGGGCCTCCTAACTGTTGAACAAGTGCAAGCATCGCTCGTTCAGTACTCTGATAAACCTGCCACAGTAGCTGGAGTTTATGTAGAGTCAAGTAAGAAAAAGATATCCTTCCTAGAAGCAGCTCAAAAGGGCTTTCTTGCTAAGACATATGCTCTTGAGTTCCTTGAGGCTCAGGTTGCAACAGGCAGTCTTGTAGATCTAGCTACAGGAGAAACAGTGTCTGTTGCAGAGGCACTCGAGAGAGGCATTGTAGATCTAAGCATGAAAGAAAAACTAATGGAGGCAGAGAAAGCTGTTAGTGGCTACAACTGTAAGGGCAGGAAGCTCTCTATCTTCCAGGCAATGGAGGAGAGACTTATAGATAGAGTAAAAGGGAAGAAGATGATTGAGGTCCAAGTTGCTACAGGAGGGCTTATTAACCCAGAAACGGGTATGAGAGTCCCGACTTGCATTGCATTAAATGAGGGTCTCTTGAACAAAGAGACTCTGCAGAGTCTGTATGATCCAATGAGCAACTCAAAAGGTTTCCACAGCCCTGACACAGGACAGAAGGCTTACTACAGTGAAATACTCAAGGCCTGCTTGTATGACATCAATGGCGATGTGTTTCTTGTCCCATTTGGGGAAAGGCATTTAACAAAGACCTCACCTATGAGTTCTCATCGAATGTCCGTCGTCAACAGCAGCTGTGGATTGGAAATGTCAGTGTATGAAGCCTTCAAGGGGAAACACATCAACAGGACAACGTACCTGTTCCTTTCCCAGCAGGAGAGCAATTGGCAGGAAAACTCTTGTGTCGATTCAGACGGAAACCCACGTCACTTCATCACGGATGCTAGAAGTGGCCGACAGCTTTGTCTAGAATCTGCTTTAAGTCAGAGATTTCTTGACATGTCTGAGTTTGAATGCTACCGCAGTGGTCTTTTGAGCATCTTTGAGATTGCAGACATCATATTTTCAAGAAGGGTTGTTGTGGAAGATGTTAACAGCACCCTTGCTGGTCTCTGGGACATGACTCGGAAGAAGAGGATCTCAGTCTTCCAAGGGCTCCTGCAAGGCTTTACTGATAGAGTGACAGCCTTACGACTGTTAGAGTCTCAGGCATGCACTGGAGGAATTTGTGATCCTTCATCTGGGGAAAAACACACCCTCTCAGAAGCTCTTAAAAGAGGCCTTTTAGATGAGGCTCTCAAACAACAGCTCCATCAGTTTGAAGAGGCATTTATTGGTATTACCAACCGTCACACTGGGAAAGTTTTCTCAGTTTTGCAGGCTGTTCAGGAAAATCTCCTCCCAAAAGATGTGGGTTTCCGCTGCGCTGAATTCCAGCTGTTGACAGGCGGACTAATAAATCCAGACACAAAAGACAGAGTATGTCTTGAAGAGGTTCTTCAAAGCAGCTTTGTGGACAAAGTTACAGCCACTCTGCTCAAAGATGAGAAGTTCCAAACTCAAAGCCTCACCTGTCCCAAGACAAAGAGAAGAATAACCTTTAAAGAGGCTCTGGAAAGAAGTGTGTTTGACTGCCACACTGGCATGAGGTTATTGGAGGCTACTAAGATCCATGCATTTGGAGCCAAGACAACATTTCATTATCTTTGTGCATTTAAGTAAACATCTGTAAAGATGTGACTTCATCATTTTCCCTTAGTTGTTTTTTTTTTATTTCATATTCATGTTTTATTATTTTTTTGTGATGCTGTCAAATATTCTTCTTTTTGGCCAGATTTCAATTGATTAATCTCTCTTCTCTTTAGCGATGTTTGATGCTTTATTAAGCAAACAGCTTTGTTGAATGCCTGCCTGTTTTAATTGTAGAGATCTGTTGATGAGGAGAAGCGAGAACACGGTGATAAAGTTAGCAAACTGTTGAACTGGATGTCTGATGTGAAACAAACCGTGAGCAATGATGGGAATGCTCTGAAAGATAGTAATGCCAACACAGATGCTTCAAATAAACACCAGGTAACTCATTTATATGTTGACATGTGTCCTTGTTTATGTTACGGTGATCTACAATAAAAACCACATGTTTACATTGGTACTGATTGTATGACCTGTCTCAGGTTAATAATTGTTGGAATCAATAAAAACAGACCTATAAGTTGCACAAGCATTCTTATAAACATATATAAATATTTTTAATCCCCCCTCATTGTTTTTTTATTTATACATTTTGAATGCCCCCCTCTCCGTCATTTATTGCAATCTATTTCTTTTATGTTTAAAGTTGTGAAATAGCTTTAAAAAATGTGGGAACTTTTATTTATGTACACCTTTTCAGATAACTTTTAAGTGTAATTAAATGAACAACATAGACATTTCTGAACAGACCTGAAAAGGTATGTAATATGTAGAACCTTGTTGAATGAAATCAGTATAATGTGAATTACAAATTCAATATAATCAGATTAATAGAATTTACTAAAAACAAAGTTATAATCTTCAATTACCTACGTGTATGGTAATCAATGGCCATCCTTGTCATGGTCACAATGGTCATTAAAATAAGTAAAAAAAGTAAAAAAATAAATTTCTTTTGCATCTTACAGTAAAATAGAAATCTTAATACACCATAAAATCAAATAATCTAATTTTTTAAATGAACAGCTAAGTGTAAGGAGATATAAATGAACAAACTTTGCATCTTTTGAACAAACATTTCAGTTGAGACTTAGTATGTAGATTATGTCTTAAAAGATTGAGATGAGTCTGTATCCCCATTTTTTTATGACTGAAAAAACAAGCTTAGAAAGACTTTTGGATAATGCTTTAACATATAATATAAGAAGAAATAACAACTTAGAATTCATCAAAGAAAAAAGAAAAAATTCATATCAAATTGCTCATATCCACTTTTCATTGAGGACTGACCTGCTAATTCACATATGGCAATATATTTTTTATAGGAACATTAGGAACATATGGAGAGAATAAATGTTCTAAGGGTTGTCTGCTGGGGAATAATGGGTTTCAACCATAAACCCCCCCCCCCCCCCCCCAAAAAAAAAAAAAAAAAAAAAAAAAACAACAACAAACAAACAAACAAAAAACATTAGAACTTATTTACTCTTTCTGCTGTTCAATAAGTTTCACCAACCTTTACCTAATTTTTGTTATTAGATTAAACCATAAGCCATATTTATAGGCAGTAAACAGTAGGATGATTTTTCTTTTGATGCCTTTAACACATAGATAAAGAAATTGATTTTTCATCATTTTACCTGCTGATTAAAGAAAAATGGTCAGATTCTGATCTGTGGCTAATTTATATGTCATTTCTGGAAATATTTGATAAATTGCAATAATCTTTAAACAACTCAGTAAAACGTGACACATTTAAAACATAATTTTTTATATATTATATCAGCATATAATTCCATCAGCTTTTGTAAGAGATGTAAACGCATCACCATTTGATGTTTTTAGGTCTCCATTGAAGAAATGGTTTCCAAAAAGGAGCAAATTGCGGAAGCGCTTAAGGCCACACAAATGATGCTCAATAAGCACGGTGACAAGTGAGTGTTGATAATATGATATTGCATCATCAATACTTGATTAAAAACTGAAAATCAGAGCTTTACTTCCTTTTTTTTTCTTTTCAGGATGACGGAGGAAGACAGAGTGAAGACCCAGGAGCAGCTAAATGCTCTCAGTCAAGCCCACAGTGAAATCACTCAGCAGTGTTCAGAACAGGCAACCTCTGCAGATGAGGTTGGGCTTGAGGCATTAAGTTTGAGCATAACTGTTGCAAATATGTGCTATTGTGCTCCTCCTGATGTTCAGATGCATGAACAAACATGATCCGCTTGTCCTGATAACAGTTGGAGCAGTTTTCTCTTGCATTTGTTGTATGATATGTGTGTAGCAGGAGTTCAGAATATTTGCATATGCTGTAAACATGCTTCACTGTGCCAGCTTTGGTCCGAACAATTCTCTGTCATCTGTGAATATAAATCCTCTTAGGGTGCATCATCAAAACAGAATTGATCTTTAACCCCAGAGTATGCAAACTAACTAACTACACTCTTTTTGCAAGATGCCGGACACCGCATTCCCAAACGCATGTTAGCTTTCAGTGTGTTGTTCGTCCCTCTCCAGTTGTAACCTTGTTGCGGTCTTGCCCTTCACGCAAAACCTTAACCCTGTTTGTGTGGCGGTGAGTATGTTTTGTATTTCTAATAGTTTATTGCATTTTTACAAATAATATATATAGTTACTGAAAGTATTCCTATGCCTTTGTAAAAGCAAACTTCAGTGTTTATATTGTGATTTTATGTGATACACCAAAAGACAGTTATGTAAGACTGTGAAATTGGAAGAATTTAAATTTTTTATATAATACATGCAAATACTTGCATGTGGAGCGAAAATATTGCTGATCATCGCCCTTCGTACCCATGGATTTGTGGCAGTATCATGTTGTGGGGATGCTTTTCTTCTTTAGGGAATTCTAAATCAGAGTTAATAAGGAGAATAATAATTATGATAAAAGTATATTAATAGGATAGATTACCCAGTAAAAGTCTACAACTCATTCCGATTAAAACAGTATCCACAGCCAGCTTGCAGATATACGTCATAGTTTTATTGCTTTATCACATAAAATATCCCCCAACCAGTAATGACGTTTCTGGTTGCATTGAGGCAAAATATGAGGAATTTAAAGGAGTAGGAATACTTTTCCAAGACACATTATTAAGAAGTCAAAGTTAATTGTGTAATTTGTAATTTGTAAATTTTTTTTTGCAGGAATTAAAGGCCTCCAATGGGACTTGGAGGGAAACCATGGCAGAAGGGTTGTATCAAGAGTCTTGTGCCGACCTCCAAGACACCCTCCAAAAAAATCACATCCACACATCAGCACTGAACCATTTCCCCCAATATGACTCGTCCAAGTACATACACAGTACACACATCTCCTCTGTGTCCCTGTCTGACATTGCAGCAGTTAGAGAGGCTTGTACTGGTCATGATCTAGTGATGAAGATCATACAGATAAACCAGAGCAGTGAGGGACTGAATATGTCCTACACCGGAGACACTTTGACTGTAGAGAGAGCGTTTCAGTGTGGGTTAATTCCTGCTTCAATTTACGTTGAGATTCTGAAAAGGCAGAATGTTACCAAAGCTGCTGATGGTTTGTCTCTATGTGAGCCTGAAGAGGCGTGTAGACTTGGTGAGGTCGATGGCCTCATTTCAAGATACCTCAATAAAAATGAATCCTTTACTTCAATGAGAGAAATTAACCTTCTGATGTCTGGAAGGGAAGGTTTTGGTGATCAGGGAACCACAATAGGGGTTGATGAATGTTCTGGGAATCTCCACAACAAGGATGAGCTGAGTGTGGATGAAGCAATTCAGTGTGATTTGATGAGCTCTAGCAGCACACTTATTGTGTTAGGACATCAGCAGCAGCTTATGGGACTCACGCTGCCTCTTTCTGAGGAAACTATGTCAAAGTCATTCCAGGGCAGCAATCACATCAGCAACAATGAGTTCACCACCAAACTCTTCAATAATCGAGGAAAAATAGTGGCTTTTTACATTCCAGAGAGCTCAGAGGTTGTAGACATTAACTGCGCTGTCCAAAATGGTCTAATTGACAGCTGCACAGCAGACATTGTGAGATCTGTTGAAATTCCTGATTCACTACCCGAAATGTTTTCATCATGGCTCATGTATAGAAAACTATCGGTGGATGGGTCTCATCATTCGGCAGCTGTTTCTGACCTGATCCTTCCCTTTCCATCAGAGGCAAAGCAGTTATTCATCTCTTACTTGATGATAAACAGTTACGTTGATCCAAGATCAGCTCAGAGGGTTTTGATTCTTGACAGTGAGTCTCAAATCTTTGTTCAAAAGTTTTCTCTCTTTAACTCTATTTATGACACAAAACACGCAGATGTACAAAATTTGTGCTTAAATGATGAAACAGAGGAGATAATGGAGGACATACAGCAGGTTTTTGATCCCTGTGATTTTATCTCCGAAATCAGTGGCGCTATTACCTTTGATGAAAATTCTACAGCTGAGCACGAGATGAGTAATGTAGCCCATCTGGACAATACAGCAGTAAGTTCTGAAAAAACCTCTATCACGACTCTTAAACTGGATTTTATGTTAGAACTCTTAAAGGTTAATGGCACTGAGTCTGATATAAAGGAAGAAACGTTTGCTAATGTCAAACTGGTTGAAAGTGATGAAACAAAAGGTTCACAGTGTAAACCCAGAGAGGGCGAGAGTAGGAGACTAGATGACCCAGTGGTTCAAGACACACCAGTGCTTTCCCCTTTAGGCTCTGCAAAGAGTAGTAATGCTGACTCACCATTTGATTATGAGTCTTCAATAAAATATAATCATGAGATGCTGCATAACTGCAATTCTGAGTCACTGTCCAGAGAACCATCTGGAACTGATATCAGCCGCTCTTACTTATTATGTTCCTCTGATACAATTAAAGGTGAGAATAATACGGTTCATAAAGACCAAATGGGGGAAGAGAGTAATGCTTGTGTCCCCATAAGGTCTCAAAATAATCTATTAGCTATAGAGACAGTACCAGAGCTACGTAGCACACAAGAGAATATCAGTGCATTTGGACCAGATGAAGACACATTTTCAGATCTAAAACACACAGAAATGTATCAAACAGTACAGAAGGACTCTTTTAAGTCTGATTGTGCTGTTAGTTTGAATAAGACACTGGAATCTGGATTAACTGAGACTCAATCAGGTGCTTTAAAGCTCACAACCTGCTCATCTCAAGAAAACATAACTTTCGAAAACTTGGACGGGCATAATGTGAGTTCTATTCCCATTTACACAGCTGAAAACATTCAGCTGCCGTTGAAGAGAGAAGAGGCTGACGTGGTCCTTGATTCACCAAAAGAGAAGGACAATAAAGGTGCAGAGGATGTAGATAAAGAAGGAACTGCCCCAGCAATGAGTAATCACGGTGTTCATGAGGCCAAGATTATTTCACCCTCATTTTTAATGAATGTTTCTGCAGACTCTGTTTTTCATTCAGAAAAACTGCCTTTGATGGCTGAAGACCATGATTCACAGGTTTCATTCAACGGGCCTATGACAGATGGAACAGATGTCTGCAGTATTGTTAAAGAGAACACTGCTCCTATAAACGCGTTGGGTTTGATTAGTCTAAGTGACATCAGTGCTGACTCAGAAAGCAGTTCTCAGCATGTATCTTCTCCATTTTCCTCTCATAAATCTAACAGTCAGCCAATAGATGATCTTCTCATTGCCGGATGCGATTCCCTAAAGGGAACTCATGCTGTTAGTGAGAGGGATTTAGGGACATCTGTATCACTTCACTCTGATTTCCCTTCAGAAACAGAGAAAGACATGAACAATGTTTGCTCAGGTTTAAACAGTGAGCCATCTCAGCCTCTACAGCATTTAGTATCTTGGAATTCAATTAAAAGTGAGTCAATTTTACCTTCAGATGGTGGCGCTAACAGTGACCTAGAACATTCAGATGATGAGAGCTCGAATGCATCACCTCACCTAGCTGAGCCTCATTCAAAATGTGATTTTAGCACTGAATCTCAACCTCTTTGCAGTCAAAGGTCTCAGGAAGATAGTGACTTTTCTTATGACAGACCTGCACAACCAACAGGCTCTTTCCCTCAATTAGCCGTTTCGGTCGGTGAACGGAATACAAGAAACGCTCCCAGTCATGACTTTGATGTGGAAGATCCAGTGATGACACATAAAGATGTGTTGGAGTCAAACAGTAGTGGTCAAAATGAAGTGAATGTTAGGCCTTTCCCAGAGAGCCAGCATAAGGACATACTGGTGGTCGCCAACAAGGATGCAGAGATTTCTATATCAAAGCTAGAAATGATTGATAATGGTGTGGATTTATCGTGTTTAAATCAACCAAGTGAGAAATCAAACATTCACCTTGGACTTCCTGAAATCGAAGAATTGGGATCTGATACCAAATCAGAGCAAGCTGCTGATCTTTCTAATAGCAACACAACTCCCTCTTCCTGCCATCCAGATCAGTCTATATTTTATAAGGCTGTAAAGGTTTTCATAGATGAGGAGAAGCAAATTGATGATAATCTACAATTCTCAGAAAAAGACAGCTTTCAGGGACTCAAAGGGAACATGGATGGGATAATTCAAAACACTACAACATCAGACAACAGCCCCACCAGGAACTCTGAGCTGACATGTACGGAAGATGAGGCCTGTACAATCAAAGAACAAGAAGATCCTTCCAATATTCAGCAGCAGCTCCTGCAGCTTTTTGAGACTGTCTCTTTGAGCCAGAACTTTTCAGTCCTCCAAGAAATGGTGGAAAGTCTGAGTAGCGCTCTGGGGGGTGACAGTCAGGAAGATCGACTACGTCAACTGGAGAGCATCAAAGAGGAGAGCTCAGAAGGAGAAGAAGATTCTGATATCTGTGATCCTGCTGAAGACCTTCCCCACCCGGCCACTCTGAGGTCCAGCAACTTGGAAAAAGCTATGTATAAAGCTGAAGAAGTCAAAACTCAGGTACTTTTTCTTTATTAAGCTACATTTTGAAAATTTTCAGGTATTGCTTTGTGATTATATGCAAGAAATAAAAACCCGATATAATCTGCACTGAACACATTCTTAAGTCTTCTAGTGATTCTTAAGAAGATTCTTCTCTTTGTAAGTCTTCAGTGATTCCCAATCAGGGGTACTTGTACGCCTAGTGGTCCTCAAGTGCATTGCAAGGGGTACATGAAAATATTTAATTTCTTAGGTACTAAAATAAAATAGGGCTGGGATCTGTTTTGCTTTGTGAGGACCCAATCCAAAAATTAAACAAGCTTTTATCAACCAAAAAGTAAGATTATTATATGAGTTCACCTTTAGCTTTGACATACCGGTACATCAAAACCAAGGAGAGGAACTAAATAAAAAATCTAATTTAGTACTCTGACTAATTTTGGTTCTGTATTTTGTTCCCCATTCATCAAGTTTTTTACAGGTTTATAATATGATTTTATTTTGTATTTATTGGGATTCCTTACTAACCTCTGGGCAACATATTAATGTTTTTTATTTGAAATGGAAAGCATAAAATGTCTTAAGAATTAAATGCTCAAATTAAAAGATTAAGTAAAATATTTTTTTTTTTTTTTTATTATCATTCATTGTACATTACACTTTTGGACAGTCATCAATACTTTTGACTGAGAGGGGGACTCATGGTAAAATAAAATGCCAAAATGGGTACACAAGACAAAAAAGGTTGGGAAACACTGGTCTAAAACATTCACATTTAGATTATGGTCTGTAGTTGATTGGATTATTTAATCCTTAAAATGCTTTGATCTAAAATTCCCTCCAGCTCTGGTTGTATCTTTAAAGTTGTGGCTCTGCTACAGAATGAAATCCTGCTCCTGTTTAAAACCATTTACAGCAGATCAAAAATGTTCGTCCACTATCGGTCTGCAGTAATGTCCTTTTAATCTTCTCATAAACTCTACATAGATGTTCCCTGTAGCTGTTAAAGAAAAGCATACCTAAACCATGTTGCGGTCACTTGTGTTGCCCTTCACACTTTTAGAATATGTTTAGAATATTCACACCTACAAATGCCCTTTGCTTCCCCTCATAAGGCAAGGCAAGATTATTTATAGAGCACATTTCAATGGCAAGACAATATACTTACAGTGCTGTACGTAAAAAAAAAAGAAATATGTTGCAGGGGCATAGAGGCAAAACAAATAGAATAAAAAAGACATTAAAATAAGAGAAATTTATAAAGAAAATATCAAATGATTTATACATTTTTTGGTTAAGAAAAAGGACTGGAAACTTTACCAATGCATAGATAGCACAGACAAAAGCCACTAAACATATACTTTTATAAATCTCAGTTTGAAGCAACTGAGGGTTACAGCTCTTTTAAAGCTTTCTGCAGATTTATTTTAGATTAATGTAGCATAAGAACTAAATGCGTCTTCCCCATGCTTGGTTCTTGTTTTAGGTTTACAAAGTAGTTGATAAACTGACAGAAGCTCTGTAATTTATTTTGGACCTACGAAGGCCTATGGACATATCTTTGTAGTAATCTAGGTCCTGCTGATACATTAGTCTTTTAGTCCTAGAGATGTTCTTTAAGTGACAGAAGGCTGACTGTTTTACTGTCTTCATGTGCTCCTGCAGGTTCCGGTATAGGCAATGTATGTTTTCACAAATGTAGAGTTTTTGAGTCCACCACAAAAACTGATTTAGAGTCTGATTTTCTACATTTCTACATTTTCTGTAGATTTAGGGTCTGGTAGGTTTTTCTAGCTATATTAACTGAGGCTTTGTGCTAAGTTTTGAACGGTTTTGACTTGGTTAAAAAGTCTTACTTCAGTTTTGTAAGTTTTGTCCAAACAAATGTAAAAATGTCCTTTCTTAAGTGACAAAATAAAAGAAGTGTGAACTTTTTTTTTCTCTTTCATCATTTGTCCTTTTTCATTGTATGTATAAAACATAATTTTCACCTTTTTCCCACTTGTTTTCCATCCAGGATTACTTGGAGTGCGTTGGCAGACTGCAGGATCATGCTGATGTCTTAGAAGATGTAAAAAAAGACCTTTTGATGCAGCCACCAATGGTGAACAACCTAGAAGGTCTGCAGATCCAACTAGAGGAATGTCAGGTGAGGCATAAATATAGTTACTTTTAGATAACCAAAAGTTTGTATTGTTATTATGGTGACTTTATTTGATAAATTAATGTTGTATGATTGGTTTGTTGACCTCAAGTCTTTTCTTCCAGTCTTTACAGGCTGAAGTTTCCAGACTGGGTGATGCCCTAACTGCAGATTTGAAAAAAGCTGAACGGCTTCTAAACTCTGCTAATAATGAACTAATTCCCATACAAATTAAACAAGATTTGGACTACACATATCGGCTATTGGAGTCAAATTTAGCAGATGTCTCCCAAATGTGTGCAGAAAGGAGAAGCCTCATAGTAGATGTTATGAAAGAAGAGAAGGTCTGTGTAACACAGAAAGCAAAATCAGGCAACACCCAAACATCAAGCTTCTGACAACTCTTACTCTTTTGTATATTTCAGTTACAATTGGAATCCAGATACCAGAAGCATTTGAGTGATCTTCATAAATTAACAGGGATCATTCAGAACAACTCTGAGGTTTGGGATATGGACATGTCGACATGTGATTTAGACAGACTGAAGCATTTAAGTCAGCTGAACACGGTACCTTTTGTAATCTTCTAATAAGGTTCAATTAAGTCATTACTGAAAAAAAACAACAAAAAAACATACTTTGTTTTTCTTCCTCATCTTTAGGACACAGAGAATCTTCTGTCAAAAGAAACCAGGCTCAGTTTGGAGGATGCCACATTTGACATCCAGTGCTTCATTTCTGAGCATGCTCAGTTTCTGAGCCCAGCTCAGTGCAGTTACCTCCTTAAGTTCCTCACCAGCACACAGCGAGCATTCAGGGAGCAGACAGAAAAGCTTGCTACACAGAGGACTGTCTTAGATGCCCTGCTGGAGGCTAAAGGGAAGGAGAAGCAGGAAGAGGTCTGCTGTAGGAACTAGCTATTAGAAAAATGAATAAAATGAAGAGTAAAATATTTAATAGAAACTGAATGCAGTGCTTTACAACCATTTAAAGCTGTCGCAAACATCACATTTAAATCAATACGTTATAGCAGAGAAACATCTAAAAACACACTTATACATATACTTTACTGAAACAAAACACAAATCTTAGAATCAACGGATTTCTCCTGCCATTATTTTTTTTTCTGACAATAAACAAACTTTTATTATTTAGAAAATTCTGCCAGAGATAGATATGACTATTTCAGTTTTAATATTAGTGATTTAACAATCTATAAAAAAAAAACTGAGTGAAAGTAATGGACAGAAATACAAACAATATATTTATATAGTATTATCCTGGATGGCCGTTAATAACACTAACATATATGTTATAATTCAGTAGTATCATACACATGTTTATCTTTATGGCAGCTTCAGACTCTCCAGGCAGTAATGGAAAGGTGTTGTAAGAGCATTATGGCAAGTCACTGCATTCAGTTTTTTTAATCCTTTGATTTTGAGTATGTGCATGCATCTGTTTGAGTCTACTTGTAAATGCTTCTGCCCCTTACTAGTAAAGTTGGATATAAACAAATATATTTGTGCTCTATGTAGATTTCAAAGGACATACAGGTTGAGAAAAGGATAGAGACAAAGATAATCATTAAGCCTTAGTTCCTTTATAAAAACATCATCAAAAACAGCTTTTCCCTAAGGGAAAAGCTAAAAGCAGCCTTTTAAATTAGTTCAAAATAAAATGTGCGCATATACCTCATTCAATAGTCCCTTAGTCTAGGGCAGGGGTCTGCAACCTTTCATATCCAAAGAGCCATTTTGCCCAGAGTACGACCAAATAAAAGTTGTTTAGAGCCGCAAAATTTTTCTAGAAAACCTTTTTTTTTATGTGGTATAGGAAATTAGTTGTTGCCATCTCAAACAATCAATTCATATATTCTTAATGTTAAAACGTATAATTTTTTTAAGCTAATTCATAGAAAAATGTCTCTTAAATTATATTTCTGGTTCTTTTAATCTCATTCTTTTCAATCTTATAAAAAACGCTAAAGCTATTGATACCGGTATATATTATAGTAAATTATTTAGCTCTTTATATAAATTTTTGCCACTATTAAGAGCCGCTGGAGAGGGTCCAAAGAGCCATATGTGGCTCCGGAGCCGCAGGTTGCAGACCCCTGGTCTAGGGTAACTTTCCTATACTTTTTGCAAAACTAAACACAAAAGATTTATTTTTAGCTTAAGCCGAGCATAACACACAGTTATTATCATACTCAGATTCAGATTTATTTGCTTATTGAATAAATAAATTAAAGGTTAACCCTTTAAAAAAGAAGGCCACAACATAATTGGATTGTAGCGTGTACAATATGCCTTTAATTTCGACTCTAATTTGTTGTTTTTCATTTCCTTTGTCATTGTTTGTTGGGTTTTCTGTGTTGTGCTTTACTTTAACAGTTTTCTTATGGGGGTTGGAGCGACTTCATTCCTCTTTAACCATTGCATGCATTAATGCACATCCACTGTCTCTGACTAACCTCTGTGCTGCTTGTATTCCACAGGCCCCAAGACTCCAAACGGACTAAATACTTCATTGGAAACTTTTTAACAAACACCAAACAACTGAAAACTGCACACACATCACAGAAATGTCTTCTTTGACTTAATAGCATATGAAAAGACAAAGAGGCACATCTGAAACAGCATGTTTACAGCATAATGCATTTAGGTTATACTTTGCATGTTAAGGCTGGGTGCCCAAATGGTTTTCCTCTCTTTGTCAAATTATACAGTTTGTTTTGAAGAAAATGTTCTACCTCTCAATTGTTTATTCCTTTAAGTGGAGATAGTACCTTAAAATGTTTTCTTTCTTTCTTTCTGCCAGTCTTTATTGGAGAAGCACAAGGAGTTCACAGAAAAGCTAGAGGAAGTGTGTGATAATCTCACTTTGACTGAAAACCGACTGATTGGTCACCAGCAGCAGGCTGATACCGCTGAGAGCGTCACACATCTCCAACAGTACCAGCATGAGCACCAGGTTTGATCTTGTCACATTTAGATCATTAATGAATTAACCAAAAATCACAAATCTGTCTGTAACTGATCAACCGTGTTCGATCTAGGCTCTGCAGAAAGATGTATTGATGAATGCCAGTGCTTTAAATGAGGTAATCATTAGCACTGAGAAGTTTCTGGAGGAGAATCGCAGCAAGCTGACACCAGCTAAGATTGCAATGATAGAGAGGAAGCTGGAGGAGGCAAAAAGCAAAGCTGAGCTCATGAACGAGCGAGCAGAGGAGTCCAGGAAGGATTTGGAGAAAGTCGTAACAACGGCCATAAAACAGGAAAGCGAAAAGGTTCATGTTCCTTTCCCGTCCGCTGTCTGTAATAAAGGAAATCTAAATATATTAGACAGGAAATTAACCCTGCTAATGTGTGGTCTTTTTGATGCAGGCAGCAGCTGTGGAACAGCTGGAAGAAAGTAAAAGCAAAATTGATGGTCTTCTTGACTGGATATCCAACATCGGCAATGAAAATATGAGCAGTCTGGATCAGACGGACCATATAAGTAAAGAGAATGGAAACCCACCAGGGGAGGCCTCAGCCAAAACACTGATAGATGATGATGATGCCAATGGAAATGCTTTACAAACCTCTGGAAAAGATCTTGGCAGTAACACCAAAGAGGAGAACACAGCATCCCTGGACCTTGACAGGCAGTATGACCGGGTCAAGGTAAATTTGTTCTAAAAATGGGACTATTTGTAACACTTTCCAGTCAAGTTCACCTCCCATAGACACTTAAAACCCTTTTGACAAAATATAAAACATATGGTCAGGGTTTATGTGACTTTTATGAAATGGACAGCTTACAACAAGAAATGAATTGCAGAAATAGATGAAATCATAGTTGTGAAGAATCATAAAACTCTCAGACTACATTTTTTATACTGTTCATGCAAAAGAAGATTTACAGTGCCCTGTATTGCAAATTGGGGATTTTACGTGAAGATTTCTAAAATGATTTACTCACAAATTAAAAAAGACTGTGGTTAAAAAATATATTCAGCCCTACTTACCTAGATATTTCCTGAATATTCTCCAGTTCAACTGATTGCCTTCATTCATCAGTTGGCAGAATGGCAAGACATGTTGCCAAAAATTTTAGTTCTCAAGTTTGAAGTCTTTGGTCTACATGCAAAACAATGTACTAGAGATGAACTGATCTCATTTTTTCAGATCTGATCCGATACCTGAGCTGATTGTATCTGCTGACATCCAATGCTGATCTGATTCAACTTTTGCATTAATGAACCATATATCTTGCTTTATGAGTGAAGGGTTTCGCCTTGACATATACAATATTAGAATAGGGAACAAATTAACAGATATAAATGTACTTTATATTATTTATAAAAAACAAAGCATACATAAGCAGCAAATAGAAATAAATAACATTTATTTGTTATGTGCAATGAATTAGATCTCTGATATCAGATTGGTGAAAAAAATTGTCAATATTGGAGCCAATACCCAATCCAGGTATCGGATCCGTGCATCTCTACAACATACAGTACGTGTAAGATGGTGAAGCATGGTGAAGGCCCTATGCTATGAAATGTGCTAAAGGCTCCAGTGTACCACTGCAACACACAACCAGAGCTACAGTGGTACAGATTAGCTATTTTGTAAGAATGGAATTCCTTGGGTGTGCAGGTGGTGCAGTGGTTAGTGCGCATGAACCATGTACGGAGGCCTTAGTCCTCGATGCGGCTGACCCGGGTTTGAATCCGGCCTGTGGTCCTTTGCCACATGTCTCTCTCCCTCTCTCATACCCTGTCTCTTGTCAGCCTATTGTCAGAAAAACGAGCCACTAGTGCCATAAAAAAAAAAAAAAATTAACAGGTAGACATACTGTGTAAACAAGAGACCAGCAAATGCATGTGTCTGAATAAAAATGCATTCCCAAGTGTTCAGGAGAGTGACTGAATCCATAAATAATAGCTTGAATAAGTCTTTTCTACTTCTCTTTCTCATAGGCCCACCATCAGAAAATCCTGTCCCAGCAGCAGGATCTGGTCATGGCCACCCAGTCCGCTCAGGCCTTGCTTGAAAAACAAGCAAATATGTTGTCTCCTGAGGAAAAGGACAGACTTCAGAAGAACATCCAAGACCTAAAGGAGCGCTATGAAACTTCCCTGACTCAGGCTGAACAACAGATGAAGCAGGTGCAGACAGTTCAGGAGGAGCTAAAGAAATTCAATGACTGTGAGGAATTTGAAGACTGGTTAAAACAGGCTGACGTGGAGATTAAAGAGCTGGGTGCTCCTGCAGGCTCCCTTAATATTCTGAGTGATAAACTTCAGAAACAGAAGATTTTCTCAGAGGATGTCATTTCCCACAAGGGAGACCTTCGGTTCATCACAATGTCAGGACAGAAGGTGCTTGATGTTGCTAAAACCTGTGAATCGGCTGATGCTGGATCTAAGAACACTTTACTACACGTGGACACTTCAGGGACCTGTTCTGCTGTCAGGGAAAAATTGGATTCCGCAGCCACTCAATACAAAACGCTGCATTCACAGGTATTTCACTTTAATGGCTGTTGGTTGCAGTGACATAAAACTGCCAGTGGGTGGTAACATTTCCCTGTAATCCGTTCATTCACATTGGATTATATAATTTAATGTGAATCTACTCATATTATCTAATTATTAATCTGATTATTATCTTTTTTTGATGTATTCACCTTTTTAGTGCAATCTGCTTGGCAACAACCTAAGAGAAGTGGTTGACAAGTACAAAAAGTATGATGATTCAGGTACAGATCTTCTTAAGTGGCTGAACGTCTCTGAAGAGGAGGCCAGAAATCAGCAGTCAGAAGCCATCGCAGCTGATCCAAAAAGCCTGCAGAAACAGCTGGAAGACACCAAGGCAAGAAATATGGTTAAACCCTACCTCAGAAGTAAAAAATAGAACATATTTTTTAAGCTTTTAGCCTTTTATTTTAGTGAATTACTGTGTACGTGTTCTAAGTGTTATTTATTTATTTTAAGTTAAACCTAAGGTTATTTCCTCCTGTGACCTTGTTTTTAATTTTAGTTAAAAATACATTTCTAGCAGTACTCGAGTTGAGGGGGGATGAGGGGGGATAGCATCCCCCTTCTTAAAAAAAGAATCATAAAAATCATCCCCCTTCTTAAATGACCATCCCCCTCATACCTTCCACTGTGACATTTTATTACTGAATGTGAAAAAAATCCTACTATATACAGTATTAACAGTAATGGCAATAGTATTGCCTTTTCAAAATGTGGTGGGCTGTGAGATTACGAGTAGCCTGAGCAAACTAAATAAAACTGAAGAAGTGGCCTACCATGACTAGGAAGCTGATCCCAGTGGGAAATTTGTCCTCTGTATTTGTCCCTAACTATGTAGGGGCAGTGATAGCCATGCCAATCCAGGGATTGTCTGCAGTTCTACTGTAAGATGCCTTGGTCAAGGTCAACGACCAGCGTGTCTGACATTTAACAACCATACCTTGAATATTGCTTTAGGTTAATAGACTATAGTAATTAGGCTATGTATGCTTCTAAAAAAAAAAATCCACCATCCCCCCACCATCTTTTTTATATAAGTTACTCTAAATACATTCTTATTTAGAAGTAATACATGCTTAGCTGAAAGCATTAACTGGGTTGTAAAATCATACTACAATAGCCTTGTCTTACCATATACAGTGTTTTCACCAACTTAACTCTGTCAAAGCTATTTCTTGCTCAGTGTTTTCACCTTTAGACCCATATATAAATAGATTTAACTATGCTTATTTGAAGCTTAGACACTCCAGAACAGGCTGACAAAGCTGTCTGACTTGAAACTTTTGGCCTCAGTTAGCCTGAGAATTCTCCGTAGGGAAAAGGTGAATTATAACAGATATGCTCTGATAAGAGAAGGCTGTAAGCCCAGCAGCGAGTGTAGGACTTTGAGAGGTCAGAACTAAATGTGTTCCTCATTGAAACACACGGGTCTAAAACATGATCTTAACTTTTTAAATACAAATGTATGTATACACATTTCTCGTTGAGCACTACTTAACAAAGGTGATCTTTAAAGCTACAGAGTTCCTCTTTCTAGTTGAAAAACTCTGGCAAATACAAACAGATGATTATTTTATATGATATTTTAACATTTCTTTTAGTTTTGAATGTATTTAATAAAACAGCCTTTAAATTTTACATTTCTTATTTGAAAATGTTTTTGAGACTAGCATGATTTAAAGAACTAAATATTTTTAGTCAGCAGTTTTCATGTAATTACAATAATAAAAAAAGTGAGGTTGTGTATTCATTTTTTTCTGATTTGTCCTTTTTTACTAATCCCCAGGCTTTACAGAGTCAGATGATGGAGCACCAGACGGCTGTTGACACGTTACGTAAAACAGCTGAATCATTAGTGACATCAGAAGGAAACCTCCTTAGCAACCAGGATGAGATACAGGAGACAGTAGGTGAGCAAATTCAGATGGGTGTGCATAAAACATCAAATCCTAATCTGAAATCTCAAAGTTTTAAATCAGCTGTTGAAAATTGGCATGTTTTAAAATAACAAAATGGAAACTTTTCAAAAAGTGAAAAGATTTTTATATTTTTGTGTGCAGCTTGGACTCAACATGTAGCATTCACTTTTTGCTATTTATAATTTGGCTAGTACCTACTTCACATATCAGATATCTGATACAAAAAGTCAAGCAACTGACCCATGTTGATCCGTATCAAACGACTTGGCAAGCAACCAGTCACTTCTGATTTAACAAACTAAAACAACTCTGCTTACATTTGATAAACATGGCGATGCACTGGTGAGAGAGATTCGGAAGGGACAAAAGAACGAAAAAATAAAGCACACTACGCACTGGCTTCCTTATATGTTGCTCTCCATTGTTTACTTTCCTGATTTCTGGTGTAATGACACACAGCACTGCGGGGACAGAGGCCATGCAGTTTGTAAGAGGTGGGGTTAGACCAAGTTTTTTTGCCAGTGGGAAGGGAGCCAAATGCCAATAGTTAGCGGCTGAACCTATGTTTGAAAAACACACATTAACCTGACATTTTCAGTGGGGAAAAAGGCTGTTAAGCCAAAAATTCAGCCTTTAAGGAAGAGTGCCTGGATGAACTCCGATGTTTGATGAAAGCCATAGCAAATGCTGTTTTTGTAGTTTTTCCATTAGCCATGATAAATCAAAGAAACATGTGATAGAAGCCAGGTGCTCTGGTCAGATGAGACTTAAAATGAAATTATGGAAAGTTCATGTCACATCACCCCGAATACACCTTCCCCACTTTAGGGCATGGTTGTGGCAGTATTATATTGTGCAGATTGTTTATTGTTTTCTCTATTTAAGCCTCAGAAAGGGCATTGAGCGAGAACTTTTACGTGTTTTAGAGTTAATTTCATGCATTACACCAAGCAATAGCACACCAGACTCCATTCATCTCATCAAGTCATCATGTTAAGACTAGACTAACTTGATGAGGTGACTGGAGTCTGGTGTGCTGTTGCTTGGTTGGAAAGAAAACCTGCAGCCACACGGCCCTTTCTGGAACCAGTTTGACATCCCTGCATTACACAACAAAACACAGTTCTATCAAGGATAGGTCAACAAGCGATAATGCAACTAAACAGCTGCAGATTACGACAGTGAATTTTGACATTAACAAAATTCCTACTCAGAGACTAAAAGAGAGGCATCGTCTTCAGTTTAAAGCTATGTTTGCAGCTCTTAAAACAACAAACAAGCTGCTTTGAATTGCTCTTTTGCAGATGATATTGTGGAGCGCTATGACAACCTTTCCAAGTCTGTAAGTGATCGAAATGAAAAATTACAAATCACTCTGACCCGTTCGATGAGTGTGCAGGATGGGTTGGATGAGATGATAGGATGGATGGAGGGAGTGGAGGCAAGTGTAAAGGAGAAAGACAAAGTATTCTTGGATGCTTCCTGTATTGGGGAAATGCTTAGTAGAGAAGCAGTAAGTTTTCTTTTCATCATCCCATTTTATTTTACAATATATCTGTCTGTAACCACTTTATGTAAACAATACATTTTGTATTAGGCTTTAGAGCAGGACATAGCGAGCCGCCAGAGTAGCATCTCTGCAATCAAAGCCAAAGTCGAGAAGTTTGTGGAAACGGCAGATCCCTCTACTGCGCAGCTTCTGCAGTCAAAGATGGACGCTCTCTCAAAGCGCTTCTCTGATGCCTGTGACAAACATAAACAGAAAGTTTCCCAACTGGAGCAGCTGAAAGAAAAGGTGGAAGAGTTTGACGAAATCAAAGACAAAATCCAGCAGTTTGTCATGAAGCGTTCACAAGAGCTGCATGAAACAGACGGACCTGGGAAAACGTTTGGCGAACTGTCTCAGCAAATGCAGGTGAGAGTGACATTCATTTTTTGTAATATCTTTGGCGTTTAATCTTCATGACTAAACTTAAGTTTGTTTTTCACTAGACCATTAAAGCAGAGATGGCTGAACATGCCAATGATATGGAGAGGCTGCAGACTCTCTGTAGGGAACTATGTGAAATAAGCCCGGATGGAAACAAAGCTCAACTTCAGAGCAAGATTGAAAATGTCTCAAATGTTTTTCGATCCTTCAAAGACGCAGTCAAAGAAAAGTAAGTGAAGTAAAAGAATATCTTAGCATTTTACAGCACATAAATGCTAATTTTGTGTTGCCAGAATGGCCGTGAAGAATACTACCTAATTTTCCTTTGCGTATTACAGAGAAGAAGAGCTATCATCCTGTCAGGACCAGCTGGGAGAATTCAGTTCTGCAGTCTGCATGCTTACCAAGTGGCTGGAAGAGACCAATGAAAAAGTACCTGCTGCTAAGTCAAGCAGCAGTGAGCAAAATCTGGAGAAAGACCTGCAGATACTCACTGTAAGTCTGGGATACATAAATACATACATACATAAATACATATATAGCTTATAGGAAAAGTAATGATATTCCTGCCATACATATTTTTTTACCTAACTCCACCTAAAAAGCAGAAACAGAAGTCAAATGTTACAAAGTCCCTTCTGACACAAGATTATGAACAGTATGTTGCAATAAAATTAATTTCAAGAGATATTACTCTTATCCTCCTTAGCCTCCCATTAATCCCATCTTGGTTTCTCTGCCAGGTAATGACAGATGAACCATGAGTGTTAACATAGAGCAGAACAAGGAGTGAAACAGTGTTATCTAACTATTAAGTTGTTTTCAGCATAATACTTCCAAGAATTCTTCATTTAAAACAAAACTAAAACATTAAAGCAAGTGCTACACTATATACCTTTTGTATATCTTTAGTGTCCATCTTTTGATTCTTAAATGTTTTAATGATTCCATTAGGAGCTGCTGGATGAATGGAAATCTAAAGACTCTGCAGTCAAAGATCTTAACAGTAAAGGCTCAACATTGTGCAGCCTGATTATCTCTCTCACGTCTTCTGCCAAGTCGAAGACCCCTATGAAGTCAGGTAAACATCCTAACCTTCCCATGTGTTTGAGTTATGCAGGACAGCAGGCATGGTGTTTGGGTTTACCCTTGTTGTTTGATGAAACTAACTGTTTGAGGTTGTGTAAGAACTTTTACTGACATAAACTGGCTGTCATGGTTTTGGTTTTCATCTTCTGTCTTTTGTCTTTGCATCAGCTCTAACTAATGGTGGTGGTCCAGCAGGCCATACCTACCTAACCAATAAAGGTAACCAAGTGTGGGTGTGGATGCTGAGAAAAGAACACTGTTTGTGATAAGCTGTGATATTTCTTAGTTGAAAGTGATGTGGCTATGGTGTAGGCCTAGATCATAGTACACCTCTCCTACTAACCTATTGCAAAAATGTAGTGGTTTTATTGTACATGAACATACATTTCAGATATAAATGTATAATATGCTATGATTAATTGTGTTAAAAAAAAAAAAAAGCAGAAACAGATTTTTCAATTGTATATTCAGGACATTTCCCTTATTCCAGGTTATTCAGCTTTTACTTCATTAACTTTCCAAAAACATCTGCTTTATGGTGCAAATAAAGCACATTTTTTCACTCTTCCCAGAGTAACATAGCAACTAGCAAGCTCTTCAGGTGATCTATTCAGGTAGTCAGGCAGCAGATGGCTGCTGAACAAACAACCAGCATGTACCTTTCCAACAGGATTCATAGAATGCCTCTACTTTAGTTTTCTTCCCACTGCTGTTCATGATTTTTTCTTGACAAGAAATATTTCCATTTAGAAGGATTGGTCTTTCCTATACTCAAGAGAAAGATATAATTGCTTTCCTTCAGTTTTCTGGCCAGCGGTACAAGGCAACAGATGGGAAACAGGTGTTAAGTGACTCTAAGGGGCAATAGATTATTTTTCCTACCTATATCAGTGGCTCTGTGTATAATAATTTTACATTAATAAAGTCCTCTGACAAAATATTGAGCTTATGACTGTCAATTACAGGGATACAGTTATCTAGAGATATTTTTTTAAGATAAATAAATTTCTTGCTACTCCGCAGACAGTGAGTTTTTTCATATGGTACATTAATTTTTTTCAGAAATTCTCTTTTAAGCCCACTAAGTCTGTGCCTTTTGTATTGTACCATTTTTTACATGCTCCTTGTCCCTTATCTATGAAATGTTATTTTAAATGCAGTAAATGCTACAGCAAACCCACATCCATTTTTATTACTGCAAAATATAGCACTGGCTGTATTTCTTTACAACAGAAATCTTAAGATCAATTCAGACACAATACAGTTTGCATGATCAGATATCAGTTGACTGAAATTGTAAATGTACAATTTAACCTGCACTTAATATACTTATAGAATCATACAGCTGATCTATTATAATGGCCTCTAACTATATGGATAGAAAATTTTAAACCATCATAAAAGAAAACTACAGAGGAGTGTTTGTAAAAACTGTATTGTAATGTCCTCAGAGCTGATGGGGATCCAGCAGAACATGTCGTTTGTCACTGAGGGATACACAAACCTTGGAGACACATTGAAGAACCGCATGGAGCAGCTGAGTGATGTGTTGCAAGAGGTAAAAGAAACCCAAAAGGAGACAGAGGAGATGATGACATGGCTGAAGGACATGAAGAATACTGCCACATCCTGGAATGCTGCAGCTGCTGAAAAGGATTCTGTAAAAATACAGCTTGAACAGCAAAAGGTAAAGATGAGTTTCAACTGGACAAATAAGCCATTGAATAAAAATAACAGCCACCTTCTTGCATTTGAGAGAGATGGGGGTTATTTAGCATTGATCCATTTTTTTGACTTGTGCAGACATTTGAAGATGACATGAAGAGGAAACAGGAGCAGCTCCAGAAACTAAGAGAGAAACTTCAGGGCTTGATCTCAGCTAATCCAAGCTCCCCCGAAGCAGCAAAATGGAAGAAGATGCTATCAGAAATAGGTCTGCACCTTATGCAATGTGATGATATGAGATTGACAAAAGATTAGAATTCTTGTTGTATGAAAGCTGCAGCATGTGTTAGAATGTGGCTTTATCTGATTTTGTTTATTTGTAGTACTAAGACATGTGCAGCAGGAGAGTACAACAATGTGGCAGAGGTTAGATAGAGGTGTTTGTGCTGACTAATCCTGAATGGTGATGTTCTGGCTTTTTTACTAGATGCTGCATGGATGGAAATTAGCGGCTCTGTGGAAGAGAGGAAGCAGAACCTGGAACAATCTAATAAGAATCTAGAAATCTTCCAGACCACAGACCAGCAGCTCAGCCAGTGGCTCTCAGAGAAGGAACTGATGTTGGGTGTTCTTGGACCTCTCTCTATCGATCCCAACATGCTCAAAATGCAGAAGCAACAAGTTCAGGTTTGCAAATTAAATTTTTTTTGACTATTAGACATCTGGTAAGGATGATCATCTTGACAGATTTTTTTTTTTCTTAATCCATATAATCCAGATTCTGCAAAATGAGTTTAAGAGCCGTAAACCTCACTATGAAAAACTTGAAGAAGCAGCCTCTAACATCCTCAGCTCATCAGGTGACACAGAGCCCTCAAGTGGTAAGATGGTGAGGGAAAAACTTAATGCCATCTCCCAAAAGTGGCAGGGCCTCACTGGACAGCTGGAGCAGCGGGATTGTCTCATCGACCAAGCAATGATAAAGACTAATGAGTTTCAGGAGTTGCTGAGGGGTCTCAGCAGCACTGCCACTGAGCTAGAAGAACAGCTCACCAACCATCACAGCAGCAGCACACAGCCTGACGCTGTGAAGAAGCAGCTAGAAGACGTACAAAACATCTCTGCTCAGCTGAGAGAGGAGAGAAAGAAGCTGAAACAAGCTGAGGCTGTCAATGCAGAGCTGTCAGTGTTGGTGACTGAGGACTATCTTAAAGCTGACCTGGTTAAGCAGCTTGAAAGTGTCAGCAAGCCATTTAAACGGCTGGAGGACAAAGCAGGTTCGTAACTTTTTCTAAGGGTGTCTTTTGTAGATTTGCACCCACACAGTTGACTGTTGACCTAAGAAGGCAAATGCACACTCTTTTTTTCTAATAAAAAAAAACAACTGCACACCTAAGCAATTACAACTAGCACTAGCCACAACAACACATTTTTGTATGGAATGTAGTTTACTGAAGGAGAAGATACAAAGTAACATCGTGTCATTTTGGACTCTCAAAGATAAGCTTTACTGCATTCTACCATTCTTATGTTTTTGTTTTACAGCTAAACTGATTGAACAGCTTAACTCCACCTTTGCAAGCTCTCAACAATTCCATCAAACCTCCAAAGATTTCCAATCTTGGCTGGCCGAGAAGCTCCAGGACCAGGAAAAGTCTCTGCCCATCTCTGCCAAAGTGGACATTCTGCAGCAAACATTGGAGGAACATGTTATGTACCAGAAGTCGCTCAAAGAACACGAACAGGCTTACAATACAATCACTGGGGAAGGAGAGATGTTACTGCAGAATACTGATGGTGTAGAGAAGCTGGCACTACAAGGGCAGCTCAGTACTTTGTCTTCCAACTGGGAGGAAGTAAAGAAGAGCTCTGCAGAGAAGGTGGACAAACTGCAAGCTGCCCTGCAGAAATCTCAGAAGTTTCAGGAGAATGTAGAGAAGCTGAGTTCCTGGATTCAGGATTGTGAAGCCAATGACAGCCGTATCAAAGTCAACGTTGATCCTGTTGCTATCGAGGGCGCAATTTCTCAGGTAAAAGCTCTCCAGAAGGATGTAGACAAACACAGAGGACTGTTGGAGCAGCTCAACGCAAGTGCCGAAAGCCTTTTGGAGGTGGTCAACACAGACACTGAAGCTATCAAAGAAGAGAAAGATCACATTGGTACAAGACTAGACCAATTAGCAGAAGGACTACAGGTCAAAAGGGAACACCTCGAAAAAATCTCCCATACTGTTAAAGAATTTAATGATGCCTACAAGGAAGCAAAGGGTCAACTTGAGGGAGCTAAGAAGCAGGTTGATTCCTTTAAATCAAAAGGGGTTGAGGCACAAAGCAACAAGTACCTAACAAACTTAAAAGCCCAACATAAAGGTTTAGAGGGAGTTCAGAACCAAGTGGAGCACATGAAGACCTTAGCAAAGGATCTTGTAGTAGATGTCCCGGATGCTGAGGGAGTGACTGACCTCCTTCTCCAGGTGGATAACATAGAAAAAGACTACAGCAACCTAAACACAAAGCTGGAGGAAGCATGTCAAGAGCTGGAGAGTAAACTGCAGGGTATCGGACAGTTCCAAACCAGCATTCGTGAGATGTTTACCAGTTTCACAGAACTGGATGATGAGCTTGACAGCATGCCTCCTGTGGATTTAGACTTGGCCATCCTTAGAGGGCAGCAGCAGAGCATTCAGAGTTTCATGTCTAAGCTACAGGAGCTAATGGCCAGCACAAACTACGCTGGGGAAAGTTGTAAGAAAATGCTGAAGGAGTCTGAGGCTTCCCCTGAACTGTTGGGCCTGAAGAGAGATCTGGATGCTCTGAGCAAACAGTGTAACAAACTCATGGATCGATCCAAGGGGAGAGAGGTCCAGGTGCAGAGTACTCTTAACAAGCTGGAGGAGCTGTATGATAAAGTGCATCAGGTGGAAGATAAACTACTCAGAGCTGTGGACAGGGAAGCATCCCAGGAGGCGGTCGGCTCTGAGACAGATGTGATCAACCAACAGCTGAATGCTTTAAAGGTATGTTCCTAAAAAACAAGCTAGATTATTGCATTTTTTTAAGTTATGGTTACTGGTAGTTGTTATTAGAAAAAACCTCTGTCCTATTTTTGTTGGGTTTTTTTTCTTTCTCTTTAGATAAAAAAAACTGAACTTATAATATGCCATCACTTTTTTTTAGTGTAACGCTTGAAGATGTACTACCAGCATTGTTATGACCAAGTCTTATGGATGAAAATACTATTAGTTTTAGTCATAATTAAATTATTTCATATGCAAAAGTTTTAGTCAATTTCTAGACTGATTTAGATTTTTTCCATATCTTCTCTATCTATGTCTTAATTGAATCTACCATAAATGTAAATACAAAGAAAATACAAAAAAGTATGAGTAATATATAAAAAAAACAAAAAACAAAAAAAACATATAGATCATAATGTGTTTCAACTCATCAATTTCGCTAAAAACTTGTTTTTCCTCAGCTGATGAAAGGCCCAAAATAACTATATTTAGCACAAAAAACTAATATTTTTCTATGTTACATGCTGATACAGCAGAAGAGACTGCTATGGAGGAGACAGCAATGTGCTGCACTTCTTCTGTTACCATGACAAATACTCCTCTTTGATGATATGCTTCCCCCTGGCCACCATTATAACAGCAAACACGCAAACAACCAGATTTTTTCCAAGCAGATATGCTAAAAATCTGAGACAGCTTCAGTTGGGTACAGGTGGTCCAAAATGGGGACGGTCCCTGCAAATCGAAACGTACGAAATAACGTACCGACAAAACATAAACAAGGCAGTAAACATTGCTTAACATTAAAGTTGCTGTTGATCCATGAATCACTGTGTTTTTAACAGCAACACACAAAACAAATGAACTAATGTTACACCAAAAGATTTCCTACATAGTAAGCAGAAATATCATTGATTTTGTTTGTCCAATGAATCATTATCAAAATTTTGTCTTCATCTCAACTATGGAAAACTTTTTTAGACATCTAAGAGCAATGTTTATATTGTTACTGTCGTGCAAAAATCTTATTCAACTAGCTGTTTCATTTTCATCATAGACAAAAACTACAATGCTTAGATTACAATGTTTTTTAGAACGGATGCTAGTCTAAAATTGGTGACCCATTTGAAATAAAGTTCAAAAATCTACACAAAACTCATTTGGGAAAAATCACTTATTTTGTTGTCGGGATCTATAATTTTACATGATCAGATTTCAGTTTCATCTGTATGCAAAATTTTACTTAAATTAACTTTAGGTATGATTTGATGCTAAAAGACCATGCTATGTTACTGTACTAGCACATCGTAGCTAGTGCATTGATCTCAATTAATCTTAAACTGTAAGATAAAGAAATTTGTTTTTGAGTTTTATATTAATCATCTACCTTAAAATATGCCAAAAGAGAAATTTGCAAATTTCTCATAAGCATCAAGAAGCATCCTAGTTATTGTCACAAACAAGCTCCTCACTAAGTAGGCTTTTTGCATACATAGCAGTCCTCTGAGGGGCCTTAAGGGATGCCCCTCTCAGGGCATCTGGTACAAACAAAAGCCCTGCGTTCCATATGTAATGATGACGGCCAATGGGACAGGCGATCACAGGCAGGTGGCTCATCCAGCAGGGCGTCAGTTTGCTCCTTTCACAGCTGCCTTCTGACCTCTATTTAGTTAGAGATATTTTGAATCTTTATTATATATTTGTATACAGATATTTTTCGGGGTCCTAAATAAAATAATAGTGGTTCAATTAGTGATTTTTTTTTCATTACATAGACATAGCAGTATCATGACAGCTATTTATAGATAAAGGCAAAAAAACAAAACAATTGTCTTCTGTAACTTAACTGATAACAATAAATGTTTAACCACAACAGGCTAAAATCCCTTAATTTACAGTATTGGATAACATCACACTAAAACACTGTAAACAGCAGGCTTAAGCTTAAGCAGGCTTTTTTTTAAGTCCCTAAATTTTAGTGTCCTGTGCCTTATCTTAACCTCTTTGTCGTTTGCCTGGATTAAAATCCTTTTTTTTTTTTTTGGTTTTGTTACAACTACTAATAAAGTGTTTGATTTAGATTGTTACTTAGCAGCAGTGGCATTGCAACAAAACTTTGACCTTTCACTTTACTGGGTTGAGAGGTCATATGGCTTCAGCTGCAAGTGGATGGTCCTGATTGTTGATGAGAGAACACAAGGAAACATTACTGAACCATCATCTTTGTTTACAGAATTAGGACAAGCCTTAAAAAACAGCCAGGGATAAAGGAAAAAACTCAACTGACAGAATTTGGATTTGTATCTCTGTTCTGTGCTTTGTTACCATGTTAGGTCAAGTTTTAAAAGAGGCACCATGTGTTTATTTAGTTTCATAACTTTGTAAGAGCTTAGAAGACCTGGCGTATGTATGTCTTCATGTGTATAAACGTCAGTTATAGTGACTCAACTTCTGCCGGTGTGTGTGCTTGTCTTCTCTTACTCTTCAGACATTACATCAGCATCTACTGTAATTTAAAAGGAATTTCTTCCCCCTGAATCATAGTTTTACATCAAGTACCCAATTTTGATGATAGAAAGAAAAAAAGTGTCATTGAAAGCGTATATTGTTCCATGTTGTATGGATCATGACACATTTTCCTCTAAGTAAAACCTTGAAACCGCAGCAGACCTGTTGGTATATGAGCAGAGATGCATCATCCTTCCTGTACTGTAGGTGATCACTTTAGATTTTCCACTTGAAAAATACTTTTTTTGTTTTCTGTGCAGATTTAGAATTCTGTATCACAAGAGGGCGTTTTTTACCCAGATTGAGAGATCGTCGCATACAGTTTAATTACTTTGCTTAAGCATACTTATATCATAAAGTTGATTTGTATAGCAGAAGTCAAAGACACCATAATTTAGTAAAATATTGAAAAGTGAAAGTTGAGGCTTTAATTGAAAAAAAAAAAACACTGAACTGCTAAATAAAAAACAGATTGCTAAAATATGATAAAAGTTAATTGGTATGATTAATTTTGGGAATGCTTCCATATATAGTAATGTAGATGTAAGTTAGCCAGGAATTGTTTCTTCTTTAAATCAAAATATGCCATATTTCTTTTTTTTTTTTTTTTTTTTTTCTGTTTTTAGTTCTAGTTAGATATGATATGCAGTTGACTAATGATAAACAAGGCATCCCTTTCTGCATCGACAACAATTTCTTCAAACGGATCATATTTTTGTCCATGCAAAAAGTTAGAGAAACAGGAAAGGCAACCTAAAAAGTTGTGTACAGTTGTTATTTACTCTGGTTTAAATAAAGTAAGAATCCAGATTCTTATTTTAATCCTTATTTAATCCTTTTTTCTCTTAGCATTTGTATCTAATACTTTTCTAGATACCAATGCATATCTATCCTTGGACAAGGGCCACATTCTCCTTGCCCCTCCTTTCATATTTGACTGGGAAGTAAGGGGAGCATCTTTCCCTAACCACACTGTTATAGTGTAGATATCAGCAAAAAATGTATTTTATTTTTTCCTCTTCTGTCAACATTGGTTGACTGGGTATAAAAGCGAAATTGCACACTTGGCAGAGATTTTGGTGTTAAATTACTTCAGACCTGTGCCTCCCTCAGCATTCCAAAGCAATTAAGAATATCTACAGGGTCCACGGCAACTGCAGAGCAAAGAGAGAGTAAAGGGAAAGCGTGTCTCTGTTTGAGCATATTGTGATGTCATCAGTAAGAGGTGGTTTTGTGTGTGTGTGAAGGTTCTTCGTACTGCTTCCCCTCCCAATTCCCTCAGTCGCTGAAAGAAAAGATATGGAAAGTGAGTGACGGTGTCAGGATGCAGAGGATGGCTTAGAAGTGAAGTCATATGGACCGAGGAGAAAAGAGAGAGAATTACAATAAGGGGGGAGAGGGGTCACATGTCCACCAATCAACATGTACCGGAGCGGCTCGGAGCACAAATGGAGTTGTGGCAGATGTGGTCTGAATAATGAGCGGGGGCGGGGCATGAAACCTTCTGTCAGGAGGGTGCCTTTCAGTTCGAGGGGAGCGATGTGAGAAGAAGGGCAGGCTTTTTTTTTGTTTATCCGGGAGTACCAGTTCCCCTCAGAGCTGCTTGTATTTACAAGCAGAGCCTTCTGGATTCTGGATTTGTTTATGGATATTTTTTTTCACATTTTTCATTTGTTTATTTGGATACTATAAAGATTTGATTGGGATAAAGAAGCTCTTTGAATCAGAGGAACACACAATAACTTTTGACTAAAGCCTGAAGGAATATTAAAGGAATGGGCAGGACTCCTGATTTGGAATATATAGATTTACAAGAATTGTTCTATGCAAATTTTCATCTGGTTTGGCTTGTTTCTATTTCTGGAAGTTTTTTTTTTTTAATGGATATTACCTCAAGAGAAATTTTTAATTGTAGTTAAAAAGAAAAAACAAAGAACAAGAGGAAATACTGAGTTTGTATTTCATGACCTCTTATTTAGGTGGCCACAAATTTTATGGTGCACTCAGTTGCTGCTAATTTTTATTGAAGTTGCTGCTCATTGTTTATTAAAGTGGGGTGTAGTGTACATTAAAGGATTTCCTAAAATTTTGAAGCTCTGAGCAATAACAATTGCCCCAGCAATGGGCAAACCGCTGAGCAGACCTGATTGCCTCAGACAAAACCCTTCCTGTGTTGGGAAGGGGGGGGAGGAGGACCTAAACATTGATGACTGCTATGTTCCTCAGAGATCCATATATGACACTGTGCGGCTCAACGAGCAGATAGACTCTGGATCTAAGGGAAGCCTCTCTTCCAGGCACTTTGCTGGAACTTTACCCTACACTCACCGCACCTTGGATCTTAGTAGCCTCTGTGGGAATGGAGGTCTCTCCACTTCTAGCTCATTTGAACTTCGAACTAGGAAGCCTACAGTTCTGGATGAGAGAGCGGTCTTTGACCGGCTGAAGCTAAATGGAAACATGACAAGTGACACAGTGCTTTCCAAGTCACGCCTTCACGGAGGAGAAAAGAAGGATCATCCTCATCACCGTAGGTCATGGAGGACTTTCACTCCTAATAATTTGGCTGAGTTTGGGAGCCGAAGCGGGACACTGTCTCTTGGCACCGGGGAGAGGCCTGGCTTTACTGGTGACAGGAAGGGAAAAAGTATGACCAGCTCGCTTACGTCTGAAGAGGACTCTGGCCTTTACAGTCCCTCTGTAGAGAGGGACCGACGATCACATAGATCCCACAAAAGAACAGGCCCTGGTACAAGAAGCTTCTCATCCTCAGAGGCAATGCATACCTCCGGGGATCTGAAAACAGGGCGTTCACTCAGCTCAGGGCAGGAAGACTTTCCTTTCTCTCCTGTAAGGGACAGACAGTCTCTCTATCACAGCAGCAGCATGATTCAGGAACCAAGACCTAAAGAATCTGTTGTGGTAAACCTTAATGAAAAGGACAGTCAGAGCCACGGAGAGCATAAATATGCCACAGGGAGGTCATCTTTGGGGTCAGCTTCCAGAACTCAAAATGGTACCTGTGGCTGGCGTTCCAGGACTTTAAGAGATTATGATGAGCTAAGCACTGCGGAGCTGCTGGAAGATGTATCACCTCAGGATGAGTGTGAGCTCCTTAGTGTGGTTGTGACACATCCTGAGACGTATGGAAATTCTGTAGTTTCACCCGCAGGCAACTGCCAGACAACAGACCCATGTGCTCTTCAACCGCAAGAGGCATCCAAGTACAACATGGAGGAGCTGGAAGAGTTCCTGCAGTCACTGGAGGCCTGTCTGCCTAAAGGTTTACAGACATTCAAACATGCAGGGGAGCAGGAGATTGAGGCTTTACTGAACGCCATTGCTACATGCACAGATCTTGAACCCTTTGGTGTTTTCCCCCCACAGGTGCCCAAAAAGATTGTGTTTCTTCATATCTAAGTTTTGTTCTTATCAGCTTGTCCAGCACAGACTTCAGTTAAGGATCTGTCTATTTAAACATGTTTGTGTCCGGCTGCCTGGATTCATACATATCTGATTACACGATGGGTCAAATAGGGTCTTTCCCAGCAGTCCAACCTGGATATGAGCCACAGCTGTGGTTTAATTGCTAAATCTCCTTTGCTAAATCATTTAGCAGCCTCTAGTTCCAGAATTAGAGTTAATTGTTTTGACTAGATTTATACCTCATGTGATGATGCTGTAATCATGTATTTTAGACTAGATAAAATCAGTTTTAGTCATTTGTTTAGCAGCAACTCTTTTGAGTACATTTTCTTTATCTTAATTATATATAGGAATTTTATTGATTTGCTCTAGGTGATTCATAATCATAGGTGATTATAGTAAAACTGTGAATATTTTCATTTGCTGTATAGCAGTGGCACTTAACACAGACATTTTGGTTTATTAATAAATGATAATAATAATAATAATAATAGGAAAAATAGGATTTTATATAATAAGAAACAAATATGTAAGCTAAAATATTTCGTCTGTTTCAAAATTATGTTATTTCCCATAATTCAGGATGTTCTTTTATTTAAATTAAATGTTTATTTAGCACATTTATTGTTTGTACACCTGAATTTGGTCTTTTTAAACTTCTTTCACAAAAACAGTGAAATAAGGAAAATGTCTGTAGTAAAATGTTATTCCTTATCTATGTTGATAAATTAGGGGGGGGAAATCTAATTTTAATAACTAGAGTTATATAATTAATTCTGGAAAAGTATTTGAAAAAAGAAAACCAGCTATTGTGAAAAAGCTGAGTCGAATCTTATAATCGATATAAACCTAAATTACTTGTGAAACATCATTAACTATTTTTTGCTTTGTAAAAATTTTTGAGGTAAAGTCTAAATTTTGTCTTTTATTAACACAAGTTTTAATTATTACAAAAAGTCTAATCATTTTGTGAAAGCTTTTATTTTGAAATAAGCATTCAGTTTAATATGTTCACTTTATCTTTAGACTTTCCAGAAAGAAGATATTGATCCATTGCAGACGCAACTCCATGACATCAACTTACTTGGGCAGGGCCTCATTCAGAATGCAGCTAAAGGCTCCACTAACAAAAAAATTGAGGATGACTTGGACGCCATCAACTCCAAGTGGAATACTCTTAATAAAAAGGTTATTTCAGTTATTACTTTATGACATCATTACTTAATAACAGTGTTTTGGATATTTGTTAAAATGGATAACAATTGTCATTACTCGAGAAAGTGACACATCTGTATGTTATGACATACCTACAGGTCGCTGAACGTTCAGCACAATTGCATGAAGCTTTACTACACTGTGGAAGATTTCAGGATGCTCTTGAGTCCCTCCTTAGCTGGTTGACCGATACAGAAGAGCTTATGGCCACGCAGAGGCCTCCTTCTGCTGAGTTCAAAGTGGTGAAGGCACAGATACAAGAGCAGAGAGTAAGTAAATACCATTTCCATAGGGTACATGCATGAACACAAAAGCAATCTGTTCTAGTCTTAACACTTTGACGCTTTAAACAAATGCCTAACGTTTGCTTTCCCACTTAACTGACACCATTATTAATCACAAACAGGTGACACAAAGCTTTTTGTGTAATGAACATCTAATTTGTGACTATAAGATTTAGTGGTTTTCTTATTGCTCTTAATAACTCACTTGCTTTGTTTGTTGCTGACAGCTCTTACAGAGACTGCTGAATGACCGAAAGCCAACTGTGGAGCTCATAAAGAATGAGGGAGGAAAGGTTGCAGAACTGGCTGAGGCTGCAGACAAGGAGAAGATCACAAAAGAGATTGAATGCTTGGGACAGAGGTGGGACAATCTGCTCAAGAAAGCTGAAAGCAGGTCTGTATATACCCATGTATGTTATACATGTGCATTCAAATCATAATACCCTACAATTAATTTTTTTTTTCAAATTTTGTAATTGACAACCAGAATCTTATCATATTTCTAACATGAGAAAACTGCTTTGTACATTTTGTTTGAGTCATACCAGCTTTGCAAACTTCAGACAGTGAAATCATTCTTTTTAGAGAAGCTCAAGCTCAGTGCTATTGGATTGAAAGTATATTAAACATATTATAGGGGGCCATTTTGAAACTTTGTTCTAAAACCCAGAGGTCCTGCAACTTTTAGATGCCACATACCCTCATCATAGGGTGGATTTTCCCTTTGCAGTCTTGGTAAGTAAAGGGAAACAGTTTTAAAAGATGGAGGAGATTCTTGAGGACTGGAGCCCACTGGAAACACCTCATCTAAATTACTCCAATATAGCACTGGCTGCTAATTTCAGGGCCATTTCACTAAAACACACATACATCCATGTCAGCAGGTTCAATTTTGATCTTTTTTATACAGAGCAGTTTTCACCCATGTTTGATTGTGTCCACGGACTACAAATAAGACTTTTTATAGATTTCCTTATGATACAGATTTGCAGACTGAACAGTTAATGGTCCTATCAGCACATTCTTCCAATGCAATTTTGCATTACATTGTGCAGGCTTTTCATATTAATCCCAATAAAATACTTTGCCATTTGTATTTTAACGTGTAATATGTGAAAAGATTGAAGGTTTTTCAGATAATTCGTTTCCAGTTCATGATAAATGTGAAAACTCAGCTAGTTTGAGGCTTACATTTTTGTTTTTGATATTCCTCATTCAGAGCTCTCTTCTTAGCCCACTAAGAAGTGATTGGCAAAACTTGAATTTTAGTGACATTAGAGGTATTTTGAATGTGCAAATATATATCTGTCTAAATATATTTAAATGCATATGGCAGGCAAAAGCAACTGGAGAGCATCTTAGGGGTCACTCAGCAGTTTCATGAGACTTTGGAGCCACTCAACAAGTGGCTTGCCGCCACAGAAAAACATTTGGCCAGCTGTGAGCCAATTGGCACTGAGACATCCAAGTTGGAGGATCAAATCGCACAGCATAAGGTAAGTTTATTGTTTTTTTGTTTTTTTTAATCATCAACAAACCATTTTTTATTATTTTTTTTTAGTTTGTTTTTTATTCAGTAAAATAAATTTTGCTTGTTTTATTCTAAGTTTATCATCATCAGCCATTTTCATTTTTGTTCATTGTTATTTTTATGTTTTTGTGTTGTTATTTTTTGTTTGTTTGTTTTTTTTTCCATTTTCCATTCACCACTGGTTAGAGCCTGGAAGAGGAGATTATGGGTCACAGTAAAGACCTGCTTCAGGCTGTCAGTCTGGGTCAGATGCTTAAAACTGCAAGCTCTGTGGAAGAGAAGGAGTTTGTTCAGTCTAGACTGGACACCACTCAAGCCAGTTACATAGAGCTCCAGGAGAGATGCAGGAGGAAAGCTGACATGCTGCATCAAGCTCTGGCCAATGCCCAGTTGTTTGGAGAGGATGAAGTGGCTCTTATGAACTGGCTCAGTGAGGTGCACTCCAAGCTGAAGGAAGTGTCCGTCCAGGATCACAAATCTGATGTTCTTGAAAAGCAGTTGGCCGAACAGCGGGTATACTCTCCTCTCCAGAACAACCATTACATTTTCTTTCAAATCACATCATCTTTCAGCTTTAATTATTGTTTTTTTTTTACCCTTTGTTGTTTGTAAGATGCATTTGAACTCCTCATTGACTCTCTGAGATCTTCCTATTCAGATACTGCAGGGTGATATTGAGCTAAGGAAGAAGAATGTTGACCAAGCTATCTCAAATGGAATGGAGCTTCTGAAGCAAACAACGGGTATATTACTCTCTTACAACTATAGGCTTTGTGGGCTATTATTTTAGCTACATGCATTTAAAGAAACTTCTCATATGCATGTTATAACATGCTCTATGTATTAATGATTTCATGATCAGAAGAAGGGGATGGCTCTAAATGATTGTTCCCCTGTTGTAAAGATGTTCTCCATTTTTTTAAATTACCAATAAATGTTTAAACGTGTATGCATTTATGCAGTAGGTCGGGAACAATTCTATCTTCCGAAGTTTTTGGTATTTAACAAAGTACCCAATGACAATATTTTTACCCCCCTGCTATTATTCCTTTCTAGAACAAGACATTACGTTCTGATCCCGGCTTTTATCCTCTCTCGGGTTATATTTATTCTAAAAGGGAAAGAGCTTATCTAATTACATGTTCCTAAATCCAGATCAGTATATACATGTAAAGTATTTAAGAATGTGTCAATGAATATTTGTTTAAAAAGGATACACCCATACATCTCTGTTACTCATATAGAATATTTTTAGCAGGAGTCCAAAAAAATGTATTCGGTTGAGGTTATTGGGCTTTTATTTTTTTCCTTAGCTATCGATAGCCTCTATTACCCTATTTGACAAATGAGTAAAGTAGTGTTTCTGTTTTCCTTTCCTACGTCTAGGTGATGAGGTGGTTATCATCCAAGGCAAGCTGGATGGAATAAAATCAAAGTATGCTGAAATTAACTCTATGAGTGAAAATGTTTTGAAGACACTGCAGGGGGTTTTGAGTCTCTCCAACAAACTGCAACACCACCATAAAGACTTAAACACCTGGTTAGAGAAAGCTGAGGCTGAGCTAAAGATCTTTGCTGACCAGGAGCCAGTGGGCGACCAGCTGATTCATTCCCAAAACAAACAGAAAGTAAGAACTTTTGATCAAACTCAAAAGAAACACTTAACAAAAAGTGTCATTTAAGTAATTTTCTATTTAATGTTTGTGATGTAATGTTATCCAGGACTTATTGAAGGAGACCAAAGACAAGAAGCCTGTCTTAGACAAACTAAATGAACTAAGCAGTTCACTCCTAGACTTGATCCCTTGGCACACTAGAGAGAGTTTTGATAAGCTGGTGACTGACGATAATGAGCGCTATAGAGTTGTTTGTGAGACCATCACTCAGCAGGTGGACAAGATCAACGCTGACATCCTTAAATCTCAGCAGGTAAATCAGATTGGTTATTACATGAGTGCTTTTTCTTTTGCCGTTGTTTGTTCTCATTTAATATCTTTCTTTACCAGTTTGAAAAGGCTGCAGACACCGAGCTCTCCTGGCTGTCCAATGCTGAGGGGAAGCTGCTGTCAATGTGTGAGATCAGGCTGGAGCACGACCAAACTACAGCTCAGCTCCAAGCACAGAAGGTTAGTGCATAGCAATTATGGGTGGGCATTTATCCCATCGTTCATACTTATAAAGAAATACCTAGTCATTGATAAAATTTTTAGTTTATTGTCTATGTGAAAATTAGAAAAATGGTTGAATTACGAATTTTTATTCATAATATTTTTCTCCCAGTTTTTTGTTTAAAAAAAAACTTTTTTTAACATTGGGGCTTTACCAAATTTGCAGAATTTGATGAAATGCGATTACTATGTTTAGTGATATAAATAACACATCTTAATGTAAATGGTGTTATAAAGAAATCCATTTGAATTTTTAATTATTTTTTTCAGAGCAGTATTTGTAATTGTTGGCTCTACAATTATTCAGTTACCTAAGAATGACTTCTTTGTGTTTTTATTGTCAGTTTTATTATTATCATGATAGTATCTCAAAATATTGTGTTAACAATTTAAGGCCACAACGTCCAGCCCTAATAGTAATGTATTTATTGAACAAAAACATCCACTAAACTTAAGCTATTATGTGACATAAAACAATATTTATTGGAATTATTTTGTAGATTTTCTCCATGGACATCATGAAACACAAAGATGTTGTAGATGAGATTGTAAAAACTGGGAAAGCCATCATGAACAGCAAAAACCCTGAAGAGAGAGAAGCCCTGAAGGTGATTTTTTTTTTTTTTTTTTGACACAGTTGTTGTAATATTTTTAGCACAAAAAGCTACAGGTTTTGTTGTTGTTGCTTTTAACCAGGAAAAGATCCAGACTCTCCTGGAGAAGTACAGTACTGTTAGCCAGCTGAATTCAGAGCGCTGTCTCCAGCTGGAGCGAGCACAGTCTCTGGCTGGGCAGTTCTGGGAGACCTATGAAGAAATGTGGCCATGGTTGCAGGAAACCTTAAGCACCTTCAGCCAGCTTCCCCCTCCTGCTATTGAATATGAAACACTAAGACAACAACAAGAGGAGCTCAGGGTAAGCAGCCAACATGCGTTATAAGACTTGCATTGAAAAGAAAAGGGCCATATAAATGAATATCTGACATCTCCCTCAGCAAATGAGAGAACTGATTGCTGAGCACAAGCCTCACATCGACAAGATGAACAAAACAGGTCCCCAGTTGCTTGAACTGAGCCCAGTGGAAGGAGCTCCCATTAGAGAGAAATATACGTCAGCAGACCAACTGTACACCAAACTCAAGGCTGATGTTAAGGAGAGAGCTGCCAGTTTGGATGAAGCCATTTCCAAATCCACCCAGGTGAGCATCACATACATTTTGGCCTCCATGCGTTTGTTTTGGGACCTTAATGTATTTGCTTTTGTGACATCGTTAGTATTTTTTTTTTGTCAAACAAGCAACATATGAAGTTGTTGTTTTTAACCTTTTTTCTTTTATGTAATGATAGTAATATTAATGCCAACAGCTTTAAGCAGATTGCATTTTTTCCCTATAATCTGCTTTACACAGACAGCTTTGGTCATTCATAATTTAAAGCTAAATGCCGCTCTGTATATTTATGTGATTTACATAAATATTCATAAATTTAGAGGGACGTTTCTTTGCATGCATGCATAATGCATCATTTAGACATGGCTCACCAGTTTGGACCGATAGAGACACTATATCCAAAAGCAAACTATTTTAGAGGGAGATCCTACTTTTCCCCACTGGTTAAAAATTAGAAAACTGCTTTTATTTCAATGCCTTGAAACAATGAGGTGGATGTACTTAAAAATCACTGTTGTGACCTGCATATGGTTACGTCTAGAGGTGAAGCATTGACATCTTTTTCTCAAATAGATTTAAATGGGTTACATATAAAAGACCCATTATATTCAAACACAGAACAATGAGAATTAAGGCTTTTTAATCCACTTTGGAAATTGGATATTTTATAATGTTTTTTATCTCCTAAATGTTACACATAGTTTTTGCAAACTGTGACCACTGTATCAATAGATTAGTATACAAATATTCAACCAACAGATTTTTCTAGCTAAAACATAATAAACTGTCTTTTTTTTAATGCTTTGTTAAAAAAGTTAATAAATAAATCAACCTCATACTACAGCTAATGAGTTTCTTTCTTATTTTGCATTAGTTCCATGATAAGATTGATCCAATGCTGGAGTCGCTTGAGCGAATTGCTGAACGCCTGCGCCAGCCTCCGTCCATCTCAGTAGAGGTAGACAAGATCAAGGAGCAGATTACTGAAAACAAAGCTGTTACTGTGGATCTGGAGAAACTGCAGCCGGCCTATGAGACGCTGAGGCAACGAGGTGAAGAGATGATTGCTCGATCCGAAGGACCAGACAAGGACTTATCTGCCAAAGGTATTGGGTGTGCCGTATCGCTAAGTCTGTGTTTAAGTTTGAATTTTGTTGTAATATTTGAATATATTGAGCATTGAGTTTATCACAAATAGAGACAAGCTTCCCTTTGCTGCACCCTGCTCAGCCTTCCTGTTGCTGGCTTAAAATCCTGCTCTCTCTTTTTTTCTCACAGCATGAATAAACAAAACGCATGCCTCTACGTATCATATACATATATTTTTAAGAGCCAAAAAGCAAAAAAATAGAAAATACAAAAAATATGTATGATTCATAGTTGTAGTTTATAATTTATGTCATTTTTATTTCATGTAATTGTGTATTTCATTGTTCTAAGAAAAAGAATATTCATATAAAAAATGTTTGATGACTCTCCCTTAGAGTGATGAAACTGAGAACATGCAGCACCAGTTTAGGCAGAGCTGTGCAAGGCTTGGGAGCATAAACTTTTCTTACTGTGCTATTTTATAAGTAAAGACACCAACACTTTAAGAACTTGTCATGTCGTGCGCGTGAAGAAATTACTGTGTCCACAGCTCTAACTGGTATTTGTGGAAACAATGCATTTTTGCATTTTTTGCATTTCATTATGGTGTGATCAGGGAGTGGAAAAAGATTGGCTTCATATGTTCCATCCAAACAAATTTAGATAAATTTCTTACTTTAGTCACTAGAAATTTTTTTTGTTGCATCTCTAAGTTGTTGTGAATGTGCTATAACTAAAAATAAGTTGATTTTTTCTTAAAAAAAAAAAGATAAAATTGTAAAAAAAAAAAAAAGAAGGATAGCAAAGTGGAAAGAAAAAAATAAACCGTTAAAATCCTTTATGTTCTATTTATCATGTTTGTGACACTCTTAATTGTTTCTCCTTTAGCCGTCCAAGACAAGCTGGACCACATGGTGTTCTTGTGGAACGACATCCAAGCCTTGCTAGAGGAGCGAGAGGCTAAGCTGCTTGATGTGATGGATCTGGCAGACAAGTTCTGGTGTGACCACTGCGCTCTCATTGTCACAATCAAAGACAGCCAAGACCTGCTGAGGGAGCAGGAGGAGCCTGGAGTGGACCCCTCAATCGTCAAGCAGCAGCAGGAATTTGTGGAGGTGGAAAAAAAATGACAGAACTTCTGAATTAGTCCATAGATAATAAAACAAATAAGGATTTTAGTAAATGAGACCATGCCTGATATATTTTACAGGGATTCAAAGAGGAAATCGATGGGCTGCAGGAAGAATTAGATGTGGTACGGAACCAGGGAGCAGAACTTATGACAGCTTGTGGGGAACCAGACAAGCCTGTCATAAAGAAAAGTGTGGATGAGGTAATGGATAAGATTTCCCCTATTTAAGTGCAAAAGTTTAACCCAGTTAAACCATAAAGCATTTGTGTAACCCGAGGTATCTAATCATTCTGTTTTACTGTATGTTTCTAGGTGAATTCAGCATGGGAGCATCTCAACAAGTCCTGGAAAGAAAGAGTAGAGAGACTGGAAGAGGCCATGCAGGCGGCTGTCCAGTTTCAAGATGGTCTTCAGGTATGAACACATTTCTTTTTTTTATTTTTTTATTTTACCTTTTGGTAGTTATTTCTTTTGACTTGTATATCTGTGAAAGCTAAATCCGAACAGCAGGGCAGATGTTTTTAAGATCAAACAACTGATTTGAGTGATACAACATTTTACGAGAGGACTCGTAACTTAGAAACAATAAACACCAACCACAGGGTTGCTTTTTTGGTTCAGCTTTTACTACAGTATGAAGTTCTTATAAAATCTTTAAAAAGTCAGCTGCTTTAATTTTGTCGAGTTCAGTTTGTGAGTTACTTTAATTTCATTGTAAATGTTCACCTATTTACAAGCTGTGCATGAGAGCAGGAGCTTTTCCTGCATGAAATGAGAAGAACATGGCGGTAACATGACTCTGTGTGAACTAAGCTTTGTTTTGTGACGTGAACAATAGTTTCCTACTTTGTACACAGGGTATGTTTGACTGGGTGGATATTCTGGAGAACAAACTGGATTCAATGTCCCCTGTAGGCACAGACTTGGAGACGGTCAAACAGCAAATCGTAGAACTTAAGGTACTAGTGATGATTCTTTGTGAAACTGAATGATAACAGATTTACAACCGATTCTCTTCTTTCCTGTTCCCTGAATAATTTTTTTTAAAGCAGATTTTTTTAAACACCAGACCTATTCATATCTGCTGTGTAAATTTTTAAGCACCAATTCACTACCTGAACTTCTTTTTCCTCTAAAAGAAAGGTTTCCAATGCACCTTTGATGTGCAATAACGCAAACACTCTCCTAAGCAAACGGCTCTGCTTTTCTCTGCCTGTCTTTGAGCTTGTGTTGACTGATTGGTTGACTTGGTTTCATGCTGCTCCTTTTGTCAGGAGTTCAAAGGAGAAGCCTACCAGCTCCAGATCGAGATGGAGCGCCTGAACCACCAGGCTGGCCTCCTACTGAAGAAGGTGACAGAGGAGGCTGATCGCTGTGCAATCAAGGAGCCGATGTCTGAGCTCAGAATGCTTTGGGAGAACCTGGACGAAAAGATCATCAGCCGACAGGTCAGGGCAGGGAAACGACCTAGAGAGGAAAACTCAACTGCACCCCTTCAAGATATAGACTTTTATGATTAATAATAATAAAAAAATACTATTCTTTTAAAATAATGTAGACATTTTAATAATTTATCTTGCATTGAAGTTGCTTAAAAAAATTCCCAAACTAAATAGACTGTTCTACTTACAACCGATTTTATATTAAACTTTACCTGTTCCTTTATCCTTTGTAGGTTTTTAAAGTATATTAGTAAAAGAAATGCTGAAATAAAATATTTGTTTTATCATACCTTTAGTATTTAACCTCTGTTAACCTCTTTGATCATTATAGGAATTACTTGCTCAAGTTCTTTGAAGTATCAAAGCTAAAACAAAAGCTCCACTGGACTGTTAAATATTCCATGTTTATGTGAAGTGTTTGTGCTGAATGCTAAATTTAATGGGTCAATCTGTCATTAATCCAGCACAAACTTGAGGGGGGGCTGCTGGCACTGGGCCAATTCCAGCATGCTCTGGATGAGCTGCTGGCCTGGATGAGCCACACAGAAGAACTGCTCAATGAACAACGAAAAGCTGCAGGAGACCCCAAAGCCATCGAGATAGAGCTCGCCAAGCATCATGTAGGAACAAATCTACCTTTAATCATTGAGTCACATTATAGCTTCATTAGATTATATAATTTGGAATATAGTTAACCTCCACAATAAATGTCCTATCTATCCGGTTTGGTATCTGTGAAATGCTTAAAACAGGTCACCAGTTAGTTAACAAGTCGTTTTTTTCTCTAAAGGTTCTCCAAATTGATGTATTGGCTCACAAGGCGACAGTGGAGACCGTGAACAAAGCGGGTAATGAGCTGGTGGAGTCCAGCGCTGGAGAGGAAGCTTCCAGCCTACACAGCAAACTGGAGAATCTAAACCATAGGTGGAAGGCCATCCTTGAGAAAACGGACCAGAGGAAGAAACAGCTTGAAGCATCTCTGCTTCAGGTTCTTACAGATTTCACAAAATAATCTCTTTAATGGTTACAAACTGTGATCCAGTATGTAAGAATAAAGTCCTTACATTCTGTTTGGATGATTGATCTCATTCCCACAAATTCATTATTAAATTGGCAACCTGTGGTACACTTCTAATAATCACACACTTCAGGAGAACTGCTTTGATAAAAAGAAAATATGATATGGAATATGTCAGAAATCATGTGAAGTCATTGTTAACTTAGTCCCGTTCCTCTCCCAGCTTCAGGTCTGTGTGTGCGAGTCACCTTTTGTTCTGACCCAGGTTGTATTGTGTTTTAGGCCCAAGGTTTCCATGGTGAGATAGAAGATATGCAGCAATGGCTGAAAGACACAGAACGTCAGCTGTTGGTATCAAAGGCTGTGGGAGGTTTACCAGACACGGCTCGGGAGCAGCTTAACGCCCATCTGGTATGTGTTTAACAATATGAAAGGCTGCATGCAGATGGCAGGCTGGTGAGACGGTGGCTGCGTCTGTGCTGTGTTTTATCTCAAGTGGGAAAATTAAGCGACACTTCAAAATACACATCTCGCAGAGTGTGACAAACAAGTCTATTAAGTGTTTCTAATTGATTAGTCCATGTCCGACCTTAATGAATCTGGGAATGTTTTCTCTCTTTACTTTTTTGCTCCCAGTAATGGAGACACTTCAGCCGCAGTTGTTTCCTAAAGAAACAGAAATGTGACATTCGATAGAACTAAAAACAGCCAAACTCTGGAAACAATAACTTTTCCAAATTGGTAACTTTATACTGTTTAAACTATTATTGGAAACATGTTTCTCAGAGTCCTAAAAGGCCTTGCTGTGCTCATTCTTTCTCCATTTTTGGATAAAACTTGGCCTAGCTGCTTACTAACAAGCTGTCTTGAACTTTTTGTTTCGCTGACAAAAACTCTCCTCACGCCATGGTATTTGTTTCTGTTTTAGGAGTTGTGTTCTACCTTTGAGGCTAAGGGGGAGTTGTATAGGAAGCTGCTTGAGAAGGGAGGCCAGCTGCTTGCCATGACGCCCGAGGGCCCGGACATCAATACAGAGCAGGACCTTTCCTGCCTGAAGGAGAAATGGGAAGCTGTGCAGGCGAAGGTCGCAGAGAGGAAGGTAGGGGAGTCACTGTATGGCATTTAGCGCTCTGAGCAGAAATGACTCACCACCTCTTGTCCCAGGGAGGTATTGCTGACAAACACTTGAGCTCTGACTCTACAGCTAGAAGCCTTTAATCCCTGTGTCGATAATGAAGGGTGTAAGTGCTGGCAAAGGTGCTCAGGATATGGTTACGCTCTTGATTGCAGCAGTGCAGTTGTCGGCGAGGTGGAGCATAACCTTTTTATGTGTTGCCCTGGTGATGACCCGGAAAAGAACTAAACAGATATTCAAAACAGATCACTTTTATTTAAATTCAGAACCATAATTTTATATTTTTATATGTCTTTTAAATTGTGCTTTTTTGTGTCTAATATCCTACAAAAGCATTTATACCTCTCAAACATTTTCAAATTTCTCACCTTTAACAGAAAACTGATTTATTTATTTTGAAAATCACAATTTTTCACAATTACAAGAAAAGGAAAGTTTTCATTTGATTGTTTAATGCTGCTTCTTTACTGCCAATACCAATGAATTCATTCCAGTCCAACCAATTGTTTTTGGAAGTCACACAATTTAAGAATAAAGGAAACATTTTTGCAATTAAATCTAAATATAAAGCTACTGTTTTATGAGGGTCGGAGAAGAACATTAGTGGACAGACAGCCTCATGAAGACTAAGGAGGACACCAGGAAGGACATAGAGAAAGTTTTAAACTTCAGACAACTGGATGTCTGACAGTTTGCATCATGTTGTGAGGATGGCTTTCTGGTGTTGATGAGGAAATGATTGAGCTAAGTATAGTGCAAAACCTGTTAGGGTCTGCAAAAAAACAAAAAATGAACATTGTAACCCTTTCCTTCCAAGTAACAATTATGTTCTGCTTGTTGATGGTCTGTTGCATAAAATCCCAGAAGACTACTATGAAGTATGCAATTGCAATACGATACAATCTGAAAACATTGATGGAGGTTGAATACCTTTGCAAAGCTCTGCATGTTGTCAAAACAACATTATTCACTCCAAAAATGTTGAGTTTTTTTTTTATCATCCCAAAAATGTGTTGTAATATGATTTTCACTGTCATACTATGGAACTGAGCCATCTCTTCTGGGATGAGCAGATATGATTCAGAAAAGAGTTACTGTGGATGTCTATCTTCCTCAATTAAAAGCTCATTATTGCCTTTCAGCCTAACCATTAAAACCGCCCAGATCTGTTAACAGGGAAAGCTGCAGCACTGAACAGTGAACTGTAGTTATTAGGACAATGTTTGTGTATGTAGGGAAATCAACACTCTGGTGGTTTGTGTCCACAGGCAAAGCTTGAAGAGGCTTTAACGCTGGCCACAGATTTCCACAGCTCTCTTCAGGACTTTATTGTTTGGCTGACCCAAGCAGAACAGACACTGAACATGGTTTCTCCTGCTTCCCTCATTCTGGAGACCATCATGTTTCAGATTGATGAGCATAAGGTGATGTGTGGAGAGACAGAGCCTCTGGTGGGAAAACTAATCCTGATGAAAATAAATAGGTTTTAGATTGTGTATCATTAATGAATGTATTTTTGGAATATAACCAGTTTTTATCTTTACATTCTTTTCTTCATTACTTTGAAAATAAACATCTGTCCTCTTTCCATGTTTTCCGTGGTTGTTCAGATGTTTGTGACTGAGGTGAACTCCCACAGAGAGCACATCATCGAGCTGGACAAGACGGGCACGCATTTGAAGTATTTCAGCCAGAAAAAGGATGTGGTGTTGATCAAGAACCTTTTGCTCAGCGTACAGAGTCGCTGGGAGAAGCTGGTGCAGAGGTCTGTAGAGCGAGGTCGAGTGCTGGATGATGCCAGGAAAAGGGCAAAGCAGGTAACGCTTCATCCATGTTTATATTGAGTCTGGCACTGGCTTGTTTCAATGTTATCCGGATTGTTGTACTATTATTGGAAAGCTTAGTGGAAACTATATTTAAGGCCTGTTTTATATTCTGTCTGCATGTTCTAGATTTGTTTTTGTTAGTAAGGAACAAATCTAAGCTTCCAGCCAGAGAGCTTGATCACATCAACATAAAACAGAACATTGTGATAAATCAAATGCAATGGTACATATTTCAAACCTGCATACTCTGCAATGTTTTTTTTTAGTTCCATGAAACCTTTAACAAACTGATGGAGTGGTTGGAAGAATCTGAGAAGGCCTTGGACTCTGAGGTTGAAATTGCCAATGATCCAGACAAAATCAAGATGCAGCTGGCACAGCACAAGGTGACAAATCAATGTGTAGCCAAATGTATAGAACATAAACCCTGCTAGGTCCTCTCCTTTTATGGTATATACAGCACTCATGGCTTCACTCATCAAACGTAAACACATGCGAAAACATAAATATTTAATTAGATGCACAAATCAGTTGACCAGGGATTAAAACAGAACTTGATCAGCTATGATCGATTGTTACTACAGACAAAATTTTTTTTTTTTTTCTGTTATTAAATCTAAAAGTGTAATTCAAAATCAGATAAAGGTAGCAGACATTTGTTTTGATTATAAATGTGAACACTCAAATATTTGCCTCTTTTTATGTTGGATGCAAAACTACTGTCTGCTTATGTCCAAGAACATGCAGTATTTATTTATATATTTGCTTTCTCTTTCATTCTGACCAATGTGACCATGTTTAACATTTAAAGGGAAGCAGTTAGGACTATTTAGGGACATTTTTCATTATCATTCAAGATATATTATTCATTAATCTGTTCAGTTTATTGTTCATTCTTGCCATGTTTGCATTGTTTTATAGGTAGATCGAGCTAATCCTATCGTAATCCGGTGCTGGACCAAATCTATTAGGGATTGGATACTTTTAATCTCTCTGGAGCAGTAGCTCAGATTTGACCCCCTTTTGTGTTTGCCTTACATAGCACTGCATCTTAATCACAACAGTCAGATTGGGACACTGTTGTCATTCCAGCAGTAGATAGAAAATAATCTTCTTCTGACTTTTCATCCGAGGGTGCAGACTTCTCAGCAGAGGACAGATTTGAGTTTTTCTGGAAAATGTGATTGTGTTTTCTCTTATCCAGGAGTTCCAGAAAGCCCTCGGTAGTAAACACTCCGTGTACGATACCACTGCTAGAACTGGGCGGGCCCTGAAAGATAAAACTGTCCTTCAGGATGATAAGCAGAAACTGGACGACATGCTTAGTGAGCTGAGGGATAAGTGGGACACGGTTTGTGGAAAGTCAATTGAAAGGTGAGGATAAATTATCCCTTTTTATTCTCTTGTCGACAACTGCTGCCAGGGAACTGATTTGTCATTTGTGTTCATCTGCAGACAAAACAAACTGGAGGAGGCCCTGCTGTTCTCTGGTCAGTTTACAGATGCCCTCCAGGCTCTCATCGATTGGCTGTATAAGGTGGAGCCTCAGCTGGCTGAGGACCAGCCTATACATGGAGACATTGACCTGGTTCTCAACCTGATAGACAACCATAAGGTAGAAAAAAAAACAGATCAAACACACACAATATGTCAGACTTTGGTTGCTTATAAATATGAAAAGCAGTGACTTTGAAAACATCTAAAGGTTTTCACTTCAGCCCCTCCACCTTTTACTTTCATCCTTTTTGTGGCTTTCTTTCTAATCATTGTGGTACTTAAACCACACAAGGGTTGGGCTGTGACGGCAGCTGTATTGAAACAACTTAATGGATGGCACTGTCATACAGTAAAAAGGGCTTTGGGGTATTGTTTGTATGTTTGCTTGTTTCATAAAATGTGTCTGATATCTACATGTACAGTACCTTCAAATAATATTCAGATCCCTTGAACAATTTCTCGTTATGTCATATTAATAACTAAAACCTTAAAAATATATTTTATTGGAATCTAAAAGTTTTCACCAACATAAGGTCGAGCATAGTTGTGAAGTGGAAAGAAATTGAAACCTGGGTTTGGAATATAAAAAAATTGAAAAAGTGGTCTATTTGCCTACATGCAAAGTATTACCTAGAGGTTTACTGTTCAATAGAATAGCGGGTTGAGGGATATTGCAAGAAATACAGAAGATCATATTTATGTGTTAAATCTTTAAGTTTAAATACTAAATCGGTTCAAAATCCACAATAACAACTCAAAATTCACAGGTCCATTTTGACGGGGCATGAATTCTTTTAGAGGGAAGAATGGGCCAAAAGTCATTATTTCTGTATTTGACGTAAAAAAAAAAAAAGTAATAATAATAATAATTGAAAAATTTGACTCTGGAGATCTGAATACAAATATGTATCACACTTTTTATATTTGTTGTGTCAAAGAGGTTTTAATATCATATATTTGTCATGGCAATCAACGGGGGACCATTCCACAGTTAAAGGTGCATAACGTTTATTAAAGATAAAGCAAAGAATAGTAAATACTAGTGTTGCACCGATACTGATACCAGTATTGGGCGGGGCCCCGATACTGGTACTATGTAGCAGTACTATGCAGTTCTTCATATATACACACACATTATTTTCTAACAGATGGTATCGGTATGGTATCGGCCGATACTGCACAGCTAGGTATCGGGTATCGGTATCAGGGCCAAAAAAATGGCATAGGCGCAACACTAGTAAATACTAAGAGTAACTGATGGAAGGCAAATTCAAATACGCACACAAACCGAGAGTCCAGCTCATAAGGCCTGGGTCTGTAACAATCATTGACCATACCCCCTTCAAAAAAGGAAAGTTTGAAGACAAATACCATCTTGCAAGGCACTGTAATAATTCCCTTTATAGTGAGCAGTTTTGTCCGGTATATAGAATAGCATATCTCAAATTCTATACATTTGTTTTTATTAGTTCAGAAAGTGTTGAATGCTTTACACTCCGATGCATCTCATGATTGTCTCCTCTGTGAACTTGTTCTTGTAGGTTTTCCAAAAGGAGCTGGGAAAGCGCACAGTGAGCATTCAGGCTCTCAAGCGTTCTGCGAAGGAGCTTGTTGAGAATAGCCATGATGACTCCTCCTGGGTCAAAGCCCAGATGCAGGAGCTGAGCACTCGCTGGGATACTGTGTGCAACTTGTCTGTGTCCAAGCAGACCCGGCTTGAGCAAGCCCTATGTCAGGTACCGCAAATTCTCTTTTTTTTTTTACATGGAAGATTAACTATTACTCTGAGCCTTACTGATGTTTCTTTTTCTTGCTGCAGGCTGAGGAATTTCATTCCTCTGTTCATATCCTGCTGGAGTGGCTAGCTGAGGCGGAACAGAGTTTGCGTTTTCATGGTAGCCTGCCTGATGACGAGGAAGCTCTGCGGGCGCTACTTGAACAACACAAGGCAAGCAAATAATTTTATTAAATACTTTAGAAGGATGGGCAAAAATGCTAAATGCAAGCAAACTAGACTTTGCATGTCCTTCTTTTCCAACAACTAGCATCTCTGAGTGTCATCATAGTTTTTTCATATTAAATGTAGTGACATACATACATGCATTCACTTGCTGTAGGTCCAAGGATCCTCATAAAGCAATTATAACAATAGGTAAAACAAAAAACTTTTCTCAAAGGCCGGAGATGTTTTCATTCGGCAGATTGTGCGAAAAACTTCAATCTTTTGACGCAACTGAAGAAAAAAGACAAAGACACCTTGTCTTGCTTGGTGGATGAACAAGTCCTTAAAACCCGCCTCTTATTTATTTAGCTAAATCTATTAATGTCATTACATACATATATTTCCGTTTTACTCAAGATTTTTTAAGTCTAGTCAATGCATCTTATCCTTAAATAGATGAGATAGGTAGGTATAAAAAAGATACCCATCCTCCATCACGTCGTTCACAAGCTGCGGCCTAGTCGTTAGCTTGGACTCCTGAGGTTCTGAGCTCGAGACCCACCCCCACAGACTGCCACGCTGGGTCCCTAAGCAAAGACCCTTAACCCCACACTGCTCCCCAGGCGCTGCACAATGGCAGCCCACTGCTCCCCAATGGGATGGTTTAAAGGCAGATTTCGGGGAGTTTTGGCCTAGTGGGTTAGAGCAGTGCACTTTTGCTCTGAGAACATTGCAATTACCCAGTATCCCACTGTCTCTACTCTGGGTTCCTGAGCAAAACCCTTAACTCCCGATTGCTTCCAAGGTGCCGCACAATGGCAGCTCACTGCTCCCCTAGGGGATGGGTTAAATGAAGGGGTACATTTTTTTCAATGTGAGATCAATAAAGTACAATTATTTGTTATTATTTTATTCATTTAAAAAAGGCTTCATGATAAAAAAATTGGTGCACCTGCTCGTTGAGTTGGGTTAGGGGTTTTATCTGTCTGACATTATGTATTGCAACCTGGTAGTACTTTTGGTAGTATTTTTATTGTACAGTCTGAGGATTGTTTCCCTTATTTTTTAAAGAAATCAGGCTTTCCAACATTTTGAATTATGTTTCCCCTCAAAGAAACAGTCAAGACTTGCTTGTAACCTGTCAGCCGTGTCTTCCTTAAAGCCAAAAACTGAGCACTCTATTTTTCCTATGATTTCATCTTTCAAAAATTGTTCTGCATTGCTCTCAGATGAAAACCCACACAAGCAATGTTTTATTTTTAGGTTTGCTAAAGATAAGCCAATCCAAACGTAAACAGTTTTCTATTTGCTGTTTTAAAGGATTTGATGAAAAAGCTGGAGGAGAAGCGAGTTGCTCTGAATAAAGCAACCAGTATGGGGGAGGCTATTCTCAGCATATGCCATCCAGACTCCATCACAACCATCAAGCACTGGAACACCATCATTAAAGCCAGGTTTGAAGAGGTCAGTTTGCAGCTGCTATGCATGCCTTTCATGCAATTTGTATTTGTCTTACAACACACTTTAATGTCACTACTAGCAATTTAGAAGATAACTTTTGGAGAGGTGTCACTATGTTTTGTTAGGTCGTCAATTAAATAATCAAATTTTTTTACCTTTATTTCTGTGAACCCGCAGAAGAACCAAAAGCAAACTATTTTGTAGATAAGCTAGCTGATTTTGGTTGAAGTAGCTTTCTCCTTTAGTTTCACACATTTATGGCTTGATCTTAAAAAGATTTGCATGCATGAAAATATGTGAAAACTTTATGGCATATGCAAAGCTGATCTACAAACTAGTTACAATATAAGCCCTAAACACTGACAAGGCAATTTTTCAAACTTGAAACAGTTTTCGGGTATGGTTCATCCATTGCCATGGCGTTGCATATAGGTGCAGCAGCATCTCCATCTCCCGTGGTTTAAGCTTTATTTTAATTACTTTAATACTAAGTTGGGTCCTGTTCTAGTCCTGGGAGGGCATCAAATGCATCACGGGCTACAACAGAGATGAAAAAAGCCCAATGGACCCCCTTATTGCCAGATTATCTCAAAAGGTTCTCTGCTCTCTTTGATGATCCCAACACCGCTATCAACATCAGACTCATATCACCACCATGTGACACGCCCCTCCCTGTGGCTACACCAGGCATGAGGAAGACCATTCAGGGAATCAACTCCTGTAAGGCTGCAGACCCTGACAAAATCGTAGGGCAGGTTCTAATGGACTGTGCAGACCAGCTGTCTGAGGGGTTTGCGGACATCTTTAACACCTTACTGTCACTCCTCTCCCAACCTGCTTAAATTCTGCCACTGTTATCCCTGTCCCCAAGTGTTCCACAGGGACCAAGTGTTCCACAGGGACAGGCCTGAATGATTCCCAACCTATAGCCTTAACAATTGTGGTCATGAATTGGGGAACTGGGTCCTGGACTTCCTAACCACTGCCTCACCCCAGGACTACCTGCTGAGCCCCCGCTGTTAGCTCTGCTGACATACGAATGCAATAGAAGTCAAGCTCTCATATATTGAGGTTTGCAGATGACACAGTAGTAGTGGGATGCACAAACAATGATGAGTCCAAATACAGAGAGGAGGTTGAACACCTGATGTGGTGGTGCAGACACAATGCTTCTGCATGAGACTAAGGAGATGCTGGTGGATTTTAGAAGGGACAAGGATCCTCTTTATCCCCTGTAACTCAGAGGAGCAGATATGATGTATTAAATGATTATTTGCCTCCTTAATTTGCAGTATTGTGGGTCAATACAGCTGTTTAACTTTTTTTCAGTGTAGGTCTGACAGAAGCCGCTCCCACATTTAGCACTGTTTGAATTTGCTAATTCGGAATTTATTTTATTGTATTCAAAATTCTTTCACAATTTCCTATTTTATGAGGTCAACCTATAAAAAAAAACACTCTGGCATGTATTGAGACACATGCAAACAAAGGGGTTTTTGATCACAACATACTAGCAGTGTCTCAAAAACATATCTTAAAGGTTTCAGGGCACAATATGTTAAATGTGGCCAGATCTAAAGTTCTTCTGAAATAAATTTGTGGAAGTAACTAACTATGTTTAAAGAGGGAAACCTCGGGAGTTCATATATGCTTTTGTTACAGGTACAGGCCTGGGTCAGACAGCACCAGCAGCGATTGGGCTTGGCCCTTACTGAGCTGTTAGCCACTCAAGATCTGTTGGAAAATTTGCTGACCTGGCTGCAGTGGGCTGAGACTAACCTCAGCGACAGAGATAGAGAGACACTGCCTCAGGAAATTGAAGAAATCAAAAGCCTCATAGCAGAACATCAGGTGAAGTCAAACTATGGAAAAAAAAAAAAAACTTCTTTTGATTGGTTCTGATTTACTTGTCCAAAGCTGTTTTGGTTTTATGGCCGTTTTAATTACAGTAGCTGTTACTTTCCTCTGCAGACCTTCATGGAGGAAATGACAAGAAAGCAGCCAGATGTTGACAAAATCACTAAAACACATAAAAGGAAACCAGCTGCTGAGCCCCTCATTCAATCACAGATCCCCGTCCTGGACAAAGGACGAGCTGGAAGTATGTATCCCTTTCATATCCTGCCCAGAGTGTGATATGAGGCACCTGGCCAAGTGTTGAGTCACTGCATGGTGACTCAACATCCTAATCTTCCCCTTTTGGCAGCGTAAATGATATCATGACTATTCTTATATGGAGTTGTATCTTTCACCTACAGGAAAACGCTCTCCCACACAAACTATGTACACATCTACAACACAAGCTCTGATTGAAACCAAGAACCCACGAGTTAACCTGCTAGTTACCAAATGGCAGCATGTGTGGCTCCTGGCTTTGGACAGAAGGAGGAAACTCAATGATGCATTAGACAGACTTGAGGAGGTAAATCAGGACTTCTATATTTTTGTAAACGCATTTTTTTTTGAAATTTGTGTCACTTTCAGTGTTTCTTTTTTTTGTTTAGTTAAAGGAATTTGCAAACTTTGACTTTGATGTCTGGCGGAAACGCTACATGCGCTGGATGAACCACAAAAAGTCTCGTGTTATGGACTTCTTCCGGCGGATTGACAAGGACCAGGATGGCAAAGTGACCCGACAGGAGTTCATAGAGGGAATTCTATCATCCAGTAAGTGTCTACTACACAACTAATGAAAGAGCTTACAACCATCCTGTAAAAAGTGACTTTTTTAATTATACCTAAAATGGCAAAAGACAATAAGACAAATATTCATTCATTCAAAATTGAGAATACGCTAAAACAGTGCATTTTCTCCTCCCAAGAATTCCCCACCAGCCGCCTGGAGATGAGCGCCGTAGCGGACATATTCGACAGAGACGGTGATGGTTATATTGACTACTATGAGTTTGTGGCAGCTCTTCATCCAAACAAAGACGCCTACAAGCCATTAACTGATGCTGACAAAATCGAAGATGAGGTAATATAAAACCTTTATGGCCAAAGATCGAATTTTGTTTTTAAAAAGACAGTTCAGTAATAAACACTCTCTTTGCAGGTTACACGTCAAGTTGCAAAATGCAAATGTCCAAAAAGATTTCAAGTGGAACAAATCGGAGCAAATAAATATAGGGTAAGTGTATGTTAGTTTTAAAGACCTCATGTCTATCTAAGGCAGATATATACTGTATAAATATATATATGTATATATATATATATATATTTTTTTTTTTTGGTGGTGGGGTTGGGAGGTCTATATGAAGGTAAGTGTTAAATGGGTAAAAATTCATTACACTTTTGCTAATCTTTATATGTTTTTATTGTTTTTTCCACCAGTTCTACCTTGGAAACCAGGTACATGCAAAGTCCTCTGTGTTCATGTCTGTTCTGTTCCTTTTAAATCCTTTATGCTTTTCTGCATTTACCATGTTTGCTGTCCAGTTAACACTTTCTGCCTAGATTCTTGGCTGCAGTTATTAGACTGGAACTCAGAAGTAGAAAATAAAAATATATACTGTTAATATTTGTATTAGCACATGATTATTATTTTTAAACCAAACAGATTCATTCTATTAAAAGCCCAACATGACAACCTTTGCATCTGTTCACATATGTGTTTATATATCTGCTTTTGAGTTTCAGGAAATACAATATTGACTTGCCAGCACCATTTCAGGCTGTGTATTCAGTGGTTCTCTGGCATAAATTCATCAGCCGCGCATCTAACAGCGCTTTCTGTTTGCTTGGCTTTTATGCTTCAGTGTCATGGGAATGATTTACCTTCACAATGGCTGACAGAGGTTCATCCTTCAGCCAACTTCTCATTATGAGAAATAATTACAAAGTTGGGCAAATATAATGATATCGACATTTATTTTCCTTCCTTTCTTGAGAAATAATTCTGTGATATCACAGTGTCTTGCAAAAGTATACATACCAATTGTAACTATTTTACATAAAATTAAATTGTGTCGGTTAATTGTATAAATGAAATACATAAAAGGATTATGGTTGTATTGTGGATACATGTAAAATGGTTGACTGGGTATGAAATATTTTTTGCAAGAGACTGTACATGTTAAAAAGTCAATCTGAGATAAGGGTTAATGAGACTGGATAAGGGTATAAGAGGTGGCTTATGCAACAGTTTGTGTTAATGTATCACTCAACATTGAATTGAAATAACTCTTTTGACAGTTTGGTCTGGTTCACTGCTTACATGACTCCCTAATGGGCGATGAGACAATAGCAAACAGGGAAAATAAAAATCTTACCCACCACCTACACGTTGAGGTTTTGGAAAGCTGTATTCTGGTAAATGGTTACTCTTTAGCTGTTTCTTTGTGCCTCTTCTTTACTTCATCACCTGTAATGTTTCTGATCATTAGAATCACCAGTCACATTTAATCATTTCTATGATCATAAAAGATTATATCAAGAAACCTGAAGCAGTTTTAAGGAGTTAGATGAAAATCATCAGTGTTTGGTCATGTCTGAGTGTCACACTATGGTTAATTAAACAGAAACAACTTGAACCCTTCCCCCATTTTTTCCCACTGTGTTAGCAGAGCTAGCTGCATCTGATATGCATCAGTGCCATCAGCATTCTCAGCATTTAAATTATAGCTGTAGAAAGTGCAACAAAGGTTGCTGGAGTTGGATGTTTGCTCCCTTGATCATGATGTCAGCCTGTTGTATGGACAGAGAGCATGCAATTGTGATTGTCATTTGCACGTTTTTGTGCAACTCCAACTGCCATGTCATTACTTTCATGAAGCTTGAAGCATTTAAGTCCATGAAATGCTCAATGTTTGTATGGTATATGATTTGTTAAGATGGAGGCAAATTATTGTACACTAGTACCCTCTGGTGGTATAATCATATGCCTTCAACTCAATTTTATTAAATTTTTTCAATAAGCTGAACTTGCAGTTATAGGTTAAGCTGCATGTGACTGAAACTGAAGTGAGATTATTACAGTGAGAACTAACATGTGCAAAAATGACACACATAAAACATCATTCAGTTCCGTTTGTAAAACTGGTACAATTGAGAAACTGATGCATTTTCTACTTAGCTCCAGAAACCGTTAGGAAGCATCAATTTTTATGACTCTCACCTCCCACTGGTCTGAATGTTGAGCCTGAATGATGTTTCAGCCAAAAACATGAAAGGCGCTGTGTCAGTTTCTGAAAAGCTGATTGCATGAACCAGTTATAAAATAGAACCATCAGCCACAGAAATTCACAATTTAGATGACATTGTTCATCCAGGCTTTACATCAGACTATTGTGGGTACTAAAGGAAGGGCTGTGCACATAAAATAACACCCTGTGCACACTAAAAGAACAGACCCAGTTAGATTTAACTTTGGGTGATTTGAGACTTTTGATAATACAACTTTTATGTTTTATGTGTCTACATATGCATGTGATTTTGTAAAGAGAAAACCAGACTGCTCACAAGGCTGATTTTCCTCACTAATATAATCTCATTCCACTAAAATCTGTGCTAAATTTATCACTGTGATACATCAAAGAAGTCTTTTTTTTTTAGTTTGACAGCAGAAGGTGAGCTTCCATTGCAGTGTTTCTAACATTTCCTCCTTTTGCTTTCCTTACGGCCCATTTCAGTTTGGAGACTCTCAGCAGCTGCGTCTTGTGCGAATTTTACGCAGCACAGTCATGGTGCGGGTGGGCGGAGGCTGGATGGCTCTGGATGAATTCCTTGTGAAAAACGACCCTTGTCGAGGTGAGAGCAGACAGAAAGTAAACATTGTGGATATGAGTGAAATGAAACAATCTGTTTTTGTCAAATTCTGCCAAGTTCATACACTCTAAGATTACTAGTTCAGGTTCTGTCCGTATAAAGATACACCATCCTTGATTTATGAATAGAATACTCTTATTATATAATGCAATACACTGATGAATACATTCAGCATGATTGCAATATTGATATTTCTTTTTAAAATACTTTCTTGATTAGAAATTAATATTTATCTAACTTTCATATTTAAAGACTTACATGTAGTGCATTTCAAAATATAGTTGTTGAATCCATTATGAGTACAAGTTATAGCTCTGTTGTAAAAAGAGACAGATTAGAGTTTTGTGGCTAATTCTTATAGACTTTCTGTCTATAAGATTGGTAATAAACAGCATTTAAGTTACTTTTTAGCCTTCTTTTTATAGGGGGTCACTTATATTTTGTAGCTAGAAAGGTCACCTTAAATTGTGTGAAAGAGCAGCTACTTTTAAGCAGTTTCATTTCACATTAAAACAGATATAATGATGCTGGAGAAAATACTCTCATGTTTCTATAAGTAATTTGCATTAATTACCGTAATACAGCCTCTTTTTCCCAGAGAGTGCAGAATGTTAATCTAAGGTCCTCTTTGGCCACAGGAACTTTTTTTGGACTTTACAAGGGTACTTATCATTTTATATGTTATTGTGCATTTACCAGCTAAATGAATATGGATATTTAAGTTTTTTGCCCTTAAAAGTGACTGTTGATCCATAGCCTTAGTGTTCTTCATGTTTCTGCCTTCCTTTTCATTAACATAAATCCATGTTTCTCCTGCTTTAACCCTCCTGCTGCTGAACACGGTATCGTTCCTTCTAGTCCATCACTACGGGAGCAAAATGTTGCGCTCGGAGTCAAACTCTTCAATTACTCAGTCTCCTATAGGTTGGCAAATCTCAAACTTTCTCACCTTGCTCCATGAACCCACTGGCGGTATGTGTGTCTGCACATCCGAGTGTGTGCTGCTTGTGTTGGTCCTGGTGTGTATCACTTCTGTAACCTAGCAGCGTGTAAGCGCTCCACTGTGAATAAACTGCATTCTCAGAAAACACTCCCAGTCAGCTGCCGCTGGGTTTTCATGCATGCAGTTGTTTGTGTGACTCACATCATCTTCTGTCACTTTATCCATGACCTTAGACTATTTAAGAATTCAAGAGGAGAGGCCTGTGTGACTTTAACAACTATAAATATACAGAGTTGTCTGACAACATGACTGCAAACAACATTTTTTAATACGTTAAACTGAAACAGCATTATTTTCTCGTTTAAATTGCATGAAACAGCAACTTTTTGCAGCCAGGTTGATTTTTTTGCTGCTGTCTGTTTTTTTTATTTTTTTGTCGTTCAAGTGCTGGCTTAGAAAAAGATGAAAAAGTGCATCTGATTAAATTATAACATTCATTTCAGTAACTCAATGCAAAAAAAATATCTTACAGTATATTATAGTTTGAGTATATTCTATTCTCTTAAAGGGGTAAATGGAGAGAACTTGTTCAGGGCTTTTCACCTGATTGCACTTAAATTCAAACACAGAAAGGTAGGCAATATAGACTTTAATGCCTTCTCCTGGAGCATATGTCAAATTACTTGAAGAAGCTGAATTTGAACCAGCAAATTCTGATTGTGAAACTACTAATTTGCCCATGGAGTCGCTGCTTCCCTATTATAGATTAATCACAACTAATCGAAGCACCAAAATGAAGTCTGATATTATGATGTTTTAAGAAAGAAATGTTTAATACACATGTTTTATTGTATTTTATTAGCATGCTATGGGCTAAACCAGGGATCTGCAACCTTTAAAATCTTCCCAGAATCCAGCCAAATAAAAGTCATTTAGAGCTGCAAATATTACGCAAGATTTTAATAAAACACAACTCTCTATTTGTTTTGCTAATATCTGCTGTAGGAAATCTGTTGCCATTTTAAACAACCAATAGTTTTTATTGGTTGTTTAAACAATTTGTATTTTAGGTTTTAAAACAAGGGTAAATAGTTTCATAAAGAGAAAATGTGGATTTTCTTCAATAGCATGTTATGTGATGACTAAAAGATCATAAATGGAAAAAAAACAGAATTAAAAAACAGAATTTCCAAGATAATGACAAACAAGATACTTAAAAACATATTTGTGATATTTTTTATTGTCCTTCTATTGTAAAAAAAAAAATGAATTTCAAATTTTCTTTCGAAAACCTGCTAAAGATTTTTAGACTGCTATTTGTTATTAGACTTTATTCAAAACCAATAGTTGGCTTATTTATCATTTTTAGCCATTGTTAAGAGCCATGGTAGAGGGCCCAAAGAGCCACTTAGACTCCAGAGCCGCTGGTTGCAGACCTCTGGGCTAATCTATATTGGATAAGACTGCTTTTTATATTTAACTGGCAGACTGTGCTTAGCTATTGATGCCATTGCTATTGAAAAAACTGAATCCATATACCTGTGAAAAAGTCTAGCATTCTCAGGAGATTTGGAATTTCTAACCTGAGGACAGAGTCAGAATTGCAACAGCCTGCAGATTTAAAAATCTGACAATGGGCTACCATGGTCATATTTCTTTACCAGATAATATGGATTAGATTTTTTTTTTGCTAAAGAAAAAAATTGGACTTCCAGTGTCCATGGGGAGAGTGGATAAGCTCAGTGTCCAATTTGTTTTTGGACCAGTGCAAAGTTTCCACAGTCAGTGATGAATTTTGGAGCTATGTCATCTGCTGCTGTTGGTCTGCTGTGTTTTATTAAGTCCATACTTCAGCAGAGCCACAGGCTGATTGTCTCTATGCCATGCTACAATGATACAGTAATTATTCCAAAACAAGCCCCAACCAAGAATTGATTGCATACTCTCAAAAACACATGGATATATGGCTCTAGGTGAGTTTGCTGTAATCTAATACTATCTAAAGTCTTTAAAATATATGCTTATAATACATCACTCTGTCTGTTCTATTCTATGATTCAAGTTTTGAATTGATTTACTGAAATATTTTGACTGTTTTATAATGTATTAAGGTATACCTATGTTACTGTAGCAGTGTTTTGATTCCTGTTACTCAGAGTGGGTGAAATGTGATGCTGCATGAATCTTGCTTAGATGACCAATAACATCTCATCGTTAACACTTTATTTCATCATCAAGTTAAGGTTTTCCACTAATTCAACTGATATGGATGTGGATATTTGTTGTGGTTACATTATTCATTTAAACTTTTCTTTACCTGCAATTTTTGACAAAAACTGTTTAAAAACAGGACAAAAGTTTAATTTGTCAAATTCAAATCCAATCCAACATAAAGTGGTAAAAAAATAAAGTGTTATCATCATTATCATCATCATCATCATCATTACCTTTGTCATCATCTCTTCAACACACTAAAAAGAGAGGGTTACAATCCCTGATGGTTCATTGATCTCTTTATGACTCATTCTGGTTTTTCATGTTTTAGCTAAAGGCCGGACCAACATGGAGCTCCGGGAAAAGTTCATCCTTCCGGAGGGAGCAACACAGGTAATGGCAAGTTTCCGCTACAGAGGCCGGAGGTCTCGTCCGTCTTCCAGAGGAGCCTCTCCCAACAGATCCACCTCGAGTCAGAGCTACCCAGTTCCGCCAAACCCTCCTGCCTCCAGCACTCCTAAGGTAAGAGGGAAAACCTGTTTTCATTTATCTCCCTGCCCATGACACATTGATATTCATCTCATCTATTTTACAAGTATTTTTACCCCATAACGTACACCATCCGCTTAGTTTCCTTATAGTTCTTGATTTGTGAATCAATTTTTCTTAATTTGCCATCGTTTCCCAGACTTCCCAGAACATTACTCGCAATTATGATAAGCCATGGCTTACAAACAGCAAACCCTCCACTCCTCTAAAATCATCAGACTCCTTTGAAAGTCAAGGTTCATCCTCAGAGGTATCGTAGAAACCATAATGTGATGGAGAATGCTGCAGGCTTGTAACCCAACTGAGATCCATAGTATTTCAAACTAATATAAGAGAGTAAATCAATATTATTAGGATGTTAACCTTGCATGTGTCCTTTTTTCTTTAATTTACAAATAAATTGATATAAAAAACTGATTTAAAAAAAAAAATGTTAATTGGTCTGGTATATTTTTATCTATTCCATCATGCACTCAATATCTAATGTGGTCCTGAAAGCTGGCTGCTATATTTTGATCAGTTTTTTATTTTGAAATATGAACCCTTTTATACTAACAACTACTCACTTAAAACTACTCACATTTTATAAAAAGTTAAAAGTTTCAATCTAAGTTTCCATCATTTTTTTTTACATTTATATATGTTAAAAATAACTTATTTCTTTTTCCTTGTTTGTCTGTTTGTTTTAAAGGGCACGGCAGTTCAAGGCAGCAAACTGCGTCTTCCAGGCTATTTATCTGGCAAAGGATTTCAGTCAGGTGAAGAGGGAAGTTTGATCAACAATGCTGTATTGAAAGCACGAGCACAGACAATTGGTGGTAAGGTTGCTCTCTGAAAATTTTCCTGCATGTAAATGCCAATATTAATTTTTTTTATATATATATTCGATTTTTGTTATGTATTTTTTTTATTTTATATACTCTAATAATCCCAGAGGGAAATTACTTCTCTGCATTTAACCCATCCCCTTGGGGAGCAGTGGGCTGCCATTGTGCGGTGCCCCACTGTCAACTCATAACCTCAGGATTCAAAGCCCTTTGCCCTAACCACTAGGTCGCCACTCCCTCATAAGTCCCCCATGGTCACCGATCTGCTTTTCATAAAGAATTAATCTCAACACACAATTCTCTGCAGATATAAAAAAAAAACTTTTTACATCTTGGAACATTTTTATATATTTTTTTCATCATTTTCATTTTTAAATGCCAGAATAGTTATTAAGATATGTTGCAGATAATTTACATGTTTCTACTTAGAATTAAGGAAAAATACATTTCTTGGAGGGATTTACTATTGGAGTGAGATTAAGGATTTGTGATTCTGTAAAAGCTGTAAATGTTCACTTACTGCCAATATATAATTTTCATAATGTTTATTTACTATTTTATGCTTTTATGTTTCCAGAGTCAAGAAAAAATTCCAGCCGACCAGGAAGTAAAGCCGGCAGCAGAGGCAGCAGTCGCAGAGGGAGCGACGCCTCTGACTTTGACATCTCAGACATCCAGTCTGTGTGTTCAGATGTGTCTGAGACAGTGGGGGAATCCACACGGGCCACGCCACGCCCCACATCCCGCCAACAAGGAGGAAAACAATCCAAGATCCCCACTCCACAAAGGAAAACCACTCCTACAAGCAAACTGGCCAAGGGATCCAAGCGATAGCCAGTGGCCTTTAAAACAATGACCCTGAAGCTAGTTGCACCCAAATTATTTGCTGAACACTGTAGATGTCTACCTTAAGAGACTGCAAATGTGTTGAGTGTTATTTAATATGTTGGGAAGATGTAAAATATTCTGTTAAGAGGCAATATGGTTTAATATTGTGTGCGAATGGATTGTTGATGGCCCTGTGTGTGTTGGTTTTTTAATGTATTTTATTTTTTTTTCTGAAAATGTCAAATTGTTTTGTATTGTATTTAATTTTATTTATGCAAATCCTGTAGAGGTTTGATGAACACTAAAAAATCTGGGAATAACCATGCTAAATGGTCAAATGAATTTTTCTTCACTCTGATGAAGGGCAAAAAAGCAGGAGAGCATTTTGAAAGTAACTGAATGTACTGTAACCTATGCCTGCTGATATTTTGGAGCATTTGGTGCAATATCATACAGCTTGAGGCACTAAAAAAATATCTATTTAAGTGCTATATCATACTGCCACCTTGCATTTGAAAGGGCAATGCAATATATTACACTAAACACTAGTAAGCACTCCAGAAACCTTTGAAAACTCCTACATAGGAGAAGTAGCAGAAGCCTTGTAATCCTCATGCTTTTTATTTGTTTGTCACAGCAGCTGCTCCTTTGTTTTCTCCACTACGCAGCAATGTGTGGCGTTGATGAAGTGCCACCTCTATGTAGCCATTCAATCTGCATTCATGTCTATGTATTGTCATTTCGATAGAGCTTAAATTGTTACTGTAATGCTACTTTGTAATAAACCTGCTTGCAAAAAGCCACTGGAAACTGGTCATTACCCTGTAATCAATGCCCTTTTCTTGCTACAATCAGTAACATGCTCATGTTACAATGATACTTTTTAATGTATTTTAGTTGCATTTTATTTAATAGACCAATATAAAGTTCTAGGGTAGGAACATTTTATTTAGTTTCTAAAACAAAGTTACTGATAAAAATCCAATAAGGATTGTATATATCCCCTGATTTAAAGCTTCAGAGAACCAACTTTGCAATTCTGCTGCAGATTTTGGAGACTGACTACTATGAACTTTTTTGCTTTGTTTTGCAAAATAGTATTTCCAAAATAGGTGAAATAATAATAAATGCATTCTTTTAAACTTGGGACTGTATTTTTAACTCTTAATTGCTCTGCAGGAAGCTGGCTCTCTTGCACATTCTTAAGTCTTATGCAGCCTTCAACAGGTATCCCATCTTCCCATCAATTCAGACCAGCTTTCCTGTCCTTGGTTAATTTGCCTCTTTACTGCATAGTGCTGCTGCCTGCAGTTTTATTGAGGGGTTAGTGACCTAACGCTGTTGTGCGGTTCTTGTTTTGGACAAATCATAGGATTTTGCATGTAGTAAAAGTACAATTCTCTTCTTCCAGAATATATTCTTTGGTCTATCCACCACATGACTTGTGCTAAACTCCAAGTACAACATTTTAATATCTTTTGGCATTGTTATTTGTGTCTAATGTAATCTGATTCTCCCTCCTGAGCTCAACATATTTGTAGTTCCTCCAGAGGTACTTTGGCTTCTAAGTTGTATGGTTTTCCAAAAACAGCACTATTTACGCTGAAATTAAACCTAAACAAAATTATATGCTGCATTTCTAATAATGGTATTTGAAAGAAGGTTTAGTAGATTGCATGTCCCTTTGACTTGATATTTATATGCTTTGCTTTGGGCCTTAATGCAAATGCACCAAACAAAATATAGAAAAGTTCAACTGATCTACAAAACTATGTGTCTGGGTTTAGGTTGTGCATCTGTTATCTGTGTAAAGTGTGACCCTTAATGATCTTTAGCCCTTTTTTCTCTATGGTGCTTCATCAGGTTGGAATGTTTGCAGAGCGCCTCATGTTTGACTGTGAAATACTATGTCTTTCTCCCAGTTAACGAATGCCAATGATGAAACAATATATAAATATATGTTTTTAATCGTGCATTAAGATATCACTTATTGAAGATTGTGTTAAGATCAGATTTGCAAGGAGATCTACAAATGCGGTGCTAAAAGCAACACAGAATTCCACTTATAAACAGATTCTTGAGAGCCTTAAACAACTTTTTCATCTTTTTTTTAGCTTTTATGCCACTTTCAGTTGTTCCGATAAGTAGCAATATCTGCGTCATGTGTTAACTCAGAGTGGCAGCCTGAAGTATGCTATATTAATATGACTGGTGGCTAACTGGCCTATGAGAAAAGACAGATTCCCTTAGGGACCACAGGTGTAATGGAGCACAGGGACAAGAGCGCTTTGGGCTCCTGAGCTTTCCTGTGTGAATGGTCCTCCTGTTCAGCACAAACCCAGGCCCTCTAGTTTCACTTTAAAGTGGGATATATTATCTCTGCAGGACCCGTACAAGGTCTGTCAGCAGGATCCCTGACACCATCAGTAATATGTGAGTAGTTTCCTGTTTTTTTCTTTATTTTGAAAATACACTATGAACCATTGTGACAAATTATTTAAAGAGGAACTCTTATATAATGTGAGCTTCTCACAAAATAACTTGTTTGCATTCATTTCTGGGTCAAAGTAGTATAGATGCAGTTTTTTTTTAACTGAAGGCAAGAGAATTTGTTAATTAAAAATCAATGAGGGAACTTAAATATTTGATGTGCAAATTATCTGCCTCAAATAAGTTAGAAAATTTTACCAATCAATATTTACTTGAGGAAAAAAATTATTATTGGATATATTTTTTTTCTCTGTTGTTTGCTTTTATTTTTTCCTCTATTCGTTATTTATGAAGTTAAATAATGCAATGCATTGTTAATATGTTTTCTTTAGAGGCTATAAAGTACCAGTGAATCTTTTTTTGTTCAAATGATTGTCCCACTAATCTTCTGTATCACAGGTACTCATAAACTACTGTCTTTAAAAGCATAAATTATGCCAGTCTCAACGGATATGCTGGTATTTGTGGCACTCGTTTCCACCTTCGGAGCTGTCCATTGTCAAAATTTGCCAAGTAAGTTTGAATCCTTAAGTGCTTGCAATAATACCCCAATATAATACTGACATCAATAACAATATTAAATACAAATAAAAGGTTTATAACAATGCTCTAATCTCACATTTTAAAGACATGGCTAGATAAATGAAAACACATTCTTTGGTTAAAAAAATAAAAATAAATAAATAAATATACATATATATATTAAGCAATATTAAACTATTAAAATATATTATAAGAGTTTCATCTTTAAAAAAGTCACCTCTGCACTTCCATATTATGACCAGCTGATGTCAGTGTTTTAGAGTTCTTCACTGCAATCAATACTGTTCCCTGTTCTGATTGCAAGCATGCTATTATGTGGTCATCATGAGGTTAATTTGAGTGCATGGGGCTTTGATGTTCTGCCACCTAGGCTCAGTGTCACTGTAAATTAAACGGCCCATAGAATGCTAATTTGACTGAACTACCTGGCACAACTTTCTGTATGGGAGAAAAGAAAAACTGTTTTTTTTTCTCTGCTTACATCACTGTATTTGCAATTAAAACCTCATCCATCTTTCATTCAGAATTTTTACCCTTAAAGGGCCACCTAGATGCAATTACAAACAACAACAGAAGCTAACCAGTGTTAAAAGTTCAGAGGCCGAATACAAGGTTAGGAAAAATGAAATACTGGATTTTAAGGATTGCGTCATTAATCACACCACTAAGTAATTCAGCTACTTAACATAAATCAATGATATCTACACTGATCTATGATTCAAAAACAGTCCAAATTTTCTGATGATTAAACTGAAGTGACGTAAAACTAGGCCTATATGTTTTTCTTGTGAGGTTTTGATCTGCTGGAGGAGTTCCATGTGGCTGAGTCAAGAGGGGTGAAGAGAGTGCATGGGTCCCAACCTGAGGCAGTGGCCTACCGCGTTAATCCCGCCATCCATCTTCAGAGGGCCAAAACGTATGTTGTTGTTTTTTTTGCTTTTTTAGATATTTTGATTTTATATGATAAAGGGATGATGAAAGCCCCTTCCAAAAACAACAAAAAACTAAATAAATAATGAAATTCAGCCCCACCTTAACTGACAACCTTAGAGACCAAGAGGCTTGTGAAAACTCATGAGGAGCTACCAAGATCCAAAGATCATGTGGTATAATCTTTATAAAAATCAATTATTGGTTATGCACTGCAAAAATTGGAACTTTATGGAATATTGACAACAATAAATCTTTTGTTGAACAAAGTCTGTAAGAATCCATCTTTATAGTTTTGTGCAAGCGGGCATATAACAGCAAACACAAGAAAGAAGGTGCTCTGGCATTTCCACAGTGAACCATAAATGTGGGAGCATCAGTTTGTGGGGATACTTTTTGAGCAGGAACAGGGAAGCTGGTTAGAAATTATGTAAAACTAAGTATTAGTAAATGCAAGGCAATCCTGAAAGAAAACCTCTGACTGTGCAAAAGGCTTAAGTGAAACCTTCCAGCATAAAAACAGTCTTGAACACAAAGAGAGAACTACTATTAAATGCTTAAATTATTTTTACATGTGGTTTGCCTAATGATAAAGAATCCTACTGTGGCACTACCTCTATATTATATATTCATACTATGACTTTAGGCTGCTGGATCACCTAGGGAACACTTTTCCTCATTTTCCTCCATTCTATCTCTATTCTCCCATTCTGCAGTGTTTGTTAAGATCCACTCATTGCTGTATGTTCTCTCTGCTTTGTCCTGTTATAGTAGCTTCATCTTATCTGCTTCTATTTCCTGTCGGACTCGGCAGAAGGCCGTTCACACTGAGCCTGATTCTGCTGTCAGTTTCTTCCTGTTAAAAGGGAAGTTTCCCTCTCCACTGTCACCAGATGCATGCTTGCCCTGTGGGGTTGCTAAACAACAAAATGTGAAAGTGAAAAATCACAAGAAGTAAAAATCATTGCCGCAAGCTCATCCAGTCTTGCAAGTCAATGACTGGATGCAGTCAACAGGTTAAAGGGCCTTCAAATGACATGCATTGTGAATAGCCGCAATATAAATAAACGGAATTGAACTGAATCAAAAATAAATGTCTCAAATTGTCACAGTCCATATGTGAACCTGTTTGGTCCATAGTTATTTTAATGTTAATAATTATTTTTTATTATTATCCAGCTCTCTGAATCTTGGTTTCACTTTTGTTCCACAGTGATGTGTTTCCAGATGGATTTCCATCCAAATATTCCATCATTGCAACATTTAAAATGACCAATGACACTTCTCAGAGTTCATGGGACCTTTGGCAAGTCAGTGATCCAAAGGGGCGTGAACAAGTCGGCCTGCGATTCCAGCCTGATGCACGGTCATTAGATTTTTTCTATACTGGCCCCCAGGGAACACAGATGGTGAGGACTTTCCATGGTTTAAAAAAGTTGTTTAATGGAGACTGGCACAAGTTGGCATTAAGCTTAAAGGACAGCCAGGTGAGATTGCTGATAGACTGTGAGGAGGTCAAAGTGGAGAATATCGATGAGCAGAGGCCAGTCACTCGCAGAGGTTACACTTCCATCATCAAGCGAGCTGCAAGAGACCGCTCAGCTTCTGTATGTTAAGAACCTGAATCTGAGTAACATTTAAAACGTGTCTTTATTTTTATGCAGTTTCATTTTTTTTTTATGATTTCTTTTTTGGTAATTAGGTAGATCTCCAACAGATGGAAGTGTCATGTGATCCAGAGCAGGCATATTCAGAAAGCTGCTGTGAGCTCTCCAGTGTTGTAAGTAATCTTCAGTGATGAACAGTAATGGGCATTTTGTGTTTTTTCTTAAGTACACTCATTGTTAAAACTCCACTCATAGGCTAAAACATGTGCTTTACTTTCACAAGTGTCAGGTGGAATGTTTTAACCATGTTAACTGGAATTCTAGACACTCTTTTTTTAAGAAGGGGTGTTAATCCTTTGCAATTTTGTGTTTGCTGGTAGGTATCTGCCTTTTACTCATGGTTCTCTAGATTATAGACAGGTCAAATTCAGAAACCATTGCAAACAATTTTTATTCCAAAGCCATTGCTGCTGTGCTTTTAGGAAAACTTTACTATTAGAACACCCAAACAAGTCAGTTTGCTAAGAGGATAAATCGACAGGTTAGTTACTACTTTTCCTTTTTGATCTACAACAGTATGACTCTCAACATTATACCATTACTACCGTGCTAAAAAGTTGATCCACTGTCCTGAAGGAAGGAATCCTCTGATTGATGTTCCCAAACATCCTTTTTGTCACTGAGGCCAAAAAGCTTAGTCTCTATCACTTTGAATAAACTCTTCTCCACTGTCTTTAGCTTATCGTTGCAGGCTGCTTATGTTGTTTTTTTTTTTTTTAAGTAGATTTTTGGAGGAGTTGCTTCTTTCTAATCTATGCTCTTCGCTATGGGCAGTCACACAGTTGGAGAATGAAAAAGGTAGATATGCCCACTAGTTTTAGCTCCCCAATTATTTTATTCAAACAGCAGATATTTGGACCATGCGCCCTTTTTTAGACAAAAGTTTTCAGACTATCTAATGTGCAGATCGATTTTCTTCTTTTTGTTACCTGCATTGTGGTCCAGCACCAAGTCTCAACTTTCTCAGGGTGATTTTTCATCTTTTTTTCGTCACACAATTGCCCTAGTAGACTCCACTGTTGCACACTTGAGTTTCTCAGGTTCCATTTGATTTTTGATTTATTTATTTATTTTTTTTATCACTAAGCAGTTTTCTTTAATCAGATGATGACAGTTTTAGTAAGAAGGCTGAAACTTGGGCATGGCAGCACAATGATCCCAAGCAAGTGTTTGAACTATTCTTGGAATAAACATTACAGGTTAAGATTAAGCTTCTGGAATGTTCCTCTCTGAGAATGTACAGTATGGGATGCAAATGTGCAGACTCTCTGCAAAGTGGGGTTCTTTCCATTTTAGCTGTTTAAATAAGAAATACTGATCAAGCATTAAGCCAGAATTAGGTTACAAATTTGGCAAAGCTATAAAAAGTGTGTGGTCTCTTGCAAGTCAGTAAGAACCGCCTCGATTCTTTTGTAAAATTTTGACTTAAACACCCATTTCTTGTTTTAGAAATCCTTGAAATAATCTGTTGTCAAATAACTACATCCTGAAAAAGAATTCTTCCTATGCAGGATAAAAAGCTAAACAGTAATATAATTTCTATGCTTGTGATGACTGCATGTAAACTCTGAGAATGTATGTTCTAAAACTGATGCACCTCAACTATTGTAGAAAAGCGTGAAAGTTTATACCTTACTGAGGTTTCTGTTCATGGTAGTGTGGAGGATATGCAGAGATTGGCCTCACAGCTGGAAGAGCGACTTGCAAATGTATGCATGGCCAACCAGGCCTTCAGGGCCCTCCGGGGCCAAAGGTGAGTGCACCTGCAGTGGAAATTTGCAGAACATGCATACATGAGGTAAAACTATGTTGACATATATAGCTATAAATATGCATCCTGTTCTACAGGGTCACAGAGGGCTTTCAGGAAAACCCGGGGACCAAGGAAGAGCAGGAAAATGGGTAAATAAATAGAATATGTGTAACTGTCATGCAAGAATTGAGGCTTGCATCACAACGTTTGATAAATGTTCTCAGCATGTGTTCTACTGAGTTGTTCTCACTGCACCCTAAAGAGCTGAGCTGATTCTAAAGTGACACTGTAAAGCTCTGCAAAAAAAACAAAACAAAAAAAAAAACAAGTAAGAAGCTCAACTGAGACAAATGGATGGAAAGAAATCTTGAAAATGATGGTCTTAGTAACTGTAAACACAGGCACTCCCAGCATAGTTTACAGGAGATTTTTTAAGAGTTTGAGATAAACAAAAATAAACACAAGTTGACAATAAATTTGTTTTTGTAGTTGATATAGAAAGACTGTTTTTGAAAGTACAATTTCTCTAAAATTGGCCCAAGATGAGAGGACTTCTAATGTTTTTGATTTTGCATTGGGAATAAACCAAACCAGATGTGGTAATGAACCCCACACAACAGAAAACCAGACATCTGAGCAATAACTAGAACACTCAGTGATCTGGTACTGAGTACAGTTGAGTTGCTTAACTCTGTTAAATAATTAAGCTTTTTTATCATATCAATGTTGATAATAACACTAATTCATCTCAGGAAGACCTTATTAGAGAGAAACGTGGGATGTATTATTACAGAAGAAAATCCCCTTCTAAAGGAGCCAGTCACACATTCAACAGAGAACCTCAGATGCTGTTTTTTCCAATTTAAATTTATGTCTTGTTAATCTCTTTGATGCTAGGCAGTAAAACGTGGAGCATTTTAAAAACACCCTGGAGAAAACTTGTTTAAGATGGAGATTTTTCTCTTTTTTAAACATTCAATGGTTTGGCATTCATGTTGTTAGTGCACTCAAACAAACCTCCCTCTGCTGCCTGAAGAAACACCCAGAGCACATTTCCAGAGTTCTACATGCTACATGTTCATGTCTTCAGTTGCTGCTGTAGCTCATCTGGGAGGAAACATCTGTCTCCAGTAACTGGTTGGAGTTTTGACCTCCTGCCAGGTTGTGAATCGCAAACCCACGAATTGTTTGTGCTTTCTTGAAGGCATCCAAGGGGGGCATTTCCTGGCACTGGTTCATGAATTTGCCCACGTTAGATGGTGTGTGGTCTTTCAATCGAACAAGCTGTCCTGCCCACAAATGTAGTAAATGTCAGGGCATCTCTGAGGTTAACCTCTGTCCAGCTGACTATGCCAAATGCTTGCTGTTAGGTGAAATTGTCAAATAAACTGACAACAGAAAGGTGTCCCGGACCTTGTTTCAACTGTTTTTTTGACTCAGTTTAATGCAGGCAAAGCAGTGGAAAACGCTTTTCCATCTTCATCTTTGGAAATCACCATCTGTGCAAACAATTCAAATCTGTCCTGTTGTATTTATGACTAATGTTTTGTGAATTTGGCTTGACTATTCCCCTAATGGGATAAATATAACTCTGTTCAATGCAAAGCTGGGGTCCCTTGTGAAAGGAAAAATAAACAATGTAATAACAGGTGCTTTTTAATAAATTAGAAAAACATCAGGAACTCTATCATCTATGGATTCACTACACATGGGATATCTTTCCCATCTTTCAAGTTGAGTAGGATTATTATGGCTACAGCAAAAGAAAAAGTGAATAAAAATACAATCGTACATAGATATGGGCTTTATGATAGGTATTTCCATGTGCTGAATAGTATAAGCACTTAATAGTTAGTCAGAGCTCCTTTTGCATGGTTTGCTGCATCACTGGTGCTCTGTGGCTCTGCTGGCAAGCAACTTTCAATTTATCTACTTTGTCATGTTTGGGGCCTCTGCCTAATCCTGTTCCTAGCAACTGACCAGTTTCTCAATAAGTTTTAGGTCAGTTGAGTTTGTTGGTCAATCAAGCAGAGCCTGAAGAATTTAATTAGCATTCAAATAAAGCTTGCAAGCATGAAGTGCTGTAAAATGTGTTGGTAGAGGGCTAGACTGACTTTGAACTTGAATGGAACACAACTGCTTAACACCACCAGATGATACAGCTTTCTACATCAACACTGAGCCTGCAAACTTCACACTAGCTCAAGGAATGTGGTTTCTCTTTTCTCCCCTATTCCTCCAAGCCCCTTCATCAGTCTTTTCCATCGTTAGCCCAAGTTACACCATTAGGTCAGGCATGGGTTAACCCGAGAATACCAACTCTTGTAAACATTGTCTTTGGTAAATCTGTGGTAGTTGGCCATGTCCAGAGGGTTTTAAACCCCGACTCCAGGTGCAGTCCATGCCTCACAGATGCTTGGGCAAATTCTTAGTCATCTGGGTCATGGCAACCAAAAAGCTGTAATGACTCAGAACATAAACACCCAGACAGATAGTGGGATAACTTCAAAAGCATTTTTTTTTTAAACGGACAGTTAGCGGATCTGCTGCAGCAGCGGCTAGGGCATCTGAAGAAGCTAATTCTGGAGAGAAGAAACACAAGTTAGTGACTGCGAAAACCAGACGGAGGATAATCTGAATCCGTGAGTCATTAACCTGGTTTAGAGTACAGTTCATGCCCAGAAAATGAGGTTGATACCAGCCAGTCAGCTGACAAAGTGCAGTGCTTGCTATACAGAGAGTTCCAGAAGCCTTGAAGGAAACAGAACTGACAAGAGATCAGATCCGAGCAGATGACAGAAGACAGAATAATCCAGAGGGCTGATCAGGAGGCAGATCTAAGGTCGTACAACAGAATCCAACAAGAGTCTGAAGACAGGTCAGGCAAACAGATGAGAACTGGGACAGGCAGGCTCAAAGGTCTGAAGACATAAACGGGTCAGGATCATGCAAACAGAACACTATAATTAACACTGGAAAAATCTCTACACCTAAGGCTCAAGAATAATCTGGCACTGATGACTGGGAGCAAGCACCATAAATAGAGACAGGAGCTGGTGGATCAGATGAGAAGTGATGAGAAAACCAGGCAGAATTTTATAGGTGAATGAAATGAGAAATTAAATGATAAATGGTAAATGGCCTGTACTTATATAGCACTTTTTCAAGTGAGTAGACTTGACCAAAGCGCTTTACACTTCACACAGAGTAGGTAATGTGAGTGAAGTGTCTTGCCCAAGGACTCAACAAGACTAAATTCCGGGGCACCAAACCAACAACCCTCAGACTGCAGGGCAAACTCCTGCACCTGACGCCACTGTCACCCAATTAAGCCAGTCCTCAGTGCCAAGATCATGACATAAGCAGTATTTCTGAAAACGTTTCAACAACTATCCAAGAGTCTTTATCAAAAGTTGACTGGATATGTTCTTCAGAGATTTCCCAAAATTCTTCTAAACCTTCGTGTTCAACACGTTTTCCTTTCACTTAACTACCACCACTCTTTTTAGATACATTTCACTGTTAACAGCCAGCTTGTACGACACAGACCTTTTTAGCATGGGCGTAGGTTTGCATAGGGACCATAGGGACATGTCCCTACCAAAATTTTGAACCGTCCTAATTGTCCCGACCAATAATTGGATGTGAGCAACATGTTTATAATTTCCAGCAGTAGTTGTTGCAGCAGTGGCTTCTTTTCCTCTCGCAGCTCCTCTGCCTGGTCTCTCCTGTCCCTTTCATGTAGCAGCGGATGAAACTGTGCTGCGCTGTTTAACTCAACTCTCATTGGTTGTTCTGCCTTAAGTTCCGCCTTCTCTCTCTCTGATTGGCTGTTTTCTAGTCCGCTTGTGCTTGGAGCACAACATTGAAAATTTATTCACACTAGAATGCAGCGGTTACAACAATTAATATTAGGCTACAAAACTAGTCCCAATAAAAAAATGAATATCATGTACACTAAAAAACAAAAACCTTTTTTTTTCTCTTATAAAACGAAATATTCTGAGTCAGCCAGGAGTTCTGAAGACTGCTGGAAAGATGGGCAAATAAAGGCTGTAAGCATCAACATTTCTGATTCTTAGCCACAGCCAACTAAAAAAGAAAATGTGAGGGTTTCCTTTTTACCGATATTTAGTTGATATTACTGTTTTCATTTTTTTGCTTTTATTTTTACAATTTTGCTTCATTACCAGTAAAGAGCGAGTATCCTTCTATCAAATGTGTTGTGGAGTGGGAGCTGAGAGATAAAGACAACAAAGACCTGTTCTGCATCCGATTCCCAGTTCAGATTGTGAGCTAAACCATCATAACAGAAGAACCTCAGATGAGCTGCTTTTAAGAAGGGATTCAGCTTTGAGTAAAAAAAATAAAAAATAAAAAATCTAATATCCCTGGTTCTTGAGACTTTTATCTAAGTGGGTTGCTCTGTGGGGAAAGGCACATTTTACATTTATATTACTGTATGTTTTAAAGTCTCTATACTCCAGTTAATGATGAATGACTCACTAAATTAGTTGACGATTATTGAAATAATCAATTAATCTGATTAATTTTTTTCAGCCCCAGATGAAATACATGAAATTGGCTACACAGAGTAACTACAGCCCAGATGTTAAACTTTTATAGTGAAGTTAATATTTTAATGAATGTATTATTTTGCTTGATACAGAGAGAGAATAGTAGGTACAAATATAAGAGTGGGGTTTAACTCTGCACAATTCTATATCTTCAAAAGAAAATACTGTATTTACCTTCTCTCTTAGTCGTTCAAATGAAACCGTTTTCAAAGTGGAAAACAGTCCTTATTCCACATTCATCAGAGCTGGTGATACTTCAAACATTGATAAACAGCATCTAATGAGTGTAGAGCTTATAACATTTTTATTAATGGAGCAAAATGTTGCTTTTCTCTTTTAACAATGAATTCCCCTTATCAGTACGGATGCTCACATCGAGCATAAAAAAGGGCATGCATATTGCATAGCACCAATGACACCAGACCAATAGTGTCCCTACCAAAGTTCAAATCAAACCTACGCCCTTGCTTTTTAGACTTACCTGACTTGTAGAGGGTAATCAACGCTTACAGGTTTTGAATTAGTTGTAAACAAGAACCATCTAAATTATCCTTGAAATATCTCATACTGTGTGTAATAGATTTCTAGAAATATTTTCCATTTCCTTTTGAATTAAATATTGCTTTCCTGTTATTCTATGTTTAACTGATCCTCTATTTACAAAGTTCCAACCTCTTTGATTAGAAATAGTTCTAAGAAGTCATATCAAATTAATTTTTTTTAATACAAGAAATACATACATTGTTTACATTGTTTTCACTTGCATAATTTATCCTCTAGCTGGGCTTTTGATGATCCCAGCAAGAACAGAGAGCAGCACTCTGCAGAAAACAGCAAATTAAAACTGCTTCAAGGCAACAAGCTATGCTTGTATTCCTTTTTTTTGTAGGGAATCCGTGGAAAGACGGGAAACTATGGAAATATTGGTGAGACAGGACCAAAGGTGAGCTGTGTATTTGTACCTGAGTGCTGTACTTTTTGTGGCTCACGCATGCACTTCAGAAATGAAAACTCATACACACATCCGTAGGGCGAATCAGCGATCAAAGGAGAAAAAGGGATGAGAGGACCCTGGGGACAACGGGTAATTCATCACTCAGATTTACCATCATAATTTATTAAGAAACCCTACAAGCGTGCATGAATAAGATGCTGTCTACAGGGAGAGAGGGGTCCAAAAGGGCTAAAAGGACTGAAAGGAGCTGCAGGCTTCAAGGTAAACTCCTTTGTTTCATTTTGATTTTAATGACTTAACACATTTGTTTCAGCGGTGGCATGAAATTTAAATCTTTTAACTGGATGTCTTTGTAATAAAGGGGATTCGAGGACCTCATGGAGACATTGGAGAAACTGGGAAACAAGGAGAGATTGTATGTTAACCTTTCTTTTTAGTTTTTACTATTTTCAAAATCAGCAATGTCACTACTTTGTTTTGCACTTTTTACCTCCTTCAAGGGCACTAAAGGCCTCCGAGGATATCCAGGGATTCCTGGGTTTCAAGGAGTGAAGGTATTTGCGTTTCTCTTCAATTTAGATCTTTAACTTCTCATCTAAAATGATCTAAACTCATCCCACTTCATTTTCAGGGCCAAAAAGGGAATTCTGGAGCTACAGGGAGGCCTGGACTCAGAGGAAAGCAGGTGTTTTTTTTTGTTTTTTTTTTGTGTGTGGGGAGGGGGGTGGGGGGGGATTCCCTGCAGTGGGAAATGCTTATTATTAGTATTTTTTTTTGTTTTGTTTTTGGTTCCAATGTTCAAAATCCCCCCATGTGACCACAGAAGGCTATTAAATCATTTCTGATGGGGTAAAACATTGGAATCAGAGTACAGTGGGTTTTTGGCCTATGTGCCGTTTCCATAAACAGCATTAGTTTATGTGGCTGGATTTTGGCGAAGATCTAAAGCCTGAACTGTATCAACACGAGCAGATGAGTGACTGCTTAAAGAGCATAAACCACAATGATAATCCATTCTGCTGTAAATGAAAGAGGACTCCTTAAATCATCACATCCCCTGATGGATGTTGCAGGCAGAGTTAATTCCTAATTATCTTTGTTTCAAATGGTGACTCAACAGGGTATTGTAGGGGATCCTGGGAAAAGGGGAGCTCCTGGAGAGAAGGGAAGGCCTGTGAGTATTAAAATAATCATTTTCATCCAACCCAGTGAAGATGTACAACATGGATTCAGTTTTAATTTCAATGTTGTTTTTCTTTTCTTTTTTTCTTGTGAAATTCAGGGTATCCAAGGACCTTTGGGAAGAGCTGGACCTATTGGCTCCGAGGTAGCACACTGCTCATTAAGCAAACAATATAATTTGTTAAAACAATGGTCCTTACACTTTTAGTAACACATATCCAAAAAAGAAAAAACAACATGTTTTCTATAAGATGATGGTACATCCAGCTCCAGAAAGTAAGAGCCTTTTCCTCTTTTCAATTAACCCCTTGGTTCTAAACATCTCAATTCATTTCAGTTCATTTATATAGCAGCAATTCACAATTCCTCATAGAGATAATACAGTTGGATTGGCTCATAGTTTCTTTTAAGGACAACAATTTGGATCTCAAACTGTTTGGAACAGTGTCATGCAACCTTTAGTTGTGTCCCTTGCCCTTCATTGATGAATCAAATGGCTAAACTACCTCACAAACAGCAGTCAAGATTTGCTGTTGAGCTTATATTTTGCAGAGGTGTGTTAAAGCAGAGAGGCATCTATAAGTTTTAACAAGGGCAAAATTTGAAACTACTGGTTTAAGTATTAGTCTCCGTCTATGAAATGCAAACGGACAGAGCTAATACTGGTGCAGGCTTATTACTTTTTGAACCTGGATTACTAAACTCTGTTTTCTAAACACTGCCACTTTCACACAAGTTTTAAAAAACCCACAAAAGAAGATGGATATTTTATCTTTGGTGTAAAAGTTCCTAATATAGTCTGTGCTTGAACATACGGTTGTAAAAAGGTTGAAATTTAAAAGTCTGAAAAAAATACAAAAAAGTTGTGCATTAGAATGTGAGAAGTTTCTGATGATTCTGAGCTCTAAATCCAGTTTGGCTGCCTTACTTATAAAACTTTAAAAGCATTTTTTTGCACGTCTGTTAATATTTATCTTATCAGGTCTTTCACACATTCACAGTACTCAACTTAGTTTATCAAACATTTTACAACAGAGTACCAAAAGCAGTGCATCTATCATTATTAGAATGTGTTGGCGTTGTATCTAGACTGACAACTGAACATATCAGTTACCACATCTCAATGATTATCAAGCTGGAAACACAACATTTTTAAGTAATTTTCTAGAATGACGTTATGAATTCAGAGATTCATAGAACATAGTTCATTTTAACAGCACCATTAAAAAAAGTTTCCTTAATGAACTTTTAAGATCATCTATAATGATCTCATATGCATTCCGAATAGTATTTCTGAAAAGTTTCTAAGGATAATCAATAGTAATAACTTTGAATATTGGTAAGGGCATTAAAGCTTTAAAATGACTTTGTCTTTGATTCAATTATTACATTTTTGAAACCTTGAATGGAACACTGGAACAGTGCTATTATCAATGGAACTTTATTATCTGTTGTGTGATAGTCAGGTTCTGAAGGGCCTCCTTATTGACTCCTCCTTTTTCTTGGAAGTACCAGCTCTTGGGAAGAATGAGTGCATAGACTAACACCAAAAAAAACCAAGAGGCTGATGTCTATCTAAGACAGATCCAAGTCTGTTTGCCAGATTAAATAGTGCTAAATTCCTTTGTTGCAATGTAGTCTTTACTCTGCTTGTTGACACAGTTGAATAGGATTGTCACACAGCACACTTCATAGGAACCCATTTTTTTCTAGTGAGGAATTTAAGCAACTTTGAACGAACCATGGTCTGAACAATACAAGAGCTGTTTATGAATTACCTGCAATTAAAAAGATCTCACCTAGTTCATAATCCAGATGAAAGAAACTTGGACTTTAGCTTGGACAATGCTATTTCTAAAATTTTGAATTGAAAATGCTTCCTGGATGGGAAGTGAAACGTCATCAAACTTGGAAACAAATTGCAGTGGATTTTTTTTTTTTTTTTTTACTTTTTTGGGAATTACTATGACCTGGATGACTTAGAATATTCACCAGCATATAAACATTAATATACTTCCAGTTACCTTCATTGGAAGTTAAAACAACTGGTGGAGCTAAAGATGAGCATCCCTCTTCTTGAAAAGGGGATAGAGGTGACAGAATACCAGTTGGTTCCAAGATGATAAAAAGCTGTCTGGTGCACAAAGTATAAGGCTAGTCTTGTACAGTTAGTCCTACTTAGGTGATTTGAAATGCTTGCTATTATCTTCCTTTCAAACTGATGTTAAACTTAAAATTCTTTGATGTATAACCATTTTTAAAGTCGAGAGAGAGCAGTGAAGTATTAATACGTAAAAGGATAACATTTGTGATATATTTTCTAACTTAAATAATCAGTAAATATATCAGGAAATAATTTTAGGCTAAAAGTAAAGAACCTTTCCCATTTTTTATTTAGACTATGACACAGATTAAAACATGTTAATCATTGTATATCTACATATTTTATTCTATACTGCTGCTCTTTTAGAATATTTTTTACAGCAAAAATTGTGTGCGTGAATAACTGATCTTCTTGTATGGACCTATTTGTTCTGCCTCATATTTAAACATTTTGTATTTAACTTTTATACAGTTAATATGAAAATGTATTCTTAGTGCTACATGACAGGGTGATCACCAGTGGAACATGGGCCATAATTTGAAAACCATGCCCTCAAAGTAATTAGTCTGCTTTCATCTAATGGTTCTGAAATCCCTAGGGTATTGTTGGGGATCCAGGTTTACCTGGCAGAAATGGTGATCCAGGAATAGAGGTATTATCCTGTGATTTACACATTTTTTCCTAATTTTTTTTTTGTGTCCTATCATTATCCTGTAAATGTCATCCGTTTCCTTGCAGGCGTATCAAGGACCCCAGGGTCTCAGTGGAAAACCTGGGCGTAGTGGAGGAAAGGTCTGATCTTTTTTCGGTTCCATAAATAAATGTGAATAGAGTTGTTTTTGCAAATTAATTTACAGCCATTTGTGTTTTTTTACAGGGGGAGAAAGGCATCCTGGGACCAGCAGGAGAAATGGGCCCCCAAGGCAAAACAGTAAGTCACATTTACAAGCTGTACAGTTACTATAAACAAGCACATAATGTATTCTGTCCATAAAGTAGTTTGCCATCTTAAAAAGAAAAACAAAGAATAAAGCAATTTGTAGTTTGGTTTATAAATGTCTTTTTCTCAAGGGCCTGAGAGGTTACAAAGGTTCTGCCGGAAAGCCAGGAAGACCTGGATTTATTGGTCCACCGGGACCTACTGTACGTACTCCAAAAGAACTTTCTTGGGTTTTCAAAACACAACTAATTTTCTTCAAACATAAATGCATGTCAACTCTTAACAGGGTCATGTGGGCGTACATGGAAAACCAGGAGTCAAGGTAAAACATCCTCTGTCCATTAAAGAGAGAAAGAGATGTCTTAATCATTGAGACTAATCAGGAATTATTTCCAAAGTACATGTTTTGCAGATGTACTCTTTTTCTAAACCAATATGTTTTTCTTATTTGGAAATTAATGTTGGATTTTTAGCTATTAAAAAAGATCCGGAATTACTTGACAAAAGGTCAGATAAATATCTTCACACAAATGGTAAATGCATAACTGCTGATTAGGTTTTATTACCATCACTTTTAATGAAAACACAATTACCAAAGTTCCCCTCTGGGCCTGTTCATGATATTTACACACTGAACTGAGCCAATGAAAATGACAGATTTTCCAGAAAGCAGAAACAGCTGTTTGTGTTTCCTTAGCATGCTTTGGCAAGAGTAAACAAATCTGAACGGAAGGAACCAGCACTGGGAACTCAGGGTTGCCTCTAAATATGTATTTGGCATGTAAATCACAACAAGGATGGATATATAGGTGTACAAGCACAAGTGAAAAAGCATAAAAGTTAGTCAGGGCATATAGGTCTATTCTTAGGGGATTGACAGTATGTCAATTATATCAGGATTAATCCTTTATAGGGCAATTTACCATTTTTGATCACTTGCATACCCCTTATAAATGGAGTCCCCCCCATTGCTTAGTGAGGTCTAGAAGCATAAGATCTATATCCAGCCATTCAGCAAAGATACTGCTACATGGCTGTAGATGAGCCCTTGAATGATACATTACCTTTTCGAAATAAAGTTTAAAAAAAGTTAACAATTCGAGAAAAAAAGGTAAAAAGTTAATTGAAAAGTTAAAAAGTAAAGTAAAAATTTTAATAAGCCTAGTTAACAATTGTATTTAGGTTTATAAACTAAAAATGTAAGTGTCGGTATCAGCATTAATGCCTCTAAGGTTATCCAAACAAATGTGTTTCTTTCTCTATCAGTGTTTTTCATGAATTTCTTATAGAAACACTTTTGTTATTTTTTTCTAATATATTCTAGCAAGTTGACATTTCTTTTATTACATTGACATTGAATTTTTCCATCAACATATCCCTATTTTGTTAATGTTAAAAAGGTAATAAGGTCTTGTCCAGGTTTCCAATTACACCATTGGCTTGAAATTTTGATTTTTTAACTATTTCAGTGCCCTACAAAGGGTTAAGTTGCTTTTCTTAACTGCTACTTTTCTTGCTGGCAGTTAAAATTTAAAGCGGATAGATTATTCTTAGAGAAAATGAAAGGATTTGTTGTTTGAGCTGAATACTTCTCCATGAAATTGCACCCATACATACACTTCATCATGTACAGGCTGTGTCCCACACATATTGGCCTCAGAAAGGCACATCTGTTAAGCGCTTTTACAAAGAAAAAAAATGCAGGGTTGAACAGTGGGATACAATTACAGAGCTTTTTTAATAATCCAGTTTTACGGTGATTACAACAATTAGCCACACTTAAGGCAAAAAGGATGGAAATATGAAAAGCAGAATGAGAAAAGGGTACATTATAAGCCTTAACTTAACCATTTTATCATCATGAGGAAGTACAATAAATCGAAGAACGTTTCTAATGGAGACTTACCGGTAAGCGTATGTTCAGTACAATTTTTTAACCTTTTGTCAGGAGACTCATGTTTTATCAACTGTAATGGATGCCTTCAGGATACATGATTTAGGAATGAGATATTTTCTGTTATATTTTTGTTTTATTTTTCACAATAACTTAAGTTATTAGCAGTTTCCCTTGTTGGATAAAACAAACTCCTTTCACAATGTTAAATACATCGTTTTAATATATTTTCATACCATATACAGAGCAGATTGCTGTGACATCTGCTAGGAGAGATTTTCCCAACGAAAAAGGATTTCTTAAGACACTATTCCTATTGCGTGATTGACTTTATTGAATCCAGATTGAATTCATCATGGAATCAGACAGACATTGATATTGTACTAAGTGCATGGGGTGGTGAGTGTAGAAATAAGTGTGTATATTTGTAAGTTTCGTAAGGACTTAAGAGCTGCAAAGGGTATACAAATTAGGTCCCTAAAGGCAGAAATTTTTATCAGGCAGCCTCATAAAAAGCATCACTGCAGGGCAATCATACTCTCTACTGAAAAGTACATCACTAGTGGCATGAGCAGCAGACCACAGTCCAAAAAGGCAGAGAGGGAGACACAGGACACCAAACCCTCCTGGAACCAAACGACTATACCACCCCAGCTGTGCGGGCTAAGCCTGGGAACCCCCCTTTTTCTGGCGTACTGCTTACATCACTATTCATTAAATCAATAGGGATTAAAACTGAGTTCAGGTAGTGATCTCTGATTATTCAAAAATGCCTTGATATGAACCTGATACTTGGAAACAAGGAAAAAAGGAAAGAAGGCTTACAACACTATAAAAAAAAAGGTTTCACATTTATATCTTTTATAACTAATTATACCAAGACTAAGAATTATTATTTGAATTCTGTTTTGTTGAAAGGTTATTGGTTATGTCAAACGTTCAAATTAAAAACAAACATGTTGATTATTTGGGACATAAGATCTGCAATCTATTGGTAAGTGCCATCTATTTCCTTCCCTTTGCACAGGGTGATGCAGGAATACAAGGGATCAAAGGAGTTAAAGGTGCCGAGGTAAAGCCTTAGATATCAAATATTGCTCACTTTTTGGTTGGTTCATTGTCCCTTAATTGTGTCTTTTTAACATCAGCTTTTTTTTTTATTTTTCAGGGGGGGAAAGGAACAAAGGGTCCAAATGGAAGGGTGAGCTACAGTCTGCTGAATACTGATCAAACAAGTATTTTAATGTGACTAATACTTGAAAGTGATTATTTAGTTTTGCAATAGAAAAAAAGAGATTTTCTGAAAAAAATGAACTATATACAGAGGTGCAGGTGCAGTGCTCCCATTGTCTGTCCTGTAACCTGTCCTTAGTGCTTTGATTGTAGTTTATGAAAAAAAGAATAGAATAGAAAATCCCTTTATTGTTCCACAGTGGGGAAATTGTGGTGTTAAAGCAGCAAAAGATTATAGCAAAAGGGGTCACACAAATGTGGACCTTAAAAAAGTGTATAAAAATAACAGAATAAGGGACAGCGTAAAAAAAAAAAAAAAAATACTGTACAGTACAATGTTTTTACAATTTAAATACTGTGCATCTGGAGAATAAACAACCAATAAACAGCTGTGGATATTTTTACAGTAATGGATACGTGCAAAGATGTGCAAAAATGACAGCAGCAAATGACCCCAAATAGTGGCAGTTGTCAAAGATGAGGCCTGCAATTCAGCAGAGAAATCATGCAGGCGCATTTTATCTAAATATGATATTGCTGGCTATGTTTTGGTTGGAATATTTTCAATTCATTCAATGAAACTTAGAGAGTTAATAGTTGGAAAAGTCCAATATGAATCCATCAAATAACATTCCTTACATATCCAGAGCATCTGCAGATGTGATAAGGGCAGAAACACCCACTATTGCAACAAAATGAGTCCTGCACATTTTTCAAATGTTCTCTGTTCCTTATTGTTTCTGCGTGCACATTTGTATACACAGTTTTGAACCTATATAGAAAATTAAACAAGCTTCATGCTTTTATGACATTATTGGAGTTTTTCTATTTACTCAGGTTTTGAACATATAATAATTTAAGCAGGAAAGATTTATTTTGCTGTGACAGCTGTATCTTAAAGGCTCTGTCACTGGGCTTACATTATTTTTACCTGATCTGATGCTCTTTTCGATTCCTGTGCTATTAATGTTCTGTAGGTTGGAGACAGAGATGAGCCAGGCCCTCAGGGAGGACGAGGGAAGCGTGGACCTGTAGGCCCACCTGGTCGTTCAGGTTCTGTCGGAGTAAAGGGTGTCCGAGGTGAAGAAGGACCAGATGGTTTTCAGGGACTTCCAGGGCCTCCAGTGAGTAGCTGATTCGTTTTGGCATAATATGGATTCAGTTTGTTCATCAGATTTGCCTATTTTAAGGACTTTTATTGAAAAATACTAGCCCCTGAAAAATACCGTCAGCACTTTTTCAGGATTTTTTTTCCATAAATAACAGCATCAGTGTGGTGTGGCATGTGATCAGCGTGTTCAATTAAAGGATCCTAGGTTCTTTTAACAGCAGCCTTGAGCTTAGCCACACTGCTGAGTCTGGAATCTCTCATCTCCCTCTTGCAAATTCTTCATTGATTCACTAGGGGTTATGGTCAGGTCAGTGTTCTTCCCAATAAAGCCAAGTTTCACTAGGCTATAACCATAAGACTAGGTATTTGTACTATTGGGCAGGTGCCAAGTTTAGCTGGAAAAGGGAATCACCATTTTCAAATAGCTCAACATTAGAAAGGAGCAGAAGGTGCTCTAAAATGTCCTGCTAGATGGCTGCACTGCACACTGGACCAACACCAGCATATAATATGTCATTGGTGGAGTTAGACATTTTCATCATCAGGGGCTTAGCACATATGATATTTCATTATAATGAAAGGGATGTCCCTCTCTGTGCTACCATGTGAAGATCAACCAGAATCACATGAAAAATTCTATTGTTTAAAAAAAGGAAACTTGGTTTGACATACTCATTTATTATGAACATAGAATAGAATAGAATAGAATAGATGAGAATAGAATATAAAATCCTTTTATTTTAAACAATATAATAGTTACTTTCACCTTTGTTGTCAGCTTTAATCTGGAATGAAAGTATTTAAGACATAGGAAACGGGGATAGTGATGCTTTCATCCATTTTTACATATCTGAAAATATTTAAACAACAATAATCAAGTGTAAAATCCAGGAATACGACTCTTCTATTTCCTAGGATTAATAAAATGAATCAATCGATAGTGTTTATTAGTGCTATATGTTCATTCAGTTTTCTCTTCCTTCTTCCCTGTCCATCTTCTTGTCTTTGTAGCTGACTGACTTTTGCCTGCTCACTGTTTTACACTTTTAAGTATATTTTTCTTCCTTCTCTTCAACTGCTCTTTCCATCAGTGTCCCTATTTTCCTCCACTCATTCAATCTTCTATCAGTCTTCTAATCTTCTTCCTCTCCTCTTCTACCAATCTTACACTAATATAAAACAGGGACATAATAAAATCCAAATTCCTTTCCAAACCTGCTGAGTTAATCAAAACACAGAGTTATCGAAGTTTAAGTAATTTTAATTGTATTGTATATTGTGAGCAACCAAACGATATTCTAGTCAAGCTTCTAAAAACAAGCCAGAGGCAGCAGGTCTTGTCTTCACCTTTTCTTAGCTTTTCTTTTCTTGTTCCGTCTCCTCATTCTGGTTCCTCTATCTGTCTCTCCCTCTCTGTGCTGCACTCATACATAAACAAGAGCAAATTACTATTAGCCAAAGGTATATGACAACATGTTCTCTCATCTTTCTCCTGCCTTTTGAAGTATGATCTGATGTCCATGGCTGGCAAAAAAACTTAAATCATTTTACATATGTTGCTAAAATAAGCAAAAAAAAAAAAAAATCAAATTTATAAACTTAGGAAAACTAAAAAAACACAAAAAAAAGCCTGGATCCTTCACAGCTTTTAGGAAAAGTTGTAAAGTGAGAGAGAAACCAGGGTTTTATTATAACAGAGATACAAGCATTTGAAAAGAGGATCAAATTTACCCCTTTGGATTTCATTGTGAAAGATATCTGTTGGGCTTGAACATGTTCATTCATCTGTTGAAATTCACATCTGTTCTCCCTGCATAGCAACATAACATGGATGCAAGCAGGGAGGAGAGTTGACAAGGATTATGAATAAAGTAACCAAGTGCTTGGATCCATGAATGGTTTGTTTCCGCTTTGTGGTTGACCATTACCAACCAGATAAACTGTAGATTGTCTGAATGTCTGATTTCCTTCTTATCTGCTCTGGCTCCCAAATGAAGGAGATGATGGGAGGTGTTGCCCTGGTAGGGCTGCGCACCGACTTCCTGAGCTTCTAAAGAAGCAATGCGGGGGTGCCCGCATCTGAGAGACTAACAAAAATGAACGTGCCCGTGGAGGGTTGATATACAGAAACCATTAGTCTGAATGTTTGCCCTAACCCCTAATCCCTCATCACTATATAGAATGGGCAATATATACTGGACTTTATAGAGAAGCCACTCATTTTTGCTACTTGTTGGTCACGTGAATCCAGCTCCCCACTGCAAGGTGCTCCCTGCACCATCTTTGTTATCCCCCCCCCCATTCTTTGCGATGAGAGCTCATTATGGGACATATCTGCTTGTCTAGTGACCATTATCAATACCAGATCTGTATCATCAGCTCATTTGCGCATGCGCAACCAGATATACACTCGGGTCACCCTCGATTTTAATTTGTCAAACAGACCTAAATTATGTTTTTCCCTCCTTAAAAATAGTAAGCGTACTAAGCTATAATGTGTTTAAGTTTAATAATGTACTTGCTTAGAAAATAAAAGCATTAACATCCTTTCTGTGTTACCACTTGTTTGTGTCCGATCTGTACCGGAAATGGGATCCTACACTATTTGTGAGCTAACATTTTTTCTGCCTTTGATTTAAATATAAATCTAGCCTTTCTGAGTTTTATTTTTTCCCTTCTTTTAAAAATTGTGGTATATAGCGCATAATCTAAAGAAATAACTAAAAGAAAAAAAATAAATGGTTAATGATATTTTCCTGGACTACGCTAAGCATGTCAGATGATGACGTCAGACAAGCAGTTTAATGGAGAAAATGTAAAAAGCATCAAATTGTCTCAGAAAAGTCATAAAAAAGGTTTTAAAGATTTGTATTTGCATTTGTTAGAGACTTAATGATAGAAATAAACACTTTTAGTACCATAATTACATTATTTATGGCGACCTGGAAGAATATCAGCTTGCACATGTGAAAATGAGCTGATGGTACAGATTGTGCTTCTGGTACGGATCGGGTAGTGACAACCATCATTGCTTACTACTTTTCAAGGTGCACTGTTTAAAATTTTAAGTCCAGTAGTTTTCCATCCACTAGACTTTTGGACACTCAAATGCTATGACCACTATGTAGTGCTCAATATATGGCGGACGCTCGGACACAGCCTAGGGGATAGTAACAGCGTGTGAAGAGAACGCCCTTTTTTCCTCTGGTTTGCACATGCTCTAACAGATTATAAGGGTTTTTCAACTATAATAAAATAAAAAATCCCCTCAAAAATAAATCCTTAAAAACACAAAGCATCCCACCCCCACCCCCTTAACCCCATCGCTCTGCCACTTTACCATTGACTCCCATATAGTTAACAACTATAAGAACACACTATACCTGAGACAACCTGGATTCTGTACCTCTCCTTTTCCCACTCCAGATTGGAAACACAGGTTTCTGAATAAAATGCAAAATAGTCTTTGATATAAGAGAGGAGTAATAACTACTGGGCAACAGTTTAGTTCTTTTCTTCTTGGTCAGTGTAAGATGTGTCTTCTATGTTTCTGGTTAAAGAGCAATATAAATAAAGGAATGAAATAGGTGTAGCCCGGATCATAGATAGTGTGCCTGGCGACTCTTGAAACGCAAACTCTAGCCATGTGAATTTCCCTATAACTGTCAAATAGGTTTTGTTTCAAAATCTTCTCAAAACTGGAGTCATCTTTGTTGGTAATGTGCCTCAGGTCCTACATACTTTTTCCCTTTAACTTCTCTTTCCATTAATATGCTTGAATACAGCCCTTTGGCAACACAAAACTTTTTTTCCTTTTTTTTCAAATGAACTTTTGTAGCTTATCAAAGCATGTCTACTGTAGGTCATGACAATTAGGTGCACAATACACACTCATATCATGTCAGATCATATAATCTAAAACACAAGTTTAATTTCCTAAATTTTATTACTAAAAGAAGTAACCTTTGCATAATTTTTCTATCTGCTCTTTTAATCTATGTTCAAAAAACTTCAACAACCAAACATAGAGAAGCAGTTTTCAATCTGGAAAAATGCAACAAAAATCAGGAAAATCCTGAATTATTTTATTCTAAGGTTAAAATGCCCATTTGTGTAAAGTTTCCATTGACTGAATTATGTAAACTGATACTGAGACATTAAATTCAGTCTGAAGTGTAATTGTTCTCTAATGTCCTTTATTATGACACCACAGTGTAATTTTCTTTTCTTTTTTTAATGTTTTATTCAGATTAAATTCTCTGGTTGCTGAAATGTGCTTGTCACATAAACTTGCCTTGCCAGTAACAACAGAGTAATCATTATCTGTAATTTTAACATTAACTAGCCAACACTTTTTTCTTGGTAACACATTTACTGTCGAGAACACTTGTAGACAGCTTCTTGTTATCCTTGACTCGTTTGTGACTCACTGCACCAATATCATTTAGTGTGGCTGTAAACCCGCCCAAATGAGCTGCAGCAAATATTACTGGCTTTGTTCACTCCATCTCCTCACAGACTCAAGTAATTGCTCCAGCATGACCTGTCTCATAGCCAGGTGACCTACAGTGATGGATGCAGTAATGGTTTCTCACACAGGGCCCAGTGCTCCCTGCTGAACATGTGATTGAGGTCTGTAAGAGAGTGGTCCTGGAGCAGATGTCCACCTTCGCTAACTCTGTAAAGAGGACGTGTGCTGTCGTTTGCCCTCTCTATGGGGATGTCCCCATGGGTGCCCCTGGCCCCCCCGGACAGAAAGGACCCCCGGGACCTCCTGTGAGTTTCACACTTTGAAAAACAGTTGTTATAGATGTATCTGAACTCCTGGAGACCTTTGCCATGAAAACCCTGTCTGACTGTTATACATGTCACTAATTTTCGCTCTCTCTGGCTGAGCAACATTTAACCACATTGCAAGGGTCTGGACTGGACTTGGAGAGCTGAAGTGTTTGGCAGAAAAGCTTGGAATGAAAACATTACAATTTTCCACGTCTCCATGAGGACAAATAAGGAGTCGGAGACTAGACACTTTGTCTGTGTTGAGCGGTACTTGGCTCAACTGGGAAGCCTTCCCCACATTATTATACATCGTAGAATCAATTCATGTTCCACGGAAGAATTTCTCAAGCTAGTAAATATTATTGAATTCAGGATTCTCTAAAATGTATCCGTATATTTATTTATGATCTGTAGACCTCATGTTTGGTTTGTCATTGTCAAATACACAATACCTGAACAATTTGAACCTAAACACACTTTAAGGATTATTATAAAGAACTAAGAACAAAGACATTTTTTGAAAATTAAATTGTAAATAAGATCATATAACTTACAGTTTGTTTTGGAATGGTGTGTCCAGGGTGATCCTGGTGTTAATGGTACTGCTGGGGAACTAGGCCTACCAGGATTCTATGGAGAAGCTGGTGAGCCAGGTCGACAAGGACAACCAGGTAATACAACCACATTTTAGGCACACAGTTTATACATGGCCAAAACCATAAAAGATTTCTAACCTAGTTAACTAAGTAAAGCTCTGTCTCAGAATAAATGCAGGAGGGATGTTTTAATTCACTCCAGTTTGTTTGTATAGCACCAGTTCACAGGATATTGAGGCACTTTGCAGAAACAATTTAATCAAACATACAGGCAAATTGTAAAAAGCTGTCCAGCTAAGGCAACCCAGCTGATTGCAACAATCCTTTAGTTTATTCCTCTTGGATGAGCATGTAGCTCATCTAGTAAAGATTTCTTTGCATTGTATCGTTGACTCTGCAGCAATCCCTTACAGCAAGCATGCATGCAGCAACAGTGGAGAGGAAAAACCGTCTTTTAACAGGGAGAAATCTCTAGCAAAACCACGCTCAGTGTGTGCGGCCTTCTGCTAAAGGCTGACTGGGCAACTCCCAGTTGGGGGCATATGCTTGAATTGATTTCTTAAGTAAACAGTGGAAAACAAGCTACAAAACAAGCTATAAATAGACAGTGTAATTTTCATGAATATGTTTTAAATTAGGCAACAGGTAGAACTATATTGTAGTTACATTATGCACTTATTGGCTAACCTATTAGGTACACTGGCTTGTCTACGAATAGTAAATCAGCTGATCCAATGGAAGAAAGTTTAATGGATCAAAGTTGCTGGAGCTAGTTGAGCTGATCTTAATTTTTTTTAGAAACTGGTCTACTTGTATCATTCAAAACCATCTCTAAGCATAACAGGCAATAGTTACCAAAAGGGAAAATTTCCAGTAAGCATCATTGGTGCATCTAATGCCTTTTTACCATCAGAAATCAGAGGAGAATGGGCTGAATAGTATGAGATCATCAAAAAGTAAAGTATAGTAGTTTCCAAGAACCACTAATCACAAGTAAGGTATATGGAATAATTTATATGAATGCTTAACATTTCATATGTATGAGCAAAAAGGCTAAAGCATCAAAACATGTAGGAAAATGTACATAATAAATAGCACTAAATAGAATTATTCTACCATATATCCAAAATTCAGGCTAATGATGGCTTTAAAGTGGGGTGGGGGATAATTTCTTTACATACTTTTTGCCCCTGCAAATTCATAATGCTATCCATTCAATTTGCACAAACATCTCACCAAAATATTTCCTTACTATGTTGAATCTTATTTTGTGAGTATGGTCTGGAAATAAAAGGATCAACCCAGTCTAAGATCTTCTGAAGGATATTAGATATTTGCTGGACTCCATCCTATACAAGCCTGAAGCTACACTACAAATGTAGATAAATGCCTCCATAATTAAACAGGATGCTATAGCTATATTACACTTTGACAGATGTAATTTGCAATTAAAATGAACTTGGAAGAACTGACATCCAGTTTTCTTTTTGCTCTAAGCCGACAGTTTATGTAGTTTGGGGTTGTGTGTGTTTTGGAGCTTAGAGTATAGTCTACATGGATTTTGTGCAATTGGCCTTATAATGAAAATGCATAGATAATTGATCATTTGTTTTATCTGCATTGAGAGTGTGATGCGAAGGTAATAGCATATTTATAACATCTAAAAATGGAATACCTCTTTTCCAGCTGATTTAGCTGTTTCCCCTTCAGATTCTCTAATACGTAGGGTTAGTCCATGTATAGTTTGCCTATATCATTTAGTTCTAAGATATTGTTTCTGGTTTTAGACAAAATAAGAGTCTGCTACGTAAATCCTGAATTCAGAATTTTCAGTCAAAATTATTATGGAATAAGGATGTTAGGTCAATGCCTGCAGTTATTTATGGTGCCTTTTGAAAAATCTTACTGTTGCTATTTTAATATCTACTTTGCAGCTCGGCTTGTAAGCTCCTGCTGCAAATTAAGTTTAGAAATGTTTTCTTTTGGGGGGGTTGGGGGTGTGATGGTGTGTGTGTCTGGGGGGGTATTCTTGATGTCACAAACTTTTAAGTTCTCATGCAAGCTAATGAAATGACAGATTGTTCCAAAAATGTTCCAGACATTTATTTAAAAGTGATCACACACTCATAATACACTGTTTTTTATGAGTATGAATGATGCCAAGACCTGTGTTTACTGTATTTCGCTGCTCAAACAATAATACTTTTGTAAAAATTGCAGGTGGCAGAGGAGAGCGGGGAGATAAAGGAGCCAGGGGTTACAGCATGCTAGGTGTCATTGGAGATCAGGGAGAAAAGGGTAATTTAATCTTTGATCTACAGTAAGATTTGGTTGATCATTTAATTGTACTTAGATATAAAACTATGTCAGCAGTTTTTACTGTTTAAATTTATAGACTGTTTATAGACGTGTTTCACGTGTTTCACTGCTATGGGCTTTAGATTCCAGTGAAAACATGCGCTGTAGTAGAGTTGTTGCATCATAATGTCTTATTAGCCAAAATTGCAATAATATTTCTTTAGAAAATACTCCATTCCTGGAATGTGTAAAAACAAAGCATTAGTCAGCTAACAGAGCAGACTGGGAAGTGTGAGGACTAAAAAACATTTCTGTCTTCATCACAGGCCAGCGTGGACGTACTGGCAGAGCCTTTAATGGCCAGCCTGGGAAACCAGGTGAAATAGGACACACTGGTCGGCCTGGGCTCAGGGGACACCCAGGTCTCAGAGGACCTCCAGGCGTCTGTGTCACCTCAGGGTGTGCTGAGCAGAGCTCTCCCATCAGCACGCGTCAGCCACCACCAAGGAGCCTAAGAAATCGTTATTAGAATTATCTGTTTTCTCCAAAGTTTAAAGGAGAAAGAGATTATTTTCTGTTAATATGAAGTTGTTATGTTTTACTTTATACATTTTCATGTAAATACTGAAAAAAGATTAGCCGAAGTCTTAAAATAGCTCCAGAGAATAGCAGCTAATCATGTAGAAGAAACCAAATATTTGAGAACTTTTTGATTTGATTTAATGTGTAGTTTTATATAAAATGATTTGCTCACTAACTGATCTTTAATATTTAATGTTGGATTCCAAGTCTACCAATGGAAAAGAAATAATGTATGGAGATATCAAATAATTTACATATTATACTGTAATGTTTGTTGCTTGAGCAATTAAATATGGTCAATAGGCTAACACCTTATAATCTTTTTTTGAAACATTTTCCACACATAGTTTGTGATGGTACGGACTTCATGTATTTTTTTTTAAAGGTGGTGACTAGAGGTAGTAGACCTGCGACTGCCCATATTTTGCTTCTACTAAACATCTGTCATGGTGCCTTGTTTTCTGGCCCACATTAAGAACACACCGTGGAGACAGGTGGGGCAGATTTAAGATAGTTTATTAAAAAAAACAAAAAAACAAGGATGACATGAGAAGTTTCTTCAGTGTGTCTGGAAACGAAGGGAGCATGAGGCACACTGCATGAATGCACTAAAAGGCTTACCCTGTGAGACATGAACGATCCACCGGGGGAAGTGAACGGGGCTGTTGAGGTACGTAGCCGAGATAATCAGAAACTTACAGCAGGGAAGGTGGCTGCAAAGCGGGAGGAGGCTGGTCAAATGAGGGTTTGGCAGGACTTGGCTGATGAGTATGCGGGGTGGTGATAAATGACAGTGTGCTGGATGTCGCACCGATTGAGCACTGGCTTGATGGCTTGAATCTCTGAGAGGCTGCGGAGCAGTGGCTGATTGGCGCAGCAGAGATCTGTGACTCGCAGGGAGTGGTGGCCTACACTGTAAAAACGACAACTCAAAATTGTTCACCTTACTAAGATTTTTGCATTCACTGACATTAAAATTGCCAGTTGGAACTTGAACTGTCTTTTGTGAGCCAGTTGAACTCACTTTCATAAGTTTCTGATGAAAAGTTCATCTTATTCTATAAATTAAGTTGAGTTTACTTAGAAGTTGTAGTTGACACCCAGTCCGAGCGAGGTCAACTTATCTGCGCATGCTCATTTCAAATTTGTCATGGCAACCGGCTGCTACAGGGTTTCCATGGATTTTCCCAGGAGCTCCCTTCTAAAGTTTGGTTCAGCCATCTGGTCAGTCTGCTGGCGGTAACTTTCCCTGAGGACTCGTCCAAGAGAAGACTAAGGCACTGGTTTCCTGTCATCTCTGGCAATATTGCATTATTTGTAAGTTTTTAACAGGAGTTGGAAAGTAAAAAAAATATATGCTGAAACCTGATTTGCTTTAAGCATAAGATTTCTTGTTTACATTGTGGAACTGTAAACCTGTTTTAGCCAAAGTGGTTCAAATAAAAATGCAAAATTTAACTGGTTTGTTGTCAGGGCTGCTCAGTTGCGCAGTGGGTAGCACTGCTACCTTGCAGCAAGAAGGTTCTGGGTTCGATTCCTGGCCTGGGGTCTTTCTGTATGGAGTTTGCATGTTCTCCCTCAGCTTGTGTGGGTTCTCTCTGGGTGCTCTGGCTTCCTCCTACAGTCCAAAAACATGACTGTTAGGTTGTAAAGTGGATGATTTAATGGGGGGGATTCAAAGTTATTACAGGGGACGGTAATCTGAATTTAAAATAACTTTTTACAGATAATCTGAACTTAAAATAATAAGTTTTTACAGACTTGAAAGTTCCAGTAACTTGAATTAAAAAAACTTAGTTGGCAGAACTTGAAAAACTTAGCTGACACAACTTAATAAGTGTAGTTCTACAAAACTTAAAAAATTAAGTTGAAGCCTTCAACTCAAAAATTCTGTGCAGGCAGTTGCCTTGAAATGTTGAGTTGAACTAACTTTTTCGTTTTTACAGTGTAGTGGTTGAGGCATTGTGCTGGGAATCCTGAGATTCTGAGTTCGAGCCCCACTCCCACAGACTGCCACTTTGGGTCCCCGAGCAAAGACCCTTATCCCCACACTGCTCCCAGGGCGCCACACAATGGCAGCCCACTGCTACCCAAGGGGATTGGTTAAATGCGGAGAGTTCATGTCGTTGCTCTGTGCTTGTGACAATTTAATGACAATAAAAGCTGAAAAAAAAGGAAGGTGCTCCGAAGTGATTTTCGAAGCCGAACAACAACGTATCCCTAACAGGGGAAAAACTAAAACTGCCACAATACAGTGATGTTTAACAAAGATATATCACTGTATACTAGGAGCAAAGTGTTAACTTACCAGTCTAATAATACATTGAGAAAAGACAATTGGTTTTAAATGTGGATTCTTCTTCCAGCCTGCACCAACAAATAAACTTCATTCCCAAATCGACTCTTGTTTTTCCTCAGGCATGATCCATTTCAGTTAGCCTCGTTTGAAGGTTTAATCTTTTCCCTTGCCTCAGCCATGACCAGCAGTAGAGCAGGTGGAAAAATAGTAGAGCAACAGCCTTAGCTCCATGACTATATAAGAGCCTGTGGCCATAAAGCGATATGTTCTTCCAGGTCACATTACCTGTTCAATGATGATCCATCATTGGCATGGTCAGAATAAATGCAGGAAGGGTTTACAGTAGGCTCAGGTCCCAACTTACATAGTCGGTTTTTCAAGAGGGGAGCCCTGCGTGTAACATTGATAGTGTCAAGCGCTCTATATTGGACTGAGGAATGATTTAAAATAACTCATATGCGTCAAGTCTTTAGGTCACAGAGTCTGCGGTGTGCTTTTAAAACAGACCATCTTTTTAATTAGTTATAGTGAAATGCTATGCTCCATCTTAAAAATGAAAAAGGACAATAATATGTCAGTTTACTGGAAGATTTGACTTTTTAGTGGCATCTAAAGGTTTAAATTAATTCAGTTCAATAATTTTTTTTTCCAATTAAAGAAATAAAATGTTAAAGAGATATTATGTAATCCAAAAATATATTTAAAATAGCCATTTTGTTTGACCCTTATGATTGAAACCTGTTTGATGAGCAGGCAGACACATCAATAGATCAGCAATGATGTGTCTAGAAGCCTGCAGCCTATTTTCCTGAATGTTTTGTGACGTCAAAAACACCCATGTTAAATGTGTCCGACCTAGCAAACAATTAAAGCCTTATAATTAAGATGGATTTGGTCGATAGTCAAAAGCACTTGGCAACAAGCTCAACTCAGACACCAATTGAACCTCCCAATAAGGTGAAAAAACAAAACCTGGTTAAATACAAGCGGGAGCTACGGGAAGGTTTTCTGTTTTGGGCACAGGTGGCAGTATTATTAGAAAAGTATTTAATGCCTCTTTAAATAAACTTTTATAAGCATGTAATTCAGCAGTGAACCAGGTTCCCACTTGCCAAAAATGTTAAAGGTAAAGTTAATGATTTTCGTGAATTTTTGAAAAGACCCACCCTTTCCACTTCAAAATAAAACATGCACAACCCTCTACCCGAGAGGGAACGCCTAATAAACACCTGTGAGAGCATGCATGAGCCCATTTCTCCTTGTGCACGCTCTGTTTAAAAGTTACTGTTTGCATCGCTCATACAAACTTACTTTCCAAAAGAAGATTTGTAATTTTTCCACTATGTCAGACTCACAACAGGTGTTATTCTGAGAAATACCTGCCTGCCGAGAATTACCTTCCCTCTCGCACATTGATGAGAAAACGGATTGAAATATGAACGAAAAGGGAAGTTTTAAACATATTTTCTTAATATTCTCAGATTTCTTATGCATGGATGCATGTTGTATATCCTTAGTCTCAATGAAAGCACTCTGCAAAGATTTCCCTTCTCTGTTAATTATATTCTGTGGACATGATCTTCTGATGTTGAAAGCACATTAGATTACTCTAACCTCATAGACTTGCCTAAGCTCCTACAGAATCAGGAAGACAAATTCATTTTAATGGTGTCCTTAGAAATTAAGCTTTAACATTAAAGAAATGTTTATTTTTTTTGGCAACCTAAGCACAGATGACACATAATGATTGCAGCGTAATGGAGTGTTTTGAATAAGAGAAAAATCCACTCTGCTTTCTCATTAACTCTGAAGACATAATGGGTAGACTAAGGCCATTTCTGCAAATGACTATAAAAAACATAATTAAGTTCCATTGCCTTGATCTGCCTTTAAAGAGGTTGAACTACATAAAACTTCATTAAGATTCAAAGGATATATATAAAGATCAAGCTGTTGCAGCTGGGATAAACACAATGCCTTATTTTGAAACTGCAAAACAAGGCTGTGGGTTTGTTAGTGGAAGTGCTTTTTAATAGCATATTTTTTCCAGCATTATAAGGATAAAATGTAATCATTCAAAAAAAATTTGACATCAAGCTTTAGCCCCAGTAATTTCCACAGTGTTAAATATCCAGTGTCAATGTACATAGACTCTTTTAGATTTATTACAACAACATGACTAAGATATACACTATAAAGTGAGTTAATATAACAATAATTCTGAGTGGGACCAAATGCACTCAGATTGGTGTAAAATTTAGCTCTTTAAATGTTACTTTAACATTGCAAAATACTCAAGACCTCCATTAGCTTTGGAAAGTCATCCTCTTCTCCTTTTGTTACTGCTGCATCAGAGACTTAGACAACTTATATTGTCATTTTGTTTACACAGTGTATACAAAACAAAGTTTTGTACAGCTTTTAGAATATATTTTCATTATATTAAGTGCAGCAGTGCCAACATGGTGCCAAAACGCATTGATATGGAAGTTCAGAGGATGAAATATATATGGTGCAAATATGCAGCATTCTGGTTTGGTGTTATCAGTGTGATGCAGAGACTGTGACTTGATTTAGAGTTTTTTCAACTGTTCAGCTGTCTGATGGCAGTGGGGAAGAAGCTGTTTTAGAATTTAATGGACATCCATCGAATGCTGCGAACCTCTTCCCAGAGGGCAGCAAGGAGAATAGTCCATGGTGGAGGTGTGAGGGGTCATTTATGATGTTACAGGCTCGGGACACCCAGCGCTGGGATGAAATATCTTTTATGGAGGGAAGATGAGCCCTGATGATCTCTGTGGTCTTCACCACTCTTCTCACTTTCTTCCAGTCTGAGGAGCTGCAGCCTCCACACCACATAGTGAGACAGCTGGTCAGAATGCTCTACATGGTGCGCCTCATCCTCCACAGGAAGCACAAGCACTTCTCTGCTTGTCAAATGTGCCTTTCTTACAGGCCTCTTTCATTCCACCAAGATAGCCAATTCTATCATGGAAACTTTCACTAATGTGTAATCCTGAATTTCTGGGCTCAACAATCTGCTTCAGACATGCTCTCCTTGTATTACTGTGGCAAATCAGAGGAATTTATGATATATAGAAATGTACAGTTCAGCCTCAGTAATTGAAACATTTCAGAACCACTGTTATACCCTGTTCATATAAGTTAGATTAATAACAGGCTGACAAGTCTGCTTTGTGGGCTTTGTGGCTACCTTTAACTACAAGTTTAGATTTGTATATTTGTTCAAATACAAGCTCTGCCACATTCCCAAGTAAGCATGTAGCTAAAAGACATGTTTTGCAGCTTTTTTTTTTTTTTTTTTTTTTTTTGTTCTATGCCTTTTATATTGTACAAATATGGTTTGTATCAGCCATTGGATTATTTTATCTTACTAATTCTGTTTTTCTTTTTTTTTTACAGAGACAAATGCTTAATTAATAGATAATACAAGTTTTAGTTTGCAGAGTTGCAATTTGTTTAAAGATTTGGATTGTTGGTGAATATTAGATGGCAAAACAAGAATTTGGATTAAATTACTTTTATATAAGTCTGTTCAAAAGAGCTGTTTAATCAAGCTATTTTGAGGCTCTAAGGCAAAGTCATGGGATAAATCTGAGGTTTCATGTGGCCTTGTGATTGCTCAAAGCCATACTTGCAAAAAAAACAAAATAATGGTCAGATTTTTCGGTAAATTCCATTTTAAAGACTTTGGATAAATGTTACTTTCTGGCTTACCCTCAGAGGATGACACTTTTCAAATGTTTTTAAATCACAGTGACATTTTAGGTTAGTGGTGATTCCAAAAAATGTGGGTCTTAACTGTATAAACAAAGAAAAGGAGATTAAAATTATTATATTTTGGCCTGCAAAAGTATTAACTCTAGAAATCCCAAGCACACTTGCTTCAAGGGGGAGCAGATGCATGTTGGGTCAAAATGTTTTTCTTTTTTTATCTTTTATTTTTGCAGTCAACATGTTGCTCTGCTCTTGCTGCAACATTGGCTTATATTTGATAGTGTTTGGACTATTTTAATTGATGATGTGTGAGTCTGCTAATCCCTAATTTTACCTGCCTGTTGAGTGTCAGAACTAATGTTCTCCCAAGTACTTCATCTAATTGGGACAGTTCCTGTTTCAGATAAAAACTCATCTTCAGTATACACTTGGAAAAGATTTGATAATGGAATGAGAGCGGTAACTGAGATAACTGTTGACTGTAAATGGAACACCACTGAACTGGACCATGCCAGACACAGCCGAACCACATTAATCTAGTACTAGTTCAACAGTAGGGTTCAGCAAATTTCACTTGTTGCTCGGCTCTCTGATAACAAAGAGCGCATGAGTCTCCTTTTTACAGTCAGCTGACTCATTTCACGGGTTTTCTGGCGTGTCCGGCTTTGCAATTCACAGATCACTTCACCTGCTCACAACACAAACTTCTTCTCAGCTTAGTAACAAAAAATGGAATCAAAAGAGCGTGGTGTGACCTGAGATTATGCCGAGATTGAGGCTCTCATTGAAATTTGGGTGCAGGACTCTATCCAGGAACATAAGCTCCTGGATGTTATGGGCGCAGCCATTTTTGTTTGCTTACTTCCAACCTTGAGAGCTGTAGTATAATGGACTGTCATTAGGAGGCAAAGAACTCTGCTAGTGTGATGTGTAAATGAAGGTAAGAACCAAGCTCGACACGATTAACTGATCCAAGCTGGGTCCAAACTTGGCATGGATCGGTTTCAGAGGTGTAGTGTAAATGGGGCATTTGACGAGGCTGGAGCCATGGATGTGTCATCATCTGCAAATATGTATGATGTAATGATGTGATGATGTTGCATACTGAAGTTGTATAAGATTCTTCTTTAGCTGTGATTCGAGGCCACTTCACGAGCTGAGAGATTGATCTGAGTAATATTACAATTACTTTCTAAATCTATAATCATGTCTCATGGTTATTTAATACATATTTTTTAGGAAGTGTTATTTAAAGAGTTTTTCCCGGGTGATCTTTTCTCAAGAAAAGAAACGGAGAGAAAAAACTTCAAGGTGTAAATACAGAGTTTTCCATAACAATAGACGATCAAATGTGTACGCTAATCACACTGATCACAGGTAATGGGCAAGAGAGGGTGTGAGTGAATAGAAAATCCATATTTAGGCAGAACTCTTGTCACATATACATAAATATGAAATAGAAGCTTCTGCTTTGCGAGGTTGATCGGGAGCCGCATAAAAATACCTTTCTTTTTAATCTTATACATTAGATAAGCTCCCCATTACATTTTTCTTAAAATCTAAACCAAAATAACAAAACTTGTTGCTGCTGTTGTTCAGCGGATCTTGGTAAATGGGGAGGAGATATCATCTGATCCTCTTGCATAATGATGTATGAGCATTTTTTTGTCCCCAAATTCTCCAAAGATAATGAAATTATAAAAAATCTAACTAATAACATGAATTTAGTTTAGATTCATCTTCCAACTTTCTTGTATTTCGGAGGTTCAAAAACGTAATTAAACTCCTCTTTGGGTTGTTCCTGTGTTTGAGTGGGGGTTCAAATCAGAGTGCGAATACATAATAGTCATATAGTCAGTACTTTGCAACATTATCTGATACATCATTTGTTAAAATGATTATGTGTGAATATACAAGACCAAGTTGTTCTCCTCCATTGTCAGAGTAGTAAAAAAACAGCTTTTCATGCATTTCTCTTTTGAAATCTCTTGTAACCAAAGCTTCAACATTATGCACAACGTCCTATGTGAGAAAGTACGTTCTCTGGCAGCGATCAGCTGCTGCAGCAAACAACGAATAGACAGCAGTGGAAAACCACCCTATGTTTTAAATGAAAATGTTAAATCTAAGAAAAAAAGGCATTAGGAGGGTCTGAAAACTCATTGGTTTTCCAAACCATCTTCTCGAATTGTCGTCAGGCTCAAGTTCTCCCAACTCTCTTTCACAACTCAATTCCTTTTCTTATGTAAATGCACCATGAGAAGCATTCCACCTCATTCAGCAATACATTTTAGCTCAAGCCTCTCTGTTAAGGAGAGTTTTACTTGAGAGCATGGAAAAAAATCATAATTGAATATAACCACGTCATCAGTGTTGCCACATCTGTTACAGGAATTGTGATGATTGATAACTGATCTTTCTGGCACTCAACCTGCTGCTCCTGTCTTGCTGCAGCATTGATTCATATTAGATAAATAATCAGATTCATATATTCATCAAACAGATGCCATGAAATGATGAGCAAGAGAGGTGCGACAGGTCTCTGCTCTGACTTTGCTTTTGGGAAGGGGTTCGGGGAAGAAGATCAGAGATTTTTTTTCTTTTATTTTTTTGCTATTCACTTGTATCTCCTCTCTTGCGCAAGCTTCACTTATTATGTCTGCAAATATGTATTTGATAGATGATCAGATTCAAACATTCACCACATTGCTGTGCTTTTTTGTATGCAGTACAGATAGATGACAGATGCACACATTCACCACATGGCACCCGAAAACTCTGCAACAGAAACATAGCACTGAGAGTTATGTGCATTACAAAATGTATACATGTGACAAATGTAGGAAGGACTCACCTTGGGTTTGTGGACACTGCTTAATGAGACAACTAGGCTAACAAAGTATGCTGTACATTGCAACTTATATTTGTTTCAGAACGCATAATATTGACAATATATGTATATTATATTACATCTTTGGGCTTCATAACAGTATTGGGCGGGGCCCCGATCCAGCACTAAAATGGTGGCATTGGTATCAGCGAGTACCAACAAATAGGGCACCGATACCATTTTGACAGCCAAAAGTTTATTCAACCATTGTCACCCATTCCAGGTAGGAAAGCTCTACTAGATTCAATTTGAATGAGTATTTTTCCTGCTTCACTAAGGTAGGCAGCAGCTTAACAAAGCCATGATGGCAATAATTTTACATCCAAGTAGTATGCAGTTCTTCATATATATATATATATATATATATATATATATATACACACACACAGAAGTTTTAAACAGATGGTATCGGTATGGTATTGATATCGGCCAATACTGCACAGCCAGGTGCATCGGGTGTCGGTATCTGGGCCAAAAAATGACGTTGCTGTAGCATTAATATGTATTGCTTTTTATTATTTTAAAATGAATGTTATACTCTAAAAGTTCCATGTATTTAAGACAATGAAATTAAGTTTAGGATAAATCCAATAAAACATATTTTATATATAACACAAAATAAATCTCATGAGGTTTAACTAAAATACTTACAGATCTGTCAAAGGGACATATGTAAAAAATTAGTTATAAGTCTGCGAGTCTGCACATCCTCAGCTCAAACTTTGTTATTGTTTAGAAAGGATTTTGGCATTCATTCCTCTTCTGTAGCAGTATATCAGTATGCCATATATCCACTCAACAGTATATATAGAAGTTATCCATATTTTTGGGCCTTTCTGGCTTATTATTTGTGTGTAAATGTCAAGCTATACCTAAAAAATAGACACGTATGTTGAGGCATGTGCTTAATTACTGTAGAGTATTCCAAGTCCACTCAGAAGTCTGACACTATTCCTTTACCACTCGGGGAAAATTGCTAGATAGTATACCCCTGACAGATGGGAGCAAACCTACACATTATGCCACATCCAGAAGTCTCCAGCAGCATAAGCAAAATGAGGGTTTTATTTCTAAACAACTAAGCATGTCCCCCGCCGTGAAATTCTGCGGTGGCAATTTTAGATTTAGGGAAGTATGTTTGGCAAAAAACACAGGTCACAGCTGAATACAGCACAAACCCCAGAAGTAGGTATGCCATGACCAGAAACTTTGCGTTTGTTGTATTTGCTCCAGACTCTTTTTGCTTGATTATGCCAACTGGCTGTGTCAGTCTATGAAAAACAGATTTTATAGTTGAAACATTACAAAGTTCTTTGAATTTCCAGAATGTGCTGTAGAAACTTTTCTCATTTCTGTTGGCAACAAAGCAAGGGTTCATTGCTGAAGTTGTTGTCCCATAAAAGATTTGCAGAGTTAACTCAAGGGAAATTCAAATTTGGTTCGACATATTCATATAGGAAATATCATCTGATTACACGAGCAAAGTGATTGTGTCAAACATTGAAATGAATTGATTTCTGGATTTCAGGATTTAACCATTGGGATTTAGTGTTAAATAATGCAAGCTGAATATTTTTTGCTTGTTTATTGAAAGAATTAACAGTTTCCATTTTTAAGTATCAAAATTGTGATGGTATTATGTGAATTGTAAGTTTTGGTAAAAGAATATCTAAAAATTCTCTGCTTAATATCTTATGAAATCCAACAAAGAAAAATACATTTTTGATTGTGGGACTCGACTTTTCACAGGTTTCATTGTCATTTGAAGAACATCAATTACCAGTAAAGGCAACAGGCAACAGTCTAGTTTCTCTATACCTATGCAAAACTTTATATTGGAACCTCCACCCTGCCCCTCTTACTTATGAAAGACACACAGTCAGATATGTGTGGGTGTATGTGTCAGTGTCCAGCTATCCTTACGAACACTTTCCATTTACTTCCAATAATTTGCTACACATTTGTATGGCCTAACCCTAACCCATAAACCTAGGCCTAACCATCACCATCACATACCTAACCCTTAACTTAATCTAAACTCATTTCACACCTTAATCCAGGGGTTTCGAACTCAGATCCTCAAGGGCGATTATTCTGAAGCTTTTAGGTAAGTATTTTCTTCTACGCCAGAAACAGTCTTTCTAGGGCTAAATTAAAATGGCCTTTTTAAAAGCCACTCACAAACCTCTTAAGAATATTCCCTGCTTTATCCTTTCTCCATATTATTTTCTTTGTCTTCCATTTTAATTTAACAAAAGCCTGTCTCTGCGGCCTCTTTCAATAAAACAGTAGCTTATTAATGTTACTTTTTGATCTCCAAATTTGTATACTTGTCAATGTACTTGATGACTTGAGTTGATGCCGTAATCTGATATAAATAAACCTCCTCATCACTTCTAAGGTAACTAAAGCAGAAAATGCGGAAAAGATTCTGTACCATGATAGCCTCAGTTTTTTCGGAGGGGGAGAAGTGGTGGGGGGAGTGCTTCATGTCACCGCAGACCATTAAATGTCACTGGGCATAATACACTGTAGCTTAGAACTGCCTCACCAGCAGCAAGCTCTGCTAAAGAGCTCATACTGAATTCAGGTGTGGAGAAGCAGATACAAATCTTAATGTTTCAGCACACTGGTCCTCAAGGATTAGAGTTTGATACCCCCAACCCAAGAAGGGAACATCTTCTCATGGAAACCAGTCCACTGGTCCCCACAAGTCCCCACAATGTGGCATATTCCTGGAAAATTGTCCCCATAAGGTCACAAATACACAGCCATACACACACTCACAACACAAAAACAATCTATAAAAATATAAATTTTTCATTTTTTAGGTTCTTAGAAGCAAAGACTCAAGAAGTGCAGTAAACTTTGAAATGTAGAGTTACTTGAGTGTCTGAGTTTTTAGATTTCAAAACAGTAAAAAATGTGTTTTCCACTGTGAAACAGCTTTGTTAATATTCCTACCCTCTAAGCATCCAATGTTCTCCATTAAAGTTTGAGAAGCGAGTTAAATGGAGAACTCATACAAAGCCAAAATTCCACTT